>NC_059222.1:21545185-22260185 GCF_020615455.1 Coregonus clupeaformis
TTACTGTCCTGCCTGAGAAATCGAAATGTACTAGTACTTTTGGGTTTCAGGGAAAATGTATGGGAGTATAAAAGTACATATTTTCTTTAGGAATGTAGTGGAGTAAAAGTAAAAGTTGTCAAAATAATAAATAGTAAGTAAATTAGAGATACCCAAAAAAATCAACTTAAGTAGTACTTCCGAGTATTTTTACTTAGTTACTTTACACCACTGGTTAAACTTTGAAATCAATGGATTTTGTTTGTATTTAGTCAGCCACCAATTGTGCAAGTTCTCCCACTTAAAAAGATGAGAGAGGCCTGTAATTTTCATCATAGGTACACGTCAACTATGACAGACAAATTGAGAATTTTTTTTCCAGAAAATCACATTGTAGGATTTGTAGTGAATTTATTTGCAAATTATGGTGGAAAATAAGTATTTGGTCACCTACAAACAAGCAAGATTTCTGGCTCTCACAGACCTATAACTTCTTCTTTAAGAGGCTCCTCTGTCCTCCACTCGTTACCTGTATTAATGGCACCTGTTTGAACTTGTTATCAGTATAAAAGACACCTGTCCACAACCTCAAACAGTCACACTCCAAACTCCACTATGGCCAAGACCAAAGAGGCTGTCAAAGGACACCAGAAACAAAATTGTAGACCTGCACCAGGCTGGGAAGACTGAATCTGCAATAGGTAAGCAGCTTGGTTTGAAGAAATCAACTGTGGGAGCAATTATTAGGAAATGGAAGACATACAAGACCACTGATAATCTCCCCTCGATCTGGGGCTCCACGCATGATCTCACCCCGTGGGGTCAAAATGATCACAAGAACGGTGAGCAAAAATCCCAGAACCACACGGGGGACCTAGTGAATGACCTGCAGAGAGCTGGGACCAAAGTAACAAAGCCTACCATCAGTAACACACTACGCCGCAGGGGACTCAAATCCTGCAGTGCCAGACGTGTCCCCCTGCTTAAGCCAGTACATGTCCAGGCCCGTCTGAAGTTTGCTAGAGTGCATTTGGATGATCCAGAAGAGGATTGGGAGAATGTCATATGGTCAGATGAAACCAAAATATAACTTTTTGGTAAAAACTCAACTCGTCGTGTTTGGAGGACAAAGAATGCTGAGTTGCATCCAAAGAACACCATACCTACTGTGAAGCATGGGGGTGGAAACATCATGCTTTGGGGCTGTTTTTCTGCAAAAGGACCAGGAAGACTGATCCGTGTAAAAGAAAGAATGAATGGGGCCATGTATCGTGAGATTTTGAGTGAAAACCTACTTCCATCAGCAAGGGCATTGAAGATGAAACGTGGCTGGGTCTTTCAGCATGACAATGATCCCAAACACACCGCCCGGGCAACGAAGGAGTGGCTTTGTAAGAAGCATTTCAAGGTCCTGGAGTGGCCTAGCCAGTCTCCAGATCTCAACCCCATAGAAAATCTTTGGAGGGGAGTTGAAAGTCTGTGTTGCCCAGCGACAGCCCCAAAACATCACTGCTCTAGAGGAGATCTGCATGGAGGAATGGGCCAAAATACCAGCAACAGTGTGTGAAAACCTTGTGAAGACTTACAGAAAACGTTTGACCTGTGTCATTGCCAACAAAGGGTATATAACAAAGTATTGAGAAACTTTTGTTATTGACCAAATACTTATTTTCCACCATAATTTGCAAATAAATTCATTAAAAATCCTACAATGTGATTTTTTCCTCATTTGTCTGTCATAGTTGACGTGTACCTATGATGAAAATTACAGGCCTCTCTCATCTTTTTTAAGTGGGAGAACATGCACAATTGGTGGCTGACTAAATACTTTTTTCCACCACTGTATTGTCATTCCAGAGATGCTTTCAGTGACTCAGTCCTTTTCCAGGAAACTCTTTTTCATGGTGCCAATGTGTGTCTGTACACTCTTCCCTTGTGACCACTGACCACAACAGTTGTGTATTCTGAGAAACACAGAAAATCATTATGTCTCACACATAATTATGTTTAATAAACACAGGGATAATAATTCTAGAGTGTTTACACATGTTGCAATGGTAAAGTTATAACGTTACCACAATAGATTCTGACGCTATCATGAAGTTTGCTTTCTGTTTCCACGTTTGGGCGAATGTTGAAATGGTGAAAAATCAACAGTGTTTTTTTTGTGTATAATTAATTGCTTCTAGAAAATAATAGAGCAAGGTCTGGTCAAGTTATTAGGTCCATTGTCGAAAATTATTAACTTTGAAGGGGTACCACACTGATTTAACAAATATTTAGGCTTGTCTATGAGGCGAATAATTATGTTTATTTAATAAATCATTTCTGTGGACAAACCCAGGCACAAACCGTCTCAGGCATGGGGAAAATGTGTGTATGTGCGTGCGTGAGAGAGAGAAAGCTCACGTACATGTATGTGTGTGTGTGTTACAAAGAGAGAGAGAGGGAGAGTTTCCGTTGGCATAGTGCCTTGTGCTGCTCAGCCCTGACAGAATAACCACACACTTAATCTCTTGCTCTCCTCTTTCTTCTAGCGGTCCCTCCTTTCCCCGTGAGCATGACCCATTTCAACAAAGGGTAAAAGAAGACACTCTTCACAAGTGTACTAGCAAACTTACAGGAGTTGTTCCTAAGACATCAAAAAGGCAGTCAGGGTACATGCAGGTGGTATTGAATAAATAGAATTACCTTTAGATTTTTTTTATGTTTGTTATAACTATATGATTATTTGAGTGGCACTGTATTGCACATAATCATTTTCACAGAGGGATGAAAAAAATCATTGACTGTCAATCTGTCTGGTTTTCTAGTATCTGGACATACAGTTGAAGTCGGAAGTTTACATACACTTAGGTTGGAGTCATTAAAACTCGTTTTTCAACCACTCCACAAATGTCTTGTTAACAAACAAAGTTTTGGCAAATCGGTTAGGACATCTACTTTGTGCATGACACAAGTAATTTTTCCAACAATTGTTTACAGACAGATTATTTCACTTATAATTCACTGTATCACAATTCCAGTGGGTCAGACGTTTACATACACTAAGTTGAGTGTGCCTTTAAACATCTTGGAAATTATGTCATGGCTTTAGAAGCTTCTGATAGGCTAATTGACATCAATTGAGTCAATTGGATGTGTACCTGTGGATGTATTTCAAGGCCTACCTTCAAACTCAGTGCCTCTTTGCTTGACATCATGGGAAAATCAAAAGAAATCAGCCACGATCTCAGAAAAGAATTGTAGACCTCTACAAGTCTGGTTCATCCTTGGGAGCAATTTCCAAATGCCTGAAAGTACCACGTTCATCTGTACAAACAATAGTACGCAAGTATAAACAACATGGACCATGCAGCCGTCATACCGCTCAGGAAGGAGACGCATTCTGTCTGCTAGAGATGAACGTACTTTGGTGCGAAAAAGTGCAAATCAATCCCAGAACAACAGCAAAGGACCTTGTGAAGATGTTGGAAGTAACAGATACAAAAGTATCTATATCCACAGTAAACGAGTCCTTTATCGGCATTACCAGAAAGGCCGCTCAGCAAGGAAGAAGCCACTGCTCCAAAACCAGCATAAATAATCCAGACTACGGTTTGCAACTGCACAATGGTGACAAAGATCGTACTTTTTGGAGAAATGTCCTCTGGTCTGATGAAACAAAAATAAAACTGTTTGGCCATAATGACCATCGTTATTTACATTTTAGTCATTTAACAGACGCTCTTATCCAGAGCGACTTACAGTTAGTGAGTGCATACATTATTTTTTTTTAATATATTTTTTTCATACTGGCCCCCGTGGGAATCAAACCCACAACCTGGCGTTGCAAACGCCATGCTCTACCAACTGAGCTACATCCCTGCCGGCCATTCCCTCCCCTACCCTGGACCAATTGTGCGCCGTCGCATGGGTCTCCCGGTCGCGGCCGGCTACGACAGAGCCTGGATTCAAACCAGGATCTCTAGTGGCACAGCTAGCACTGCGATGCAGTGCCTTAGACCACTGCGCCTCTCGGGAGACTGCCAGAGGAGGAAAAAGGGGGTGGCTTGCAAGCCGAAGAACACCATCCCAACCGTGAAGCACGGGGGTGGCAGCATCATGCTATGGGGGTGCTTTGCTGCAGGAGGGACTGGTGCACTTCACAAAATAGATGGCATAATGAGGAAGGAAAATTATGTGGATACATTGAATCAGTCAGGAAGTTGAAGCTTTGGCAAAATGGGTCTTCCAAATGGACAATGACCCCAAACATACTTCCAAAGTTGTGGCAAAATGCCTTAAGGACAACAAAGTCAAGGTATTGGAGTGGCCATCACAAAGCCCTGACCTCAATTCTATAGCAAATTTGTGGGCAGAACTGAAAAAGCGTGCGAGCAAGGAGGCCTACAAACCTGACTCAGTTACACCAGCTCTGTCAGGAGGAATGGGCCAAAATTCACCCAACTTATTGTGGGAAGCTTGTGGAAGGCTACCTGAAATGTTTGACCCAAATTAAACAATTTAAAAGGCAAAGCTACCAAATACTAATTGAGTGTATGTAAACTTCTGACCCACTGGGAATGTGATGAAATAAATAAAAGCTGAAATAAATAACTTTTCTCTACTATTATTCTGACATTTCACATTCTTAAAATAAAGTGGTGATCCTTACTGACCTAAGACAGGCAATTTTTACTAGGATTAAATGTCAGGAATTGTGAAAAACTGAGTTGAAATGTATTTGGCTAAGGTGTATGTAAACTTCCAATTCCTGCTTTTTCAGACCAAGGCTAGGAACGCCACATGTTTTTAGTGATGAATGTTACATAGCACAGTAAGGTATTACGACCAGCCCTAAGTAACAATGGAGAAAAAAAGGTGTGTACATTTGCCATGACACAGCTGCAACAGATTCAAGAAACAGACCAACACCTGTTCATATGTTCCGTGGGCCCAGCCCGGCCTGGCTGAGGAGCTTTTTATTGCACATAAATAGCAATAAGCTTTATGGGATTCACTGCCTCACAAAATCATGATGCATGTAAACCTGACATCCGAGATGTCAGGCAGTAATTTCTTTACTGCTCTGCAATGCTGTTTCTATGTAGTAACACCTCACTGCTTTCGGAAAGTAAGTGCTTGCCCTGGATGGAATCCCAACATAAGCCTTATGGGTTATGATCCAAAGACAGGAGTGGATGTACTGCTATGTCCTAGAGCCAAGCTGAACTGCTTCCATCATACCACATTCTGGACACCCAACACAGAGACAGAGACAGAGACAGAGACAGAGACAGAGACAGAGACAGAGACAGAGACAGAGACAGAGACAGACAGACAGAGACACAGACAGACAGACAGACAGACAGACAGACAGACAGACAGACAGACAGACAGACAGACAGACAGACAGACAGACAGACAGACAGACAGACAGACAGAGAGAGAGAGAGAGAGAGAGAGAGAGAGAGAGAGAGAGAGAGAGAGAGAGAGAGAGAGAGGAGAGAGAGAGAGAGTTTAAATAATCTTTATTGGGTCTGGGAGCCCACCACACAAATACTCATACAAAACCGTATTTACACATCAATTAAAAACACAACTCAATTCCTCCTCCACAGTAACTGAACACAACAGCCTCTGAATACCCCATATACTCATAAACAGATCAATATTGTTGACAAGTTTATAATAGGCAAACTCAACCCTTAGTCTTGCTGCCAACATTCCCTCCAGCATTCCCACCACATCCACAGACCCCTGTCCCCGAATACTGTTCTTTCGGGTCTTCCATATGGCTAATTTTGCTGACCCTAACACAAAATTAAGCAACACAACTACACCTTTCTGACTAAACCTGTACTTTGGCCCAAATATATACAGTTGGGAAGAGAAAACCCTCTCCCAGAGCTGAGAACCAATTAGTGATCAGGTCAATCATCCCGACCAACCTGGGACACTGTAAAAACAGATGTGCCAGAGTTTCAGACTGAGCACAGAATGGACACCCCTCCCCCAACAGTAGGATCCAGGTGTACCAGATACATGTTGGTGGCTATGGCTCCATGTATTATCCTCCATTGGAGGTCAGCTGTCCTCTTATCAATAGGCAGTTTGTATAATGATCGCCAACAGCCTTTTGGGGAGGCACCTGGACCAAGCACACCCGCCCACCTCGTCGATTTTACCCCTTCCAGGGAAGAGGCATGGGACACCTTTACACATATTCTGTACACTGGCCTTCTTTCCCACCTCCTTGAACTCCCCCAGCTCCGGGTATCGAAGGAAAGCAGCATCCCCACGTCCTCCTCGAATGCCCCCCGCCGCCAGCACTAACAATCAGTGCAGGGAACACATAATCCAGACCCTCCCTTCCACCGATCAGAATTGGAAGTGTCAGTCACATACTGCAGATTAAGTACTGGCAAGGAATCACAGACCTCAGCGACGACCTTCCTCCAGTAGGCGAGACGATCGGATCCCCGCTCTTTCTCCCAGCTCCTCCAACGACCTATTCCTGTTCCACATCAGATGACCCAGCTTAGTAGCACCCCACGCCCTAACAGGCATGAACATAGGCTAGCTGAACCCAGAACACAGGACTGGATGGCAGTGTTGTGAAAAGAGGCTCTTCAAAAGCCACATCCCTGGTGGCGTGCAGGCCTTACGGGACTTGACCAGAACTCTCCAAGCCTGCATAACAGACTCATAAAATGGAGTCAGGCCAGGCAACTCACCCCCCTTCCAGCTTTAAGAGAGGAAAAGGTGCTTGTCTAAGCCCAAACAGCCCGCTCTCCTCATCAATGCGTAGGCTGTGTCAACCCAGCTAGAACTGTCACTGTACAACAGTCTCTGGGCTGCTTGAAGCCGGAAAGCCATGATCCTGGAAGAAATGTCCACCAGGCCTTGCCCACCCTCGTGCAGTGGCAGGTACAGGGCTGAAGCTTTAATCCAATGTTGTCCAGACCAGAAGAAGTTGACAAGGGTCCTCTGAAGCTCTTGTATCAGACCCTTTGGTGGCTGTAAAATCATTAGTCTGTGCCACAGGGTAGAGGCAGCTAGGTTATTAGCTACCAGTACCCTTCCCCTATAAGACAGCTGGGGCAGCACCCATTTCCATCTTGACAGTCTGGCACACACTTTCTCCACTACACCCTCCCAGTTATTTTCTGAAAGACATCGGAGCCTAGAAAAACCCCAAAGTCTTCATCCCATCTCTGCCCCACTGAAGCCCCCCTGGTAACTGTGGGAGCGGACCCCATCTGAAGCTGGCCTGCCCACAGCGCTTCACTCTTTCCCCCAATTGACTCTAGCTGAGGAGGCCCCCTCATACACCTTTAAAGCGTCTGAGAGAACCTTAACATCCTCACCCCCTGTAAAAAAAAAACTGTCACGTCATCTGCATACGCAGACAGCGCTATCGTGGGACCCTTCATTACACCTGGCACAGAGAAACCAGTAAGCTTCGCTCTTAAAAAACAAAGCATTGGTTCAATCGCCAGACTGTATAACTGCCCTGAAATTGGGCATCCCTGCCTGATGCCCCTTTGGACAGGGATGGGACAACTCAAACCACCCCCCACCTTCACCATACACGAGGCCCCAGCATACAGTAAATTCATCCAAGACAAAAAAACATCCCCAAACCCAAAGGCTTTCATTGTTTTAAACAAGTACTGGTGGTCCACGATCAAAAGCCTTCTCCTGATCCAAAGAAAGTAAACCCACATTTACATCAGACAGTTTACAAATGTCCAAAACATCTCTTATTAGAAACAAGTTGTCAACAATAGAGCGATCAGGTACACAGTAGGACTGGTCCTTGTGGACCAACAATCCCAGATACTCTTTCAACCTGTTTGATAGACATTTAGAAACAATTTTATATTCTGCACACAGCAAAGCAACAGGTCTCCAATTTTTTATGAGGAGCCAAATCCCCCTTTTTGGCAACAGTGAAAGTACCGCACGTTGACAAGATACAGGAAGAGAGCCCTCATGAAAAGATTCACACACCACTTCATAAAAATCCTCCCCAATAGACCCCCAAAAGTGCTTATAAAACTCAGATGGTAAACCATCAATGCCAGGGGCTCGGCCTGTTGAGAGCTGCATAACTGCTGTGGACAGCTCTTGCAGTGTAATGTCAGAGTCCAATGCGACTCTTTGCTCAGGTCCCAATTGAGGAAGTCCGTGTAACAACTGTTCAGTACACAGAGAGTCACAATCCTCCGTCTTATAGAGGGCAGAATAGAAATCCACGGCATGTTGACGCATTTCACTGTCATCCGTGGTCACCTTCCCATCAGGGAGACGAAGGCAGACCATCTGTTTACGTTGCAATGTCGACTGTCCTAGGTTAAAAAAAAAAGCACTAGGAGCATCCATATCCTTGAGGGAAGGAACGAGACCTAATCAAGGCACCCTTCACTCTTTCATGCAGAAACGACCTCAATTCATGTTTCTTGTCCTGTAAGTTCATGACTAGTCCGGGTTCATTCTGAGTGAGCAACTTCAATTCAATAGATTTAATGTTCTGCTCAAGGGCCCTGATAGTCTCTTTAACTTCAATTCGAGACAGATCAGTATACTGTTGACAAAAGAATCGTATTCGGGCCTTCCCAACCTCCCACCATTGTCTCAAGGACTCAAAATTCCCTTTTGTAACCCTCCATTTTTCCCAAAACAACAAAAACCTTTCACAAAACATGACATCATGTAACAATTTAACATTAAAATACCAATAAGATGATGACCTTCGTGGACAGGACAAGTGAATATCAACAGTGACAATATGGTGATCAGAGAAACCCACAGGAGTAATGTCACACCTTCCAACCCTACTACAGTATTGCTCAGATACATACAACCTGTCTAACCTTGCTGCACTGACATGACCTTCATTAACTTTTAGCCATGTGTACTGCCTAACTTTTGCATTCCTTACTCTCCACACATCAGAAAGCTCAAACTCAGTTAATAGACCAGACAGACAAATTGCTGACCGCAGGTGAGGTTCTTCAGCCGTGCGATCAACAGTAAAATCCACTGTACAGTTCCAGTCCCCCCCTAAAACCATACACCCCTCTTGGTCACACGGTCTTAAGGTTTCCTTTATTTTATCAAAACCAACAATACGCTCTGTACCCTCATTAGGAGCATAAACATTCCAAAAAAAAAAAAAAAAAAACATAACATCCACCTTGACCAATAAACCCGACCCTTGACAATCTCTGTTGTAGATACCACAGTCACCCCAAGCCTGAAGAAAACAAGATTGCCACCCCAGCACTGGAAATTAGTACCATGACTGAGTATATGCTGCCCCTCCCACCACATACCCCCAGTCAGCCTCATTTTCCTCATCACTATGTGTCTCCTGTAGGAAAACTACATTAAGCCTTTTCTCTTTTATTACTTCTAATACCCAAGCCCTCTTATTCCTGTCCCTTCCTCCATTAATATTGAGAGAACCTACCCTTAGTACCTCCATATAGAAAAGAAAAAGGAAAAGCAGAAGATACCACAGAGAAACCAGACAAAGAGAGAATAGAACACCCTATGAGGCATAATCATCATCATTATTAAAATTTTCTCTTAACCTGACCACGTTTCCCACCACCTTTTGCTGCTGCAACAGCAGTAACAAATTTCCTCAAAGCGAAACCGCTTCTTCTCACTCAACTGGTCTAACCCCACCGTCTTCTGTAACATCACAGCTGACCTCACAAAACTTATCAACATCAAAATAATCTGCCAATTTGACAGATTTCCCAAAAGTCTGATCCAGAAACCCATTTACCTCCTCTAGATCATAAATTGAGTCCTCACCAGCTGATATCGTATCAAGAGAGATATCCATATCCTTCTCTGATCCTCCTCAACTGAGGCCACAGACCACTGACTCCCCTCTACCACATCCCTTTCAACACTCCCCCACTTGCACCCCATCACTCGTACCAGGCATCTCCTCCACTACCTGGGAGACTAGCCCCACCTGAACCCCCATTACTCGTAGTGGGCATCTCCTCCACTACCTGGGAGACTAGCCCCACCTGAACCCCATTACTCGTAGTGGGCATCTCCTCCACTACCTGGGAGACTAGCCCCACCTGAACCCCCATTACTCGTAGTGGGCATCTCCTCCACTACCTGGGAGACTAGCCCCCTGTACCCCAGCACTCCTAGTGGGCATCTCCTCCACTACCTGGGAGACTAGCCCCCCTGTACCCCAGCACTCATAGTGGGCATCTCCTCCACTACCTGGGAGATGAGCTCCACATGAACCCTCTCCTGTAACCCATTACTTGTAGTGGGCATCTCCTCCACTACCTGGGAGATTAGCTCCACATGTACCCCCTCCTGTACCACAGCACTTTCGTACTGGGCACCTCCTCACCAGTCTGAGGAAATGGCCCTTCAGATCCATCCTTACCTTCTACAACAATTTTTTTCCGCTGCATAACATTTCCCTCTGGTACAAGTTGCACCTCTGTGCCCTCAACACGGACAACTTGTTTCTCAGCAACAGATGCGTGTGGCTGCTCTACCACTGTCAGCCCACCTCTGCCTACATCAGTGGGCCCAGGCGTTACGAGGACCACCTGCGCCCCCTCCCTCTGCCTTCTCCCTTTTCGGGCAAGCTGTCGCTTATGACCAACATCCCCACACTCAAAACACCGTTGACTACCTGTACTAGCATAAGCCATTTACAGTCTATTGTCATACTTGACTTTAAACGATAACTCCAAAGTCTGCTCCGGTGAGTCCAAAAACATAAACACCTGTCGCCGAAACGACATTACCTGTTTCAACGCCGGGTGTTTGCAACCCAATAGGACAACCTTAATTGAACTTGCAAACTTCCCAAAGCGCAATAACTCGCGCTCCAATAGCTCATTTGGAATGAAAGGCGGTACATTTGAAATCGTTACCCTTGTTGACGGAGAAAAAAGCGGCGTAACTTGAATAAACATTCCTTTAAGAAGTATGCCATGCTCAACCATACGATCAACAAGGCGCTCTTCTTTAAGAAATACCACCACCGCTTTATTCATCCGTGACGCATAAGCAACATTCTCATATCCTACCTTCTCTCCTACGGCGACCAGAACCTCTTCCACCGTGACAGTAGCTTCAGTAACACACCTAAAGCCGTGCGGAAGTGACAGGGACGGCGTCAAGATTCGGGCCGCCCTCCCCACCAAAATCAGGGTAATTTCGACACGAAAAACAATATACTTAATTCTACCACAACAAAAAAATTGAAATAATAACCTTAATCATGCATAGAAGAAAAAAAGATATCACCAAGAAAAGGAAAACCCAGGATATCTAACTCTACACAACACTCGCACTTAGCACTCACTCAAACAATTCCCAGCACGCACCAAACACTCCCAGCATGCAGAGAGAGCAGAGATAGAGAGAGAGAGAGAGAGAGAGAGAGAGAGAGAGAGAGAGAAAGGAGAGAGAGAGGAGAGAGAGAGAGAGAGAGAGAGAGAGAGAGTGTGTATCCTGGTGAGAACAAATGACCCAGGAAGAAGACCAAGCTGAGACAAGAACACGCAATCATTGAAATCCTGCCCTCAACCCCTCTACTTCAAACCCATCACCCTCCACCCCCACAAACCTCCTCCCTCCTGCTCACAACCCTCCCCACCGGAACTACAGGGCATCTGTCTGCCAGCTAATCATCCCTAATTGTGCACTAATAGAGAAAGCAATGAATAGGGGGAGAAGGAGAGGAGCAAGGGAAGAAAATAAACAAGAGCAATAGGAAGGGGAAAAGGGCAATTTCAGCTGAGAAATATTAATGTAATCAAGGCAAATTAGTAGGTTTGGGATAACATTCCCTATGGCTCGCTGTGTTTACTTTGCAGGCGAGCAATGGAAAGTGTGTAGGGTCGAGGGATGGAAGGGGGACAGGTTGGTTAGTCAAAAGCGATTTCGCTCCGCTTGCAGAAGCATACACTTTAATTACTATTACTCCCTGTTCTAAACTGTATGGCGGATCTGTTTATGCAATCTATGCTATACATTATGTATAGGCGGATAGGTGGAGACTGTGTAATAATGGGCAGGATGAGTGGAATTTAGGTCATATAAATGGTTTGATTGACGATTCGAAACTCCATAATGTTTTTATATTTCAATCAATATGGTGGGTCATCTATAATACTGAGGAATAGATAAGATTCACCACTAGCTAATTGGCTTACAAGTCACACACCCTTCAAATTTGGTCCCAATTAGAATGGGTATGTTCTACTCATACCAATTCTATGATTCAAATAGTGGTAAGGGTGAGAGAGTTGTCTTTCATGTGCACACACACACAAACATGAAAGCACGCACACAAACAGACACACACACGCACACTCACAATTATACATTGGCACACACACATTCTGGTGAGCATGGACACACACAAACACACACAGGTCGTGCATGGATCGATTCTGCCTGTGCTTTGAGCTGATTTACTGACTGGTGTTTACTGTGGATAATGTTAAACTATACTCATGTGTAGGCCAGGGAGTCTCCCAAGTGTTGAAACAGACTGAGTGCTGTATAAAAGATTTCCAAACATGCATTAAACTACACTCCAGAGAGAACCACGTAAGAGCTTGACCTGGCCACTGCACCAGCCTTTTACAGCGCAGATCAAATCTACTTTTGCTCTATGCAGAATACAATACACTGTCAACTACTGTATGCAGCTCAAAGTGGGAAAACGGCACAGAATGACTAGAACAATATGCATGAACATATCTTATTAATTATGACTGGTCAGACAGAGTAAGCACCTGAAATGCAGATCTGTTCTAACAATACTGAAGTAATTGAACGTCATTTACTCAATGAAATGGCACAACAAATATTGGAATTTAACTGTAAAAACGTTAGATTCTACCTGAGAACATTGTCTATGTGTTGTGAGGTAAAAGTAAATCAATACATCCAAGTAAATCCATTCCAGCTCAGTTTCTCAATCTACAAAAAGGAACTACAGTTGTTGTATAGCGCCCACTTGTGGTTGACACTGACAATGCATCACGACCTTGTCCAAAGGCTCAATTTGGAATATAGCAATACTTACTAAAAAGGGCAAATTCAGCCATTTAATTATATCAATATCAAATAATTTAACAATTAATGACCTTACTGTAATAGCTTTCCATTAAAATGGGCAAAAATAGTTTTTAGAAAAAACTACTTCTCAAGCAAGAATTTTGCTAGGACTGTCTGAGAGTGGTCTGAGTGGGGAGGGCAAATCTGAAAACTTACTGTCATTTGCAGAGAGATTTGGACCTCTCTTTGTTATTGGTCTCTTAACCAATTTACTGCATGGTGATATCACCATGGAAAGTCGAAACTCCCACAGATGCAAACCTGCTAATTAGAAGGTCCTGTGTAGATTTAATTTTAAAACCAGCAACAATCAGGAAATAACACTGATCAAAAATGTTTTACACTTTTACAGTGTTAGTTTCGTCAGCTGTTATACAATATGATGTAAACCAAAGGAAAAACAGAATTTTGAGTGCACTGGGCCTTTAAGCCCTGTGGGCTCTCCATTGACCATCACTAAGATACTCTCCAAATAACGACAGTGATCTTGATTTTGTTACTCAGGCCAATCAAGACACCAAATTTTAAGGGAAGAAAGTTTGCTAATCAACCTCAAGTAATGTTTCACAATGTGTCCTTCTTGAGGGCGGGCTGATTTTTATACTACATAAATAAATATGCCGTAATAGGATGGTGTAAAGCAGGAAAGCCACTCATTGTCTGTGAATACTGAGCGGAGCAGGCGGTTGTGGATGGCTGGCTGTGGATTGGGGACAGATGTGCTTGTGGAAACAGCACTTGGGTGGTGCAATATAGGTCAACTGCCTCACATGGGGTGGGAAAACCAAAACAATAGTTTACTCCAAGCCTCCCGTGACCATGTTCCTCTCACGGTGAGGTCATTCACAGAGTTAACTGTGACCACTGTCAATGGCAAACACTGTAGATGGTTTATGTGACAAAAGAGAGGGTCAATGTCCCTTCTTTTCAAAGACCACCACAGTTGTGATGTTAATAATAGCCAAATTGAACAGATACTGTGTGGCACATAAGGTGTGGTATATTACTGTTAACTGTGTGCCAGTGGTATAGACAGTGGCGGCTCCTGAAAAAATTCTCAGGGGGGGCAATTTTTCTGATGATTTAGGTGACCTACACACATTTTAAAAAAGATATGTCCAGCAACAACATGAAGACAGGGGCAGCATATAAGTCAATACCAGAAGCATTTATTGACTGATCTCAAAAGTGTTGGCTTACCAGGGTTGGTGGAGCCCTCAGTTTCATCTTTGCCTCGCAAAGCTAACTCAAACACTCATGAAAACTTCACACACTGGATTAGCCGGCTGAGGATGTGGCGGTTCTTGCTAATGTCGTAGTAAATATATTTGTTATAGTGAATATGGAATATGATATGTTGAGTAAAATGTTGTGCTAAGATCTATTTAGGTCAGGAGCTGGTTATAAGTTCTGTTCCTATCCAATAACAATGGACAAAAGGGTCCTATCTTGTCAGCCTTGTCAGCAGGTGGCCAAGGACAACACCCACGCCATAGGACTCTCAGTTCTTCCAACTCACGAGTTCTTGCTCTGAGGACACACACACACACACACACACACACAAACACACACACACACACATCATCACTGTTAAACACACACACACACACACACACACACATCATCATCACTGTTAAACACACACACACACACACACACATAAAAATCCCCTCTCTTAGGCTGAACATTTGAAGACAGAGAACCCGACTCAGAGCCAATGCAACAGTGACAGTAGCCTGGAGGGGACCTCGCCCAACTCATCAGGACCAATCAGAAGATCAGAACTACTAGATTCAACCTACTTCATTTATTGCATAAAATGTCTGCACACAATGTTTCGGGGGCTCTCTTCAGATAATAATAATAATAATAATAATAATAATAATAATAATAATAATGCCATTTAGCAGACGCTTTTATCCAAAGCGACTTACAGTCATGCGTGCATAAATTTTTGTGTATGGGTGGTCCCGGGGATCGAACCCACTACCTTGGCGTTACAAGCGCCGTGCTCTACCAGCTGAGCTACAGAAAGTGGATACTCATGGATGCGCATCGCAATTGTAAAATGTCAACACAATTGGAGACACCATGTCATTTTGGAGACATGTTATTGACAGTAAACTATTGTAGATGCGACTGCTAACTAAATAAAACATTTTAGCTGGCTAGCTAATCATCTTAGCTAAATGTGGGGCAAACAATTCAGTTATTTACCGTTAATTTGAGGGATTGGGGTGAAAGAAATCGAAGTTACATAGTGATACTTTACGATATACTGTATTGACAATATCGCAATATTTTAGCGCTAGTTGGCTGTACCTGCACCAAAACACCATTATTGTTCCTTCATAGCTTGTTCTCAATCTTTTCACATTGGGAGCCAATTTGTTTTCAGCACTTTTATTTCCATGACTGATCAAAACTCGTTCTCATGGCTTTCTGATCCCTCTGCAACAGACATATGGTGCGAATAAAATCACAGTATCGAATCGCAATACGTATAGAATCATGAGACTCGCAATGCATATATCTTATCGTGAGGTCCCTGGCAATTCCCAGCCCAAGTTCATTTGCCACAACAAATCTCTTCGCTAGCAAACGCGATGTCTTCTCCAAAACGGCAATGTGTCTCCAGCAATGTTTACTTTTTTGACGTTCTATGGCATCTCCACTTTCCAAGCATATATGACCACATGTAATATTTTGGTAAGTGATGCAAATAGTGAACTATGTAGGGCCAGGATGTAAAATATATGTAGCTGCAGCAATTTCTCTTATCTGATATGGTAAGTAATGGGGCTTAATTTATAGCTCCCTAAGAGTTTGACGAACGGGTCCGTGCACGCGATTCCAGATATCTTTACCTCTGAATAAACTGCCTTTATTATACCATATCAACCCTGTCCAAAGTCTCTACTTGGTCTCAGTTCTCCAGTAAACTTGTGATTATCAACACTAACCTCATCGTTGTGGCGGCGGACAGCTAGCCTGTATCCCTCATCAAGTTGAGTGGCAATGTTATTTTTCCGTTCGTACCAATTTTTGGAAAATCCTCGGGTGTAGGACTTTCCGCCTTTAGTAGAAACCTGTTGAATTATTAAATTTGGTCTGGGAGGTCCTAATTGTTTCGTTGCCAATTTATCTTCATTTGTTCGCCGACAAAAAGGAACTTCTTTCAAAGACACAATCCGCTCTTTTCTCAGTTACGTTCATGGTTACGTTACGTTACGTATGACGAAAGCGTAAGTGCAAGCCCTCAGACACCCATAGAGATTGTATTGAAGGCTCTGAAATTTGAAAAAATAGATTTTACATGGGAGTCTATGACAGACTTCTGGGCGATTTTCAACCTGACTGAAATCGCCCCCAAAGGGGGGAGCCATTTGAAGCACCGACTTTAGCCTGATTCGACATTTAGTGGCAGTGTGGCACTGTGGCAGATCAGACGTATAGATTACAACACTGATAACTACTGTTGCCGTGATATAATTGATTAGAAAAAAAATCCCTTCCTTTTCCCGTTTGGCAGTGCGTCGCCCATATCGCCCTATTGAACAGGCCGCCCCTGCACTCCACTATACCCAAAATAATAACTAAAACAAAGTGGATAGCAGAGAACTTGTCTACCGTTTTCCCTAACTTCTTGGACAGACCAGAGCCTTAGATATGCAGTTTTATAAATTGTTCTTCATCCTGTATGCATTACATGGCAACGTGGGAATTTTGATAGCGCATAGGGCTGTGGGTCAGTAGGTTGTGGGTTTGCAGACCACCGTGGCAACCTGGTCTCAGAGCATTTCGTATTATTCTGTACGATAATATGAAAACGTTCTATTTAGTATGATATGTTACGTTTTGTATGGTATGTATTAATTTGGGGATGTCCATCACCCATTCCGTATGATATGATACGAATTACAATTCTTATTATATGTTACGAATTTGCCAAATGTACAATTTATTACGAATTTGAAAAACGTATGATATGTTACGAATTCTAGTTAAGTGGCTATCGTTAGCTAAGCTAGGGGTTAGGGTTATGGTCAGGGTTAAGTTTAAGTGTTAGGTTAAAGGATTAAGGTTAGGGGATGGGGACGGGAAGGCTAACATGCTAAGTAGTTGGAAAGTAGCAAAAAATGTGTAAATAGTTGAAAAGTTGCTAATTGCATAAAATGCTCAAGTTGTCCGTGATGAGATTCAAACTCGCAACCTTTGGGTTGCTAGACGTTCACATTATACGCTCCACTAGGGTTGAATGGCGGGAACCCGGTTACCGAGATTTACTGAGATTTACCGCCCAAAACCACTCCCTTTTCCCAGGATAAATAACTGTGAGAAATGGTAAATTATAATACATTATTTATATCAACAGTATGACGTAAAATGGAACTGTTAAATTACTGTATATGCAATGTCTAAATCTGGCTTCTCTATGGCCTTCTCTCTGCATGATCAATCATCAACGCTCAGGGTGGGGACAGACAGCCCATCTCAGTATGGAGCACAGTTCGCAACGCATGTAGACCTATCATCTCATCATGGTCACTTTTCTTTTGTGACACAGGCCTAAATTTGCTACAGCATAGCCTATGCTACAGTAGTATAAGGACCAAATGTGTGTCTAATTTACACATTTCCATCTGGCTTTCGGGGGTCACTATATTTTCTAATTGGAAATATATATTTTTGAAATTGCAGCTGCAGAGTTTTAAAACAGCCTATCACTCTAATATCATTGCTTTAAAATCAGAGCATGTACATGCAGTCTCTCTCCATCCATTCCATTCAAATTCCATCCAAAATAGATCATCCTGTTTCAGATATACAGTATATACTGTATATATAGCCTATATATATATATATATATATATATATATATATATATATATATATATTTTGTGGAAAAAATTAAGAGACCACTGCAAAATTATCAGTTTCTCTGGTTTAACTATTTATAGGTATGTGTTTGGGTAAAAATAACATTTTTGTTTTATTCTATAAACTACTGACAACATTTCTCCCAAATTCCAAATAAAAATATTGTCATTTAGAGCATTTATTTGCAGAAAATGACAACTGGTCAAAATAACAAAAAATATGCAGGGTTGTCAGACCTCAAATAATGCAAAGAAAATAAGTTCATGTTCATTTTTAAACAACACAATAGTTTTAACTTAGGAAGAGTTCAAAAATCAATATTTGGTGGAATAACCCTAACAGCTTTCATGCGTCTTGGCATGCTCTCCACCAGTCTTTCACATTGATGTTGGGTGACTTTATGCCACTCCTGGCGCAAAAATTCAAGCAGCTCGGCTTTATTTGATGGCTTGCGACCATCCATCTTCCTCTTGATCACATTCCAGAAGTTTTCAATGGGGTTCAGGTCTGGAGATTGGGCTGGCCATGACAGGGTCTTGATCTGGTGGTCCGCCATCCTCACCTTGATTTACCTGGCTGTGTGGCATGGCGCATTGTCCTGCTGGAAAAACCAATCCTCAGAGTTGGGGAACAATGTCAGAGCAAAAGGAAGCAAGTTTTCTTCCAGGACAACCTTTTACGTGGCTTGATTCATGCGTCCTTCACAAAGACAAATCTGCCCTATTCCAGCCTTGCTGAGGCACCCCCAGATCATCACCGATCCTCCACCAAATTTCACATTGGGTGCGAGACACTGTGGCTTGTAGGCCTCTCCAGGTCTCTGTCTAACCATTAGACGACCAGGTGTTGGGCAAAGCTGAAAATTGGACTCATCAAAGAAGATGACCTTACTCCAGTCCTCTACGGTCCAATCCTTATGGTCTTTTGCAAACCTCAGCCTGGCTCTTCTTTGCTTCTCATTGATGAAGGGCTTTTTTCTCGCTTTGCACGACTTCAGCCCTGGCCCTAGGAGCCTGTTTCGAACCGTCCTCGCCGTGCACTTCACCCCAGCTGCCGTTTGCCATTCTTTTTGTAGGTCACTTGATGTCATCCTATGGTTGTTGAGTGACATTCGAATGAGTTGGCGGTCATCCCGGTCAGTAGAGAGTCGTTTTCGCCCTCTGCCGGTCTGTAGCTTTGTTGTCCCCAATGTCTGCTGCTTGACCTTGTTCTTATGAACCGCTGTCTTTGACATTTTAAGGATGGAAGCAACCTGACGCTCACTGTATCCCTCTGCCAGTAAAGCCAGAATTGAACCCTTCTTTTCCTCACTCAAAACTTTCCCTTTCAACTATTTAGGCATGGTCAATAGTTATTTTTTGATTAATATTACTTTTGAGGTACTATTAGCACTGTTTTTGCCATCCAGCTGGTCCTATTGCAAGAGGATAGTGATGACCACAGCAGTGGTTTTTATACTTTTCCTCGTTAAATAAGATTTGGTTCATGTGATCACCTAATCAGTACCTAATTCAGTAGAATGAGGTGTGCCTGTGTTGGAATTCAACAGACACTGGAATGGAATGGCTGTCATACATGTAGAGATGCTGATTTAAGAAAAATTTGCAGTGGTTTCTTAATTTTTTCCAGAGCTGTATGTCCTAGCCTACCTCTTTCAGGTAATACATTCAATGCAGTATTAGCCTTATATTTAGCTAATGAATGATGGGTTATGCATAATAAGCTTCTCTTGTTCAATATGCACGCAACTGTGCTCCATTGGCCTCTCTCTTTAAATAACATTCCTTAGCTCTTGGAGTCCCATGCAGGAAAAGCTAGACTAGAATAGCTTGCTGGCCTTTTTTTGTGCATTTCTTATACCAATAGACTGTTCGAAGAGGGACGCAAGTTCTTGTTTGCTGAATGTTAAATATAGCAGCCAACTGAACTCACATGTAGTTTGAAAGAAGAGCGAACACGCTATGGTGGTAGGCTATAGCAGTTATTTTATCAGACCCATAACATTTTCGTGAAGTGAAGTGAAAGCCGTCTGCATCCAATTCTAGTCACATATTATTCAAGCATGTCATAAGAATGATCAAGATAAGGACAACAAAACTTATTTCATTTAACTGTTGAAAGCGAAGGAATGAAGCAACAATAGAGAGAGAAAGGAGGTAAGCTAATAACATTAGGGGAAATATTATGAAAGGTATATATGTTTTAGCCTACTAATTATACATATAGGCCCTATTATATTTACAAATTAAAATCAAATTCGCTACCCTATATTTGTAACTTTGTAGGCCGCATGTGCTGCACCAGAATTGCATGTTCTCTTCTGCTTTATCATGGTTTGAACGAGGTGCGTCATTCCAGTCCATATAATACAATACAGTACAGTAATACAGTTCACACTAAAAAGATTAGCCTACTGGAGCTTGTTTCATTTATTTACCCAAGGGAGCATATAGCTAGCTACATCTATGGGCTTTTATGTTTTTCTATCGTGCGTAATGTGCAATAGCCTATAACCCTATATCATATACAGTATGTAATGGATAACGGCACAATCATTAAACATTTTTGGGCTTGTGCTCATAGAATGTCTTAAATGTAGGTATTTAAATGTATTTAATGTATGGAGCATCAGGCTCAAGTAGCATCAGGCTTGAATTTTCAAACAAAGCTGTCTGGGTGGTTTAATACATCATCCACAGCATAATTATTAACTTGACCATGCTTAAAGAGATATTCAATGTCTGATTGCTATTGTTACCCATCTACCAAGCACTGCCCTTCTTTACGACGCTTTTGAAAACCTCCCTGGTCTTTGTAGTTGAATCTGTGCTTGAAATTCTATACTTGACTGAGGGACCTTACAGATGTTGTATGCATGGAGGACAGAGGAAAGGGTAGTCATTAAAAAATCATGTCAACCCCTTGAGACCTTGGGACTATAAGGTTCTATCTGCGCAAAGCATAGTTCTGAGATATTGAGCATCAAAGTTTTCACATCGCAGATCTCAGAACTGTTTTGTAGTGAGTTCTTATTTCATAACCCACTAAGGTCTTCGCCTTAAAGGTACCTAAAGTGCTGAGTATCAAAATTCTAAGACATTTGTAAATCCGTTTTTTTTAGGGGGGTGCAATCGCAGATAGAACCTTATGGCTCTGAAATGAGGGTTCTATCTGTTAGAGAATGTTACAATTCTTTCAATTTCAATAGAAAAGTACAGACATTTAATGATTAAATAAAAATAATACCCTTCTTTCTTTCTAATCACATCATCAAATGTATTAATTCATGTTCATCACACATTTGTTAAAGTGATAGTTCCCTAAAATAACAAATACACTATATCCTATGGATAACTAACAACATTGATAAAGCTTAGCTCTGGATGAGTAAACTGATATATTTTTCTGGTCTCTGACACCCAAAGTCAGTAAACTACTTGCTATTAATCAATAAAATGTGATAAGTATGTAATTTTAGTGAAATATCCCTTCCATGGAGGTTTTCATATTGACACAGAACAATACAAAAACAGCAATGCCTCTCCTAAGGGCTCTAAAGCACCTGTATTTATTCATTTTACCATAAAGAGCTTATGGCCATTCTTCTGAAAAAGTGGTGCAAAAAAAATCTAAGTAAATGCTAAATGTATAGTTTTGAGATAATGGGTATTTTTCAAGTCCCAGATCTCAGAACAGTTTTTTGATGTCTTCCTTTTTCATGACTCAATACAGTGCCTTCGGAAAGTATTCAGACCCCTTTACCTTTTCCACATTTTGTTAAATTACAGCCTTATTCTAAAATGGATTAAAACAAATGTGTTCCCTCAGCAAGGTGCTTCAACAAAGTACGTAAATGTGATATTTCCGTATTTTGTGCTTGTTATGTCAAGGGGTGGAAAAATTCAAGGGGTCTGAATACTTTTGTTACATTACAGCCTTATTCTAAAATGGATTAAATAGTTATTTCCTTCTTCAATCTACACACAATACCCCATAATGACAAAGCAAAAACAGTTTTTTAGAGAAAAAAAAGAAATACGGAAATATCACATTTACATAAGTATTCAGACCCTTTACTCAATACTTTGTTGAAGCAGCTTTTGTAGCTACAAGCTTTTGACGCTGCAAGCTTGGCACACCTGTATTTGGGGAGTTTTCCCATTCTTCTCTGCAGATCCTCTAAAACTCTGTCAGGTTGGATGGGGACGTCGCTGCACAGCTATTTTCAGGTCTCTCCAGAGATGTTAGATCGGGTTCAAGTCCGGGCTCGGGTTGGGCCACTCAAGGATATTAAGAGACTTGTCCCGAAGCCACTTCTACGTTTTCTTGGCTATGTGCTTAGGGTCGTTGTCCTGTTGGAAGTTGAACCTTCGCCCCAGTATGAGGTCCTAAGCACTCTGGAGCAAGTTTTCATCATGGATCTCTCTGTACTTTGCTCCGTTCATCTTTCCCTCGATCCTGACTAGTCTCCCAGTCCCTGCCGCTGAAAAACGCACAGCATGATGCTGCCACCACCATGCTTCACCATAGGGATGGTGGCAGGTTTCCTCCAGACGTGACGCTTGGAATTCAGGCCAAAGAGTTAAATCTTGGTTTCATCAGACCAGAGAATCTTGTTTCTCATGGTCTGAGAGTCCTTTAGGTGCCTTTTGGCAAACTCCAAGTGGGCTGTCATGTGCCTTTTACTGAGGAGTGGCTTCCTTCTGGCCACTACAATAAAGGCCTGATTGGTGGAGTGCTGCAGAGATGATTGTCATTCTGGAAGGTTCTCCCATCTTCACAGAGGAGATGGAGCTCTTTCAGAGTGACCATCAAGTTCTTGGTCACCTCCTTTATTTTACCCTTATTTTACCAGGTAAGTTGACTGAGTACACATTCTCATTTACAGAAATGACCTGTGGAATAGTTACAGAGGAGAGGAGGTGAATGAATGAGCCAATTGGAAGCTGGGGATGATTAGGTGGCTATGATGGTATGAGGGCCAGATTGGGAATTTAGCCATGACACCGGGGTCAACACCCCTACTCTTATGATAAGTGCCATGGGATCATTAGTGACCACAGAGAGTCAGGACACCCGTTTAACGTCCCATCTGAAAGACTGCACCCAACACAGGGCAATGTCCCCAATCACTGCCCTGGGGCATTGGGATATTGTTTTTTAGACCAGAGGAAAGAGTGCCTTCTACTGGCCCTCTAACACCACTTCCAGCAGCATCTGGTCTCCCATCGAGGGACCAACTAGGACCAACTCAGCTTAGCTTCAGAGGCAAGCCAGCATTGGAATGCAGGGTGGTATGCTGCTGGCACATCCCTAGTGCAAACCCTGCCCACCTGTCAATTCAGACCGGCTAAAGCAAACTCTAGGTTGTCTTATAGGCTACATGATTTGTCTTGCAGAAGAAGCTGATGAAGCAGTTTCTGGTGCTCCAGAGACAAGGCGTCCAGAGTCATGTCCCTCACCACACCACTGTGGAGGACATGAGCAACTGGCTTGTTAAGAACAAGACCCTGGAGCAGTGAGTACAGCTATTTGTACTATGTACCATAGAATTAGGAATTAGAATACTAGAATGGACATGAACCTCCTTATGACAGTATAAAATGTCAGCCATTTTGGTAAGGGAGTTGGTATGCCAGTTGTCAGCCAGTGCTGTGATAAGATATTGTGTAAAACAAATGAATTTGAAGATTTTCTGCACAGTATGTTTGTTAGCTACCTAGACAGTTTATGTGGAATGATTCCAAAAAAGATTCTAACTAACTGCCAATATGCCAACATTCCATACAAACAATCTAGTCAATCCACAGCCATACACTGGCTGAAATCAGTTGATGATAGGACTAAGACAAGTTGTAAATGAGAAAAGTACTGATATTGTATCATATTATAACACTCACTAACACGACTCTAGATAGACCCAGATGCAGACACAGGAGGCAGACAGTTCAAATCTCAGATGTTTATTACAAAACAGGGGGAAGGCAAAAGGCAGGTTAAGGGCAGGCAGAGGTCAGTGATCCAAGACAGCATCAATCAGGGACAGAACGGCAGGCAGACTCAGGGTCAGGGCAGGCAGAATGGTCAGAACCGGGAGGACTAGAAAACAGAAACTAGAGATGCTGGAAAATGGGAAAAACACGCTGGTAAGACTTGACAAGACAAGACGAACTGGCAACAGACAAACAGAAAATGCAGGTATAAATACACAGGGGATAATGGGGAAAATGAGAGACACCTGGTGGAGACAAGATCAGTGTGTGACAGTGGCACCCTACCCGGGCACATACCTGGTTGACCGGGGTGCCGGCGGCAGAACTCCGAAATGAGGGCTGAGTCCAGGATGTTCCTAGCGGGGACCCAGCACCTCTCCTCTGGGCCATAACCCTCCCAGTCAACCAGGTACTGGAATCCCCTGCCCTGAGATCGAACACTCAGACACTCCTGGAAACAGGAGACAAAGAGCTGTGAGACAGAGGTTTAATCCTAGACACATGAAAAGTGGGATGTGTACGGAGGGTGCGGAGGGTGCGGGGCAAAAGAAGACAAACAGCAGAGGGGCTAAGAATCTTAGAGATGAGAAAAAGGCTGATAAAACGGGGGGAAAGTTTGCGGGACTCCAACCGGAGGGGCAGATCCCGAGTGGACAGCCATACCCTCTGCCCGAGACGATAGCGGGGAGCAGGGCTCTGGTGGTGGTCCGCCTGTCGCCGATACCTGGAGGTGGTCTTCAGAAGAGCGGACCGGGCTCTCTTCCAGGTACGGCGACAGCGGCGGACGAACATCTGGGCCGAGGATATGCTGACCTCTTCCTCTTGCCAAGGGAAGAGTGGGGGGCTGATATCCCATGGAACACTCAAAAGGCGAGAGACCAGTGGCCGAGCAGGGAAGGGTGTTGCGGGCGTATTCCATCCACACAAGTTGCTGGCTCCAGGTGGTGGGGTTGGCTCTGACTGACCGTTAGACTGGGAGTGAAAACCGGAGGACAGGCTGGCCGACGACCCAATGAGGGTGCAGAACCTCAGTGGTGTTAAGACGATGGGAAAGGAAAGTGCAGGGATGAAGCTTTTGGTCCTGGGCAGAACGCTAGGACAGGATAGACCCCACTACGATGTCCGAGGCGTCGACCTCCACCACGAACTGACGGGACGGATCCGGATGGATTAAGATGGGAGCTGTAGTGAATCGATGCTTGAGGTCTGAGAACGCCCGGTCAGCAGCTGGAGACCTCGTGAACGGGACCTTGGGAGAGGTGAGTGCTGAAAGGGGGGAAGCCAGGGTGCTGTAACCCCGGATGAAATGGCGGTAGAAATGTGCAAACCCCAGGGGCAGGCTGCGCCAACTTCAGGCAATGAGCATGGCAGAACGGGCTCCAACCCTTGATAGAACCAACAGTCCAGTCGATAAGGGGATTGTGCCTCTGGAGCAATGAAAACTCAAACACCACGGGTACCTGAGGAGATTTGATGAGCAGAAATTGCATAGACTCAATGTGGTTACCTGACACTCACAGGATGATAGGAACCGTATTGTGGGTGACTCTACCAATAGAGCGCCCATCCAGCGCTCTGACATCCATGGGAATGGAGAGGGGTTGAGTGGGGATTCCCAGCTCTGACACCAGGGTAGTATCCATAAAACTATCGCCGGCCCCAGAGTCAATGAGTACCCAGAGAGATTTAGACCGGTCACCCCACAGCAGGATGGCATGGAGAGGGGTGTGAGTAATGGGAGATTGGAAATTCTCCGTATGGCCCACCATACCACCCGGGGAAGTCGGGTAACCTCGGATTGTCTCGGTAATGTAGACGCCGGGGACTTCCAGGATTCCTCGGCGGCGAGATGGGATCCTTGAACGAGCGAGTGTGACTGGGAACAGACCTCTTCTCCCTCCTACGTTCCCGTAGCCGCCCATCGAGCCGTATGGTCAAGGCAATGAGAGAGTCGAGATCCATGGGAAGCTCACGGGCTGCGAGCTCGTCTTTAACCTATAATCCGATAATCCGTGAAGGAACATGTCAAATCGAACACCTTTTTCAACTCTGCCATGAACTCCTCCAGACTGAAGCACACGGTGGATTGTTGCTCCCACACCGCCGTAGCCCAGGCGAGAGCCCTCCCGGACATCAGCGTTATAAGGTATGCTATCTTGGAGCGGTCCAAGGGAAAAGAAGAGGGCTGCAGCTCGAAGATGAGGGAGCACTGGGAGAGAAATGCCTGACAGGTTCCTGAATAGCATTCCTGAGGAGGTAAGCAGGGTTCTCTGGAAGCCAGGGTAGGCTGGGGAGACGCGCTGCTTACAGTGGGGTTACTGAGAGGCTGGGAGGTTACTGTAGTGGCTGGCTGCCTAATAGACAATCCGCGGAATTGCTCAAGCAATGTATTGAAAGTGCGGTCATGGTGTTCCACCAAGGTCTGGAATCCTTCCATAAGATTTTTGGGATGAGTTGGACCGCAGAGTGAAGGAAATGCAGCCAACAAGTGCTCAGCATATGTGGGAACTCCTTCAAGACTGTTGGAAAAGCATTCCAGGTAAAGCTGGTTGAAAGAATGCCAAGAGTGTGCAAAGCTGTCCTCAAGGCAAAGGGTGGCTACTTTGAAGAATCTAAAATCTATAATATATTTTGATTTGTTTAACACTTTTTTGGTTACTACATGATTCCATATGTGTTATTTCATAGTTTTGATGTCTTCACTATTATTCTACAATGTAGAAAATTGTAAAAATAAAGAAAAACCATTGAATGTGTAGGTGTGTCCAAACTTTTGACTGGTACTGTATATTTATTTATTTATTGCTCTTTACTTGTCAGTGTTCCCAAATAGGACATTATTTGTCTTTTTACTTAAACATGCAAACACCATCAGATAGAATTCATAGCAATCAGTGCACTGGGTTAGTCAGATTTGATGAAATATACATGTAACAGAACAGATGACCTGGAATGACATTCACTCTCACGGGATGGGTTACCAAAAATACAAAACTGAAAGCCACACCCCCAATAAGCCACAAATATAACTGCATTGAGGCATATGTCACTGTGCTTCTATGGTTATATGCACCATGCCACTGCTTATTTCATTTGTTCATTTAGCAAACAAGACAGCTCATAATTCAGTGCCTTCATCAGTCAACACATCTATATTTTAGCTTTAGTGCAACATTTTCTCTCAGCCTCATGGCAAAAATGTGTAGAATTGCAGGAAGTTTCTGGACCACCCACATTTTTGCAGGCACACCCATCAACGAATTTCTGGCTACGCCACTTTTTTTCACTAGGCAAGTCAGTTAAGAACAAATTCTTATTTCCAATGACGGCCTACACCGGCCAAACCCAGACGACAACTGTATACAGCATATTTCTTACAGAGGATGCATTTCAAAGTGCATAAAAGTGTTTCCTCTTGTCTCTCTGGCTTGTATATTTTAGAAACCCTGAGGTCTGCGATGAGGTTGTAAGAGCTCTAAAGAGCATTTCCCGGAGCCTGGCCTTCCAGCCGTACTCCAAGCTGTGCTGTCCCTCTAAGGTGGTGGTGGACATCGTGCCCAGGCTGCTCCAGGCCCTCTGGTCCCGCCAGATGGAAGGCCCCTGTGACATGTCCTCCATGGCCCTGAGCAACATGAGTGTCACCAAAGTGCTGGCAGTAGTGGATAACCTCTCTGGAGTTCTGAAGGCCCTTCCTGTCGCTCAGGTCTACTACTCACGTTCCACTGGTGTCAGGATGGTCCACTCACTCAACCGTAAGATCCAGTTCCTAAGCAGCCCTGAGGACCTTAGGAGGACTCTTTTAATCCAAAGTTCCACCCTGATCAGCACCATCATTGAAGCTGTGAGCACGAAAGTCCAGAGGATGTTTGAAGCTCCTGCTGACTACATTCCATTAAGCTCTATCCGCAGCTGGCTATCAGAGCCAAAGGCGAGCGAGGTTCGTCCAAAGTGCTCTGACCAGCTGGTAATCTCCTCGGAGCTCCTGAGGACCATCATTGGTCTGATAGTTTATGTAGTCTTCGAAGGCCACCTAGAGGAAGACATCAACCTTCATTACTGGCCCCTCATAAATGACATAATCCACCAGCTGTCACTGTGTGGGGTCAAAGTCACAAAGAGAGCGAGCAAGGCTAACTGGCATCTTGGCTGGGACCAGATCCTTGAGATGGTGACAAACATCCATACCCATCTTCACCACTACACTGGCACAGAGCTGGTACTTAGGTTTGCAACATCTGCCAGGGCCACCATGCTAACGAGGCACATGGTTCACCATGTGGTCGAGGAGCTGGTAAAGCTGAAGGACTTGGATGAAGGGACAACAGCTTCAGGGAGCAGTGAGGTAAGCAATGATTACAAGTGTTTATCTTTATGAAAGTCCACTCATTCAAAACATTTTTGTTGTCGGTAAAAAGAAGATCTGAAATGTTGCAAATGTTCTGTTAAATATTATATCCTTGTTGCTTTCAGTCTGTGGACGTGAACCTGGCAATCACCGACCACTTTGTCCCTATCCTTGTCAAAGCGGTGGACTGGCTTCAACCCCTGGCCACTACCCCAGCGGTGGACATAGCAGCACCCCTAATCACTAACTCAGTCAAAGTGGACAACATCACAACAACCCTGACCACTACACCAGTTGACCTCCAGTCAGGTGAGTTAAATTGACACTAATCACTTTGACAGGTTATCATTTCTTACTGTAATAGGGCCTCCTGTAGCTCAGTTGGTAGAGCATGGCGCTTGCAACGCCAGGGTTGTGGGTTCAATTCCATGGGGTGGCAGTATGAAAAATGTATGCACTCACTAACTGTAAGTCGCTCTGGATAAGAGCATCTGGTAAATGTAATATAACTTATTAGCTAATGTTTTGTAACTAGACAATTTCGTAATTAAGTTGTGTTTTTATGAGATTGATCTTCTCCTTCTAATTTCAAGGGGATGTTGTGGTCAAACACCCAGCACCCTGCATTCCAACTGCAGGCTTTGCCACGGCACCATGCATACTACCCCCAGGCTTTGCCCCGGCACCATGCACCCCACCACCAGGCTTTGCTCTTGCACCCTGCACCCCACCACCAGGCTTTTCCCCAGCATCCTGCCCCCCACCACCAGGCTTTTCCCCAGCACCCTGCCCCCCCACCACCAGGCTTTGCCCCAGCACCCTGCATTCCACCCCCAGGCTTTGCCCCGGCACCCTGCACCCCACCACCAGGCTTTTCCCCAGCACCCTGCATTCCACCCCCAGGCTTTGCCTCGGCATCCTGCACCCCACCACCAGTCCCTCCCCCGTCCATCCTGAGACACATTGTCCTCCGGTTCTTGGAGAAGTCAGGTGAGTTACATTGACACAATCACTTTGACAGGTTATCATTTTTTCACTGTAATAGGGCCTCCTGGTGCTCAGTTGGTAGAGCATGGCGCTTGCAATGCCAGGGTTGTGGGTTCAATTCCCACGGGGGGCCAGTATGAAAAATGTATGCACTCACTAACTGTAAGTCGCTCTGGATAAGAGCATCTGCTAAATGACGTAAATGTAATATAACTTGATGTCATCGGCCTCCCCCCTTGCTTGGGGAACAATAGAGAAGCAACATAGAACAAAAGAGCCTACCCACACTTGTGCTATGTCATGACATACCTGGACCACCTATTGAGATGTGACTTTTGTTAAGTAAATCAGGTGTTAAATGAGGTGAAAAGGAGACTGGAGTGCCACTTAAAGTTTTTATGTAAGACTGATCTTCACTTTGTCCGCCACCAACAGGCTGTGCTCCGGCACACTGCACCCCACCACCAGGCTTTGCCCCGGCACCCTGCACCCCACCACCAGGCTTTGCCCCAGCACCCTGCATTCCACCCCCAGGCTTTGCCTCGGCATCCTGCACCCCACGACCAGGCTTTGCCCCGGCACCCTGCACCCCACCACCAGGCTTTGCCCCAGCACCCTGCATTCCACCCCCAGGCTTTGCCCCGGCACCCTGCACCCCACCACCGGGCTTTGCCCCAGCACCCTGCATTCCACCCCCAGGCTTTGCCTCGGCATCCTGCACCCCACCACCAGGCTTTTCCCCAGCAACCTGCACTCCGTCGCCATGCTTTGCAGCTAATGCCATGCCAGGCTTTGGCACGAAAGTCATCCTGAAACTAATGGTCCTGCTATTCCTGGAGAGGCTCCCTCCTGCATCAGAGGACCTTGTGTCAGAGTTCCTCACTGTCGCCGATCGTATCTGCACGCTGTTTCAAAGCATCACTGCCAGATTCCGCAACATCATTAATGAGGACCTGGAGAAATGTACAGACTCTGACAGTAAGCAGTACTGGGCTAACACCTTCTACTGGGAGTACATGAAGAGGTACCCATCATCCCAGTGCCTGGGGATTGAAGCCTTCACATGTGATGAGGAGAGATGTTTAGTGGTGGCCAACTTGTTTGCAAAGAAAATGTACCCCAAGATGTTCCTCTCAGCAGAAGACTTCGACACGGCTGAAGATTCAGGGAGCAATGGAGTAAGCAATGATTTCAAGTGTTTATCTTTATAAAAGTCCACTCATTCAGTTATCTCTGATACTGCACTGTCGGAGCTAGAAGCACAAGCATTTCGCTACACCCGCTATAACATCTGCTAAACACGTGTATGTGACAAATCAAATTTGATTTGATGATTTGATTTGATTTCATCCAAAAATGTATTATTGTCGATATTGGTAAAAACAGTAAATCTGCAATGTTGCAAATGTTATGTTAAATAATAAATATCTTAAATATTTAATATTTTTGCTTTCAGTCTGTGGACATGAACCTGGCAATCTCCGACGAATTTGTCCCTAACCCTGTCAAGGTGTTGGAGGTGCTTCGACCCCTGTCACTGCCAGACATCAAAGAGCCCTTGACCACTATCCATGACAAAGTGGTGGACAACACAACAACAACCCTGGTTGCTGCCCCAGTTAAGATGGACAACATCACAACACCCCTGGCCCTGACCATTAACTTAGTCAACCTCAAGGTTACGGATGAACCAGTTGACCTCCAGTCAGGTGAGTTACATTAACACAGATCACTTTGACAGGTTATCATTTCCCGAGTGGCGCAGTGGTCTAAGGCACTGCATCGCAGTGCTAGCTGTGCCACTAGAGATCCTGGTTCGAATCCAGGCTCTGTCGTAGCCGGCCGCGACCGGGAGACCCATGGGGCGGCGCACAATTGACCCAGCGTCGTCCAGGGTAGGGGAGGGAATGGCCGGCAGGGGATGCAGCTCAGTTGGTAGAGCATGGCGTTTGCAACGCCAGGGTTGTGGGTTCGATAAAATAATGTATGCGCTTAACTGTAAGTCGCTCTGGATAAGAGCGTCTGCTAAATAATGTAAATGTAATCACCCCGTAATATAACGTATTAGCTAATGTTTTGTAACTAGACAATTTCGTAATTAAGTTGTGTTTCTATGAGATTGATCTTCTCCTTCTAATTTCAAGGGGATGTTGTGGTCAAACACCCAGCACCCTGCATTCCAACCGCAGGCTTTGCCACGGCACCATGCATACTACCCCCAGGCTTTGCCCCGGCACCCTGCACCCCACCACCAGGCTTTGCCCCAGCACCCTGCATTCCACCCCCAGGCTTTGCCCCGGCACCCTGCACCCCACCACCAGGCTTTTCCCCAGCACCCTGCCCCCCACCACCAGGCTTTGCCCCAGCACCCTGCATTCCACCCCCAGGCTTTGCCCCGGCACCCTGCACCCCACCACCAGGCTTTGCCCCAGCACCCTGCATTCCACCCCCAGGCTTTGCCTCGGCATCCTGCACCCCACCACCAGGCTTTGCTCTTGCATCCTTCCCCCCACCACCAGTCCCTCCCCCGTCCATCCTGAGACACATTGTCCTCCGGTTCTTGGAGAAGTCAGGTGAGTTACATTGACACAATCACTTTGACAGGTTATCATTTTTCACTGTAATAGGGCCTCCTGGTGCTCAGTTGGTAGAGCATGGCGCTTGCAATGCCAGGGTTGTGGGTTCAATTCCCACGGGGGGCCAGTATGAAAAATGTATGCACTCACTAACTGTAAGTCGCTCTGGATAAGAGCATCTGCTAAATGACGTAAATGTAATATAACTTGATGTCATCGGCCTCCCCCCTTGCTTGGGGAACAATAGAGAAGCAACATAGAACAAAAGAGCCTACCCACACTTGTGCTATGTCATGACATACCTGGACCACCTATTGAGATGTGACTTTTGTTAAGTAAATCAGGTGTTAAATGAGGTGAAAAGGAGACTGGAGTGCCACTTAAAGTTTTTATGTAAGACTGATCTTCACTTTGTCCGCCACCAACAGGCTGTGCTCCGGCACACTGCACCCCACCACCAGGCTTTGCCCCGGCACCCTGCACCCCACCACCAGGCTTTGCCCCAGCACCCTGCATTCCACCCCCAGGCTTTGCCTCGGCATCCTGCACCCCACGACCAGGCTTTGCCCCGGCACCCTGCACCCCACACCAGGCTTTGCCCCAGCACCCTGCATTCCCCCCAGGCTTTGCCCGTCACCACACAGGCTTTGCCCCCAGCACCCTGCATTCCACCCCCAGGCTTTGCCACGGCACCCTGCACCCCACCACCAGGGCTTTGCCCCAGCACCCTGCATTCCACCCCCAGGCTTTGCCTCGGCATCCTGCACCCCACCACCAGGCTTTTCCCCAGCAACCTGCACTCCGTCGCCATGCTTTGCAGCTAATGCCATGCCAGGCTTTGGCACGAAAGTCATCCTGAAAGTAATGGTCCTGCTATTCCTGGAGAGGCTCCCTCCTGCATCAGAGGACCTTGTGTCAGAGTTCCTCACTGTCGCCGATCGTATCTGCACGCTGTTTCAAAGCATCACTGCCAGATTCCGCAACATCATTAATGAGGACCTGGAGAAATGTACAGACTCTGACAGTAAGCAGTACTGGGCTTACACCTTCTACTGGGAGTACATGAAGAGGTACCCATCATCCCAGTGCCTGGGGATTGAAGCCTTCACATGTGATGAGGAGAGATGTTTAGTGGTGGCCAACTTGTTTGCAAAGAAAATGTACCCCAAGATGTTCCTCTCAGCAGAAGACTTCGACACGGCTGAAGATTCAGGGAGCAATGGAGTAAGCAATGATTTCAAGTGTTTATCTTTATAAAAGTCCACTCATTCAGTTATCTCTGATACTGCACTGTCGGAGCTAGAAGCACAAGCATTTCGCTACACCCGCTATAACATCTGCTAAACACGTGTATGTGACAAATCAAATTTGATTTGATGATTTGATTTGATTTCATCCAAAAATGTATTGTTGTCGATATTGGTAAAAACAGTAAATCTGCAATGTTGCAAATGTTATGTTAAATAATAAATATCTTAAATATTTAATATTTTTGCTTTCAGTCTGTGGACATGAACCTGGCAATCTCCCACGAATTTGTCCCTAACCCTGTCAAGGTGTTGGAGGTGCTTCGACCCCTGTCACTGCCAGACATCAAAGAGCCCTTGACCACTATCCATGACAAAGTGGTGGACAACACAACAACAACCCTGGTTGCTGCCCCAGTTAAGGTGGACAACATCACAACACCCCTGGCCCTGACCATTAACTTAGTCAACCTCAAGGTTACGGATGAACCAGTTGACCTCCAGTCAGGTGAGTTACATTAACACAGATCACTTTGACAGGTTATCATTTCCCGAGTGGCGCAGTGGTCTAAGGCACTGCATCGCAGTGCTAGCTGTGCCACTAGAGATCCTGGTTCGAATCCAGGCTCTGTCGTAGCCGGCCGTGACCGGGAGACCCATGGGGCGGCGCACAATTGACCCAGCGTCGTCCAGGGTAGGGGAGGGAATGGCCGGCAGGGGATGCAGCTCAGTTGGTAGAGCATGGCGTTTGCAACGCCAGGGTTGTGGGTTCGATAAAATAATGTATGCGCTAACTGTAAGTCGCTCTGGATAAGAGCGTCTGCTAAATAATGTAAATGTAATCATTTCCCTCTGTAATATAAGGTATTAGCTAATGTTTTGTAACTAGACAATTTCGTAATTAAGTTGTGTTTCTATGAGATTGATCTTCTCCTTCTAATTTCAAGGGGATGTTGTGGTCAAACACCCAGCACCCTGCATTCCAACCGCAGGCTTTGCCACGGCACCATGCATACTACCCCCAGGCTTTGCCCCGGCACCCTGCACCCCACCACCAGGCTTTGCCCCAGCACCCTGCATTCCACCCCCAGGCTTTGCCCCGGCACCCTGCACCCCACCACCAGGCTTTTCCCCAGCACCCTGCCCCCCACCACCAGGCTTTGCCCCAGCACCCTGCATTCCACCCCCAGGCTTTGCCCCGGCACCCTGCACCCCACCACCAGGCTTTGCCCCAGCACCCTGCATTCCACCCCCAGGCTTTGCCTCGGCATCCTGCACCCCACCACCAGGCTTTGCTCTTGCATCCTTCCCCCCACCACCAGTCCCTCCCCCGTCCATCCTGAGACACATTGTCCTCCGGTTCTTGGAGAAGTCAGGTGAGTTACATTGACACAATCACTTTGACAGGTTATCATTTTTCACTGTAATAGGGCCTCCTGGTGCTCAGTTGGTAGAGCATGGCGCTTGCAATGCCAGGGTTGTGGGTTCAATTCCCACGGGGGCCAGTATGAAAAATGTATGCACTCACTAACTGTAAGTCGCTCTGGATAAGAGCATCTGCTAAATGACGTAAATGTAATATAACTTGATGTCATCGGCCTCCCCCCCTTGCTTGGGGAACAATAGAGAAGCAACATAGAACAAAAGAGCCTACCCACACTTGTGCTATGTCATGACATACCTGGACCACCTATTGAGATGTGACTTTTGTTAAGTAAATCAGGTGTTAAATGAGGTGAAAAGGAGACTGGAGTGCCACTTAAAGTTTTTATGTAAGACTGATCTTCACTTTGTCCGCCACCAACAGGCTGTGCTCCGGCACACTGCACCCCACCACCAGGCTTTGCCCCGGCACCCTGCACCCCACCACCAGGCTTTGCCCCAGCACCCTGCATTCCACCCCCAGGCTTTGCCTCGGCATCCTGCACCCCACGACCAGGCTTTGCCCCGGCACCCTGCACCCCACCACCAGGCTTTGCCCCAGCACCCTGCATTCCACCCCCAGGCTTTGCCCCGGCACCCTGCACCCCACCACCAGGCTTTGCCCCAGCACCCTGCATTCCACCCCCAGGCTTTGCCACGGCACCCTGCACCCCACCACCAGGCTTTGCCCCAGCACCCTGCATTCCACCCCCAGGCTTTGCCTCGGCATCCTGCACCCCACCACCAGGCTTTTCCCCAGCAACCTGCACTCCGTCGCCATGCTTTGCAGCTAATGCCATGCCAGGCTTTGGCACGAAAGTCATCCTGAAAGAAATGGTCCTGCTATTCCTGGAGAGGCTCCCTCCTGCATCAGAGGACCTTGTGTCAGAGTGCCTCACTGTCGCCGATCGTATCTGCACGCTGTTTCAAAGCATCACCGCCAGATTCCGCAACATCATTAATGAGGACCTGGAGAAATGTACCGACTCTGACAGTAAGCAGTACTGGGCTTACACCTTCTACTGGGAGTACATGAAGAGGTACCCATCATCCCAGTGCCTGGGGATTGAAGCCTTCACATGTGATGAGGAGAGATGTTTAGTGGTGGCCAACTTGTTTGCAAAGAAAATGTACCCCAAGATGTTCCTCTCAGCAGAAGACTTCGACACGGCTGAAGATTCAGGGAGCAATGGAGTAAGCAATGATTTCAAGTTTTTATCTTTATAAAAGTCCACTCATTCAGTTATCTCTGATACTGCACTGTCGGAGCTAGAAGCACAAGCATTTCGCTACACCCGCTATAACATCTGCTAAACACGTGTATGTGACAAATCAAATTTTATTTGATGATTTTATTTGATTTTATCCAAAAATGTATTGTTGTCGATATTGTTAAAAAAACGAAATCTGCAATGTTGCAAATGTTATGTTAAATAATAAATATCTTAAATATTTATTATTTTTGCTTTCAGTCTGTGGACATGAACCTGGCAATCTCCGACGAATTTGTCCCTAACCCTGTCAAGGTGTTGGAGTGGCTTCGACCCCTGTCACTGCCAGACATCAAAGAGCCCTTGACCACTATCCATGACAAAGTGGTGGACAACACAACAACAACCCTGGTTGCTGCCCCAGTTAAGGTGGACAACATCACAACACCCCTGGCCCTGACCATTAACTTAGTCAACCTCAAGGTTACGGATGAACCAGTTGACCTCCCGTCAGGTGAGTTACATTAGCACAGATCACTTTGACAGGTTATCATTTCCCTCTGTAATATAAGGTATTAGCTAATGTTTTATTATAACTAGACAGTTTTTGTAAATAATTTAAGCTATTGTGTGAGATTGATCTTCTCTTTATATAATTTCCAGAAGATGTTGTGGTCATCAAACCAAAGAAAAGCAGAGTCATGAGATTCTTCCGTCGACTTTTCTGCTGCATGTCCAAAGATGATTTCAAGGTGTGAACCTGACCAGCTTTTCAGCTGATGACTTCAGATCACACACACCCATTTACATTACATTTACATTTTATCCAGAGCGACTTACAGTTAGTGCATACATTTTCATACTGGCCCCCCTGGCCATCGAACCCACAACCCTGGCGTTGCAAGCTCCATGCTCTACCAACTGAGCTACACGGGGCCACACCTTCAGCTCACACACTTATATGTGCGCACGTACACACACACACACACACACACACACACGCACACACCACAGTTCTTTAAAATGTTTGAGTTTCCCATGTTAAACATTTCTCATTACTTTTTTCCTCATTAAATATTTTAAGAACAAGTTATTTTGTCTTCATTCACTGTTGACTGTTTTTACTATTTACAGTAGCAATCAATTATGATTGTTATTTTTGTCAAATACAGTTTCAATTCACATTTCATCACAAACTTAAATTACATATTATTTATGCATCAACAACATGTATTGAATGTGTGTTTAGACTGAGTTTCCTACTGTACTTCTTCAGTTTTCCAGCAGAGGGCAGTCTTGTCTAATATCTGAAGTCATGTCTGTTACAGTAATTCTGATGGCCTTGTGTCTTGGTGTATATGTTTTTAGTCATTATCATGTACTATAAAGAATACTACATTGAAATATATGGATATAAACTGACAAGCATGACCACAGTACAAAGAACAATGGTCTGTATGTGTATGCTATTAAGCTATTAGTCTGAAAGATAGGGCCATATCCAACAATGTTTCCCTTTCTTTGATTGCAACATCTGTATGGGTAATCTCCAGGGGTCCCTGTTGGACTAGATAGATTATGGAAACCAAAGAAAGCTTTACAGTTTACTCTGTAGCAGGGATCTGGTTCATTTCAGTTTCAAGTGATTATGATGACCACGCCTCTCACTACATGATGTGTGGGGGCTGTGGAGAGACTGGGAACAAGACCATGGGAAGAACTAGTAGGAAAACGTTGAGACACATCAACTACAGTGCCATGCAGTACATCGGTCAAGAGTGGTGCCTTTAAAAAAATAACTGATCGAAGATACTGTACTGTATTTAGACTCCAGTCTGATTCCCACACCTTTCAACAGCACAACACCCCCGAGACCCGTGCAGGCGCAGATCTACAGCTCCCGCCAATGCCCTCGGTCCAGGTTTCCCACTTCTTTTATTCTGTGATACACACACACACCACAACCCCCCCCTTACCCCCACCCGGCCCGTCCCACACGTACACAACCACACACCTCTCCCTGTCAAATTAGCAGTGGTTCACAGGGCTGGGGGGGGGTGAGAAGAAGCCTGGCACGGAGCTACAGTGAGAGGCAGCGGAGGGCCTGATTGAAAGGCTTCCGAGAATTCTCTGGCTTTGTTGTGTAGTTCTCTCCGCAGCGTACAGGAGACGAGTAATGGCTTTAGCAGGGCCAGGTACACAAAGCTCCTGTGGCCACAAACCGGAGCTCGACAAACTTTACTGTTGACATCTGGAATTTCTTTCCTCCCTTCTCTTTTTTTCTTCTTCTTCTCTCTCCTCCTTTTTTTGATTGAGGGGTGACTCACTGGTGTTCCAGCTTGTACTGTATCCATCATCGTAAAGGCGTCAGCTGGCTAAATGTAGATGTTTTGTTTGCCTGTCCATGGTCATGTTCTGTACTGTATGGTTTTATCATGCCCTCTTGTATGTTTGACTGAGGAGAACACTGCAGTTGCCTGACTGTGTGACAATCCTTCACGTTGAACCCGTATAACATACACAATCCATGTCTCAATTGTCTCAAGGCTTAAAAATCCTTCTTTAACCCCGTCTCCTCCCCTTCATCTACACTGATTGAAGTGGATTTAACAAGTGAAATCAATAAGGGATCATAGTATTCACCTGGATTCACCTGGTCAGTCTGTGTCATGGAAAGAGCAGGTGTTCTTAATGTTTTGTATTCTCAGTGTGTATATATATACAGTTGAAGTCGGAAGTTAACCTTAGCCAAATACATTTAAACTCAGTTTTTCACAATTCCTGACATTTAATCCTAGTAAAAAAGTCCCTGTCTTAGGTCAGTTAGGATCACCACTTTATTTTAAGAATGTGAAATGTCAGAATAACAGTAGAGAGAATGTTTTATTTCAGCTTTTATTTCTTTCATCTCATTCCCAGTGGGTCAGAAGTTTACATACACTCAATTAGTATTTGGTAGCATTGCCTTTAAATTGTTTAACTTGGGTCAAATGTTTCGGGTAGCCTTCCACAAGCGTCCCACAATAAATTGGGTGAATTTTGGCCCATTCCTCCTGACAGAGCTGGTGTAACTGAGTCAGGTTTGTAAGCCTCCTTGCTCGCCCACATTTTTTCAGTTCTGCCAACAAATGTTCTATAGGATTGAGGTCAGGGCTTTGTGATGGCCACTCCAATACTTTTAATTTGTTGTCCTTAAGCCATTTTGCCACAACTTTGGAAGTATGCTTTGGGTCATTGTCCAGTTGGCAGACCCATTTGCGACCAAGCTTTAACACCCTGACTGATGTCTTGAGATGTTGCTTCAATATATCCACATAACTTTCCTTCCTCATGATGCCATCTATTTTGTGAAGTGCACCAGTCCCTCCTGCTGCAAAGCACCCCCACAGCATGATCCCACGGTTGGGATGGTGTTCTTCAGCTTGCAAGCCTACCCCTTTTTCCTCCAAACATAACGATGGTCATTGTGGCCAAACAGTTCTATTTTTGTTTCATCAGACCAGAGGACATTTCTCCAAAAAGTAAGATCTTTGTCCCCATGTTCAGTTGCAAACCGTAGTTTGGCTTTTTTTATGGCGGTTTTGGAGCAGTGGCTTCTTCCTTGCTGAGCGGCCTTTCAGTTTATGTTGATATAGGACTCGTTTTACTGTAGATACTTTTGTACCTGTTTCCCCCAGCATCTTCACAAGGTCCTTTGCTGTAGTTCTGGGATTGATTTGCACTTTTTGCACCAAAGTACGTTCAACTCTAGGAGACAGAACACGTCTCCTTCCTGAGCGGTATGATGGCTGCGTGATCCCATGGTGTTTATACTTGCGTACTATTGTTTGTACAGATGAACGTGGTACCTTCAGGCGTTTGGAAATTGCTCCCAAGAATGAACCAGACTTGTGGAGGTCTACAATTATTTTTCTGAGGTCTTGGATGATTTCTTTTGATTTTCCCATGATGTCAAGCAAAGAGGCACTGAGTTTGAAGGTAGGCCTTGAAATACATCCACAGGTACACCTCCAATTGACTCAAATGATGTCAATTAGCCTATCAAAAGCTTCTAAAGCCATGACATCATTTTCTGGAATTTTCCAAACTGTTTAAGGGCACAGTCAACTTAGTGTATGTAAACTTCTGACCCACTGGAATTGTGATAAAGTGAATTATAAGTGAAATAATCTGTCTGTAAGCAATTGTTGGAAAAATTACTTGTGTCATGCACAAAGTAGATGTCCTAACCGACTTGCCAATACTATAGTTTGTTAACAAGAAATTTGTGGAGTGGTTGAAAAACGAGTTTTAATGACTCCAACCTAAGTGTATGTAAACTTCCGATTTCAACTGTATATCTACGCCCATGGGGAGATTCCAAAGGGCATTTTAAACTGTCCTACAGCCAACCTGATCAGAGCCAGCTGAGGTGAGATAGGATCTAGTTTCCTGTGTGTTACAGGCTGAAAGAAACCACTACACACACATCTAAGAAAAGACTGACACTGACACCCACCCACAACATGACATGAAATATCGCCGGAAATGTAAATAACTTTTGGTATAGATTGTAAAGTTTGATAAATGTGAGTGTATTATTTTTTTTGTAGCTTGGATGATTTGTTTCCTCTGGTCCATGTGCAGGTAGGCCTACAAAATGAGTGGGTACAGACCAGATACTGTAAATATATGTGTTTCCAATCTACTGTACCACCATTTACTGTATAGGACACCAGTCTTCACAGCCTTACCTTTACATAACTATTTAAATATAAAATATTTAAGACACAGTATTAACACAACACTGGATAGGCCTATCCAATCAAGGGTCATGCTGTCTGCCTTGCTTTGGAAAAGGTGTCCCTCAAATCAAGTCAACGTTCAACGAACATTCAATATTACCAAGCTAATCTAGTTGCCTGATAACGAATTACATAATTGGTTAATTAATTGCCTGTCGAATCGAGGAGAAAATTCACATTAAACTGGAGTGGAAGATGAATGTCAACTGTACCAGTTTCGACCACTAGAGGACACTGTTAATTTGCTTTTCTCTGCAAAGCTCTAACTTCCACAGACGAAGGCCCTGTCCAGTAACAACTCCTATCCCACTACCCCCTAAGCACATGTAAATTTCGGGGCCAGGTGGAACTAACATAACCTCTCAGCTAGAAATGATCACTGTTTTATGTTGTTTGGATATCATACTTGTTTGATATTCGCTAGGGTAGTTTGTTCCACAACTATGTTACAGTGCTTTTGAAAAGTATTTCCTGAAGTAGCCAACCGTAGCAATTAGCTCAGACTCTCAACGATGTTGTGTTGAATTGCAGACACACTGGTTAACCATACTGAACTCTCATATTATATGCATAGTGTATGGTTGACGGGACCTGTAGCATACTTTCTGTGTTTGATCTCTTCGCATGCAACCTCTGTGCCCTCTGGTAAGTGATACTCTGGGACGTCAGTCAGTTGTGTAGAGATAGGCTACTCTACTGTGTGCCTACTGTAGAGATAGGCTACAGTGTGAGCTGGCTTCCCATTGACAGTTTGGGTCAAAGTTCTAATAAGGTACAGGATATGAAGTTATTATGATATGTTGTGATTTGATCTGATGCCTAACTCCACCCACTACCCACTTCATGTAGAGCTCAGGTATAAACCAAATATTATATGTGTATTGTCTGATTGGTGTGGCCATTCTACTACTGTTATACAGTAGCCTAAATAAGGGGCCTCTTTCAGAGGGCCAGCAGCAGAGATAAGGCCTTGTCTCTCACAGCCCAGGGAGCCTAGGGTAGTATGGGTCAGTATGGGTCATCCTGTCAGCCAGCAGAGACTGATGGAGGGACTAATCCCACTGCTGTCATGAAGATGGATCAGATGAAAACACAAAAACACCCGCCCTGCCCCCCGACCTGGGGGCTCAGACTGACAGAGACAGGTTTCAAAGAAAACTTGAGTGACTGACACACATGCATGCATGCGCGCACACAATAAATAGGCATCAAGGGAATAGGAATTATGGGAATTAGAGTTGAACCATTCTAGTTGGTTGATTTTATTAAATCAAATGGTACAGATTGAAATGGCTGCTAGATTTGCAATCTATAAACAGTAGCTAAAACCAATAGCTAAACTTACTCATTGCACACACACACACACACACACGCACACACACGTACCCTGACACACAGATGGCCCCCGGTCTGACCACAAGTGGCGTCTAACCCCTGCACCCTGTGGTGAGCTAGAACCCAGATTGCCACTAAAAAAAAGGGATGCTTCATAGGTCAACTATTTTCTGGGTAAATGGAAAGGGGTTGTGTTTGACCTCAAACACTTCACGCTCTCACTGAGGCAGGCTGTGTGTGTGTGTGTGTGTGTGTGTGTGTGTGTGTGTGTGTGTGTGTGTGTGACAGACGGTGGAGGTGAGGTCCACTGAGAGAGGTCAGGAGCAGTATGGGGACAGGGAGTGGAGGAAGATAGTCATCTCAAAACTATGAACACGTCAGGTTTACTCAAAAACATTCAGTTCTCTTCTGTTGAAGTGTGGTTATGTACAGTTAGTGGGTCATGGAGAAAGTGAAATTGAAACTGCAATATGGTAGTTTGAGGTAAAAAAAAACAACAACGTAGAAATGTATTTTAAGTACAATGATAACTCAGAACATTATTGTACAATACCATGACCAAGGGCTTTGAGTGGTATATAGATCTGGTTTTACGGATATTTCATTTGACTTTATTGTAAACAGACATATATTTTTGGTGATTCATTATCCTTCACCCCTCAGAAAATATTGAGCAAACAAAACCAGCTGACACAAGTGTCACAGTTCAGTGCATGTCACGGTTCAATTTGTAAAAATAAAATAAAAAGTGAAATATTGTACAGTACAGCCACAATCAATCAGATACCTTGAAAAAACAAAAGCAAGTTGTCAAAAATAAACATTTTCCAAGATAATACATAAAGTCAAATAAACTCTGAATTGAAATAATTTGATAATTATCAATAATGGACCATTTCAAATCTAAAATACTGCTCTGAAATCCCATATTCCATCTCATTACAGTAAAGTGTACTCAAGAGGTGTGAGAGTCGTTAGCTCCAAATCCAACCAATATATCACACAAAAGCTAAGTGGAATTCTGCCAGGCCGATTAGGCTGTGTAGCTCAAGGCTAAACACATATACAGAATAACTTTAGCTTATCCTGAGAGAAGAAAATGTAGATTGGAAAAGACAGACTGGGATCAGGGGTGTAGAGTGAAGGGGTGGAGGTGAACTTTCCTCCAAAGAGTGTCGGACTAAATTGTGTGTCAAAAACCACTAAGGGGTTTGCTTTTATATTTTACAGACAATATCCCTTTAAAAGCGCGGCACGTCTGGAAAGCCCATTAGATGTGCATATAAAATGTCCTCTGTGATTAATAGTTGATGAGGCAGGGTTGGTGGGGTTGGTCGCAGGGTACCCACATGTGGCCACCAGGGCTCTGCCTCTACAAGCTCGCGTTACACTCCATAAACTTGCCACTCTTTCCCACCTATGCATTTAAAAGGGAGGAGGGACCACTTGTCAGGAATATCTTAGAACTGTGAAAACAGCCAGCCCAGTCAGGAGCGTGTGTGTTGGTGTGTGTGTGTGTGTGTGTGGACGCAGGGGTTAGCCTAACACTTCTCTAGCAGCACAGCCAGTCAGATCACTTGTCCACTCGCCGGTCGGTGGGTGTGAAAGTGTGTGTGTGAGTGTGTGTGAGGAGCTGCTCTCTACGACGTCACCCATGCAAGACGGAGCGAGAGAGACCAACTAACCAGAGGAAGGTGTCCATCCTTACACATTGGACTGAGGAGAGTCAACAAGCCACAGTCAGTGACAGAAAGACAGACAGACAGAGAGAGTGAGTAACTTCTTCCAGAGTTGGATGTGCTGGGGAGATGATGTGCTTCTAAAACCAAAAAGCTGAAATGGATATTACCCCATATTGACAGAACCAGAGAACTCTCTGCAGGGACTTTCAGCTCTCAGCAAGGACTTCACTCAAGAAGTGTGTGAGGCTGACTAAGTGTGTGTGTGAGGGAGTGTTTATTGTGTTTATCGCCATGGATCAGACAACCAGCAGCTGCATGCGGAGCACCCACCCCGGCAATCCCATCTGGGGGTGCGTGAGGAACCCTCACCCCGGAGCAGGGCTCCAGTCGCAGGCCCCCTTCTCCCTGCACCAGAAGCCTGAGTACCTTGCCTATACAGACTTCTCCACCTCCTGCCTGGTGCCTGCGCCCTACACCGCCTACTCCCGCGACGACAGACTTTACCAAGAGCCCCATGCGGGCTTCCAGAGGGCCGACTGGCAGTTCCCCCCCTGTGAGACGCGGGGCCGGGGGCAGGAGGCCTGTCGGGTAGTGCCCGTGGCGGTGGTTGGTGGAGGGGTGGTGGGTGGCGTAGGGGGAGAGATGGACAGCACAGGTGGGGAGGTGCCAGGGGCAGTGCCCAGGTGTCTGAAGGGGGAGTACTCGCCACAGAGCATGGCATCGGCCGACACAGAGAAGAAGAGCTCCAAGAGGAAGAGGGACATAATAGGTGAGTCAATGATACGCCATGAGGGGATCAGTTGGGGTGTGCTGCTGGTAAATACCATGACTGAAAAGATGTGGGAAAAGACATGGGTGACCACTTCAGTAAGCCTACATTGCGTGCTAATACAGGTCAAATGCCATGCAGAGACAGAAATTAAAACATGATTCCCAGAGTTGACATTCATTTCGACAAACCCCTTTTCCTCATGAATATACAAGATAGATGTGCTATTCTGCAGGGAAACTCTCACCAGACTACTCTATCAGTGGACCATGATACAGTATCACATTCACTAATGCCCCATGTCATTGCTGGCAATGGGACAGAATCTCTGTATCTGTTTCCTCACCAAAAGACAGTCAACCTAGAGCCTCAACAGATAGGTATGTAAAAGGTGACGACACTTGGTGCTCAAGACACACTCTGAGTGGACCAGTTACATCCTCTCATTGTTTGAGGGCTCTTAAAATGTTGAATACTAATCTGCTTTGTTGCATCGGTGTATCCTTTGTTTCATTGAGACATGACGGCTGTCAGGATACTGCGGGTATAAATCAAATGAGATGTTTGTCAGCAAAATAAGCTTGGCGTATCTCATATTCTTATGATACATAGTATGAGGGTCACGGACAGTCCATAATAGCAAATATATAATTAGATGTCTTTATAAGCCGTACTATTAAAAGCATTAGAAGCTCCATGAACTACTTCAACATCAACACCAACAGTCAACTGTATATTACTCGCAATTCCTCATTGATTATTGATTTCAACTTCTCACCGTAAACATTGATGTTACACCAACAGAACAACGGATATTTCTTAAGTTTGTCTAGTAGGGTACGACACTTAAGGACCTATGTTTAAATATCATGGTGATATTATACCGGTCGCCAAAGTACTATTTCTGATGCAGCATAAATGCAAGTGAAAGGGTTCACTGAGAAAATATGAATTTATGATTCAGTTCAGGGCCATATTCAAATTTTCAGTTAAGAGTTCAGTCTTCTAATTTAAAAAATAGTTTTAATTGTTCACTAATCTATTCTTCTTATCTTCTTTCATTCGTGACAGGAAATCGAACCAAATTTCTAGTACAGTAACTGATATCCATGAAGTGCTAATTCCTAAAAGTCACACACTTTTTAATGACCTTTTAGTTAATGGCCCTGGGAACTGTTTATATGTATTTTCTAGCTGTAGATGTGTTATTGAAATATACTCCCACATTCATGCTAGCTGAAAGAGAGCAAAAGTGAACCTCACTTTTTTCAGCACATATGCTATAGGCATTCCCTTCAGCTTTCAGCCATGCTATGGAAACCAAACTTTCTAACCTCCATTTTTTGAAGATAAATAAATGTATTACCTCCTTGATCAGTATTCAAGTGGCTACTGGCTATATTAGGATGGCCAAAACTAAAACGCAATACTCACTTTAGGAAAATCACGTAGGGCTTGGAGACATTATTCGATAAACGTGTCTAATATGAAATCTCCTTCATGGGGCAGCAGACACAGGCCTTAGGCGCTTAATTGGGGAAATATAGATTTTTTCCCTTTTCTTGGTTTACCTTGTTGTAACTCTCCCTCAATCCAGTGAAAACATGCCAGACCACGTCTGGTAAAATCGCTTGCCTGCAACCCCACCTCTACATTCTTATCCATTGACATTTTCCTGTCATTAAGCTGTAACAGAATCGCCCACTGAACACATGCAGCATGGTTGACCACTGCATAGGCCCAGTATTTCATAGATGACCATTCCACCCTGCGTTGAATACTTTTACCTAGTATTGGGAAAAGAACCTTATTAACCTTTTACTGCAGTGGGCTAAATCAGGGTCACACAGAGTGGTTCTTGGTAGTCTTAACCAAATCTACTTTGAAAGAAAAGCACACACCTCACACACATGGTTAAAAAATGAAGTCACCTGTACCATGTCAGATATAGAGTTGAAATGTATTCCATTTTTAGTTTGCATCCCAATATTACACTTTATATACTTCACAGAAGACTGAAATATAACAAAACTATTTGAAATAAAAACACCGGATTTTCAGCAGGTTTAAAAAAAAAAAAGTTTATTAATGATGAAATTATACAAAACATTTATAACAGGGTGTTTGAATCTCATCATAGACAACTTTATCATTTTAGCTAATTCGCAAACATTGCAACTACTTACTACTTTTTAGCTACTTTGCAACTACTGTACATAGCATGTTAGCCAACCCTTCACCTAATGCTATCCCTAACCTTAACCCTTTTTGCTAACCCTTCCCCTAACCCCATCCCCTAGCCTAGCTAACGTTAGCCAGCTAGCTAACGTTAGCATTAGACACCTAACCACCTAGCTAACATTAGCAACAACTAATTGGAAATTGTAAGATATCCTACGAATTGCCATTCATAACATAACAAACAAATTGTAATGCATAAAATATCATACGAAATTGGTGATGGACATCAACAAATTAATACATACCATACGAAACGTAACATATCATACTAAATGGAGTGTCTTGGATTTCCATACAGAATAATACAAAATGCTCTGAGACCAGGTTGTATATACGGTAAGCATTTAGCTCTATAATGATATGGTGATGGGTTCACCTTCATTCATACTTTCAACCATTTCAAAAGGTTCAACCTCTACTGATATGCAGATTAATACATGTTTTGACTGAAGGAATGTCAGGTCTATCTACAGGTTTTAATTGTTTAGAGAAGCTCTGTTTAATCTAAATCAAGCAAGGTAGGGTATAATGTGCCTGTATTTCTCCAACTCCTTTACAATAGCTCTGCAATTTGAATAGTGGATACTTAAATTCTTTAAATATTATACTTATCAAAGCCAACTATTTAACTTTATTGAACCTTGTTGTGTTAATACTGAAACATATATGAGCCTGTTTCGTAACTATTTGTATTTAGAACAGGTTTATAGTGCTGCTAAACCTATGAGCATTGCAGGGTGATTTTGATCCATTTGCCTGACCACCATCATTGTTAACTTATCAACTTTATAATAACTTGTCTCTAAACAATTTCAGTAATAACTTTAATAAACATATTACCACTCCAATATAAAACTAATTACAACACCACTGTGAATAAAAACATCTTGGAGGTGTACACATTTATTTATATACGTTCATAAACCTTGGCACACACTTTAATACATTAACTAATCATGTCATTAATTAAATAGTCATTTTAATTTCTGTTTGAGTCTGAACCCCACACACACACACTTATTTACAATGGGCTTAATTCAGTGTTAATTAAGACAAATGACTTTTGCACCATCTCCAAGAAATACAAAATGCTGGGTGCAGGAGTTGCTCCCCTCCAGTTTATGAGCTCTGGCTGTGCAGGATATTTATTGGGGCCTGTTTAGTGAAGGCCAGTGTGTGTGCCCACTAAATCTGTCCTGCCAGGTGTTCAGCAAGCTAAAACTGCTCTCTACTCAGTTCCTCCACACCAGGCCAGAGTAGAGCAGCACACATAGAACAAGTTTTAATTATGATAATATGGCATTTTCAACATGAGGCATTATAGGCCACAGGTTGGTCTCTCTGAATGGGAGTCTTTTGACTAAGGTGTATAGACACACACATGGCCGCGGGAAGATGTTTTGAGTTGGGGGTACTGTGAGCGTGTGTGTGTGTGTGCATGCGTGTATGCACACGCAAGGCAAAGATGCACGACACACACACATGCAAGCACACACTGAAGGACGCGGGCACATGTGCACACACACACGCACACACACACACACACACAAGCGCACACATAGTGAGTCTGAAGGACACAGGCACACACGCACAGACAGACAGACAGACAGACAGACAGACAGACAGACAGACAGACAGACAGACAGACAGACAGACAGACAGACAGACAGAGACAGACACACACACACACACACACACAGTGAGTCTGGATCTTCCCAGTCACATCTGGACCAGGCACTGCAGTTCATTTCACAGTCTGGCTCCACGCTCTGGCAAGCACAAAGCAGAACTTCTCACTTTGACAAATTAGAACCATTTTCTTGAGATTACATCAGCAGCTAGTGTCGCTACCTACGCACAATTATTACTTAAAATCATTCCATTTAACATAAAGTTTAGATTTTTAACAAGGAATGATTAAATGGCTTTCATGTACAGTATTTTCTATCCTAATATACTGTACATTTCATTTTGACCAAGTTTACAATAGCCTTCATATTCCCTGTCGTACAAATTTGTCATACAAACTTTATTACCCTATAAGGAGAGTAAATCAATAAACACAATGCACACATATATGAAAGCCACAGTAATTACAGCACATGATTTCATAATTACTCTTTCCTATGCTCTGCTATATGGGTGAGAATGCTTCCTATTTTACAGAGGCTGGCGAGGCTGTCAGGTTGTGTGTGAGTTACTGTGACATGGCCCTCCGCCTCCTCTTCTCTGGCCCATGAGGGGAAGTCTTCCCATCTTCCCAGAGATACACACGTTTGAGCCGGACAAATCCCCATCTTTGTTCTTTTGTTAGAGGGTTTAACGATGTTCCGCTGCATTCCTCTCTAACTCAAGCCCTCTGCCTCCTGGTTTGGTGGCCCCCGTTGCAGGGCAGAGGAGCGTTGACTTGACTGGGGCACTGGTGGTTCGATAGTGTAACTCAGGTCAGGGTGGTCTCTCGTAGGGTGGTGGTCCGGTCGCGTTCTTAGTGTATACGACTAGAGCCTCGACAGATTTGTTGGCTGACCTCTTCTTCGCGAAATGGCCTAATACCAGACAGACAAACCACTCAACTTCTGTCCACATTCAGTTCTAAACCAATATACACGCAAATACATTGTAGGCCTTAGTGGTACTCCTTCAATGCATAAATGCAGGTACAGATGTAGGATCTTAATTTGATCACTCTTCTGTTGCTGAGACCTTTCCTGCAAAGCAGGAAATGCAAACTTGTAGTGTATTCTACTTTAAAAAAGGCTTCTACAGTTTGTAATTTGCACTTCGAAATTTCAGACTTGATTTACCCTAACAAAAAATTTATCAACCCCTACAAAAATGTCCATTCATTATAATCCACATAATAATTCACATTTCCTGTTGCTGCAGGATTGTTTTCCTGCTGTAGCAAACTGGCGTGCACAGAATTTTACTGAATTATTTCTCAACACTAGTGTATATCATAGCATAGGCTAATCATGCAGTGCTAATGAAATAACAATTCTCTCCACTTCTTATGTCCAGATATTCAGGACTCTAATTTCAAGGTGGACTCTAACTGCAAAGCGAGGAAAGAGCGTACAGCATTCACTAAAGAGCAGCTCCGGGAACTGGAGGCAGAGTTCACCCACCATAACTACCTGACCAGACTGCGTCGCTACGAGATCGCTGTCAACCTGGACCTCACAGAGAGACAGGTAATGAAGATGCATCAAACAGTGGTGTAAGGTACTTTAGTAAAACAATTTTAAAGTTCTACTTAAGTTGTTTTTTGTGGTATCTGTACTTTACTTTACTATTTATATTTTGGGCAACTTTTACTTCACTACATTCCTAAAGAAAATAATGTACTTTTTACTCCATACATTTTCCCTGACACCCAAAAAAACTCGTTACATTTTTAATACTTAGCAGGACCGGAAAATGGTCCAATTCACGCACCTATCAAGAGAACATCCCTGGTCATCACTACTGTCTCTGATTTTACATTTTAGTCATTTAGCAGACGCTCTTTCCAGACAGTTAGTGAGTGCATAAATTTTTCATAAGTCATCTGATCTGGCAGATTCACTAAACACACATGCTCCGTTTGTAAATTATGTCTGAGTGTTGGAGTGTGCCCTTGGCTATGCATACATAAAATGGTGCCATGTGGTTTGTTTAATTTAAGGAATTTGAAATGATTTATACTTTTACTTTTGATACTTAAGTATTTTTGAGCAATTACATTTACTTTTGATACTTAAGTATATTTAAAACCAAATACTTTTAGACTTTTACTGAAGTAGTATTTTACTTGGTGACTTTCACTTTTACTTGAGTCATTTTCTATTAAAGGTATCTTTACTTTTACTCAAATATGACAATTGGATACTTTTCCCACATTTTTACATTTTACATTTTAGTCATTTAGCAGACGCTCTTATCCAGAGCGACTTACAGTTAGTGAGTGCATACATTTTTTTTCCATTTTTTTTTTACCACTGGCATCAAACACACAACACCTACACAAGAATGTTTCTACACAATGAAAATATTTAGTGATCTATAAGCATACATTTTTCCAAGGAATAGAAAGAATAGGTCTATGAAAAAGAGGATGTTTTCAGCTAATTGCCTGACAAATAAGAGAAGAGCCTGTTGATTGGATGAGAATATGTGATTTAAAGGGCAATATTATTAACCACAAAGTATTTTTAAAATGGACATATAATTAACAATTCTCTTGATATAGTGAGCTGGAACATAGTTGATAACTTAGTTGAGTCTCTGCAGCCTACTGGCTCAGTTTGTTTCTTGTTAATAGCACTCATCCTAATAGGTGACCAACCTGAGCAGGGGATGTTTGAAGCCTTCCTTTGTGAGTGGGCAGTAGATCTTAGAGCCTGGTGAGACAAGGCTAACATTTGTAAGAACTTGGCAGTCTCCTCTGTTCCTCTCCCCATTTCCAGCCCCTGTCCCCACTCCCTACTCCTCCTAACGAGCCCATAGTTTCTCAGTGACTGCACATAGCCTGCTCTTAGATGAATTTCCCAGGCCTCTGGTGCTCAAGGCCAGCTAGGTTCCAGCCCTACACTCTGGGCTCTGAGTCCCATTGCAACTCAGGCTCAACTTTTTTGTGATTTCTTTCCGACACATCTTGGCAGAGTGACGTTCCTTCAGTCACGAGTGGCAGACAGTATCAGACGAGGGGATAGTCTTAATAAAAATAGTGTGGGAACAGATTAGTCTGTCCCAGTGTTGCCGTGGGGAATGCTGAGAGGGATGCACAGAGGTCAGGCACTGCCCTCCCCTGAGCCTGCGGGTCCAGTCGACACAGGATAGCGACTGACTGGGTCCAAGGAAATGATGTCATAAGTCATGTCAGTGATATTGTAGAATGATCCAGAAAGCTCATTAGCTACTGCAACCTACATATTGTTGCTGTCTGATGAAAACCTCTTATCTCCAAAACAGAAACCTTTCAGTAAATGGAAAAAAGTAACATATTTCCCCACTAATTAATATACAATTATGAAACTTCAGAAGCTATTTTGAACACATTTTATTGGTCCTAGAGTCATATAATGTACAGAGGACATTGAGGGAAATCTAAACAAAAATTGAGTTACAAGGTTTTCATCAGACAGAGACGATATGATACTGACTTAAATGTGATCCAACCCTAAATTCATGCTATACACTAAGACAGCACAGTAGCTCTTCCCAAGCACAAAAAAACACCAACCTGACTGATGTACTGAACTGTTGTGGAAAATTGTGGGATTATGCTTATTTACAATAAACATTATGATACGAACATGTGGAAAATGATCTAAACAATCTCACTCAATATCCCAAGCATCCATATATATCATTATGTAGAAATGGTAGTGACACCTCCTGTCTATGTCCTGTAGGTGAAGGTGTGGTTCCAGAACAGAAGGATGAAGTGGAAGAGGGTGAAAGGAGGACAGCCTGCTTCCCCTAACGACCTGGAGACAGACGACATAGACTCTGCTGCCTCACCCAGCTCAGAGTGAACACATAGAGAGGAGAGGAGGCCCTCCAACACCAACTGGACATCCATAGAGAACACAATACATCCTATAGTATCCCTGGAGAGTCGGCTGCTGGAAAGAGCATTTCTAGAGACTTCATACGCAGCCTGAACCCCTGTGTGTTTCCTATTGTAAATACTGTAGTGCTCTGTCTGTCAATGTCCAAAGTATTTTTTTAAACTTCTCTATCTAATGAGGACAATATTAGATCTAACTTCAAAGGGGTTATAAAATGTTCTGTATTCCCTACAATCTAACTCCTGGAGCATTGACTGCGCTGGAGTATTGGAATAAATAAATGAAGGAATGGATAAATCTTAGCTAGTTGCAGAGTTTATCACCCTGCCCAAGTGAGAGCTTGCAGCACAGCGATGACATGTCAGGTCTGCGATTTGATTTTGTTTGAGGACATCTCCTCAGTTCTCGCATCGTAATCATGGCCCTCGACGCTTCACTACAGCCACCTGCAGACACTCAAACCGTTTCAGCGTTGCCAAGCCATAAGTGCCTCAAAATCTGATTGTATTCAAAGTTGTGTTGTCAGGTTTTTCCTAGAATTAACTTTTTCTGTCAAACTAATTTGTGAAAATGTTTTGTACTTTTCTTTTTCTTTTTTTTACATTTGAATGATATTGATAAAACACAGATGTTGCCAATTGAAATCTGCAAAAATTAATAAATCGTAAATAAATGGGAAAAATACTTTGATAATTTCTTCCAACCAGCCACGTGAGTTCTGAAGTGACAGTGCATGGAGCTATAGGACATAACCAATGCTTTGGCATTTACAGGTTACTTAGTCCAATTTCTATGACAACTGTCTGCAGACGTCTGTCTCTATCACAACTGTGTTTTCTTTCTTTTCCTGTGTGTGTGTGTGCCTGCGAGTGTGAGCGAGAGAGCTGCACCTGTGACAACATCTGCAAATCTGTGTACGCAACCAATAAACTTTGATTTGATTTGAGAGAGATGGACAGAGAGACAGAGTGAGAAAGAGAGAGAGAGAGAGATAAATCCAAAACCCTCTCAATATAGAACTACACTCCTCGAAAAAAGGGTTCCAAAAGGGTTCTTTGGCTGTCCCCATAGGATAACCCTTTTTGGTTCCAGGTAGAACTTTGTGGAGGCTTCTACACCTGGAACCAAAAGGTTTCTACCTGGAACCAAAAATGGTTCTTCAAAGGGTTCTCCTATTGGGACAGCCGAATAACCCTTTTCGGTTCTAGATAGCACCGTTTTTTCTAAGAGTGTAGCCTTATTATCATTAATACCTCATGTGGTGTTGGGGACTTGCCTTAAAGAGCGACTGCCCCTAAAAAGCAACTTCTTGTTTTGAAAATGGCTTATGTGGCATCGATATGAGTCAGAAACATTTATTATATTGTTATAATTGACTACAAAGTGTAAATAGGATACGTTTGGTCATAAATTCAGTCTCGTCCAAAACATAGATTTGCGAGATGATAGGAAAAATGGAATGTCACGGAATGAAGGGTACCGTAACAGTTTTCCTTGGGTTGGGTTTATTTTAATCCTGCCTACATGCCCACAGCTGGCAGCACCCAAGTAATCATCAATTCGGGGCACAGTTGCACACGACCTGATCGTAATGCCCATGGTCAATTTGGTTTGACATTTGATATCCCTATGGGGCTAATTAGTGACCATCAGTAAATTACACAATGTACTTGGGACAATATTTTAAAAGGTCAATAGCTCCAAATGTCAATGACATAAAAACCTCAAACCAACTATAAATTGTAGAAATTCATATAGAAATATTGGAAGCAACTAAAAGATGTGTAAAGTTCCAGAGCATGTCTAAGTAGGTTTTGATTAAACTAATTTGTGCCCACACAAAATCTGGTATATATTAGAATAATCCTCTAGGATGTTTTTACACTGGGAATTTGTCTGGTCTGGTGTTCTTCCTAATAGCAATAAACCCTAAGAATATCACTATGATGGAAGTCCATTTACCTGACATGGTACTGACATGGACATAAGTGGATCTGGGCCTGCATTTGAATGATCACATTCGCTTTGCAAACCATAATCACTGCCATTTCAATCAGCTCACAAAGCACCATTAACCTGACAAGGTGGAATCTGGCTCCTAAAGCCCTATTTGGCCCCCAAACTATTTTCAACGGAAGCATCTGGCTGGGGCCAATTTGATCTCAACCCGAGTGGAACTCAGACAAGCCCACGCGAGGGCCGCTAGGAACCAGAAGTCTGCTGGCTGACCACTTGCGTATGATGGAAAGGGGAAATAATAGGTGGGTATGGGTGAAAAGACGGCTTCTCAAGTACAGGATGTTGTTGTAGCAGGTAGCTAGTCATCCAATTTCCTGCTTCCCAAAGAAAACAAGAGGTAAAGCGTAGGAATCCGGGGACTTACAATGGCCGGCCTATGCTCGGCCGGCCCAAACAAAGACTTTTGGAGGTTATTGCCCTTTCTCTTCCACCAACGGGGGGAGAGGTTCCATACACACCCACGGTATAGGGGTCAAGTGTGACTGTAGCACTGACCCAGTGAGGCTGCGCAGCAGCTGCTGGGGGTGGAAAAGCTCTGAGCCAATCCTCGCATCACTTCCTCCGCATTGGGTCCCTATTAGGGAATATTATTGTATTAGTGGTAATAGTAGTCAAAATAAACTATGTCCAATTGTAATGATAGTATTAATATCACTAGTGTAAACCAATGTACTTGGAATGTTGTTCTTGTACCACAAAGGTGTCTTTAAAAGGTACAGGGTGGCCAAATTTATGGATGACATTTAATTGGATGGTATTGTGTTCTGCAGGAGCTGTATGTTCGCCAAAACATTGAAATACTAGATATTCCTTTCACTTATCAGGGTGAATTATTGCAACAACAAAAAAGAGTACAAATGTTTTCTTTCATCCTGGTTAATCTTGTATGTCGTATTAGATTTGATTAGTTTACCAGAAGCATTCTCTCTAGGAACTTCGAAAGAACTGCAGCGGAGAAGTCATGCAACATTGAGTTCTAAGAACACCATAATTTCCCATCTCTGGCAAAATCCTAGTTGACAGAGGCACAGAAATAAAAATAAAAGTTGCTGCAGTGGCTTCCAAAAATAAGGATAGGGGCCGTTCTGTCAATATCCATCCAGCTCTGATTTTGAAAGCAGACTTCAGTGGAAGAAGGACATTCTTTAAATAACTCCTGACTTGCTGCTTTGTGAATATAACCTTTTTCTGTGGGTAGCTCAGTAACGGCGCTCATAAGAAAACATTTGGATGAGCAGCTGGTGACTTCACCCTGTAACGCAACGCAACGGGAGCGTTCTCTCAACGACCATTCAAAGCACAGAAGAGTAGACTTCTGAAAACACAGATTAACTGTGAAAGCTGCCAAATGGACCTAAATTCTCTATTTTAAGGTGCACTATGCAGAAATCGCGCCGCCATTTCCTGGTTGCTAATATTAGAATAGTTCGCCTAATTTCAGTTTATGTGACAAAACAAGCAAGTATAGTGTAGAGAATCATTGTACCATCTAAACCGCTGTGAAATATATTCTCCATTACCCAAAATATAGTTTTTTCAGCTGTTTGAAGCTGCTGTACAGAACCGAAAGTAAAAGATGCAAAAACATAACTTAAGAATGGGAACCATAGAAATAGCACACATAGAACATATCTACTGCCTCTTAGACTTGCTTTCAATGAGAATGACATATCCATAATTCACATTTCTATGTGAATTTGGTCAGGTTGCCCAAAAAGTTACATATTGCAGCTTTAACTAAAAAGATTTAGACCAACCCACAACTACTATACACTAAAAATGATGTACTGTATCTGTGATCTAGTGGTTGCTGTGCCTACATTACCATTATATAAAAAGTTTTGGATGAGTCATTCACCTCATAATAATGTATACCACAAAGAGTAATACATACCATTATGGGTGCGCTCAGGTACATGCACAGATAGGGGTCTACCTGTGCCCGAACACCTCCTCCTTTGCCCTCCCACTCGCCAAGTGCCCTTTTGGGTGGTGGTATAATAAATGTAAAAAATTAAAACCTTTTTTCCCCGTTGTTTTTCTGAACCCACTGCCCCCAAGTCGTCGTCAAGTTCGCCACCCCCACCCCTACCCAGTCTGTTGGACTGCCCTGTACGGAGCTCATGTGCTTCCCGGTTGTGTATTTTTCCCAGCCTGCCCTGTAGGCTACGGAGATTGCGCGCGCCCAGTATCCAAACATGCAGTATCCAAACACGCATCGCTTGAGATGCAACCGGTCAAGCGTGTTATAGCAAGGTACCTAGTTTAAATATCAACAGTACTGCCACAGCAGCATAACATTTGATTTAGGCTACATTATCATCATTATTCAGTCTGGTGGGCTGATAGCCTACACACAGCAGCACTTCATCATTTATTTCCTTATATAATCATAGCCACGGGAAGGGTGGAGGGGCTGCAGCTCCCCAGATCAATTAAAATTAATTTGCCAAAGTCATAGAATTACAACTGTCTGTTCAGAAAGAAATGAAATAATTCAGAATAGCCTACTACACCATGAGTAGGCCTATACTTTAGCCACATAGGATCAATAGCTTCTTAGTGAGCTGTGGATTTTGTGTAGCCGAATAACAAGGCATAGCCTACTGTACGGAACGCGTGGCAAATCTGTCAGTGAACAGCATACAGACTAAAAAAAGAAAGGACTCTAATCTGTCTGATGTAGGCTACCAAATTTTTTTATCAACTTCCAAATAGACCTAAGGAAAGTAAAACAAGAGAGAAATCGCGCAACGGCCATCGCTATCATTAGCTGAGTCAGTGAAACTGGAAAGTATTTGCTGTGCTGGACCTAAGGGATAATGTTTGCTTTATAAATGTTGTTTTATGTTCTAAATCTAGAAAAACATACATCAGGTCCAGTGGCGATTTTAGAATGTATTTCTTGGTGGGGCAAAAAAATCATAATGTTGGATGCATGCCAGCAAAGCCACTACACAACACAACACTAAACAGTACATGAATTGCACTATAACGGTGACAAACGGTGCCCACAAACTGTTAGGGCCTAAAGCTTTCAGCAGAGTCCCAACAGCAGAGTCCCAACAGCAGTCCCAACACCTTACCACTGCTACACCTGGCTATCAGCGGAGCCTTGTCTGGCAGAGAAACAGTTCATTTAGCCTCATTTACTGCCTTTTAAAAAAACATAGCTGATATGGCTGACTTGCTTAAACAAATGTGGTTTCTACTGACAATTGAGATGTACAAACTATGGCATAAGGGGATGACAAGTGGATAAGAGTGTCACGACGTCCTCTGAAGCTGCCACCTCTCCTTGTTCGGGCAGGCTTCGGCGTTCGTTGTCACCGGCCTTCTAGCCACTGCCGCTCCTCATCTCATCATTCCATTTGTTTTTGTCTTGTTTATTATACACACCTGGTTCATATCCCCTCAACAGTACCTGTATAAGTGTTCCCTCTGCCCCCTTGTCTTGGTGTGTGATTGTTTATTGTGGAGAGTAGTGAAGCTCGGTGGAGCTCCTTGTATTTTGTATCGCCGGGATATTTCCCCATGTGCCTTGTATTTTCCAGTGTGCCTGTTTTGCGCACTGGAGGGTTTTGGCGCGTTACTGCGTACTCTGTGGTTTGCGGAATAAAGCCTGTTATTCTGTGATTTACCCTCCTGCGCCTGACTCCTTCAACATCACCTCATCACAAAGAGGCAATCCGTAATTTCGATTAAGAAATTAATGAGCGAGCCAGGACGGACGTAGTCAATATAACTATTTGTTCAGCACTTATGAAATGTACAGCGACAGAATTCAGAACATGAGCCGTTCTTACAGTGTTCTCCCTGTACACCAAGTCAGAACCGTATGATAAATAAAGGGGGCATATAAGCAGACAATGAAAGCTCTTACAATATTTGATGATTACATTTCTCAAAAACAGGCTATAGGCTACATGGGCACCACCGAGTCAGAACAGTAGGTGAAATTCAGAGGTGAAAATAGACCAAATGATTAGGGTGAGGCGCATGGGCTACTAACAGCTTACTACACAACATACACTTAGTATTACTTTCTTAGCTACAGTATACATATCTCCCTGGCATATTACATCATTTTTGCAGCAGCATATAAGACATTTTTGGACTCACCTTGTTGTGATGTGCTCACTTGAACAGGAAGGTGGCGTGGCGGTCCTTCGTGGGAAAAGTTTGTCATCAAAGAAAGAGAAAGAGGCCGGATTTTCAATTCCGAGTTGGATGACCGTTCAAAACGTATTTTCCCAGTCTGAGCTTGTTTATTCCCGACTTCCCAGTTGCAATGCTTGCAGTTAGCCACTGTCACCGATTCCTTTCAAACCACTCATTGTTGAATTTGCGATTTAATGCCAGAATAACATGCAAAACATGTTGCTGCTAAAAATGTGGGGCTCAAAACTGAATGACGGGTTGCCACTGATCAGGTCACCCTCCCAAAATAGTTAATTTGGACTGTCAACTAAAAAAGTTCAGAAAAATAGGATGTAATCTAAAATGTGATCACGTTCATGTTCTTAGTATCTCATGTAAGCTGCACTGCAATTCAGTTTTCTGTATTGTAAACTACTAAAGTGCACCCGTGTACAAGGCCCTTATTTGACTCTAAATGTTGTATTCTATACCCATTTGAAGAGAAACAAGTTATTGTGTTTGATAAGATTAAATATTCTCTCAGGGGACCCTATTTAAATTTCAGGGGACCACACATGGGTCCCCGAACCCAAGTTTGGGAACCACTGTACTACTAACCTCTCTCTGCTTGCATCCTCTCTCTGTGTCTCCTTTGCTTCCTGCATTGCAGCCTACCTCCCCACTGTCTGTCTCACTACTCTCCATAAAGCCTGTCTTTTGTTAAGATTATAACTAGCTTAATTCCTGTCAACTGCTCCTGCTGAGGTCAGGCTCCATTTACCATTAGCTTCTAACTTCATCCTTCTAGCCAGCTAGTTATAGCTAGCTAGGTATCTAGCTAACAGTGGCCAGAGCCCTTGAGCTAGCTAGATAGCTAGCCATCTGACTGAAATATCAGCTACTATTTCCCAGTTGTAGGCTCATTCTCCGAGAGTCTGTTTTTTTGTTTTGTTGTTTGGGGGATGTCTGTTTATTCAAGGCAGGAGTCAAGGGACATAAAACATGTTTTTATTATGTCCGACCTCGCAAGGCCACTGTCAGCGGTGTCACTCTGCCACTTGCCACCGTTGGTCTGGGCTGAGGTAGTTTGTTTCATGTCTCGGCCTGTGCCGTGGGCGGAGTTTGCCATTGGACAGAATGGTGAATGAATGCCCTGCTAACAAGGCAAATCTGCAGGGAGCAGGAGAGCAGTCAGTAAACATCAGCTACAAAACGGAATTAAATTGTTGCCAATAACACAGTTACAGTCATTACCCCTCGAGATCAAATGAAAACACTATAACCAGCTCTGCTAGGGCAAGTAAAATGGTCAAATCAAATCAAACACATGCGCCGAATACAATTGTGTCTGGAAGTAGCTAGCAAGCTATTCAACTTTAGCCAGTTAGCTTTGCTGTTTTACTGTCATTGTGAGGTCAGAACGCTCGGTTCAGCCTACTCCTCGGCCAGAGTATCCAGTGTGCGCTTGGAAAGCTCTGAGAGCAAAACGCTCTGAATTTAGGTACGGACAATCTGACAATGTTCTGAATTTACAAATGGCCTAGAGAGCAATTTACAAACGCACCCTATAAAAACAATGACTATCCATACAACGCTCGTTAATGTTGCAACACAGGAAGAAATCTACTCAAATGTAACTGAAAATGTATACGCTCTGCAAGACTTCCCTTTTACACCTTTTGAGATAATCCTCATGATTTTGTTGTTAATGTTAACATTAAAGGCCTACTCTTTCATTTGAAAAACAATGGCAGCATTGCCACTTGCTTTGCTTATAAGCTGAGGGATGGTGGTGGAGTAATTTAATCACTCTCAAATCCATTTAACATAATAATGTAGAACCAGAGGTGAGTTTCACAAGGGCTGGTTCTTCTCCAAAGACTTTCTTAAAGCATTACTCTCCCTTTCCCTCTGTTCCACTATATTTTCCTACATGTATTGCACCATTGACAATGATCCATTCTCCACCATCTAGCTACCTCTGGTTGATACACTACATGTCTCTTAGAGTACATTGAAAAGTATAGCCTGTCATCAGAAAACAGTGATTCAACAGTCATTCAGTCTATTGTTGGTCTCGTCTTTTTCAACCTCTACAGTTGGATCTATCCCAGACATGCCTCACCTTGCTCTCCACCTCTTCCATCCCACACTGCCAAGGAGACAGAACTACCCTGCGGTTCGTCAAGCCAAATGGGCCCAGGAGAAATGTTACGTAATAAGACTGCCTCAAACCCCCAACCCTCCTTCCTCTCTTTCTTTTCATCCTCATTGTTATTTTAGGCCACTTGCAAATCTATTCCATCCATCTATCTACCCTCTGCTGTGTCTGCTTTTTGCCCTCTCGCACATGCAAGGCAGAACAGGAGAAGAAGAAGAAAGAAGAAGAAGAAGAAGAAGAAGAAGAAGAAGAAGAAGAAGAAGAAGAAGAAGAAGAAGAAGAAGAAGAAGAAGAAGAAGAAGAAGAAGAAGAAGAAGAAGAAGAAGAAGAAGAAGAAGAAGAAAATGTGCGATGTCTTCCGCACATCCTCCCAAGACAGCAGTTGTGTTGAAGGGGGGATACAAGGAAAAAGAGTATGTGTGTGTGTGTGTGTGTGTGTATACGTGTGTGAGTGTGTGTGCCCTAGGGGTAGCAGAGCAAGTCTGGTGAAGCAGCTTGTATGTACAGTATGTAGTAGGATGTGGTGAGTGAGAGTCACTGGAGCAGCTTCCTCCTCCCTCATCCCTCCATCCTTCCATCCCTCCACCCCCCCCCCATCTGCAGTGATTAGCGACCCCAGCAGGACAGATAAATCTTCCGTCTTCCATTGCGCAATCAGTCAAAGATGGGCTTGAGTGGAGGAGCACAACATTAAATTATCCAGGACTTCCTGCAAAGCTCTTTTGACGGTTTCTTTAGCCAAGTGGAGAGCAGCGGTGCAGGCCTGGGACCCTCTCTATTGCTCCCTCTGGCTGGTAGTGCTGATCTGCTCTTCCCTCAACCAACATGGAGGCAGGAAAGCCACCAGCAGTTACACTCTCCCAATCATCACACAAAGCAGCACTCAATTGTGTTGTTGCTCCCCAAGTTGGATGTGGAGGGTCCTGTTCAGAACAGGCACGAAAGGAAGTACACAATTAATTTTAGACACAGGAGTCTGAACTGGCATGGAGACTTAGAGCCTATAGTATCTGATATCCCATCTCATAATGTCTAAGCCTATAAAACAATGATCTTTACGATATCTAACAAGACCTTTACGAGATATTGATTTTTTTTGTCAAAATGACAGCAAGAACAGTAGTCTTTGTTTCCAGGTAAGACAATCCCTCATCTAGCTGCATACTTGTGCCCCCATCCTCCCAATGTTGTACAAAAGCCCAGTGAGTCAGTCTACTCCCATCCAGAGACTAAAGATCCCTTCTCCAAATAGCCCAGAAGGTCTTAGGTTCTGAGGAGTGTTAGGAAGTGGTGTTGGCAGTAAGGGAGGTTCGTAGTAGAGGAGCCATCCATCAGCACCACTGCTCTCTGAGTGCCCTGGGATCAGTGCTACGCTGTCATAAAGGTGTCATGGCCGCCAGACAGTAGCCTTCTGTATGACAAAGAGCCTGGTGTCTCAGGCTGGGGAACTGATCTGCTGTCTGTGGATGGAAGGTTTTGTCTCATTATAGTCTTTGGATGCTAATTTGGTGTGACATGTTATTGGGTCATTTGGTGCATCATCAGTGGTATACCGAATGAGCTCACTGTGAAATCATCAAGCTACTGAGTCTGGTTCATATGGTGTGTCAGTAGAGATGATCTCAATAAGGCTATTTGTGTTAGCGTGAGGATGGACGCTTTACAGTGAGTTGATCAATAAATAGCTGAGTTCACTGCGTATCAGGCTCCGGTTTATTACTTCAGTAAATTCCAAGGATTCAGGTTTCCAAAGTTTTAGATGGAAAATGGAAGGAACGTTTAAGTACAAATGTGTATACCATTGTGTACTGTATGTTATTTTAGTGCGTTTGAGGGGGCAGGTAGAGTGTGGGGCATGCTTTAGGTTCCCAGTTCCGCCAGACAAAGTTCAGCCATGGGAACCCTTGGGAAATGGGAAACAGGTTTCATGCATGACTGCCCGTGTAGAAAACATCCACATACAAGGTACTCTCTCTCACTGAATGGGATCCTTTTAGTGGTTGAAACAACCCCAGCCTTGAGGTGTCTACTTGAGGATATGATAACCAATAAAAACCTCCGGAAATCACAGATTAGGGGACAGTGGGGCTGATTGTCCCATTTCTTCTTACCTACTGTATACTACTCAGCCTGTTGATGTATTACACTAACTCTGTCCCACATTCACTTACAGAACAAGATCTCAAGATTTAGAACATAAACATAAAAGTCATGAACATTTGGATTTTGGCCATATAAAACACAGATGCTGTCCTCATTTATAAGGTTTGCAACACTGACATAGATTAACAACGTTAATAGAATAGTAGTACTACTTCACAGGTTTCCATCTGGAAATATATATTTTGCAGTACTACTCCCAAACCCAGACAATACAGAAACACTGTGGGGCGCACACGGTCATCCGCAGTGCAGCCATGAGGAGGTAAAGTGCCATACTCAAAGGCACGGATGATCTCTAATGATGAGGACATACTGTAAACATTCATAGCATCCTCCTGGGTTTTTGTTTTGAGCACTGTCACAGACAACCTGTTTTTTCCCCCTACACAATGTGACAACAAGCCCTGCTCTCCCCTATTCATGTTAATGTTAACACAGTCTCACAATGATACAGACTCTATTAAAACCCACATAAGTGAAACGTTTCTCATCTGTCCACTCTTTCTCATTGCTTCCATAGTCTAAAGCAAGAGCTCCAGTCAATAGTGTGACTATGTTCACCTGCACCAGGGAATAGAGCCCTCATCCAATCAGCCTTGGGCAGGAACAGCAACAATGAACAGCCGAGTCGTGTAGACATTGAACCAGTCCTCCACTCCACTCCATTTCTCAACGCCTCCATCCATCCATTCATCCACCCACCCCTGCACTCCAACTCCAATCAGGCCCCAGAGACGGAACCCGAGTCTGGGCTCGAGCCTGTGGAGTGACAGCCAGGCGGGGATTTCTGCAGCTCCCGGCCTGTGATATTCTCCATCCCCGCGCTGTCTTTCATCAGGTCCTGTCCTTCGGCCCACAGACAGCTCAGAGAGAAGGTAAGGAGCTGCTAGTGTACAGTTTCACCGCCAGGCCTCTGTCTGCAGCACGTGGGAGGATGATTTCTAACACATGGAGCCTGGGGGCCGCCGAGAAAACAATGGAGGACCTATCAGTGTCCCAGCCGCCCAGCCACCTCGACGGGACAGGGGTTAGTGATGTTACACCCATTCACACCCGCACCCCCCCCACCCCATCCCTCCTCACCCTAGTCCCAGGCTCCAATTAACACCTGTTTTTACACCACACCAGCCCCCCCGTTAGAACAAGTTGTATGTTATGGTCTGGCCTGGAGCCACCTGGGTCTGCAGGATTAAAGCTCTAACAGAGGTACGGGCTCCAGCTGCACCTCTGCAGCTCCCTCACACGTCGTGAGGATCCTGAGCTGGGCTGTTGTGTCACACTCCAGCCCAGCTCACTGAAACTGAGCTGCCACACCGACTGGCAACCTCAGCGCCATTTCGGCAGAAGATGTGTTAGCAAGCTGGCACATGTCCATAGGATTAGCTTGGTTTAGCCAGTGATGCAAGCTAGATGTGATGGCCGTTGTTTTACGTGCTCCTGACCAATTGTGCTATTTTGTGTGTTTTTCTGTGCCGATCCTAACTTTATTTGTACATAATGTTTCGGCCAGCATTTCATATGACCAAAAGTTGCTTCTGGACATCAAAACAGCGATTGCTAACCTCGTTTTGGATGATGATGAATCGGAGGCGAACGACATAATGCTCATCCCAGACCAGGCCCAAATCCCCGTCACTTGGAGTGTGGGACACCTAGAATGAGACGGCGAGTGGATAAGTCACCCTTACCCTCTGTTCTACTGGCGAACGTGCAATCACTGGAAAATAAACTGGATGAGCTCCGTTCGAGACTATCCTATCAACGTGATCTGAAGGACTGTAATATCGTGGCTGAACAAGGACATGGAAAATATACACTACCGTTCAAAAGTTTGGAGTCACTTAGAAATGTCCTTGTTTTCAAAAGAAAAGCATTTTTTGTCCATTAAAATAACATCAAATTGATCAGAAACACAGTGTAGACATTGTTAATGTTGTAAATGGCTATTGTAGCCCTTCTTAATCTTTTATTTTTATTGGCCAGTCTGAGATATGGCTTTTTCTTTACAACTCTGCCTAGAAGGTCAGCATCCCGGAGTCGCCTCTTCACTGTTGACGTTGAGACTGGTGTTTTGCGGGTACTATTTAATGAAGCAACCAGTTGAGGACCTGTGAGGCGCCTGTTTCTCAAACTAGACACTCTAATGTATTTGTCCTCTTGCTCAGTTGTGCACCGGGGCCTCCCACTCCTCTTTCTATTCTGGTAAGAGCCAGTTTGCGCTGTTCTGTGAAGGGAGTAGTACACAGCGTTGTATGAGATCTTCAGTTTCTTGGCAATTTCTCGCATGGAATAGCCTTCATTTCTCAGAACAAGTATAGACTGATGAGTTTCAGAAGAAACTTATTTGTTTCTGGCCATTTTGAGCCTGTAATCGAACCCACAATTGCTGATGCTCCAGATACTCAACTAGTCTCAAGAAGGCCAGTTTTATTGCTTCTTTAATCAGCAAAACAGTTTTCAGCTGTTCAGTTTTCTAATGATCAATTAGCCTTTTAAAATGATAAACTTAGATTAGCAAACACAACGTGCCATTGGAACACAGGACTGATGGTTGCTGATAATGGGCCTCTGTACGCCTATGTAGATATTCCATTAAAAATCAGCCTTTTCGAGCTACAATAGCCATTTACAACATGAACAATGTCTACACTGTATTTCTGATCAATTTGATGTTATTTTAATGGACAAAAAAATTGCTTTTCTTTCGAAAACAAAGACATTCCTAAGTGACCCCAAACTTTTTAAAGGTAGTGTATGTTTTTTCTATACATCGGCAGGACAGAACAGCTGCATCCGGTAAGCTGAGCGGAGGGGAGGGGTGTCTCTTTGTCAACAACAGTTGGTGCGCAATCTCTAATATTAAGGAAGTCCCTAGGTTCTGCTCGCCTGAGTTAGAATACCTCATGATAAACTGTAGACTGTAGCTGTCTATTTACCACCACAGACCGATGCTGGCACTAAGACCGCACTCAATGAGCTGTATAGGGCCATTAGCAACAAGAAAATGCTCACCCAGATGCGGATCTCCTAGTGGCCGAAGATTTTAATGCAAGGAAACTGAAATCCGTTTTACCTCATTTCTACCAGCATGTCTCCTGTGCAACTAGAGGCAAAAACAATCTAGATCACCTCTCCTCTACACACAGAGACGCATACAAAGCTCTCCCTCACCCTCCATTTGGCAAATCTGACCATAACTCCATCCTCTTAATTCCTGCTTACAAGCAAAAACTAAAACAGGAAGAACCAGTGATGCGTTCAATATGAAAGTGATTTACATTTACATTTACATCATTTAGCAGACGCTCTTATCCAGAGCGACTTACAAATTGGTGCATTCAACCACTTTTTTATCTATTTTTTTATGGGGGGGGGGGGGGGGTAGAATGCTTTTATACTATTCCAGGTATTCCTTAAATAGGTAGGGTTTCAAGTGTCTCCGGAAGGTGGTCAGTGACTCCGCTGTCCTGGCGTCGTGGGGGAGCTTATTCCACCATTGGGGTGCCAGAGCAGCGAATAGCTTTGACTAGGAACTGGGAACTGTGCTTCCGTAGAGGTAGGGGGGCTAGCAGGCCAGAGGTGGATGAATGTAGTGCCCTCGTTTGGGTGTAGGGTCTGGTGATCTGATGAAGAGGACGCTAAGCTACAGGACTGTTTCGCTAGCAAAGATTGGAATATGTTCCGGGATTCATCCAATGACATTGAGGAGTTTACCACATCAGTCACCGGCTTCATTAATAAGTGCATCGACGACGTAATACGAAAAGTGACCGTACGTACATGCCCTAACTAAAAGCCATGGATTACAGGCAACATCCGCACTGAGCTAAAGGCTAGAGCTGCCGCTTTCAAGCAGCGGGACACAAATCCGGAAGCTTATAAGAAATCCTGCTACGCCCTCCGACAAACCATCAAAAATGCAATGTGTCAATACAGGACTAAAATCAAATCCTACTACACCAGCTCTGACGCCCGTCGGATGTGGCAGGGCTTGCGAACTATAACGGATTACAAAGGGAAATCCAGCTGCAAGCTGCCCAGTGACGCGAGCCTTCCAGACGAGCTAAATGCCTTTTATGCTCGCTTCGAGGCAAGCAATACTGAACCATGCATGAGAGCACTAACTGTTCTGGACAACTGTGTGATCACGCTCTCCGTAGCCGATGTGAGTAAGAACTTTAAACCCACTCCAATTCGCATACCACCCCAACAGATCCACAGATGACGCAATCTCTATTGCACTCCACACTGCCCTTTCCCGCCTGGACAAAAGAAACACCTACGTGAGAATGCTGTTCATTGACAGGTTAACATTCACAAGGCCGCAGGGCCAGACAGATTACCATTAAGCGTACTCAGAGCATGCACTGACCAGCTGGAAAGTGTCTTCACTGACATGTTCAACCTCTCCCTGACCCAGTCTGTAATACCCATATGTTTCAAGCAGACCCCCATAGTCCCCGTGCCCAAGAACACCAAGGTAACCTGTCTAAATGACTATTGCCCCATAGCACTCACATCTGTAGCCATGAAATGCTTTGAAAGGCTGGTCATGGCTCACATTAACACCATCATCCCAGACAACCGGGACCCACTCCAATTCGCATACCGCCCCAACAGATCCACAGATGACGCAATCTCTATTGCACTCCACACTGCCCTTTCCCGCCTGGGCAAAAGGAACACCTACGTGAGAATGCTGTTCATTGACTACAGCTCAGCATTCAACACCATAGTGCCCTCCAAGCTCATCACTAAACTAAGGACCCTGGGATTAAACACCTCCCTCTACAATTGAATACTGGACAATCTGACGGGCCGCACCCAGGCGGTGAGGGTAGGCAAAAACACATCCGCCATGCTGACCCTCAACACGGGGGCGCCTCAGGGGTGTGTGCTTAGCCCCCTCCTGTACTCCCTTTTCACCCACGACTGCGTGGCCGCACAAGACTCCAACACCGTCATTAAGTTTACCGACGACACGACGTTGGTAGGCCTGATCACTGATGACGATGAGACAACCTATAGGGAGGAGGTCAGAGACCTGGCAGGACAACAACCTCTCCCTCAACGTCAGCAAGACAAAAGAGCTTATTGTGGACTACAGGAAACAGAGGGCCGAGCACGCCCCCATTCACATTGACTGGGCTGTAGTGAAGACAGTCGAGAGCGTCAAGTTCCTCGTTGTCCACATTACTAAGGACATACCATGTTCCAAACACACCAACACAGTCGTGAAGAGGGCACGACAACACCTCTTCCCCCTCAGGAGGCTGAAAAGATTTGGCCCTCAGATCCTCAAAAAGTTCTACAGCTGCACCATTGAGAGTAATTTGACTTGCTGCGTCATTGCTTGGTATGGCAACTGCTCGGCATCCGACCGCAAGGGGCTACAGAGGATAGTGAGTACAGCCCAGTACATCACTGGGGCCGAGCTCCCTGTCATCCAGGACCTCTATACCAGGCGGTGTCAGAGGAAGGCCCTAAAAATGGTCAAAGACTCCAGCCACCCAAGTCACAGTCTGTTCTCTCTGCTACTGCACGGCAAGCGGTACCGGAGCGCCAAGTCTGGGACCAAAAATACTCCTCAACAGCTTCTACCCCAAATTCATAAGACTGCTGAACAGTTAATGAAATGGTGGTTACCCGGACTTTATGCTTTTCACCCCTACCTACATCAATCAATCACCTAACCAAACCTACATGTACATATTACCTCAATCAATCACCCCAACTACCTCGTACCCCAGTACACTGAATCGGTACCAGTACTCCTCGTATACTGTATAGCCTGTATATAGTATCTTTGTTATTTTATTGTGTTACTATTTTCTTTTGCTAATTGCTAATTTTTGTACTTTTTAACTGCATTGCTGGGAAAGGGCTTGTAAGTAAGCATTTCCCTGTAAAGTCTACACTTGTATTCGGCGCATGTGACAAATAACATTTGATTTGATCCACTGTACTTGGATTCTGGTGGCTATCGAGAATGATGGATATGGCTGTGGCCATGTCACAAGAGTCTGTTCCCGGCTGTCTCTGCCTCTTCTTTCATAGTTACAAGAAGCCAGAAGCAAATGTCAGCATTGGAAAAACACCATACAGTAGGATAGAAAGAACTACACAGTGATACATGAGCTGGGTTGCTGACAGTGGTAAGGGAGGGAGGGTAGGTCCCGGTGGTCCGCTGGGGTCCGGAGAGCCGCAGCACACGGCAGACGGAGCGAGTGAGGAAAGTCATCCATCACAATGGGACCAAGAGTGGGGCCAAACCATAACAATATGTGTGTGCGTCCATTGTTAGCCCGGCCGGGGTCATTGTTTGTAACCGGGAACCTCCACAATCCACACCCTCTGGCCTCAGAGTGGGACTTAACTCCTGGCTTCTCCCTAGAGGGAGTGGGGACTGGTGGGAATGTTCTGTTCTAACACACCTTTCACTATGACACACACACACACAGACAGACAGACAAACACACACACACGCAGGCAGGCACATAAATAGAGCACAGACAGACAGACATACAGACCGACAGACAGACAGACAGAGACACTACACTGTCACGATCGTCATAAGAAGCAGACCAAGGCGCAGCGTGATAAGCGTACATTATTTTATTAAGTACACACACCCGAACAAAAACAACAAAACGATACGTGAAGTCCTAGGTTATACACCAAAACAAACCTTACGGAACAAGATCCCACAATGAACTGTGCAAAACAGGCTGCCTAAGTATGGTCCCCAATCAGAGACAACGAGCCACAGCTGCCTCTGATTGGGAACCACCCCGGCCAACATAGAAATACACGAACTAGAACATGAACATAGAAAACACAACACAGACACTACACACCCTGGCTCAACTTTTAAGAGTCCCCAGAGCCAGGGCGTGACATACACAGAGCTGTGGGAATGATCTTCAGTATTTCACACAGAGGGAAAGGGAGAAGGAGAATGTAGCGTAATGTAACCACTTAGGTTGAGTGTTTTCTTTTGCTGGTAAGAGGAACTGGCTTACAGTGATGGTGGTGATATACACTGCAGACATTCTGTTCCAACATCTTTGGTTTCAGGTGACTTACCTAAATATCGTATTTTTGAAAGTCAAGCAAAAATAATTAACTCAAAAGATGCAATATGCAGAACTCGCTCCGCCATTTCCTGGTTGCAAAAATTCTAATAGTTTGCCTAATTTCAGTTTGTGACAAAACAAGCAATGTAGAGTATAGAGAATCATTGTACCATCTAAACCCGTTGTGAAATATATATTTTTGGCCTCACGAGTGGCGCAGCGGTCTAAGGCACTGCATCGCAGTGCTAGAGGCGTCACTACAGAGCCGGGTTCGATCCCGGGCTGTGTCGCAGCCGGCCGCGACCGGGAGACCCATGAGGCGGTGCACAATTGGCCCAGTGTCGTCCGGGTTAGGGGAGGGTTTGGCCAGCTGGGATGTCCTTGTCCCATCGCGCTCTAGCGACTCCTTGTGGGGGGCCGGACGCATGCACGCTGACACGGTCGCCTGTTGGACGGTGTTTCCTCAGACACATTGGTGCGGCTGGCTTCCGGGTTAAGCGAGCCATGTGTCAAGAAGCAGTGCGGCTTGGCGGGGTCGTGTTTCGGAGGATGCATGGCTCTCGACCTTCGCCTCTCCCGAGTCCGTACGGGAGTTGCAGCGATGGGACAAGACCGTAACTACCAATTGGATATCACGAAAAAGGGGGATAAATAAATTAATTTGTATTAATTTGAAAATAAACAACACATTTTTGGGGGATGTTTTTAAAAGAAAATCTATATATTTTTTCAACACCAAAAATATTGTAATTTCAGGTGTTTGAAGCTGACGTACAAAACAGAAAGTAAAAGAAGCATAAGCTAAACATAAGAATGGGAAGCATAGAAATAGCGCACATAGAACAGATGTCTGCTTCTGAGACTTGCTTTCGATGAGAATGACAGATCTATAACTCTCATTTCTATGTGAATTTGGCCGGGTCGCCCAAAAAGTTACATTATGCAGCTTCAAACAAGAAAAATGTACGACTCAAATTATACATTCCATTTTATTTCAATAAAGTCCACCTAAAATCCAAAGTAGTCTAAGCCAAGGGAGTGAACGTTATTCATAATAAGGGTTACATGGAGAAAATCGGACCTCTCTAAAATGAAAATGGATGGCCCTCCCTTCAGCAAAATATATTTGACCTAAACCCTCCATGAACGCTTGAAAAAATTAATAAGTGACCCCACTATACCCAAAATAATAACTAAAACAAAGTGGATAGCAGAGAACATGTCAACCGTTTACACTCACTTATTGGACAGACCAAAGCCTTAGATATGCAGTTTTAGAAACTGTTCGTCGTCCTGTAAGCATTACATGGCAACGCAGGAATTTTGATAGCGTACAGGGCTGCGGGCCAGAAGGTTGTGGGTTCGCAGACCACCATGGACAAGAGTAGGAGTGGAAAGATCTCATTTATAGTAAAAGCATTGCATGAATCTATCATCATATTTGCTGGTCTGAGAAAAAAGTATTTTTTAAACATTTCATGCAATTCTACATAATGTTACATATTATCAGAATATTTTTTAATACCACACAAATTACTGAAATTACAGGATAAGAATGGACAGAGATATATGTGTTCATCGTATCATATGTTTCCAATGCCAAATCAGTGTGTCTTGTTTGCAATGAAACTTTCCTTGTTTGCAAATAATTAAATCTGAGACATCATTAGGAATCTGAGCATGGTACTTTCAAAAGTTAGGCCTACCTTTCCACTCCAGACAGAGTAGGCCTACTGTCACAGAAAATGTAAGCTTTAACTGCTGACTACTCTTCTTCCGTGGCTTAACCCAATGAGAGGTCACAAGTGTAGTCCCATGTTGTTCAGTTGGTAGAGCATGGCGTTTGCAATGCCAGGGTTGTGGGTTCAGTATGAAAAAAATGTATGCACTCACTAACTGTAAGTCGCTCTGGATAAGAGCGTCTGCTAAATGACTAAAATGTAAGTGTTTCCCTAAAAGCTGTCTGGGTTTAAACATCTTCAATTGATAGTGACAGAATTAGATTGCTTCCCAAGCAAAGTATAATTTGTATCTCCTCGGCTATAGAAGGTTGTAGCTCAGCCTCTGAATGTCAAAGAAAGGAAGCAATGATATCCCCATATTCATCGGAGTCAAGTCTTTTTTTGTTAGTTAAGTCTAATTCAAATGAAGATGGTTGAAATTAATTATGCCTACTCGAATTTGCCTACTTTCAGCACCATGAGCTGTCCATTTCCGATTGATTGTGCCGCGGCTGCTACTTCAAGTTTCACCATTACAATGTAAGTCACTAGAATCTGGTTTATTGTGAGGTCAATAACTGTGATAAATATATAATGGGCAAGAAACATATTGTTTTTAATAAAATGAATTATAGTAGTAGCAAGCTATCAAAGTTGACCTCCGGTCCTCCTTCTCATCTCCACGCTCTCCTTCTCAAACCGAATAGAACATAGGCGATAGGTTGGTCCGCACACGCAATAGGATTATTTGGACTAGGCCTAATCAACAACAAAAAACTGGCAGAAACCTTTGACTCTCCTCCTGAACTGCCACCATAGCCCTACACAGGACAGCTATTGGTTAAGCAGCACACAAACACGTTTTTGATCAGCAAGAGCAGAGCAGGCCAGGGCTCATGGTTAGAATATCCATTGCAGTGTGTAATGCAGCCTAGTTTTATTTACACCATCCAAGCAGCTATCTTAGAAATATAACTTTGCTCTATGCTTCTCCGAGCATGCACTTCATAGCCTATAGCCTATATGCTATGGATCATTTGATTGAGACCACACTATATAGCCTATAGGAGCAATTGATATTGTGCGCCCAGCGGAGAATCAGAGATGAGAGGCGGCATCTGGTACACATTGATATGTAGCCTAATAAGCAACAAATTCTAAAACACTGAGAAATATTGAAATTCAATCCATTACAAATGACATGACCCTCCCCTGGACTCCCCTTGATTGAAACTGAAAAAGCCTGACCCTCCCCCATTTTCCTCCAGGTAACCAATCTGTAAATTTCCATCCGTCCCTAAGTGAGTATCATTGACTACAAGCAATTCTGAGCCCCTGTAGGGACCGTTTGTTCTGGTAGTCAGCAGGCTGAATGAACACTATCAAAACAACCTTGGGGTCACTGTGCTGTTTGTTTGCGTATTTATACTGTAGATCTATCAGACAGGGCCAGCTAGCAGCTACTGAGACCATCTGTGCCAGCCAGTGTGGACATGGGTCAACATTTACCTACCACTCTGTAAACACTAGTCTACACCATTCAGAGAGAAGCGGGGGAAAAGACAACAGCATAACAGGCACTTTAACAACAAGAGTAGCTTATTATGTTGAGGGGGTAAGATCATAAGGGAAGGGTGTGGAGTAGACAAATGTACTGTAGGATAGGGTAGGGTAGGGTAGGGTAGGGTAGGCATTGTATTCAATTGTGGTTTTGTCACAATCCCTTTCTAATGTTTCCTGACTCCTGCGCGGCTTGTAAGCGTCGTAGAGGGAAACAGAAGACATGCATGTGTTCCTGAGAGTCTTAGCTTTAAGTAATGGGGTAATAGCTAATAGCCCCAACTGTTCAAAAGCTCGAGCAAAATTCGTAGAAAGAAAACAGAAACCACACCGTTTATCACTACCACTAAATAGTGCACATTGGAGGTTACTCAAGAGCGGAGGAGGGACTCGAGCAGAGGAGAAAGACAAGATAACAGAAATGAGGTATTATGTAATGAAACTATGCCAAGTTCACGAGCCCCTGATTATGTGAGGCCTCAGGCAATTGCCTGAGTTGCCTAATTGTAAGTCCACCACTGGGGGTAGGGTAGAGTAGTCGGAGAGGATACCTTTTTATCCACTACAGGTATTTCTGCTTACATCATAAAAGGACATAGAGACCTCTCAAGGCATAATGGAAGTAGTGCTAATGGGTGTTAAAGATTTTGGTCAAGGCATTTATTATTTCTTTATTATTCCTGCCAAAAAGCTGGGCAAAGCGGAGGTTAAAAGCACCATCTTCAACATATCCATCATCATCACCAGTTCTAAGAATCATCACTCCATCCATTCCCATTCCATGAATCTCCACACAAACCCAAAGACAGGAAATCTAGTCTTACAGCGATCACGCTCAAATTTGCCTCTCTGTCTGGCTCTGGCGGGAGGGACGTGGCCAGGCCCAGCATCCAGGAGTGTCGGTCCGGGCTCTCTGGCTGTAAACCAACTCCTGCCAGGCTATATCACCTTTCAGGCCCCTGGCCCCTGAGGCCCCTGAGTTATTACAGGGCAGATCAGCCCAGTGCAGAGCACCACAGCAGAGAGCAGCCGTACCACAGGCCAGACCCAAGGCAGGCTGGCTGGGGGCTTCCGCCGCAGGTGTCAGCCTTTCTTCTTCTCCGTCCTGCCAATTCTTCTTATTTTTGACGAGCGCTGTAATTCCCCTGCCCTATACCCATCCCCCACCTTCTTCTCATCGCTCGTTCCCTCTCTCTCTCAATCTCCGACACACACAGGCAGTTCCAGATTTTTCTCCTTTAGCACTGGCGAGGTAGCGGGACCTCTCCCACACAGCCCCAGACCCAGACCAGACCACTCTCCCCTTTCCCTCTCTCTCTTTATCTCTCTCTCTCCACCTCCCTCTGTAGGTTTTACAAGTCCAAGCAGCTGGGCTCGTCCACTAAATCCCCTGGGATTTGGGATTGTTAAAAAGATAAAGCTCTGAGGTAAGTGACAGAGAGAGCGTTTGGAGGCTCAACACCAAACCCACATTAAAGTTTGTGTGTGGAGGGGCAAGGACGTGGGTGAAGGGGGTTGTGGGTAGTGTGTCAGACTTGCTCCCACCTCGTCTGCTCCAATCCATTTTCTCCTCATTTAAGAGTAAGTGGTTTGTCTTGGACAGACTGTGGTTAGTGCTTAATACAGGAATGTTTATAAAGTAAGGTTTATACTGTAGCTGTACAGTGTGGTAGTTGGTGAGTTTAACTAGCTGTACAGTGTGGTAGTTGGTGAGTTGAACTAGCTGTACAGTGTGGTAGTTGGTGAGTTGAACTAGCTGTACAGTATGGTAGTTGGTGAGTTTAACTAGCTGTACAGTGTGGTAGTTGGTGAGTTGAACTAGCTGTACAGTATGGTAGTTGGTGAGTTTAACTAGCTGTACAGTGTGGTAGTTGGTGAGTTTAACGATGGTATGGTTTTTATATGTTATTTCTCATGCTTGTGCTAATTTAATAATAATAATAATAATAATTTCTAACTATTCTGTCCCAAAATGACACTGTCTACAGTATACATAGAATATACAATATTGATACATCTGTGAAGGCTACATTGACAACTCTATTGAACCAATTTTTCTCTGAAAAACGACCATTTCTAAATCAAGACATTGTCCAGCACAGTAGTTCTGCTGTATCACTAAGAGGGCGGTCATATCGTTTGTACTGTAACGGCTACCAGTGAACCCAGTCAAAGCATCACCACCAGTCAAACAGCCTTAAACTCACAGCCCTGATTGAATATTTGCCCTGCACTAATCCAGCCATGTTTTCCATCATCTCAGCTGATGCTAGATGGAAGCAGAGTAGCACCAGACACGTCTGACTGAGACAGAGGAGACCGAGGGAATAGGAAGGGAGCCCCGCGCTCAACACTCATGCACACCTCATCATGACCTTTTGTGATAACCAGTAGACACTATGGAGGAAACCCGATCGGCAAGCGAAAACAAGAATGAAGTCATACTGTATCTTTATTTAAGGGAGCCAGGCTGCAAGATCTGTGATATCCAAAGGAAGGAGGATGGGGGAGGGATTGGGGGTCTGGGTGAGGTTTTTGCTCTCGGTTGTTTTCTGAACGCTTGCCAGGAAAGTTTCATGGCTATGGAATTTGGACAGGAAAAAAGCGGAGCTGCTGGAAGTTTCAGAGGAAGCGAGGATTTGTGCCTCACGCAGGCAGCACCTCAGTTTGTGTCCTCCTCTCCTGGGCTGAAGAGAGAGGGGAGAGAGAGAGCGAGCAAGAGAGAGGGGCGGGAGAGAGAGAGAGAGAGAGAGAGAGAGAGAGAGAGAGAGAGAGAGAGAGAGAGAGAGAGAGAGAGAGAGAGAGAGAGAGAGAGAGAGAGAGAGAATGAAAGAGAGGGAGGGAGAGGAAGAGCGTCAATGTAGCTTTTCCAGTCAGCCCTTGGGGGACAGCCCGCAGACAGACAGGCCACAGTCAGCCAACCTCACAAATACCTGCATATACACATAACAATGCCCAGACACACATGTGCACATGCACAAATACACACACACGGACGCACACAGAGAAATATAGCTACAAAAGAAATTATCAGGATCCAAACCACATACACACACACACTCACACACCTTGCCCCAGCTGTTTCTCAGTCTCGTCTCAGACACAGCGGTTCCTCTCTTCTGGGTTTCCAGGCTGGGAGAGGAAGTGGATCCAGTGATGAGGGTGATGAAGAGGGAGTCAGATTCCCCCCAGAACCCCATATCAGTGTTTGTCTGTGTCTGCGTGTGTCCACCCACGTCTCCTGGCCATGTCACCAGTAATGGCTGCACATCAGCCTGCTCCCCATCCTTCACCCCACACCTCCGACCAGGCAGGGGCCAGGCAGACAGGACAACCAAGGGCAGACAGACTGGAGAGGCCCCCAACAGACAGACTGGAGAGGGCCCCAACCAACCATGGGAAGAAGGCCCCTACTGCTGGAGACCACCGTATCCATTACACACGCAAGCATGCAAACATACACACACACACAAACACACCCATGCTCCTTCACCACATGCCATGCCTGGGGCCAATAGGGAATTCCCACACACTCCTACGATGTCCCCCACTCCCTACAATGGTGTCAGGTCCGACACTTTGACCAGTGAAACACAAACACACGCAGAAGAGGAAATGCCTGTGGACAAATGGGCCAAATGCAAACTGACCGCTGTATATGGCACCCTTGTCACTTCAACTGTGAAAAATAGGAGGATAGCGGGCGTAAGGGCCACTAAATGTAGTTCCAGTCAGTAACTGGGGAAACCCCCCTGATGAGTATAGAGCACAACTTTTGACACTGCAGCATCGCATGAGAAATAAACTTTTGGCACCACTGTCTGCCCAAACAAATAAACTGGAGCTTTGCGGAAGTCAACGAAAACAAATACAAAAAAAAAAAATTCATGAGTAAACAAATATCCAAAAACATTGATCCAAACTTTAGGTTAGATTGGATACATAAGGAATGAACCTGCTACTGAAGCTGCTCTTGTGCTGCATTGTGGAGTGGGTGTGTGTCATTGTCCATGATCATGTGTGTCTTAGGCTTGCAGCCTTTTTATGAACATGTCCTGTATTGATTCTAAACTGCAGCCGATTGTAGCACTGGCTTGATGATATGAGTCAAACGTATTTAAGCCCTCCTTGGCTACATTCCCTTTCCAGCACACAATGGCAAAGCTATGGCAGGTATGGTAGTGTAGCCTATGAATGAGCACGTTGGAAGCCATTGGCTCTTGTTTAGTACTATACAAATATACTTTTTTTCAGTGGAATAATGACGGTCGGGGGGGAGTAGAGGGGGACGGGGGGGACGGGGGGGTGTTTACTCAGCTGTATGGCTCCACAGGTCCAGCCAGGGGAAAGAGGATGTGTTCAGGGCCTCATTAATCATGGCCGCTTCGGAAGAGATAAACAAGCCCGGCCCAGCAGGGATGCTGCCTGTCGCATGATGGGTGGATGGGGGGATGGGATGGATGGGTGGACCGGGGATGAAGGGTTGGAGGGGTGGACTCACACCAGGGGGACACGCCAAAACACTTGCTGTCCGGTCCACATCTGCATGGTCGCACGCACTCATAAATCTGCATTCCCAACTCGTCTGGACAAACGGACGAACTGGACACAGACGGACAGTACTAGTCTAGTCTAATGTAGTACATATACTTCTTGTGTAATGTTGGATTGCTCTTTTCTTTCGTAAAACTTATACAGGACTTCATGCCGATTAGATGTATACCTCAATCGCACATTCAAACATGAAGGTATTGTGATTTGAATATCTCTTGTTAGTCTCTTTACACCCTCTTTCTATGTGATCGCTGGACATGATGCACTGAGAAGAATATTCATAGATAGTATGAAACAAGTGTCCAATTTCTTCACAGATCTCCTATAGCTATGTACTGCCTTTTGGTTGCCACTGTTGTACTGAAATGCATCACTGTATCAAACAATAGACAGGTGTTACCCCTACTCAGGTATATTCAACCTGACAGACAGTGTTATTCTATACCCCCAGACAGACCCTCTTTCTTCTGGAGGAGAAGAAAACCAGGTCCAGGTCCGCTCCGCTTCAAGAAGGCTTCCATTAGTACTACCTGCTGCTGGAGCCCGTCTCTCCATCCCCTCCAGACCTCTCCTCCAACAGCCCATGTGTTTCACAACAGGCAGGGTTTCACTCATCTTCCTTGCACCATATTTCATCAGCCGGGGGAGAAGGAAAGAGAGAGAGGAAGGGAGGGAACAGAGAGAAAGGGCAATCAGTTTGAGAGACCTGACAGATGCAATAGGAGAAACGTTTACTTCACTGCTCCCCACTAAATGAGTTTTAAGATATTATATTTCTCTGTTTATGTAAGCTTTATGTCTTAATTATGGGCTGTGTGTGTGTGTGTGTGTGTGTGTGTGTGTGTGTGTGTGTGTGTGTGTGTGTGTGTGTGTGTGTGTGTGTGTGTGTGTGTGTGTGTGTGTAGATACACTAATTGGTAGTGATAGTCTTGGAAAAGTTACATCATTACGATCTCACTACCAGTCAAACAACAGTATATGAGTGAAATACAGCTGCGTAGTGTGGTGAGTGAAGTGGATTCATGCCCAATGATGTGCCCTGGCCTTGCATACTGTTCCACACCCTACCAATACCAGCTATTTACCATTTCCCTGTCTAACTAGTAACCGTGTAGAAATAGGTTACAGTAGTTACTATACAATAGGCCCAGCAGGGAAGGCATACACCACTGATGGTTATATGACTTACAAGACTAATCAAATTATCAACAAAAAGCTAAAGTTTGTTGCATTATTGCTCACTTTTTGGTCCGCTTTTGCCTATTGTTTGTGTTTGTTTGCGCTTGCTCATTACGTTTCAGGTGCATATTCTAAATGTTTTAATTAAATACAAGGAGTTGATGGAGCGTTAATGTCAAGATAGGTAGGCTGTGTGGCTGCAGTCACAGGCAGGCAGTTGATATTAGAAAATTACTAATGATTATCGGGTTCAGTGACTTCAGTGACTGAGTGACTTGAACATCACATTGCAGCGTTCTGCCGCAGCATATTTTAGGTCTTTACTGCCACCTAGTGTAACCCGAGAGAGTCACTCAGCACTATCAACAGATGGTTTTCAGCGCATAGGCTGTACCACAAATGACCACATGGTGGTGTAGTTGACAACAAAATGACCATTTGCATCCCTGAAGAGCTATTCTCTGAGTAGAAAAACAACTCTCAAGACATTAACTTTGAATAATGATCTATGCCTCATTATAGTTTATTTGAGCTCCCTTACATAAACACAAACACATTTTACAAGTAGTAGGCTATCCTAGATTGAGCAGCACTGATAAGGACCTATTTCACTTGACTGCACCTCAAATATGGAGCCATCAGGTGCTTTCCAGCAAATCACCTTCTAGGCCACCAAAATATTTACCTCCAACAAACACAGGTCCAGATTTGTATTTTACCTACGTCATGTTGCTGAGAGATATCTCCATAAACCTTATCTGCTCCTCTCAGCTCCTCCACTGACCCATCTGTTGTGGGCCACAGCCACCTACTGTATATGTGCACTCACCGGAAAGAGAAAGACAGATTGAGAGAGAGCTGACAATGTGGATATATCTCTATCTATCTGCACGTATCCAACCTCTAATTTCCGGAAATGTCCATGAGGTGGCCTGATTTTGCTACACTGGTTCTATTCGGCTACTATGTGGCATATGATTTACAGTTATGACATCCTTGACCATTATGAAACCAAAGAGGGTCCACGTGCTGAGATGCACTTTATCAAGGATGCTTGGCCTCTTGGTTTTGGGGGGAGCTGCAAAACAGTTTCCTAAAAGGCCTACAATAGAATAGTACTGAAATATGAGTTTGAGTTTCATTTGACAGGGAACATATCTTCAGTGTATCTCTACCATTAGGCTTATATTAAAATGGAAACTTAATTAATTCAGAATCTGTAATGGATCCTAAGCTAGATTGACTGAGATTGCTGGAGAGAGCTTAAGTAACAAGTGTCTGAATGGGCCCTTTAGAAATCACACATGATTATGCAATGGCATGTGTAACAGATAGCATAGGGAAAATGTTTTCATTCGCCCTGCCAGCCCCACCCATATCAGTGCACTGAGCGTCTCACCATAACATTATGAGCCCGGGGACTAGCAGGTCTCTTCACATGCCAGTCAAAGTCTTCTCTGATCTATAAGAGTGGTTTGGTGGGGTTAGAAAGGGTTGATCTGGCCAGTTTTATCTGTGTTGCTACTTGACTAGACACTTAGCTATGATGATAGAGACCTCTTCAGTGGGCACATGCCTCATGTCTCAGCCAGGGAGAAAGATAGTGGACCTATGATGCACCTCCAAGAACGACGGTATCTATACGGTATCTCAGATCTGACAGCGCCACCCTAGCTAGCTCCCATGAGAAAGTTGAGAGAAATACGATCCACCCCTCAGCTCAACATGACACCCCTGTATGAGCATATGCTAGGAATGTGTGGGAACAACAAGTCAACAGAACAGCATGCTCAGAACCCAAACAATATACCCATACGTAAGAGGCTTGAAGAGTACAATATATATTTAGGCTTAAATGGCTTCAGCATGAAAAGAGAGAGAATTCAAAGGGGGAAAAAATCAAAGACCAATTAATGTTGAATGCAAAATATACAGATACTGCTATGTCTTTCAAACATTTTCACTATTAAAGTAAAATCGACACTTTAATCCTACTCCTCGTTTTTCAATGGTATATTCACCACCTTACAGTGTGTGTTAGATTTCCTTGCATTCTGTCTGTGGTGGACTTGTTCGCAGCAAGGTGATTACTGGGCTATCATTTCCTCTGTGGTGGGAGACCACTTTCTGGGTCAGTGAACCCCACCAAAGGAGTGATTGAGTCTTAAGGGGGGCTCCCTCAAGCATGTGCCCTCTCCCCTGTCCCCTTGTTCCCCAGACAAAGGGCCCAACACACCGGCACCACCACAACGCCCTCACAACATCCAGGAAACAATCCTGCAACATTCAAAAATGTTACACGTGTCTCGTGAGAGTAGCAGGAAATGAACCAGGTACTATGGAATAATGTTATATCATAACTAATCTCTATAAGCTTTTACCACAGCATCTCTCTCTCCTATCTAAGATCAGTGTTGTGGATGTAGCTGGTTTCAGCTCACCTGCCTGGTTTTCTGGGTCTGCTCATGCAACTGTCAGTGGAGGCCGGAGAGGAAGGGAGGGATCCATTGCTCTAGTGTAACGAGATTCCCGGCTAATCAGTGACTTTCCTGCCTTATCTCTGCCATCAGGACACTCAGGAGGCCGTGTAACCCAGGATAGGGTGATGTCATGCTGTGATGATGGGTAAGGTTGGTGGGGAGGGGGAGTGAGTGTATGTGTGCGTGAAGGAGGGGGGTACAGGCAGAAAACCACATGGTGGTGACCAATTATGTCACCTAACCTAGACAATATAGGATTAGGGGGCCTGGTTTGAGAGAGAGAGAGAGAGAGAGAGAGAGAGAGAGAGAGAGAGAGAGAGAGAGAGAGAGAGAGAGAGAGAGAGAGGCCCGCCTGCGTGCGTGTACCTGGGTTGGTTGATGAGGGTGAGAAGACATCAGCAGGCCTGTTTTGGGCTCATCTAATGATCTAGATTGAAGTGGACCTGCAGCATCTCGCTGATTGCTAAAGGTGTCCCTTACACACTGGCCCACTCTGCAGTCAATGGAAAAATGTTCTCATGCCTTCAAATACCACTGACTTCATTCCCTGCCTGACGTTAGGCAGAGCGCTGAAGAGAACAAACCTACCATCAAATCAAATCAAATTATATTTGTCACATGCTTTGTAAACAACAGGTGTGGACTAACAGTGAAATGCGTACTAACGGGCTCTTCCAAACAATGCAGAGAGAAAAAAATATACAAATAATAGCACGGGGAATAAATACACAATGAGTAATGATAACTTGGCTATATACAGTATATGGGGTACTAGTACAGAGCCGATGTGCAGGGGTACGAGGTAATTGAGTTAGATACACTATACAGTGAGGGAAAAAAAGTATTTGATCCCCTGCTGATTTTGTACGTTTGCCCACTGACAAAGAAATTATCAGTCTATAATTTTAATGGTAGGTTTATTTGAACAGTGAGAGACAGAATAACAAAAAAAAAATCCAGAAAAACGCATGTCAAAAATGTTATAAATTGATTTGCATTTTAATGAGGGAAATAAGTATTTGACCCCTCTGCAAAACATGACTTAGTACTTGGTGGCAAAACCCTTGTTGGCAATCACAGAGGTCAGACATTTTCTTGTAGTTGGCCACCAGGTTTGCACACATCTCAGGAGGGATTTTGTCCCACTCCTCTTTGCAGATCTTGTCCAAGTCATTAAGGTTTTGAGGCTGACGTTTGGCAACTCGAACATTCAGCTCCCTCCACAGATTTTCTATGGGATTAAGGTCTGGAGACTGGCTAGGCCACTCCAGGACCTTAATGTGCTTCTTCTTGAGCCACTCCTTTGTTGCCTTGGCCGTGTGTTTTGGGTCATTGTCATGCTGGAATACCCATCCACGACCCATTTTCAATGCCCTGGCTGAGGGAAGGAGGTTCTCACCCAAGATTTGACGGTACATGGCCCCGTCCATCATCCCTTTGATGCAGTGAAGTTGTCCTGTCCCCTTAGCAGAAAAAACCCCAAAGCATAATGTTTCCACCTCCATGTTTGACGGTGGGGATGGTGTTCTTGGGGTCATAGGCAGCATTCCTCCTCCTCCAAACACGGCGAGTTGAGTTGATGCCAAAGAGCTCCATTTTGGTCACATCTGACCACAACACTTTCACCCAGTTCTCCTCTGAATCATTCAGATGTTCATTGGCAAACTTCAGACGGGCATGTATATGTGCTTTCTTGAGCAGGGGGACCTTGCGGCCGCTGCAGGATTTCAGTCCTTCACGGCATGGGTGTGTTACCAATTGTTTTCTTGGTGACTATGGTCCCAGCTGCCTTGAGATCATTGACAATATCCTCCCGTGTAGTTCTGGGCTGATTCCTCACCGTTCTCATGATCATTGCAACTCCACGAGGTGAGATCTTGCATGGAGCCCCAGGCCAAGGGAGATTGACAGTTATTTTGTGTTACTTCCATTTGCGAATAATCGCGCCAACTGTTGTCACCTTCTCACCAAGCTGCTTGGCGATGGTCTTGTAGCCCATTCCAGCCTTGTGTAGGTCTACAATCTTGTCCCTGACATCCTTGGAGAGCTCTTTGGTCTTGACCATGATGGAGAGTTTGGAATCTGATTGATTGATTGTTGACAGAACAGCGCCGGAGAAGATGGCTGCCGTTTTACAGCCCTCTAACCAATTGTACTATTATGTGTGTTTTTCCGCGTTATTTGTAATTTATTTTGTACATAATGTTTCTGCCATCGTCTCTTATAACCAAAAAGAGCTTCTGGATATCAGGACAGCGATTACTCACCTCGTATTGGACGAATATTTTTTCTTCAACGAGGCGGCCGCGAAGGATATCATACAGACACCCGACAAGGCCCAAATCCCCGTCATTCGCGTGAGGAAGAGAAGGAGATATCGCGGACGTAGATCGGGGTGCCTTGTAAGGATCCGACGGCGAGCGAGTAAACTGCCTCTTCCATCAATCCTATTAGCCAACGTTCAATCTTTTGAAAATAAAGTGGATGATTTAAGATTACGGTTATCCTACCAACGGGACATTAAAAACTGTAATATCGTGGCTGAACGACGACAATGATAACATTCAGCTAGCAGGCTATACGCTACATCGGCAGGACAGAACGGCTGACTCTGGTAAGACAAGGGGTGGCGGTCTGTGTATATTTGTAAACAACAGCTGGTGCACAAAATCAATACTAAGGAAGTCTCGAGGTTTTGCTCGCCTGAGGTAGAGTATCTTATGATAAGCTGTAGACCACACTATTTACCAAGAGAGTTTTCATCTATATTTTTCATAGCTGTCTATTTACCACCACAAACCAATGCTGGCATTAAGATTGCACTGAATGAGTTGTACAAGGCCATTAATCAACAGGAAAACGCTCATCCAGATGCAGCGCTCCTAGTGGCCGGGGACTTTAATGCAGGGAAACTTAAATCCGTTCTACCTAATTTCTACCAGCATGTTAAATGTGCAACCAGAGGGAAAAAAACTCTAGACCACCTTTACTCCACACACAGAGACGCATACAAAGCTCTCCCTCGCCCTCCATTTGGCAAATCTGACCATAACTCTATCCTCCTGATTCCTGCTTATAAGCAAAAACTAAAGCAGGAAGCACCAGTGACTCGGTTAATAAAAAAGTGGTCAGATGACGCAGATGCTAAGCTACAGGACTGTTTTGCTAGCACAGACTGGAACATGTTCCGGGGATTCTTCAGACAGCATTGAGGAGTACACCACATCAGTCACTGGCTTCATCAATAAGTGCATCGATGATGTCGTCCCCACAGTGACCGTACGTACATACCCCCAACCAGAAGCCATGGATTACAGGAAACATCCGCACTGAGCTAAAGGGTAGAGCTGCCGCTTTCAAGGAACGGGACTCTAACCCGGACGCTTATAAGAAATCCCGCTATGACCTCCGACGAACCATCAAACAGGCAAAGAGTCAATACAGGTCTAAGATTGAATCATACTACACTGGCTCTGACGCTGCGTCGGATGTGGCAGGGCTTGAAAACTATTACAGACTACAAAGGGAAGCACAGCCGCGAGCTGCCCAGTGACACAAGCCTACCAGACGAGCTAAACCACTTCTATGCTCGCTTGAGGCAAGCAACACTGAAGCATGCATGAGAGCACCAGCTGTTCCGGATGACTATGTGATCACGCTCTCCGTAGCCGATGTGAGTAAGACTTTTAAGCAGGTCAACATTCACAAGGCCGCAGGGCCAGACGGATTACCAGGACGTGTACTCCGAGCATGTGCTGACCAACTGGCAAGTGTCTTCACTGACATTTTCAACATGTCCCTGACTGAGTCTGTAATACCAACATGTTTCAAGCAGACCACCATAGTCCCCGTGCCCAAGGACTCTAAGATAACCTGCCTAAATGACTACCGACCCGTAGCACTGACGTCTGTAGCCATGAAGTGCTTTGAAAGGCTGGTCATGGCTCACATCAACAGCATTATCCCAGAAACCCTAGACCCACTCCAATTTGCATACCGCCCCAACAGATCCACAGATGATGCAATCTCTATCGCACTCCACACTGCCCTTTCCCACCCCGACAAGAGGAACACCTACGTGAGAATGCTATTCATTGACTACAGCTCAGCATTCAACACCATAGTGCCCTCTAAGCTCATCACTAAGCTAAGGATCCTGGGACTAAACACCTCCCTCTGCAACTGGATCCTGGACTTCCTGACGGGCCGCCCCCAGGTGGTAAGGGTAGGTAACATATACGGTACCCCCCTGTATATATAGCCTCCCTACTGTCACTTTATTTTACTTCTGCTCTTTTTTTCTCAACACTTTTTTTGTTGTTGTTTTATTTTTTACTTTTTTTTGTTTAAAATAAATGCACTGTTGGTTAAGGGCTGTAAGTAAGCATTTCACTGTAATGTCTGCACCTGTTGTTTTCGGCGCATGTGACCAATAAAAAAGAGTGTGCTCCTAATCTCAGCTCGTTACCTGTAGAAAAGACACCTGGGAGCCAGAAATCTTTCTGATTGAGAGGGGGTCAAATATTTATTTCCCTCATTAAAATGCTAATACATTTTTGACATGCGTTTTTCTGGATTTTTTTGTTGTTTTTCTGTCTCTCACTGTTCAAATAAACCTACCATTAAAATGATAGACTGATCATTTCTTTGTCAGTGGGCAAATGTACAGAATCAGCAGGCTTCGGAAAGTATCCAAATCCATTTACTTTTTCCACATTTTGTTACATTACAGCCTTATTCTAAAATTGATTACTTTTTTTTCTCATCAATCTATACACAATACCCCATAATGACAAAGCAAAAATAGTTTTTTATACATTTTTGCACATTTATTACAAATAAAAAAACAGAAATATCACTTGAAATAAGTATTCAAACCCTTTACTCAGTACTTTGTTGAAGCACCTTTGACAGCGATTACAGTATCGAGTCTTCTTGGGTATGACACTACAAGCTTGTCACACCTGTATTTGGGGAGTTTCTCTCATTCTTCTCTGCAGATCCTCTAAAACTCTGTCAGGTTGGATGGGAAGCGTCGCTGCACAGCTATTTTCAGGTCTCTCCAGAGATGTTCGATCGGGTTCAAGTCCGGGCTCTGGCTGGGCCACTCAAAGACATTCAGAGACCTGCATTGTCTTGGATGTGTGCTTAGGGTCGTTGTCTTGTTGGAAGGTGAACCTTTGCCCCAGTCTGAGGTCCTGAGCGCTCTGGAGCAGGTTTTCATCAAGGATCTCTCTGTACTTTGCTCCGTTCATCTTTGCCTCAATCCTGACTACTCTCCCAGTCCCTGCCGCTGAAAAACATCCCCACAGCATGATGCTGCCACCACCATGCTTCATCGTAGGGATGGTGCCAGGTTTCCTCCAGATGTGATGCTTGGCATTCAGGCCAAAGAGTTCCATTTTGGTTTCATCAGACCAGAGAATCTTGTTTCTCAAGGTCTGAGAGTCTTTGGTGCCTTTTGGCAAACTCCAAGCAGGCTGTCATGTGCCTTTTACTGAGGAGTGGCTTCCGTCTGGCCACTCAACCATAAAGGCCTGATTGGTGGAGTGCCGCAGAGGGTTGTCCTTCTGGAGGTTTCTCCTATTTCCACAGAGGAACTCTAGAACTCTGTCAGAGTGACCATCAGGTTCTTGGTCACCACCCTGACCAAGGCCCTTCTCCCCCGATTGCTCAGTTTGGCCGGGCGGCCAGCTCTAGGAAGAGTCTTGGTGGTTCCAAACTTCTTCCATTTAAGAATGATGGAGGCCACTGTGTTCTTGGGGACCTTCAATGCTGCAGAGATTTTTTGGTACCCTTCCCCAGATCTGTGCCTCGACACCATCCTGTCTCAGAGCTCTACGGACAATTCCTTCGACCTCATGGCTTGGTTTTTGCTCGGACATGCACTGTCAACTGTAGGACCTTATATAGACAGGTGTGTGCCTTTCCAAATCATGTCCAATCAATTCAATTTACCACAGGTGGACTCCAATCAAGTTGTAGAAACATCTCAAAGATGATCAATGGAAACAGGATGCATCTGAGCTCAATTTCGAATCTCATAGCAAAGGGTCTGAATACTTATGTAAATAAGGTATTTCTGTTTTTCATTTTTAATTCATTTGCTAAAAATAAAAAATAAAAACTGTTTTCTCTTTGTCATTTTGGGGTATTGTGTGTAGATTGTTGAGGAAAATGTTTTATTTAATCCATTTTAGAATAAGGCTGTAACGTAACAAAGTGTGGAAAAAGTCAAAGGGTCTGAATACTTTCCGACGGCAAAGTATGGATTCGGCTATTTCAGCCACACCCGTTGCTGACTGGTGTATAAAATCGAGCACACAGCCATGCAATCTCCATAGACAAACATTGGCAGTAGAATGGTCTACTGAAGAGCTCAGTGACTTTCAACGTGGCACCGTCAAAGGATGCCACGTTTCCAACAAGTCAGTTGTACATACAGTACATGTATAGGCGGTCCTCTGTAGCTCAGCTGGTAGAGCACGGCGCTTGTAACGCCAGGGTAGTGGGTTCGATCCCCGGGACCACCCATACACAAAAATGTATGCACGCATGACTGTAAGTCGCTTTGGATAAAAGCGTCTGCTAAGTGGCATATTATATTATATTATTATAAAGTGACTAAGCAACAGGATAGATAATAAACAGTAACAGCAGAGTATGTGATGAGTCAAAAGAGTTAGTGCAAAAAGGGTCAATGCAGATAGTCCGGGTAGCTATTTGGTTAATTATTTAGTAGTCTTATGGCTTGGGTGTAGAAGCTGTTCAGGGTCATATTGGTTCCAGACTTTGTGCATCGGTCCGCTTGCCGTGCGGTAGCAGAGAGAACAGTCTATGACTTGGGTGGCTGGAATCTTTGACAATTTTTAGGGCCTTCCTCTGACAGCGTCTGGAATAGAGTTCCTGGATGGCAGGGAGCTCGACCACAGTAATGTACTGGGCCGTACGCACTACCCTCTATAGCACCTTGCGGTTTCCATAGCAAGCGGTGATGCAGCCAGTCAAAATGCTCTCAATGCTGCAGCTATAGAACTTTTTGAGGATCTGAGTGCCCATGACAAATCTTTTCAGCCTCCTGAGGGCTGTCTAGCATTCTTCAGGACTGTGTTGCTGTGTATTTTGACCATTTTAATTCCTTATTTATATGGACATGGAGGAACTTGAAGCTCTCAACTTGAACCACTACAGCCCTGTTGATGTGGATGGGGGCGTGCTTGTTTCTCCGTTTCCTGTAGTCCACGATCAGCTCCTTTATCTTCCTGACTGTCAGGGAGAGGTTGTTGTCCTGGCACCACACTGCCAGGTCACTGACCTGTTCCCTATAGGCGGTCTCATCGTCGTCGGTTATCAGGCCTACCACCATCGTGTCATCAGCAAACTTAAGGATGGTGTTGGAGTTGTGCGCAGCCACGCAGTCATGGGTGAACAGGAAGTACAGGAGGGGACTAAGCACACACCCCTGAGGGGCCCCCATGTTGAGGGTCAGCGTGGCGGATGTGTTGTTGCCTACCCTCATCAACTGGGGGCGGCCCGTCAGGAAGTCCACGATCCAGTTGCAGAGGGAGGTGTTCAGTCCCATGGTCCTGAGCTTAGTGATGAGCTTGGAGGGCACTATGTTGTTGAATGATGTGCTGTAGTCAACGAACAGCATTCTCACATAGGTGGGAGAGGGCAGTGTTGAGTGCAATAGAGATAGCATCATCTGTGGATCTCTTGGGGCGGTACGTGAATTTGTCACGTTCGTTGAGTACAGGATTGGACCAAGGTGCAGCGTGGTATGCGTACATGTTCGTTTATTGAATAAACCCCGAGCAAAACAACGAAAGCAATGTAATGTGAAGTTCTAAAGGCTAACATCAAACAAGCCAAACACACAGAAACAAGAAACAAGATCCCACAACATAGGTAGGCAACATGGCTGCCTAAGTATGATCCCCAATCAGAGACAATGATCGACAGCTGCCTCTGATTGGGAACCACACCCGGCCAACATAGAAATACAAAACATAGATATTCACATGCATAGATATTCACACCCTGACCAAACCAACTAGCGAACTCTATGTCAGGGCGTGACAGAATTGGAATGGGTCCGGGGTGTCTGGGATGATGGTGTTGATGTGAGCCATGACTAACCGTTCAAAGCATTTCATGGCTATAGATGTGAGTGCTACGGGGCAATATTCATTTAGACAGGTTGCCTTGGCGTTCCTGGGCACACGGACTATGGTGGTCTGCTTGAAACATGTAGGTATTACAGACTTGAAAATGTACCCGCCAGCTGGTCAACGCATGCTCTGAGTATGCGTCCTGGTAATCCGTCTGGCCCCGCGGCCTTGTAAATGTTAACCTGTTTAAAGGTCTTACTCACATCGACTACGGAAAGCGAGATCAAACAGTAGTCCAAAATGGCTGGTGCTCTCATGCATGGTTCAGTGTTGCTTGCCTCGAAGCGAGCAATGCAGACATTTAGCTCGTCTGGTAGGCTCGCGTCAATTGGCAGCTCATGGCTGGGCTTCCTTTTGTAATCCGTGATAGTGTGCAAGCCCAGCCACAGCCGATGAGCGTCAGAGCAGGTGTAGTAGGATTCGGTCTTAGTCCTGTATTTACGCTTTGCCTGTTTGTTGACTTGTCGTAGCGGGATTTCTTATAAGCTTTTGGTTGGGATATGTAAGTACGGTCACTGTGGGGACGATGTCGTTGATGCACTTATTAATGAAGCCGATGACTGATGTGGAAAACTCAATGTTATCGGATGAATCCCGGGAACATGTTCCAGTCTGCGCTAGTGACACTATAGCTTAGCGCGCTAGTGACACTGTAGCTTAGCATCCGCTTCATCGGACCACATCCGTATTGAGTACACTGGTACTTCCTGTTTGAGTTTTTGCTTATAAGCAGGAATCAGGAGGATAGAGTTATGGTCAGATTTGCCAAAGGGAGGGCGAGGGAGAGCCTTGTATGTGTTTCTGTGTGTGGAGTAAAGGTGATCTAGAATTTTGTTGTCTCTAGTTGCACAGGTGACACGCTGGTAAAAATGAAGTAAAACGGATTTCAGTTTCCCTGCATTAAAATCACTGGCCACGAGAAGCGCTGTGTCTGGATGTGCATTTTCTTATTTGCTTATTGCCCTATACAGCTCATTGAGTGCTGTCTTAGTGCCTGCATTGGTTAATTGACAACTACGAAAAATATAGATGAAAATTGGTAAATAGTATGGTATGTAGTTTATCATGAGGTATTCTAACTCAGGCGAGCAGAACCTAGAGACTTCCTTAACATTAGAGATCGTGCTTCAGCTGTTGTTAACAAAGAGACACACCTCACCCTCTCTCATCTTACCCAAGGCTGCTGTCTTATCTTGACGATGGATGGAAAAGCCAGCGCGGTATATATTATCCATGTCCACTTTCAGCCACGACTGTGCAAGGGTGCCGATATATTAGAGCACAACTGTCATTTCTAAATGACACAGACAATGATTCTCCCTCCCTCATACATTGACTTTATTTCAATAGAGAAATAGATAGACCTCTAAATATTTAAACAACTATTTTATTCAAACCAAACCTATTCAAATCCAGGTTACCTCTAAAGCTATGTTTTACATTTAGCAGATGCTCTTATCCAAAGCGAATTTTCGTATTTATTCGTTCTGGTTCCCCGTAGGAATCGAACCCACAACCCTGGCTTTGCAAGTGCCATGCTCTACCAACTGAGCAACACGGGACCTAATGTTAATATAGGAATACCAGTGAGAGGCCACCACTCTCACTCTTTTACAGAGGACACAATTAATTAGTTAGAATCCTCCCATTAACCCACTGACATTTCCACCCCTGTCTTCTGGGTACATCTTCTATATTTCCTATGTCTAATGGCAGTAAAGCATGTCCACACTGCCACTGACCTGACAGTCCCACATACCAGGCTCATCCCAACAGGTGGTCATTCATATACCAGGCCTCGCCAATGCCCAGATGGCACAGGATGGCTCTAGTGCCAGTGTCACATCCATCTTTCTTCAAAGTGAAAGGTGGAGTGCCAGGCATTCTCCACGTGTGGCCTATAAGCCTGGTATTAGCTTGGTACACTAGTAGGTGCAAAAGGTCACCTCTATCTTCAGCGTCTGTATAATCTTGTTGAGGTTGATGGTGGGTTCGTAAGAGTCGTAAGAGTATTTAACTAATAGGACAGTGTGTTTAACTTTGATATGTTCACATACTGTATCGCCATATTTATATGATTTCATGTCATACTGATGTAATACGCATACAGGATGTTAGATTGAGCGTAGTTACTTTGCTTAAGTCCATACCTATGTTTTCCTAAGAGTGCTTTCTAACAAACATGGGATTTCAAGTTGCATAAGCATAGAGAATTGAGTCAACATGAATTACAGTAAAATATACAGTACGAAGAAACTAAAAACTACCAGCTGTAAAAGTCCAAGCAAGAACTACAGTATTTCTTGACAGTCCAGTTTTCATCAACTCAGGTCAGCCCAAACTGGATAAACCCAAACTAAACACTACCACCCAGTTGTTTGGAATCCCAACACAGGCCCTCGTGTTTGGGGGGGAAAGGTCTAGGGACATTGTTTACACGTACAGTGTTCATAACTAATTACAACAAGTATTTTGACAGAATTAGTGAGGCTCCCCTTGTGGAAACAAAACTATAGTGTTTTGAAAACATGAAACCTCAACAATTTTATTTAGGAAAAGAAAAGAGGTGAGGATGGGTGAGAAGACTGGTTAACTCTGGGACACCATTGATCAGTGAATCTGTGAGAAGTTTCTTCTTTTCTCAGCATGCTCTAGGGTAGAGCTTTGATGACTGTCTGAGTGGTATTGAAAGTGGACAGAGCCATGCAGGGGTCTTCTGTACAGTACTCACATCTATAGAATTATTTAACAAATGTATTATTTTACAATTATTTCTCAAAATATCAACTTCTAATCAATGATAACCCATACTCAATCATCATGATTGCATACTAACATTTTCCACTGTATAATTCATGATAAACATTCCACAATACTAAATATTCCTTCTATCCATATAGCCTTTTGATTAGACTGAGACAGTGATGATGAGGCACAGAGCACGCCCCAAGGCCAAACTTTCCCCTTGCGCCTAGATGATGCAGCTGGATTACTATAGCTGAAGTAAATGGGATTTGTTTTGTCCCCAAATTAGCATGGAAATGAAGTGGAAATTGGGATATAAATGGAAATGTGGGCGAGTCGGTTGGAGGGACAATAGAGAGTTTACACAAAACCAGCGCTGTGGAACGACAGAGACAGTAACAAGGCTCCTCTGTGTCTCCTCATCCGAGCCATCCCACCCTAAAAAAAAAATACTTCTCCCAGTCCCAGCTCTTCTCTATGGGCTCCTGATGTGTGCTGTTGGCTCGTGGAGAAAACTAGAGAGGGCCAGTCTAAACCGTGGATAAAGGGGGGTTTGCTTTGTCTCTTATCTGGAGCCTCAGCTGGGCCAGTGCAGCTGCATGGAGACTTTCAGCCGGCATCTGAAAACACCCCCATAAACGAGGAGACGATTGTGTTCACCTGATTGATCTTTCATAGGGCAGTGCAGGCTATACAGGCTGGCTTTGGTGGGGCATGGATGGTAGGGTTGACAAACAAGCAAGTCAGTGTCTGTGGCAGGAGACTGAGACTGCAGGTGCTGAGCATGCTTGGGTTGGCGCGCTAGTCCTCCTCAGATGCCAATGGTGACATTTCCTGCCTGTGCCTATACACAAGCAGGCATCCCAGCAACGAAGCTATGTCCTGGGGGAATTAATAATAGGCCACTGGCGGGTACAGAGCACACACACACACACACACACACACTCAGACAGTATACACAAATAGATAGAGAACACACACACAGATAGACAGTACACACACACTGATGAACGCTTACACACACACACACACACAGCAGTTAAATCTCATCTGTTGTTGTGGGGGAGGCAGGCTGAGCTGAGCCTGTCTGGGGTCTGTGTGAACTGCAGTGCCAGGCATTCCACAGGGTTGGCGGTGGGAAATCAATTTATGTGTCGCGGTCTAAGCCAACAGCCAGTGACAATCCCATGCACCAGGCCCGAGCCAGGGGACATAAATCAGACACTGCGCCAGCTCATGACTTACAAGCGTTAATAACAGAGAAAGTGCACTGCAAGTGACTCTCACTCCCTTCTATATTTGGTGCAAATCTGTTCACTATTCAGGTGTATTCATAACAGGACAATTACCTGACTGACGAGGACAGTTTTATTGAACAGGCAGCGGCAGACAGTGACACTACAGTCTGTCTGCGAAACAGCACAATAAAACTCTCAAGGATCTGTGTTCAAAACCCTGATTTGTATTTGTGTAACGTGAACACCTAAGGAAATGTTCTTCCACATTATTAAATCTGACCTCTTGGCCTTAATAAACATAATTGGCTCTGGTTTATGCTTGGGTTATTTTCAGGTGAGCATTGTTTGCTGTTCAGGAGGATGGAGGAAGTCCTGAAATGAATGGAGACGTCATTGGCCCAGAGGAGTCGGGACATAGGGCAGGGCAGCCTGGATCCACATTTGGCAGCCTGGCACAAAAAGGATGTGCGATAAGTCTAAGCCCAAATGTGTAGAGCGTATTTTTAGTTTCTATTTCACTGGAAACGTTTGTTTAGCACACAAACACAGAAACACACAAACACACACGCGCATGCATACACGCACACACACACACATACACACTCCCTCTCTCACGCACACACACACTCACCGTGCACCTCTTTTCACACAGCAACTGTTTGGACTGGGAATCATCTTCCAGTTGACATGGCATGTGAGAGCAAGCTGCTCTTCCTCGAACGCCCGTCCCCACTGCAAACAACCAGGGCTGCCTGTCTTGTCTGGCCTCTGCCCACTGCCTGAGAGAGTATGTCCTGTTTGTTTTAATGGCCCAGAGATGCCCCCTCTATGGATGAGAACCATGGATGTCATGCACGGGTCAATTCAATGAATGGACATCCTCATGTGCATTAATGCATTATAAATGTGTCACTATTTGGAGGAATGAAGATTAAATAATGAAGAAGACTACATGGTTTATAATAATGTTCATTAAAGTAAATGCTTAGTGTCAATTTAGGAATTATGAATTTACAATTAATCGATATTATGGTTATTATTACACAGTAACATAATACATTACTCTTTGACATATGATCATGGACAAAAGTATGTATAGGAGGTGGGGAGTAGGATATTGGCAGAGATTTCTTGAGTAGCACACATGGTTTGGTTCTGGCATGGTCTGGTCTTGCACTGCTCAACTCTGGTATGGGAACTCATTAGATTCCCAGTGGGGGTAATGGTAGAGGGTCAACCTGTCCCACCATTGAGCCACCGACTCGACCCAGGGCAAGCTGTCTCATAGACACAATAAAAATACATAGCCTGGCACTACTCAAATGAATAAAATATTTGGTTGAAAATAAGAATTATTTTCAATAAAATGAGCAGTAAAAAAAAAGTTGCAAAAGGACATAATTTCAGGACATCATCAATGTCCTATATCTCAATATGAGTGAGCATTTTATAAAATATGGTTCTCTATCTCTGCTCACAACAAGGACCACTGAAGTCGTGGTAATAGAAAAACAGTAACATTTTACCCTACAAACACAGCCCACTTTGATCAATAAGCACTCATCTACCAGGTTCCATCTACTCCCTCCGACAGAAAGCTTTAGAAAGCCTCCTTTCGCTCCCTGTGGACTCTTCTTAACCCTGCTGACACAGATATCAGACTCAGACAAGCATACATGGCTATTAGTATATGTTTTGGAAATTAGATAGGCTATATGCGTACTTTGAATATAATGAATCATCTCCATTAGTTTCAGAAATTAACCACCACTCTAAGCCACAGGAAGCTTGTTTTTATACCCATTTTTCCCCCTTTTCATTTTCATTTTAGAGCGCATGTGATAGAACAGAATAGAATAGAATAGAATATAACCTTTTTTTATCATCATAAAACACAATAACACGATATTAACCTTTTCATTCCAACTCAGTGTGATGTTTTGTTTAAACGCAACCTGTGACATTTCATTTAATTTCTATTCAAAAGGTGTTCCAAATAGCCGACCTCTGACTCATTCAGTGAACAAAGTAATTGCTAGTTGTACATTGCATACTGTAAAACACGTTATGTAGCCTAGTCATTCAAAGTGAGGAGAAGAAGTGTAAGAAGGTAAACAAATTAACTTATTTGACAGTGTCTGCGCAAGAGGGACATTAAAGCTAGGGCAGGTTTTTATGAATGGAAGTTTTTTCCCAACTTTACCTCTCTCTCTTTTTGTGAATGAAAAACAACTGGAAAATCTAGAATAAAGGCTCTCTGAGTCCCAAGCTCTGATTGGCTGCCACTCCTCTAACTCCACCCATGGTTGCTAGGGACCCGGACAGTCTCATAGCTGATTGGTTCAAAGAGGGAACCTAGTTTTCATTCATAAGTCAGGTCATTCATTAGGACAAAAGCAGAAATTCAACCCCTTGAAAGAGGAAATCCACCAATCACCAAGTCCTTTGGCCGAGCAAGCGTCTGAGAGCAAGTAAAGCAAGTCTACGTAGTCCAAATCAACACTCAAGTCTGGAAAATAATTGACAACACCCTTGTTTTTTGGGGCATTTCTGTCCCATGCTTATTACACATGCATCAGCTTTTAGTTTTCTTATAGTTGACTATTATAAGCAAGAGTTATTTAGTTGCCCTGTAGCCTGTACAGTCGAGACTGGACATCTGTTAATTTTCACATTATCCACAGTTCCATTTCCTTTCAGGTTGTTGGTGGAAATAGAAAGTATAGGCTACTTTTTAGTAAGAGAAGCCTATTTTTATAAGTGCATGGTCCTATAAAAACACAATTTATTGATTTTAAAAATGAAAATTCAACATTATTAGGTAACACTATTTGGATAGTCCATCTGTAGATGCTCTACAGATTATCTACAGACTATCAGCAACATTTCAACTAACTATCTACTAACCATAACCCTAGCTCTAACCATAACCCTTATCCTAACCCTTATTCCAAACCTAACCCTAACCGTAACCTTAGCAAGCAGTTGCTTATCAACAGATTGTTTACTGATGTTATGACCATTTTCCATCTGTAGAGCATCTACAGATGGAAAATCAGGACTATACAAATAATGTGTGACCCATTAATATTTACATAAAACCTATAAGCCATTTATAAACAACAAATAACATTTTATAACTATAAGAGCAAAGAAGAGGCACATTGCATAGGCTTACTTGTTGAGAGAATTTTGTGCGGTACGACAGTCACGAACCAGCAGTAAAGGGTTTTGTCTAGAAGGGATACAGCTTTTGTCAAAATTGACTTTTCGTAACAGGTTTAGGAGAACTTACTCAGCAGTTTAGGATAATTAACGTAGCAGGTTAGGAGAGTTGGGTTAAGGTTAGGAAAAGGGTTATGGTTAGCTAAAATGTAAAAAAATAAATACAAAATAGCTGTATTCCATCTAGACGTGGCCGTGGCAAAGGGGGAAGCAGCCCGCTGGGTAATAGCTCGCCATCGCTTCCCTCTGCATTTTATGTGAATGGCGCTCATTATGTATGCAGCTTTCTCGCAGCTCCATTCACAACTATCGCTCCTCTTGTCCCTCTCCCTCTCTCCCTGCAGGCTGCGTGGATCTCATTTAACTCAGCCTAAATGACCACAAACGGTTAACGGATGGATTATAAAATGGATGGATATTTGGACCAGCAAGTGCCTTACACTTTAGCAAATGTACGTATGGATAAAGTAATGTATTTGTAAATGCTGTGCTCAGTTTTTAAGACTTGGCTACCGGGCTTTCTCTTTGATCGCCCTTTGCGTGAGATTTGTCTGCAGCAAATGTGTGCGCGAAGAAAACTATTTTAATTCGCTTCTAAACTATCAAAAGTTCTGCATAATTGTTTTACTACATAAACTAAATGAAAGCTTTTATTTCACACTGTTCATTAACACATTGCTTGTCTCTAGACAGGACATGTTGACAGTGTCACCTAGTAAATCGGTTAACAATTTGAGAGGGCAAATGGAACGATAGAGAGCGTTTGTGTTGCAACACTGTTGCAGTTTACGGTGACAAGCTGCGTTGGTTTTCTGTTGTGGGTTGATCATAGGTAATATGAGCGTAGTTCTCAATGGTATTTGAAGGGAAATACTTGTTCAGTCTGGAATTATAAGAAAAAAATGAAAAACACTGACACTTAACAACTCTATAATAATTTGGATACTACTACTAATAAAAAGAATAGGAGAATACTAGCCTTATAATATCCTTATTATAATGTAATATGTAATTATTTTAGTGTTGATAGCCATATTGACTAATTAACTAAACCAATTAGTGACAGTGGAAGGTTCTATGTAGCCTATGACATCTAAGGTAGGCTACATGTCATGTTTGAGTGTATATCCCACTTCTGTAATATTTCTGATGCTTTGCAGAAGTCACAAGGAAATGGGCCCCTAAATAGACTGTTGATGGCTGCAAAAAGGAAATACATGGACACGGAATTACCCCCTCAGGAATCTGAAGGTAAAGTTAGAACTCCAAAGGAAGCTCGCAATGTCCCCTTTACATGACACAAGTTTACCTCATCAATGTTCTGCTTACCAAAGCATCATACAGATTTATGACTTCTACTTATGGATTGACTTAACTTGCCTAAACCTGAACTAGCTGACATGACCAGACCATCTTGTGATTAATGATCTTTGATCTTGTCATTCTGTGGTATTCATGTCGTTTTTTCGTCCTTTTTCAGACCTCTTTCAGGATTTAAGCCAACTTCAGGAGACATGGCTCACAGAAGGTGAGACTGCCTGCAGCATTTACATAAATGTGTTTTTTGATGAATTGCTATGTTTCAGTGAGAATGGCAATGATAAATCATATAGCAACAGAGACTGGGGAAAGGTCAACAATATTTCAATATGTTAGATAATATGTTTAAATATGCATTTGATCTATTGAACATTAGTGGTATTGATACCCTGGAGGATCAGCCTTGGACAGACATATGAACATAGAAATGATCATTACAAAAGGAGTCTATTGATATAGTTGTTAGTGTGTTTGATCTCAATTTCTCAATTTCTTACTCTCAATACATTACTTGATGACTGCTAGGTTGATGAGAACATAGGTTAGAATACTTAAACTATGCTTATAAATGTGTTATACCACCACTAAGCAGCAATGGCTTCAAACAACTCTCGGTCATGATCGAGGTCTTTTCTCCAGAAGTATATTCATGAAATTATTTATTAAATCCCTACAGATGTATTAATATAGAGTGGGACTGAAAGAATGTACAGTATGATAACTACAATTCATTTGACTATTAGTCATATGTACCAAATATTCAGTTGACATCAAGAAAGGCATATTTTCCTTTACTACAGTGGTATTCAAACTTTTGCAGTGGGGACACAATTTTTTCGCCAGATTTTTTGGGGACACAATTTCTAATGACACAACCATAAAATCGGTCAATTCCGATTTTTACATCAACAAATAACCTTCAATTAATTGCATTTTCATCTCTTATCAAAATGAAAAGAAACCAATAAATACATTTACTCAATAACATTTTATTTTTCAAATTATCTTTTTGAAAAACGCTTGTATATTGTCCAATACAATAATCTGTACTCTTAATGTTTTTTCAAAAAAAAAATACAAATTAAATATGATTATTTTGGCTGCAGACCCCCCGCGACCCCACTCGCAACCCCGATTTTGAATACCACCGCTTTAGTGAGTGTTAGACACACAGGACACAGAGTGGAGTAGCGACACTTAGTTTCTCAAAGTAAAACAAGGACCTTTTCATTTTAAGAGGTGAAGAAAGTCTCTGGGAGTTAAAACATTCTGATGCAATACACATGGTCATTAGTGATATGTTACGACAGAAACATTTCCTCAGTGAACATAGACAGGACATGATAAGCTGTAAACATTCCCTATTTTGGCCATGTTGGCATGTAGTGGGCTTGCGTGCCAATAAGCCCAGCCAATGCAAACAAACAGCATGTTAGGCCTGTGTCACTAAAGGCACATAGCAATGAAATGGACCCAGGCAGGCATAAGCAACTGTCAGCAGTGTGGAGTTTAAAGGTACAATATGACGTGCGCTCTAAAGGAGCAATTATATGTTAGGACGGGACAACAACACTAAGGAATGACTCACACCTGTTTGGTAACGTTTGGGAAATCTGGGGCCCAGAAGTGGCAGGGCAATATGTAATGCTTAAATAATCTCTAAACAAAGAAATGAAGCCTGCTACAAAATGCTTGCCATCTTGAACCAGCCAAATTGATATCCTATGATTTATAGCAGACCTGGGTCAAATATACAGGTATGTCAAATGCTTTCAAATACTTGAGCTTCAGTTGATTTTCTTTGCATAATGGAGCCAATAGAAAAGTCCCAAAAGTGCAAACTCCAAGCTGAATCAAGTGCACCTCAAATCCTTTCAGACCCGAGTCTGGTTTACAGTATACATAATGTACACAACAAAACAACCAGACAACTTATGTAACATTATTTTGTTTGGCTCGAGAGGGTATCGTACTGCCTTAAATGAAAAGCAAAAGGGTCATTTCTATACGTACATTTACATTCTACATTTTAGTCATTTAGCAGACGCTCTTATCCAGAGCAACTTACAGTTAGTGAATACATATTTTTTTATACTGGCCCCCCGTGGGAATCGAACCCACAACCCTGGCGTTGCAAACGCCATGCTCTATCAACTGAGCTACATCCCTGCCGGCCATTCCCTCCCCTACCCTGGGCCAATTGTGCGCCGCCCATGAGTCTCCCGGTCGCGGCCGGCTGCGACAGAGCCTGGATTCAAACCAGGATCTCTAGTGGCACAGTTAGCACTGCGATGCAGTGCCTTAGACCACTGCGCCACTCAGGAGTACATATACAGGAGTCTTGAATTGCCAGTGCTGTGTTCATGGTAAAAGAGTAGTGAGTACACTAGTGATTAAATGGGAGATACTTCCAGACTGTTGTTGTGAGGAAAGGGGATTTCTAAAGTTATGCATTATCTGCTTTTTTTTTTTTTAAGTAACCATTTTTGATGGTCGAGGACGGTTCACAGTAGCATCCTTAGTATGGACCATGACCAAAATCTATAACCAGATCCTGTGAGAAGTCAAGTATTATCGACACAGACTACTTTAAAGAAGTTGTTGTGGATGCTTGAGTTGTACTGAGCCGAGCTGTACTGTATTGGCCTGGTTACGCATCCACCATAATTGCTGGAACTGTGCTGGAAAGGCTAATGTGAAAAGAAAATACCCGAGCCAACACAGTACGGTTCGGGTCGGCACGGTAGTGTGAAAAGGGTTCAAGTCATTCAAATGGGCCTCTCTCTTAGGAAAAACAACTGTTTATGATGCCCAGCAAACAATGCTCTCTTTGTATATCGGCCTCGGCACCTATTCTCGTCAAACTGGCAAGTTCACACCACTACGCTCCACAGACAAAGACAGATCCAACACCAATAAAAGGGCCAACAATGAGAACCACCCCCAAAGTCTGATCCCTTTGATGGACATTTTATTTGTATTCAGTCAGCCATAAAGGTAACATATATAGCATAGCAGTAGATATGGGGTTCTGTTGTACTGCATCAACAGATTGGCTAGAGGAGGACTGTCGCTGGGCTATAGAAAGAATTAAAAAGTCGAGCAGCCTGGGTGGAAGTCAGTGGCGTAACTATTAATGTGTTAATTAACCCTAAATAGTAGCCTGTTTTTGAGCTGTTATGGCAGAACACCTCTGTCCTGTTGCATTAATTAGAGGCCTATCACTGTGACTGATTGTGGTTGCAAGAAATTCACCTGCATTGTAAAAACTCGATAGCTGGAGGGAGTTTTCTGCTAGAGAGAGTGGAAGAAAGAGAGGAGACAGGAAAGTTACGAGAGAGAGAGAGAGAGAGAGAGAGAGAGTGTTCAGGAGCTTGTCACATCTTGTCATTGGCGTTTATGACAGAGTTCTACGCTCCTCCCAGGATCTCCCATTGAGAAAAAAAACAGTAATTCAAGGTGCCTGGAAGAAAAAAGGGAAATGTGTCTGCGCTCATATAAACACATTTTCTGTCTTGTGCTGACTTGCACCTCAAAGCCTTTGGCGAGGTGTTCCTGGAAGCAAATCGGATACACACGCGCACACACCCGTGCACGCGTTCACGCACACACACACACACTCTCCCTCTGGCTCCCTAAGCACAGGGTTGTGCTCTTGTCTACGAGCCAGTCTCACTGACGCTCAGACATCCTTCATGTTGTTTTTCTTCTCTTCCTTTGCTTAGCTGGATCCAACGTGTTCCATTTTAGACACGTTGAAACTAGTGGAAATGATTTATTATTTGATCTGGTGGATTAAATATTGGCCTCTGCTCTTTCTCATAAAGCAGCTTTATCGTTCTCCTTAGGGCAAAAGTTAAAAGGGGGTAATAGCATTACCGTATAGGAACAGGACGCAGCATTATATAAGAAATCAATGTCATTTATCTGAACATGCTCCAAGACGCCATCATCCGGTTTCCTCCTCACAGGAAGAGGGGCAGAAATACGTGAAAGTGGAGTTGAATTTCTTATTTCCTATTTTCACTCCGTTTTGGTTTCCCTGCTTTGTTTTGTGGTCTGGTAACTGAAGTGAAAGAGGGGGCCTTTTGGCTAGGTTTGGGTCTTTAACTTGGCTGGGTGATGTCACAGGCGCTGGCACTTACTAACTTTCTCTTTGTGGGTGCTATGAATTTGCCCTTGCTCTGTGTTTGAGGAAAAAAGTAAAGTGTTAAGTACATTTGGTTATGCCATAGTTTCAATTTGAGAGACTTTTTAATGTTAGTAAATGAAACTTCAGATTTGGTTTCCTATAATACTATACAATTTCACGTTCCATATTCTCATTATTTTAAACGATTTCAGAGTGGAGAGGGGACATGTGCTTCCCATGTGGTGGCATTTTGTTTTCGTTGGCCATTACGGCTAGATTGGTGTCTCTGTATTTAATGATAACCATCAACTTTTCCTAAGAGTTGACGTGTACCATTACGTGCAAGACCAAAGCAATGGAAAGGCTTATGAAAAAGCAGGAACCTTTCAAATTAGACTCATGTCGGTTGTAAAGGTTTCTAGGCCTGGCTGCAGGCGAGGTTTAGTGTTAGGCCATTCAGCCGTGGGTAGCGAATCAGATGCTCATGGCTCACTGGGTAAATTTGACCTTTTCACCCTTTGGGGCATTGGCAGTCCACTAATCTGGATTTCCTAACCTGTTTGTGTGGTTCAAAGTCCAGTGCTTGGGGGGACAATTGATATTGGAAATGTATTTGGATCTGAACATCTCAGCAAACAGAAAAGTACAATACTACCAAGCCCACTTGCATCTGTACCCAATGGGCTGTGTTTGCATAATGACTGCCACAATTCAATCAGATACGGCCTAGATGGTAGGATCGGGTTAATTTTACTATAATGTCAATAATAAGATTGTAAATTAAACTGACTGCAAGTTAAAATCTAGTATGAATACATTAATATTTATTTCACCAGGTCCAGTTTTTAATTAAATGTGATAATTTTTTGTGTTTTTATGATTGAATTATTCAACAAAACATCACTCATTCATACTAGATAGTGGCCTTGTGACCAAAATCGAAATAGTGCTAACCTAAACTTGCCCTCAGCTCCCCCTACTTCTCTCTCAGTTCCTCGTCCTCTTACCACCTCTAGCTTAACCTTAAGAACAATTTCTCAAAGGCTTCAAAGCAGGTGACAAATTCCAGAACACTTCACTAGCCGCAGAGCATCTAGACTGACCAAGAATGTCTTCCAGCTCCACTAAATGGGTGTAAGACTGACAGAAGACGTCTGATTTCCTTCCTTGTTTAAAAAGCCTGTTTAGTCTGTCTGTGCTCTGTGATGGAAAGTACACACACACAAGTAAACAACATACACACATTTTACATGCCGCTGACGTCTTGTCACAATTCACATCAATGAGGGCAAAACATATCTCTGTGGATCTTTGGCCAGGATTTAGAAAGAGAATACGATTCCAACTGAATGTCTTGACATGGGATCCATGGGTGGAGGAAAGGAAGGCAGCTCCACCTCTGTATTGATCCATTAATCACCAGTTTGGTTCAATAGCTAGTCTGTGTGAGTGACAGTAACCCTGTCTCCACTGTAAGTGCACCTCTTAAGGTCTTAAATCACCCTGTGCTGCCATCGTTAGGCCTCAAGTCAGAGCCAGTGGCATGTATTCATGGATGCCAAGGGAAGCCAGGCCCCCCCACCTTAAAAAAATATTAATAATAATAATAATTTATCTTTCATAATGTTCCTTCAATTTGCAAGACGCTGACTGTATCTTACCGGAGAAAGCATCCAAGTGAGCGAAACAGCACCCCTCTGTCTCTGTATGTGTAGGGCATCTATCTGATGCTGTCTGGTAAAAAAGAGTATGACATTGTTGCCACCCGTAGCATTGAATGCAAGGGAAGCCAGCGAGCATTTGGCCTCCCTTGATAACAAAAAGTATAAAATAATAGCCAATCACCGTTGAGCTGAATTGAGTGAGCTCAACTGTGAATGGTCCTGGCACACCAAAAAAAGTGTCAAGGGAAGCTAGGTTGGATTTGGCTTCCCTCAAATCACATCACATCGAGAGCAATACGTCATTGACAGAAACTTGAATTGTTGCATCTCGTTGTGTTGTTGTCCGGTGGCTAGCTAGTTAGCTAGATAAAATTGTCCCTTTCCTAAATTAGCCATGGATGGCGATAGGGATTTGGACTTGTGGATTTACTTAATTCTCCCAAGTGGCCAATGATTATAACGGCAAATCTGATCCAACCATAAATTCATACATTGTGCCCCTGGCCTGAGAGGATAGAAGTTCAATATGTAGCTAGATGTAGAAGGCTAATGTTAACAAGCTAACGTTGCCCATAAAAAGGAAGTTTTAGCCAGGTGGCCTAGGACAACAAAAAATACAATTGTGTACTGTAGGACAGAGTGATAGACCGTTTCGTCAACATGAAAGAGAGGAGGATGGCATTGGCATTTCTCTACAAGTAGGGTGAGTCAACATGTTTTTTCTGCTTGCACGCACACACACACACACAGAAATCAGAACCATGGACAGCCACATCATATTTAGCTTACGTTGATTGGACGAAATTGTTTTTGGTCTCTTTTAGTTGTCACTGTATTAGACTAAGCACAGGTGATTTGATGATGTTGAAATGTTGAAGTTGAAATGGTTCTGTAATAGTGGAGGCAGCTCTTGTTTTCTTTGCGACTTGCGGTAACTCTCAGTTTTTTCTAAATCAATAGTGGTTTAGTAGTCTGAAAAATGTTAGAAACATTAACGTGCTTGACCATGTTGAATTTATTCTGCCACTGTGTCTTCTTATTGTCTCAGCCTTAGGCCTATATATCACGGTCGCAAGGCATATGAATGAAACAGGTTATAGAGCAAGCAACACAATTATCACAGCACATAGGTTATAATATGGCTTTTTTTCTGGCTTCGCCAGTGATTTTACCCACGCACCGCTACTGGTCAGAGCATCGTCCTTCATACCGAAATAAGTTATCAGAAGGGAATCAGAGTTTTTCCCGGTCAGGTCATGTGGTCAGGAAAAACTCCTGACCCTAGTTGAGATCAGAACAAAATTAGACACAGTCAATAATCACAGTTACGATGTTTGACTGCGGTCAAGGCATAACTGAGGTTAAACCCTTCCAAGCCGCAGCTCAAAGGGTTAACGAATAAATCAGTGTTTGTGCCATCAAGACGTTAAATGCCACATGAAATGAGGAGAGCGAGGTAGCACGTAGCTGTGATGGAGTCCAACAGCTAAGCTTCATTCCCCCCTTGACTATGTGGTATTGATCTGTCGCTCATGGAAAAGTGCTGGCACACTGGAAAGTGTGGAAGTGAAGGTAGCTTGGCTGGACCCAGGCAGTGACTCAGGTTTCATGGCCAAAGAGAGAGTCTGACGAGGCCCAGCACCATGACCGCCAAGGCCCATGGGCAGGTTGAGCTGAGCTTCCACACTGGCAAGGCTGCTGGACAGCATGAAGCACCAAGACTGGCTCAGTTAATGGAGAGATGTAGCTAGCATCAGACAGGCTAAGCATGCATGCTAGCGTAGTGCTCACTCGCCTAGGGAGGCTAGCATAACAGGCTAGCATAGTGCTCACTCTGTCTAGATAAATTGACAGATCACCAAGGCTAGCAAGGCTAACCATATTATGCTCAACCCATGACATGACTAACGGTTTCTCTTTGTTTTCTTATTTCAGCTCAAGTTCCTGACAGTGATGAGCAGTTTGTTCCTGATTTCCACTCCGAAAACTGTAAGAAAAAACTGCATGTGTCACTGTGTGTGTGTGTGTGTGAGAGAGAGAGAGAGAGAGAGAGAGAGAGAGAGAGAGAGAGAGAGAGAGAGAGAGAGAGAGAGAGAGAGGGTCAGCATTGGGTTGTTAAACTGTTCAAGGCTTGGGTGCAGCTACTGTACTTGTCAAAGTTACGGTAATCTTTGCCTGGGAAACAAAGCATTTCCAATGCCTGGGAAACAAAGCATTTCCAAGACACATACTTAATACGACCTACTCATCATGGGTGAATTTGGATGCTACTATTGTCCTCCTCCATCCATTTGCATGGTTTTGAAAAGCTGAATGGATCGGCCCAGGAAACCAGTAAAAGATCATTCAGAGTCCAGGTACAAAGATTCCCTTTTGTGTATGTCTGATGTGTAAGAGGCGAAAGCAATATACTATACTACACAACTGCGTTGCTAGTATTTGAATGGGTTACCCTTTTTGTTGTGTGTCTAGACAACGGCGATTCAGGATCTGTAGGGGAGTGTGCGCTTTACAAACAGCGTCCTCCGTGCCCTTTTCATTTAAACCCATTCATAGAGTGAGGCCCTTTTTACATTGACGAAAGTTGAAGGAGATTCTCGATAGGTATCGAAATAAATCCTGAGAATATATACTTATTAATTATGTAATTTAAAACTGTGAATTGCTGACGTTTCGACCGCTAGCTACCTTCGGAGGTAACGCACGACACTCGCCTGACAGTTGCCCCCCTAAAATGTTGTTTAACCAGCTAAACAGCTGCTCTTAGCGAAAATGGTTTTGGAGTTAGTTACCTTTCTAGCTAATAGGCTATGATAGAGTTTACTCTTCCTCTTCTAATTATAATGTGGGTAGGTCAAAATAATGAACAACTATTTACCAAATCTATTTATTTTAAAATGTTGATTACCTCTCCTTGTCATTATCATTCACCTGATGATAAGACAAGACGTGAAAACGTTTTTTTGCAAACATTTGATGGGGGTCCCTGGGTCGCCGGTTTGCCTGGGAGGGGGTCCCTGGCAAGAAACGGTTGAAGACCCCGGTTTTAAGGTAACTTTAATATGCTGAAATTGTAATGTAGGACTAAGAGCTAACTATCTAGCTATGGTTCAGCTAACGTTAGCTAACGTCAGCATTCAGCTAACTGGATAACGTTAGTAGCTAGCTATTATGATGTAGATAGCTAATGAGAATACATAAATTATTTTATTTAGCTTGCTTCTTAGCTATCTATGTACTATACTGAGAATGACACTATATGATAATGTTATTGTACTTTTATATTTGTATGAGACAGGTAAACGTTCATGTTTGATATGCTAACGTTACTAGCTAGCAGTAGCTTAGCTAGCTGTTCAATCGAACGCTGCTTGCACCCGCCCGCCCGACTAGAATCACTACTCTCGGCGGGTCTGACTTAGAATATGTGGATAACTACAAATACCTAGGTGTCTGGTTAGACCATAAACTTTCCTTCCAGACTCACATTAAGCATCTCCAATCCAAAGTTAAATCTAGAATCGGCTTCCTATTTCGCAACAAAGCCTCCTTCACTCATGCTGCTAAACATGCCCTCGTAAAACTGACTATCTTACCGATCCTTGACTTCGGCGATGTCATTTACAAAATAGCTTCCAACACTCTACTCAGCAAATTGGATGTAGTCTATCACAGTGCCATCCGTTTTGTCACCAAAGCCCCATATAATACCCACCAATGTGACCTGTACGCTCTCGTTGGCTGGCCCTCACTACATATTCGTCGCCAAACCCACTGGCTCCAGGTAATCTATAAATCACTTCTAGGCAAATCCCCGCCTTATCTTAGATCATTGGTCACCATAGCAACACCCACCCGTACTATGCGTTCCAGCAGGTATATCTCACTGGTCATCTCCAAAGCCAACACCTCCTTTGGCCGTCATTCCTTCCAGTTCCCTGCTGCAAATGACTGGAACGAACTGCAAAAATCTCTGAAGCTGGAGACACTTATCTCCCTCACTGACTTTAAGCATCAGTTGTCAGAGTAGCTTACCGATCACTGCACCTGTACACAGCCCATCTGTAATTAGCCCACCCAACTACCTCATCCCCATATTGTTATTTATTTTTTTGCACCCCAGTATCTCTATTTGCACATCATCTTCTGCACATCTATCATTCCAGTGTTAATACTAAATTGTAATTATTTTGCACTATGGCCTATTTATTGCCTTACCTCCATAACTTACTACATGTGCACACACTGTATATAGATTTTCTATTGTGTTATTGACTGTACGTTTTGTTTTTGTTTATTCCATATGTAACTATTTGTTGTTGTTGTTTTTAATCGCACTGCTTTGCTTTATCTTGGCCAGGTCGCAGTTGTAAATGAGAACTTGTTCTCAACTGGCTTACCTGGTTAAATAAAGATGAAATAAAAAATAAAATAAAATAAAGTATAGAGTGTCTGCACATGCTTGTGAATTGTTGCATTATTCAAGAGTGTAAAATGCTAGGGTTGCATTATTGAAGAGTGTAGCTAATATGTTTTAACTAGATGAAAAGTTGTTTGCATTGTTGAATAGTTTGCATGCTTACTGGCTAGTGTCTACTGTGATATTTACGGTAAATTCGGAGCTACAGAGTAAGAATGTCACAATGCCAGCCACAATGAAAGGTAAAGCAAGGATGTAATGTAAATTGAAAAATCGAAATACACTACATAGCCAAAAGTATGTGGACACATGCTCTTCGAATATCTCATTCCAAAATCATGGCCATTAATATGGAGTTGGTCCCCCCTTTTCTGCTATAACAGCCTCCACTCTTCTGGGAAGGCTTTCCACTAGATGTTGGAACATTGCTGCGGGGACTTTCTTCCATTCATCCACAAGAGCATTAGTGAGGTCGGGCACTGATGTTGGGCAATTAGGCCTGGCTCGCAGTCGGAGTTCAAATTCATCCCAAAGGTGTTCGATGGGGTGGAGGTCAGGGCTCAGTGCAGGCCAGTCAAGTTCTTCCACACCGATCTCGACAAACCATTTCTGTTTGGACCTCGCTTTGGGCACGGGGGCATTGTCATGCTGAAACAGGAAAGTGCCTTCCCCAAACTGTTGCCACAAAGTTGGATGCACAGAATCGTCTAGAATGGCATTGTATGCTGTAGCGTTAAGATTTACCTTTACTGGAACTAAGGGGCCTAGCTCAAACCTGAAAAACAGCCCCAGACCATTATTCCTCCTCCACCAAACTTTAGTTGGCACTATGCATTGGGACAGGTAGAGTTCTCTTGGCATCCGCCAAACCCAGATTCGTCAGATGGTGAAGCGTGATTCATCACTCCAGAGAACGCATTTCCACTGCTCCAGAGTCCAATGGCGGCGAGCTTTACACCACTCCAGCCGATGCTTGGCATTGCGCATGGTGATCTTAGGCTTGTGTGCGGCTGCTCGGCTAAGGAAGCCCATTTCATGAAGCTCCCGACGAACAGTTCTTGTGCTGACGTTACTTCCAGAGGCAGTTTGGAACTCGGTAGTGAGTGTTGAAACCGAGGACAGACGATTTTTACACGCTTTGCGCTTCAGCACTTTCCATTTCTTTCCATTTCCGGTTCCATTCTTTGAGCTTATGTGGCCTACCACTTCGCGGCTGAGCCGTTGTTGCTCCTAGACGTTTCCAATTCACAATAACAGGACTTACTGTTGACCGGGGCAGCTTTAGCAGGGCAGAAATTTGACAAACTGACTTGTTGGAAAGGTGGCATCCTATGACGGTGCCACGTTGAAAGACACTGAGCTCTTCAGTACGGACCATTCTACTGCCAGTGTTTGTCTATGGAGATTGTATGGCTGTGTGCTCGACTTTATACACCTGTCAGAAACGGGTGTGGCTGAAATAGCCGAATCCACTCATTTGAATGGGTGTCCACATACTTTAGGCAATGTAGTGTATCTTCGCCAGTCCGCTCCTCAAACACTCTTCCAATTTTTGTCAATCTGAATAGGTCCTTATGGGTGAGTCCATTCAAAATGACGATTAATAGGACATTGGTATATTTAACAGCAAATGTGATGCAGAATTATCATAGCAATTTCAATGGATAAAGTCTCAATTAAACATGTTTTGAACATAATTTAAACTGAAAATAAGTCAGAAGTTTTATAGTGTAAAACTTAGCAACGGAGTTCCCCCTGGCCCTGCTCAAAACCCCTTAGCCCCAGTGACACATGCCCAGTGAAACATATTGTTCCTGTCTGTGGGCCAACAATGAGGAGGAGGAAGTGGTGATGAACCCTAGGGCACGCAAGGGTCATGTCTACTTAACCCTAGGCCAACCCAGCCATTCACTGCCAGCTTGCTGCCCATGGTTGACCCTGGTATGATCCGTAGGGTCATTGGGCTTCACTTTGACAGGCAGCTCACTTATATGCAGTAGTCTGAGCAGAGACGGGCTCAGGTTGACAGACAACGCTTCTGCTAGCTCCTGCTGTTCACACTCAATGGCCAGAAGACTCTTTCGGGCTTCTCTATTCAACATGATGTGATGGGAAGCTCCAAGTTGACAGGCTGCCATAGACATAAAGATATTCTTCTACTTGTTTGGTAGCGAGTCTATTGAAGCCCCCAGTGGGTTAGATGAAAGCCTTGTCTGTTCCCATACCCGATTATGCATTATTCCATCAAACTCATCACTCTTCACCCTTGTAATATAGTTCTAAACAGGTAGGTCAGATGTTATAGTAACTCAGAGTACAGGACGCAAAGCTGGCAAACAAAATCCTAATTCCTTGTAACCACATTTTTTTGAGGCCGTATTGAAAAGGCGGCACAGCAAATCAAACATTGTATTCTGAGTCAGGTTGTTACCTGTATGGGTGTGAATGATAGAGGGAAAGAGAGAGAGAGAGAGGGATGAAGAGAGTAAAAACAGAGCGCTAGATGAAGGAGATGGGAGGAGGGGGGACAATAAGTGATTGTGCAATACCTGCACATCTGGTAAATATATCTATCTGTTCCCTTCTCCCTCAATAACAGATAACAAGCAGGCTCTGTCTGCAGAGTTCCACTGAGGGAAGGTTATGTAAACACATGTCCTTTACCTCTGACCCATACTGTGTATTTGAAGGTAATTGACCTTCAAGCTTGAATACAATACATGTTTGTTCCTTAACATATGATTCACTGAATACCGTTATGAAATGAAGTTAATTATAAAGACGGGGATGACTTTCAGCTTGTGATAGCTAAAAGGGAGGGGGGATGTTGACTTTTGGGGGTTTGACAAAACCCCCTATCTGATCTTTAATGAGGCTGTTGGATACTGACAGACCCATTTGTTTCAATCTATCTGGCTGCAGGGAGGGAACTCAGTCAAATGTCAATCAAATCTTCCACGCACTGAATGTTTACTTAGTTTCTACTTTTTAAGGTTTTTAGAGTTGTCTAAGAGAGAATAAATGAGCCATTGATAAATGTGTTGTTACTGAAATACAAATTGTGTGGAAAGCAAGAGTTCTTTAAGTTCTGTTAGACGGAGAGCAGCCCAAGAGACACGTCCCATTCATAAATTTTCTCCTGAGTGTAAGAGGAAGCGTGTCTCCCCCTCTCCCCATTCATAAAAAAACTTCTACAGTACTACGTTACCCCCTTTGTGACCCCCCTCTCTACGAGTGGATTCTCTGACCCCTCCCTCTTCCTGCCTCTGTACAAACTAAGCCGAGTTTTAAATCTGGACACCCCAAACTACCCCCCCTTCCTCTCTCTCTCTCCTTTCCTCCCTTCTCCCCTCTCTCTTTCTCTACACATTGAGTGTTCCAAGATGTGAGCTGATCCAGTAATTTCGGAGCTGTGTGGGCCGATTGTTTAGTTTTGGGCCTTGTAGTAATTATATAGGAAGTTGTGGCTGTAGATGCCGTTCCAGTCCTTTAGAGAGAAAAGGGGAAACGGGGAGAGAGAATGGGAGAGACAGAAAGAGATAGAGAGTGCAGTTGAGTGCGAACGCTCACAGCAGTTTGTCTCTTCGGTAGGAAGCGTTCTGCCTCGACATTCATTTTCCACCTTCTCTCTTGTTTGTGTTGTTGTGTTCCCCTGCTCACTCATTTGTTCAGAGCTGGCCCAATCAGTCCCCATTTGGAGCCCAGGGAGAGTGAATTGGTGAGCCTCTCCCTCTCTTTGCTCTCTCTCCACTCAAACGAAAAGAAATACGCAGCCCAGTGTTCTCAACTTTCCAAAATACAGCTGCTATGCAACAAGTCTGCAAAAACATCCAGGTGACTGCCAGATATGCATGGATACCATTCGCCCTGGGAGGATGATTCCTCTTCAATGTGTGTCCGTCCATGTGTGCGTGTGGTTATATGAGTGAATAGGTCATTTCTCTTTACAAACACACATGCGCACATGCATCCTGCCCACCTACACACACTATGCACACACTTCAGCCCCACAGTTTTATGAATGGGCTGGTTGTGAGAGACTGGCTGAAGCAGCACATTGGGTTAAGGGGAGGGAATCTCAATTAGTGCCGTTATTCTACTACTAACACTACAAAAATAACAATTTAAATGTTTTATCTCTTTCCATTTGGTTTCTGCTAATGTAATAATTCTTTACAAAGGAGTTAAATTTATTTTTTATGTCTTCTCGATGTAGGGGTTTGAAAGAATCAATAGTTGTTTTCCCTGTTATAATGCACATGCTAATATAATACTTTTGCCACATAATACTCAATAAAAACGGTCTTCTATGGGTGAAGTAAATGTTGATTCAGACCGGTCCTGCAGACCAGTGACTGTATATGTAGAGATTTGAGGCAGCTCTAGCGGAGTGTCAGCTCAACCTTCTGAATGGGCAGTAGTGTGTGTTTTATTACAGAAGAGGGGGAAGTATGTGTGCATGTACGGGGAGAGAAAGGGGGGCTTGAGGAACGGCTGTGCTTTAACATTCTCCGCAGCTGGAATGTTTTCTCTTTCTAAGGTGAGAGCAGGGGAGAACAAGGGGGAACAGATGCAGGCAGGGGTGAGGCCTAAAAATAACAGGCCAGTTCCATGTTAAGCAATAATACATGACCTTCGAGAAACAAGAAGAGCACGTCAGCAAACCACGCACGGCATCACAATATAGCACCAGTGTTAATTACCTTTGGTGATGCTATAGTTTTTGCCAAGACAGGCAGCTAAGGCTATCCCTCTATTTTCTCTTCTTGACTGAGTCAGTCATAGCTGGGTCATGTTCAATAGGGAGAAAACGTTTTAAAAAGAAGTGAAACTGGGAGGTAGTACCTGAACTTGTCCAATAAGAACACAGATTTTCTCTGTTTTTCTCCGGTGTGTCTTACTAAACATGACCCTGGTTGGCTCATTGTTTACAACAACCACATGTGACTTTAAGACGGGATGGTTGATGGTTGAGGCTGAGGTCTTGCTGTAGTGACTTGCTGACAGAGGACAGGACGTGTGTGTGGAGTGAGCCTAGTAGAGCTGTATTGATCCTAAAGATTCCCCAGAGAGGGGGAGGAAGAGGGGGAGGGATAGATGAAAGGATAAAATGTGGATAAATCAGGAAAGGGGAGAGAGAGAGGAAGAGAGATAGAGGAAGACATAGAGAGATTGAAGGGAGCGATAGAGCGAGAGGATCTGTGGATGTGGCATGTGCTCTGATCATTACGGGGAGGTGTCCGGCCAGGCTTTCTACTAGGGCTTGATGGGAACAGTGCAGCACGTGTTATCTATCTCCAGTCAAGATAAGCCTGGTCTGCCCCCATATCTCCTCCCCCATCCCTCCAGCCCATTAAACATTAAGAGGGGACAGCAATATTGGGGGCTGAGGGATCGAGAGTGAAGGGTCAATATTGTGCCACATTAATCACACCCCCTGCTTTCTGCGATGGAACGTCCCGCTCGCTGCCCGTGTCCTGGGATGGGGATATATTGTATTTTGTCCACTAAACAGCAATGGGGGAGAAAGATTTATAGACAGTCAATGGCCATTTATAAAATACCACCGCAATGCACTGGAGATGAAATGGACAATGGATGAAGTGTGATTAATCTAAATGTTTAAAGAGATACAAGTCATATTTTTTGTCAATAGGAAGGCTATGGCCAACTTTGATTCAACTTAGATTTAGTGCAGCTGCGTGCATTTGATTCTGTATCACTGTACAGTACATGTTGTTATTCACAGTCAATGGTGGATGACATCATTTAATTTAACATTTAAGGCACACATGATATGAAAAGGGAATTCCTACAGTCAAAAGGGAAGTGAGAAGTGAAACTTGGATGATGGCAACGTGTGACGCTCCATACTCTGGTCACAAGTACTGAGTTTCATTCAAGTCCACCACATCCTCTTACCCAACACAACATCAAGCTACACATAATAAAATAAAACCAAAATGCATCAAACACTTCTGTTTATCTTAAAGCATCTTGATATCTCTCACATAGTTAATCGGTTTTGAATCAACAAAGCCAAGGGAGTTAAAAGGACTTGCCACGTCGCTTTCCCGTCCAATTGCTTCCTGTTGATACTACAGTACTGTATATCAATCGTGTCAGGCTCGTTTGGCAGGTATCTGACAACAATGCTTTAAATATTCAAGGAAGTCAAGTAGCAAAAGCATTATCCGATCAGAAAGGGTGACCCGTAAATCAGAGAGGGAACACTAATGGTTAAATGGACCAAGCGTTGGCTTTTAAAGATGCCGAGTTGTCAGTTCGCCCCTCGCTCTCTCTGCTCTTTCTGATTGTGCATTGACCTGAGAAGCACACATGTCCAGCACATGTTTCCATGTGCAAGTAGAGTAGCTGCTGCATTGTCTCTCTAGTCTCAATGATGTGGAACACATTGAATAGCCGTCATTGACTCGCCATCCCACTGGATTTTCCACTGACGCATTATTACACTGAACAAAAATATAAACGCAACATGTAAAGTGTTGGTCCCATGTTTCATGAGCTGAAATGAAAGATCCCAGAAATGTTCCACACGCACAAAAGGCTTATTTCTCTCAAATTTGTTTACATCTCTGTTAGTGAGCATTGATCCTTTGCCAAGATAATCCATCCACCTGACAGGTGTCGCATATCAAGAAGCTGATTAAACAGCATAATCATTACATAGGTGCACCTTGTTCTGGGGATAATAAAAGGCCACTCTAAAACGTGCAGTTTTGTCACACAACACAATGACACAGATGTCTCAAGTTTTGAGGGAGCGTGCAACTGGCATGCTGACTGGAGGAATGTCCACCAGAGCTGTTACCAGAGAATTTAATGTTAATTTCTCTACCATAAGCCGCCTCCAACGTCGTTTTAGAGAATTTGGCAGTACGTCCAACCGGCCTCACAACCGCAGACCACGTGTATGGCGTCATGTGGGCGAGCGGTTTGCTGATGTCAACGTTGTGAACAGAGTGCCCCATGGTGGTGGTGGGGTTATGGTATGGGCAGGCTTAAGCTACAGACAATGAACACAATTGCATTTTAACGATGGCAATTTGAATGCACAGAGATACCGTGACAAGATCCTGAGGCCCATTGTCGTGCCATTCACCCACTGCCATCACCTCATGTTTCAGCATGATAATGCACAGCCCCATGTCGCAAGGATCTGTACAGATTCCTGGAAGCTAAAAATGTCCCAGTTCTTCAATGGCCTGCATACTCACCAGACATGTCACCTATTAAGCAGGTTTGGGATGCTCTGGATTGATGTGTATGACAGCGTGTTCCACTTCCCGCCAATAGCCAGCAACTTCGCACAGCCATTGAAGAGGAGTGGGACAACAATCCACAGGCCACAGTCAACAGCCTGATCAACTCTATGCGAAGGAAATGTGTTGCGCTGCATGAGGCAAATGGTAGACACACCAGATACTGACTGGTTTTCTGCTCCAGGACTACCTTTTTTTAAAGGTATCTGTGACCAACAGATGCATATCTGTATTCCCAGTCATGTGAAATCCATAGATTAGGGCCTAATGAATTGATTTAAATTGACTGATTTTCTTATATAAACTGTGCCTAAGTCAAATCTTTGAAATTGTTGCATGTTGCGTTTATATTTTTGTTCAGTATACTGTACATACAGTACTTTCAATGTGTGGGCCAACATACTTGGAATTAAATTTCACCTAAATGTTTACAGCGAGTGATTTATTTTTTTTTCTGTACTTGATAGGCTTGAAAGTTACAGCAGTGGCAATAAGCCCAGTTGAAAATAAATTCTAAAAATCACTACAACAAAAAAGGTGCCAGAATTAGGTGTAGATGAATAGCATGTGTTGATATATTTGACCTCTGCCATCATAAAATATAAAACTATTGTCTATCCATCATGCCTCCTACTGTCTACAGTTGAGCCAGGCCACAGTCAGAGAGAGGAATGCTATACACAGTTGAAGTTGGAAGTTTACATACACCTTAGCCAAATACATTTAAACTCAGTTTTTCACAATTCCTGACATTTAATCCTAGTAGAAATTCCCTGTTTTAGGTCAGTTAGGATCACCACTTTATTTTAAGAATGTGAAATGTCAGAATAATAGTAGAGATAATGATTTATTTATTTATTTCATCACATTTCCAGTGGGTCAGAAGTTTACGTACACTCAATTAGTATTTGGTAGCATTGCCTTTAAATTGTTTAACTTGGGTCAAATGTTTCGGGTAGCCTTCCACAAGCTTCCCACAATAAGTTGGATGAAATTTGGCCCATTCCTCCTGACAGAGCTGGTGTAACTGAGTGAGGTTTGTAGGCCTCCTTGCTCGCACACGCTTTTTCAGTTCTTCCCACAAATGTTCTATAGGATTGAGGTCAGGGCTTTGTGATGGCCACTCCAATACCTTGACTTTGTTGTCCTTAAGCCATTTTGCCACAACTTTGGAAGTATGCTTGGGGTCATTGTCCATTTGGAAGACCCATTTGCGACCAAGCTTTAACATCCTGACTGATGTCTTGAGATGTTGCTTCAATATATACACATAATTTTCCTTCCTCATGATGCCATCTATTTTGTGAAGTGCACCAATCCCTCCTGCAGCAAAGCACCCCCACAGCATGATGCTGCCACCCCCATGCTTCACGGTTGGGATGGTGTTCTTCGGCTTGCAAGCTGCCCCCTTTTTCCTCCAAACATAACGATGGTCATTATGGCCAAACAGTTATATTTTTGTTTCATCAGACCAGAGGACATTTCTCCAAAAAGTACGATCTTTGTCCCCATGTGCAGTTGCAAACCGTAGTCTGGCTTTTTTAATGCCGGATTTGGAGCAGTGGCTTCTTCCTTGCTGAGCGGCCTTTCAGGGTATGTCGATATAGGACTCGTTTTACTATGGATATAGATACTTTTGTACCTGTTTCCTCCAGCATCTTCACAAGGTCCTTTGCTGTTCTGGGATTGATTTGCACTTTTCGCACCAAAGTACGTTCATCTCTAGGAGACAGAACGCGTCTCCTTCCTGAGCGGTATGACGGCTGCGTGGTCCCATGGTGTTTATACTGGCGTACTATTGTTTATACAGATGAACGTGGTACCTTCAGGCGTTTGGAAATTGCTCCCAAGGATGAACCAGACTTGTGGAGGTCTACAATTTTTTTTCTGAGGTCTTGGCTGATTTCTTTTGATTTTCCCATGATGTCAAGCAAAGAGGCACTGAGTTTGAAGGTAGGCCTTGAAATACATCCACAGGTACACCTCCAATTGACTCAAATGATGTCAATTAGCCTATCAGAAGCTTCTAAAGCCATGACATCATTTTCTGGAATTTTCCAAGCTGTTTAAAGGCACAGTCAACTTAGTGTATGTAAACTTCTGACCCACTGGAATTGTGAAACAGTGAATTATAAGTGAATAATAATCTGTCTGTAAACAATTGTTGGAAAAAGTATATGTCCTAACCGACTTGCCAAAACTATAGTTTGTTAACAAGAAATTTGTGGCGTGGTTGAAAAACAAGTTTTAATGACTCCAACCTAAGTGTATGTAAACTTCCGACTTCAACTGTAACATATCCCAGAAATCAATCAGTTCCTTTCAAAACCTTTAGAGCCATTGTGATATTATAATCCTTGTTGTTTTTATTGATCGGTCATCGTTGAGATCAATTGGCCAGTGGGGAACCAGCTCTCTCTCTCTCTCTCTCTCTCTCTCTCTGACTTTTGAGAAAGAGCCACTCTTGGGTGTACAGTACATGTGCAGTTTGTATAAGTCATGTACTAATAATGGAAATGCTATCATGTAGCATTCAAGGAAAGTCCTGTGACAGTTGAAATACACCTCCATTTGTTCTCATGGTTTACCTATGGCAGTAGTTTGCAATACTATTCACCCTATTTGACATTGCCCCCCCACCTCGCGGGCCAAACATTTTAGTGGTCCCCCCCTTGATGGTGAAAATACAAATGTATGTTTTAAAGCTAATTCCCTGCAATTCTACACATTTTGCCATGGCTTATGCCATGTTAATGATATTTATGTGAGAGTGACTAACAAAATCAATAGTGGCTCCCTAGAGGTCAGGGCCCCTGGACACGTGCCCGGCTTGACCGGTCGTTATTTGGCCATGATTACTACAAGTTTAGATAGATGGCTAGACTAATTTACCAATCTAAAAATGGTTAGCTAAAATGGCTAATTGAGTGACTGATAGTGACTGACATAATAAGGGAAAAAATTGCTGATGCACAACCAAATTTCGAACTTGCACCTTGTGTATTCTACTATTCTAACTCTCAACCGTAAGTTGAGAACCTGACTGAGTTTTTTTTTTGGGGGGGGGGTTGGGGGCCCCGCTTATGTCGCTTATGCCTGGAACCGGCCCTGAACCAGAATGATAAGTCACTGGGATGCTCACTGGCTGGCTGGTGGATACAGAAGCTGTCACGGCCTGCAGACTTCCAGAGACAGAGACTTCCCATCCCAGAGATAAACACCCCAATGTAAAGTTCTCCAGATCTTCTCTCACTGAGTTCAGGTTTGATTTCCCCTAGAGGATAACCTTTAATGGTAGGAAATGCTCTGTATAAAATAAACTGAGGAGTTTACAGGGGGGGTTTCCTACCTGGCATTCAATCCTGGCTGCCACTTGTTTGATCATTGCCATTAGCTACCAAGCTATGATTGGAATCCTGTACAAACGGAAGATCACAAGAGGATAGCGAGACGAGATAGATACCCTATTTTTTATTCTTCCTTGATACTTGATGTTTTCAACTTTAAGTCTATTGATGACACAACACTCTGAATCCTAAATTCCTCTTTGCGTTACACAATGTAGTAGCATGGCTATGACAAGGTATTTCTTCAGCACTTCATGTCCTAAGCCTCAGAAGAATGTCCCATTTCAGACGAGCAGTCCTGAGGAGTTCTTACTAGTACCTCCATATGTTCCAGCTGAGGACCCTTTTGTGTGGGCGGAGACGGGGGTGGAGGGGTGAAGGGGGTGGGGGTCTCAGGTCCTGACATTTGTTTGTGGTGGGTGTTGACTGAATAGTTCCCCTCCATAATAATCCCTCCACTTCCTAAAGCACTCAACCATGACCATCACCTTTCACCCTGCATCCTCCCCCAAAGCTTCCCATTTACATATGTAAAGTCCAACCTGCTCCTCCCTACATCCCCGACCTGGGTCATCTTGCCGATAGGGGTGAACAGAATGGGAATGAATTGTGAGACACCAGAGAAAGCAAAAATGCAAAGATTGGAAAAACTAATCAGAAAGAGGAGCAAACACAAGATGAAAACGTTCAACTTTCATCACAAGAAGAATACTTTCCACAGGCCCTATAGCCCTACTCCATTTATTTTGAGGGGAGAATAAGAAAATCACATCAGCAGTAAACGTCTCTAAAGTTACTCACCCCTACCTAATGATGTTGAGATACACCAGGTTAGGATGTGTTCATATTTCCGGTCCCCCCAACACCCATTCCAAATATTAAGAGAGGACACACACATCCCCTCTCTGCCTTAACACTGTGTACCTTATGTGTACAGTATCTGTCCAGAAAGATCTAAACACTTCTCTAGGCCATTATACAGTACATTATGTTTAAGTTCACCACACCTCCTTAGAAAAAACGTATTGAAATAGAATATGAGGATCTTGAAGAAAAGGTGATGTAACTACTAACAGAGCTGTAGAGAGGGAAACCAGAGCCTGTAAGCTGGGGTCAAATGTCCCCAAATAAAACCAAGAGGGAAGGGCAATGCTGTCCAAACTCTGTTTATATGACTGCCACTACTTTATAAACTTTGGGAGCAAATGTTATGTCATTTGAACTGGATTAACCTCAATAATGTGCATTTTTTCAAATATTTGTAAAACCGTCATTTGTTAAACCGTTTTGAAACCGTACATTTTAGGAATCCCCCTTTTTCTATTTGAAATCAATCAGAATTTTTCTGCCGTGTGATTCATTTAAGATACTATTTGAAGAGGTAGGGTTTCAGAAGTTTTCTGAAAATGGGCAGGGACTCCGCTGTCCTAGCTTCAGGGGGAAGCTGGTTTCACCATTGGGGTGCCAGTCCAGAGAAGAGATCAAATACAGCTCAAATTTTTGAATATTTCTATAAGGATCAAGGGATGTAGACTAATCCAATGTCTCCAATCCTTTGATCCTGGGCTTGACAAATCATTTGATTCATTAGGGCTTCGTTAACGGGGAAGTCAGCCAACTCCTGCTAATTGAGGAAGCGTGCCAGACAACAACAGCACCAATCACACACACACAGCCATCCCGTGCTCATTTACAAGAGTAATTCATATTGTAGATCCTGACAGACAAATCTCCACCAACCCACTACAGTGCTGTGCTTCATTCTCAAACAGCGACCCATGCTCTTGGCTCGATGCTGTTCAGAACAGTATGCAGTGTTTGAAATGAAACATGTTCTGAGGCTGTCCTCAGAAGCGGGGCCACATCAAAAGGCAATATGTCTGCCAATCATATTAGCTGCTCCACTTGGGCTGCATTGTGACTGGACTTTTTATAGTACACACTACACACCATGGATTGTTTGCAGTTCATGATTGTGGCACAAAGCGAGAGTCAATATGTGAGACAAGCACAACCCACACAGACGTATTCGAAAGTCAGTCAGTCATGTGCCACCCTGGGTATAAAGAGAAGGGAAGAGAGCAGAGGGATTTGGAGGACTGGAATCTTATTGTGTCTGTGTTGGAAATCTGGGTAAATACTTTCTAATCCTTTCTGATCGCACTCTGAAGCCAACACTTCCTCACCTGCCCGGGTTTGTCAAGGGAGAGAGGAGAATAAATAATAGGGTTTCCTCTGTTCCACAAGCTGTCTGTCTGCTTGTCTTTCTGTCTGCCTGTCTTTCTGTCTGCCTGTCTTTCTGTCTGCCTGTCTTTCTGTCTGCCTGTCTTTCTGTCTGCTTGTCTTTCTGTCTGCCTGTCTTTCTGTCTGCCTGTCTTTCTGTCTGCTTGTCTTTCTGTCTGCTTGTCTTTCTGTCTGCCTGTCTTTCTGTCTGCCTGTCTTTCTGTCTGCCTGTCTTTCTGTCTGCTTGTCTTTCTGTCTGCTTGTCTTTCTGTCTGCCTGTCTTTCTGTCTGCTTGTCTTTCTGTCTGCCTGTCTTTCTGTCTGCCTGTCTTTCTGTCTGCTTGTCTTTCTGTCTGCTTGTCTTTCTGTCTGCCTGTCTTTCTGTCTGCTTGTCTTTCTGTCTGCTTGTCTTTCTGTCTGCCTGTCTTTCTGTCTGCCTGTCTTTCTGTCTGCTTGTCTTTCTGTCTGCTTGTCTTTCTGTCTGCTTGTCTTTCTGTCTGCTTGTCTTTCTGTCTGCCTGTCTTTCGGTCTGCCTGTCTTTCTGTCTGTCTGTGGCTTTCTCTCTCTCTTTCTCAGTCTCTTTCATTCTGTCTTTATTTCTCCCCGATTGTCTCTTTTTCTTTTGGCCTCTCTCCATTCCGCTCTATCCTTCTCTTCTACTGTGTTGCTCTCTTTGAATAACTGTAGAAGTTCCTTTCGCAGCTTTTACAGTCAGTCGCTGCATTTTTTCTCCTCCCTTTTTGTGAATGGGATACATACAGTATGTAATTACCTGGTCTCGGGTTTCAGCGGGGCCTGTTCTGTCAGCACCACACCCACTGCAGTCACACACAGTGCAGACACACACACACACACACACACACACACACACACATATAAACACAGTCCTCCCCAGCTGGAAGTGCACAGCTGCTGCTGTTTACCCTCTCAGGCCCAGAAAAACATCCTGTGCTGTACAGTCGGTGAAAACCTCCCCTCACATAATAAACACAGCCTCGGCACAGTTTGAAGCCCCACTTTTGGTGATTTGTGTGGCCTTTAAGACAAAGGTCCTCACCAAGAGAAGAGCTTGATAGACAGTTGATGTCTTACGTAGAGTTTGGATTGAAAATTGAAAAAATTATAGACTGTGCAGAAGAGGAGGGTCTTGTAAACAGCTCAGAATGTTTGCAATTGAAGAATGAAACCAAGACAAAACATTTTTATCTAGCCATCTCCCTTTGGAAAATAAAGTTATTAACTGAAATACCCAAAATTATATAACATTGTTTGCCAAGGAAATAAAGAATGTATTATGTCTCACTCAAACCAAAGTGTTACGTTGCCTTTTGCTCATCCAAAGACAGTGTCGTTGTTTAGCTTTGGCTTGAATTTGTGTTGGGTACAAAGGAAGTTATGGCTGGTGTTGTGTCTGGAGGAGAGGGCAAAAAGTGGGCGAGGACACCAACGGCTTCCAAATGAACTGCAGGAATGTGTGTACGCACGCGTGTCCTATGTGTGTTTAGATGTGTCTGTCTGCATCCCTTTCAATTGACTGTCACTTAAGCGTTCTGGCAAGTATTAGGGATTCCGGTGTGGACAGAAGTATCTGCTTTGCCTTTGAGCTTGACAACACCACAGAGGGTAAAAAAACAAAACAATCCATGTGTGCCAACCTCCTCTTCTGTCTCTGTTCTTCTACAGCAGTGGCATTCCACAGCCCGCCAGTCACCATCAAGAAGGAACCACAGAGCCCAGGATCCGACCCCAGCCAGTCCTGTAGCCACAAGCAGACCTTCACCTACCCCAATGGAGAGCAGTGCCTTTACGCCAGGTACGCATGTCAGTAAGTAAAGTACACAGCTAATTATGGCCCATTTACAAACATTTCAGAGTTAGAGGGTCCATAGCAAGTCACTAGTCAGCCAATTCCAGTCAATTATCATACATAAGTCAGTGCAGCAGAGTGACCAGACCACAAGCTACTGACCACAACGGCAGGAACTACAAAACAGCCATCCCCCGTAAGCCCAGTTTGGCTTACTGACCTGTATTACTAATGCTAGGGCCTACTACTGATGCCATGGTAGTACTCATAAACCACATTAGGATTCATAAACTATGTGTGTTTTCCAGTGCCTACGAGCAGAAGAGGGCTGCAGGACCCAATAAGACCTCCTGCCCCCCAGGGACGCCCATGTCCCCCATGCAGCAGCATTACTCCCCAAAGCAAGTCGGGGGCGCAAATGGACGGCCTGACAACATGGCCTACAACATGAACCACCCTGCCGCCTCCCAGCCTCTGCCCAGCCACAACAACTACCCCATGAACCCCAGGTATTGCCCCCTGTACAGTACAAAATACTTAAACTTGTGCCAAAAAAGTACATGCCTTTGGTGGGTGACATAATTATGTGTTGTCGTTACTGATCGTTTTTCATAACCGCTCTCTTCCCTTCTCTCAGTTCCAGGTATCAGGCCCCCTCAGCAGACATGTGCCCCCCGGGGTTCCCCCCTCAAGGGCAGGCCTTCCAGCGCATGCACCCTGCCCCAGCCGGAGGTGGTGGCGGTGGAGGAGGGGGTGGAGGACCAGGTGGAGGTGGTGTTGGCTACCACCGGCAGCACTTAGACCCGTGTCTGCCCTACCTGCAGCAGAGCTTCAAGCAGGAGTATCTGGACCCTCTGTACGAGAGGGCTGCCCACATGGCAGGACAAGGACACGGGCCTGGGCCAGGGCATGGATCAGGGCACGGACCTCACCAACACCAACACTCCCACCCCCATCCTCACAGGTTCCCCCCTGCCCACATGATGGTGAAGCAGGAGCCGACTGACTACACCTATGAGCCTGGTGAGTGATCAAAGCATGGAGGGCCCTAGAGCAGAATGACAGAGATACAGTATGAGTATGTTTTGAATGGCAGCCATCGCTTTGTATAAAGAGTCTATCTATACTGAATAGCTAATGGTTTTTGGATGGAAGCTAATCTTTAATGGGAGTCACTGAGCATCATTCCTCCCTAACAAATCACAACACACTGACACACTGAACACTTCAAAACATACCCAAACTAATCCAATGTCACTCAAAAGAACATGTAGGATGTATACAACCCAATTACCTACACATTGCAATGTTATGTACATATTGCTTTGTGGCTTTTGCTCTCTGTCCTACAAAAGATCCTTTGAGCCAACCTGGTGTGTATGGCTAACCTTAGAACAAAATGTCTAAAAGCAGACACTTCTATATCTACAGCAGACTTTTCCCTACCCCCTCCCTACCTCCAAACTCCTCCTTTCAACTCCCTGACACTTTGCAAAAAAAGGTCTCGACTCCTGTCTGTAATTCAGTTTTATTCCCTCCTCTACACTCCTCCCCGCTCCCTCTCTCGTCTCACTGAAAGGAAGGCAGAGGAATTTCATTGAGAAAATGGAGGGCACTGGAAAGACTAGAGTCCCCAGTGGAGCACTCTGGGGTATTGGGTTGCAACAGCGCCTTCCTTTCTGCAGGCAGATGAACTCATAATGGAAAAATGAGCGTGGCCGCAGTAACACGAACCTCTCACTGGCTGGGATGTGGAGGGGGAAGGAGAGGGTGGGGGTAGCCAGGGCCCTTGGCAACAACAGACTGAGAACCAGCCCTACCACCACAGCACAGCCTCAAAGCCTGGCGGTTCCCTTTAAGCCGTGCTAGGATGCAAACACAAGGGCTGGAAACGCAATATGTTGTATAAGTGACATATGTATGTTGTGCATATAAGTGACAGTCAACTGGGAGCAGAGCTGTCTTTGTTGTGGTTCCCATGAGTCTTATGGGCACAGTGGACAAACACAGCTACAAAGAGAGCCTCCCAGCGCTGAAACCAGCATACCTCTCTATACAATAACACGTAAGACCGACGATCTAAATTCTTTGGACTTTTTTATGTTTTTGATAGAAGCCGTAAATTGCTCAGAAAGTTAAACTTTGTGCTTGAATAATTTTGACAGCCTTAGTGGATAAACTGGACTCTGGTGGTAGGAGGAGGAGGAGTTGAGGGGGCTGGTAGGCCTGCCCGAGAGTTATGCCACAAATAAGAGCTGGCCAGCTGTTTTGCCTGCTCAGAAATTCTATCACAAGGACCTCATAGGTCTACAGGCACTCAAATGTGACCAAATCAAATCAAAATGATTGATAAGTGCACCCCTAGGCTTGAGGCAGTTATGTGGTTCAGGCTTGTGAATAAAGTTGTCTTTTTCACATTCAAATTTCCGTCTAGTAAAATAATGTGTGCCATTGTATTGTGTGAAAGACACAAAATGGCTCCAAAAACTGGCTACACCAGCAGCACACAATTTACACTGGTGCTATCGCCCCAAATCTCCCCATCACTGGCTGGCAGTGATATTATTTACTGTGTGATAGAGTGCTGGCCCGGAATGGAGGGTCTGTTTTCCCCAGTGACATCTTATCACAGCCACAGCACTGCAACTGCATTCCCCAGGAGTGAGTCACCAGACTCACCACACTACTGAGATGCAGGAGACTAGAGCTTCACCCATTCAGCCACTCATACAAACAAACACACAGATGCATGTGCATGCACTCACTCACTCACACAGGCACAAATACACTATACTGTATAGTCCCCTGTAGCTCAGTTGGTAGAGCATGGTGCTTGCAACGCCAGGGTTGTGGGTTCGTTTCCCACAGGGGGGGCCAGTATGAAAATGTATGCACTAACTGTAAGTCGCTCTGGATAAGAGCGTCTGCTAAATGACTAAAATCTAAATCTAAAATCATATGAGATGAGACCAGTTTGTCACCAACCGGCCCACAACCATTAGCAATAAGGAGAAACATCCGCCACCCACCTGATTAGAGAGGTTTTCAATTTATACAACTTTTGGAAATAGAAATTTGATTACAAATGTGATTAGGGATTGATAGAAATATAAAGATCTCATCCATTTGCAGCGTGGCTGGTTGTAGGGGTGTGTCCAGTTACTGACCTGTATTACTAAGGCCAGGTGGATGGACAGAGTGCTGACACTGCGGACTCACCATTCTCTACCACTGTACTACACTATACTGTTGCTCCTCACTAGGTGCTTACTCGTTGCCTAAAAATACATATGAGGACAGGTGATATTATGACAAATGAAGGTTTTGTCCTTGCAGGACTAGAGGCGATCAAACCAACCAAACTCTCTCCCCGTGGATATTGGCCTGGTATATATAGACTGTATCTGTACATTAAAAAAGCTTACACTGCATTGTTTCTGTCCTATAGATGTGCCTGGATGTCCTTCCATGTACCACCACAACGAGGGGTACCCCAACCCCCAGCACAACAATGAAGGTAAGCAAAAACGAGGTTATGTTAATTATTACTTGTCATAAGCATGTATAAACCCTTCATAGATACTTCATAGACACTTATGACAAATGTTATAATGCATTATGACTGCAGCATGTTTTTGTTTTTTTACATGCATGCCTTATTACCAAAAGTCTGTGCCAACGGTTTATGGCACTGTAGCTGGGATGGGCATACTACATGTACCGAATCTTCCTCTCCCATTTTTTATTTCAATGAGGCCTTGCTACTGGCTGTAGCATTGCGGTCATTGGCTAACCAGCCCAGTGTCCGTATTTCCATTGGCTAACCGGCGGTGTCGCTATGTTTCCATTGGCAGAGGCTCTGGCCTTTCCCTGCCTCAAGGATCTCTGGATAAACATTTCTACTGGAAAAAGCCAGTGTATTTTTCCTTGAGAAAAGAAAAACAATCCTCCTCTTCACTCCCTTTGTTTGTCACACCATTCTAGTTATTGTCCAGGATCATTTCTTAAATAAGTGAGAACTCAGGAACTACTCTTGAACAGCCAATCCCAAGACAGACTGTATTATTAAGGATCACCAGAGTATTAAACACTTTAAATAAAATATTAAAACAAAAGTAAGAGGGAAGATGGAGTCCTTTTGAGATATTTACATTGAGGAATCCTCCCCTTCTCACTAAGTACTCTACTCATTCTTGTTCAAGTGGATGAGTAAAGTACATCCAATAAAGAGTGTACTCTTCTCAACCACTTCAACATGTGTCATGGGTGAATTCACCATTTTCATATTCATTCATTTTGTCATAATGTGATTCAAGATTTGGCATACATGTTAAAGCCACACAAGACAACTTGAAGCACTAATAATAATACCCGTCTTGTTTTACAGGCTATCTCTTTGAAAACGACTCTTGTGTCGTTCCAGAGAAATTCGAAGGTGAGTCTTACAACTCCTATCTACTGTCCAGAAGTCAGCTCAAGACACAGAGCCTAAACCTCGCACACTCCAATCCACTTCAATAGGTGTCACTGAGATCAGATAATGGTTAGGGGTGTTGGTACTGAGGGTGTCCACTGTCCGTTCTCCATAGGAAAGAAACAGAATCCATTCAATCACATCACATGGCTCTCCGTTTGGTATCAGCACTCTATAAGTGCCAATAGTATCAGATATAGTGTCGCTGACTGAACAATAAGCTTTAGAGGTTTTGTTGCGTGACAGGCTCTTGATTGGAGCTGAGTTAGCGGGTTTCGTTTCTCCGTGCGTGAGGTAGGGACCAGGCTCCTGTGTCATGGAGAGCAAGGTGACAGTCAGTTTCCCATTGTGCACTGGGGTGATTGATGTGAGGGGAGAGCCTGAGGGCTACTGCACAGGTTGAACCAGCGAAACACACCGGGTTAGAGCACCATTTACTTACAGTGACAAGCACCATGTTCCACACATATGGTGCTTTTCCATTGAGACTTAACCCCACACTAGCGGCCCGCCAGTGTTTTATAGTACTGTTTTATAGTACTCATCCGCACCATTCCCTGCCTCTCAAGATAATCAACTTATCAACTGTCCCTCACATGGTTGCAGTTACTACAGTATCTTAAGCATGTCAAGACAGCCATTGATTGGACTCAATCAAAATGACAGTCTTATCCATTTCCTATTAGTCATGGTAAACAAACTTGGCCACATTACCATGCTTGTTGGTAGCTGTCTTATGTCAATGGTAGCTGCCTACTTCCTTAAACCAGTCTGAGCCTACAGCCTAGTCCAAGCTCCAGTGTCCCTGTTCCTCTCCAGGTGAGGTGAAGCAGGAGGGGGGTAGCGTGTTCCGTGACGGGGCCCCTTACCAGCGCCGGGGATCCCTGCAGCTCTGGCAGTTCCTGGTGGCCCTGCTGGATGACCCGGGCAACGCACACTTCATCGCCTGGACCGGCCGCGGCATGGAGTTCAAACTCATCGAGCCTGAGGAGGTAAGGCCCAACCTACAGGTCTAGATCTACAGTAACTAGAACTACAGTAATGACATCTCTAGTGGAACTATATCTACCGTAACAAAATGTCTCATGTCCTCTTTGTAAAGAATTGTTAGAACTAGGCTTAACCGTTACAAGAAGGGTAAGTTTGCTTGTTTGGGAGGTCAGAGACAGACATGAGGTATTTTAATTCTGATTGTGCCTTGTCTAGAATAGTAACTGTAATGGCATTTCCCAATTTGGGAACTTTGCTCTTTGTTAAGGAATGTTATAAGTAGGCTTAGCCATTAGAAGTAGGCTAAGTTCACTCGCTATATGCTGCAGGGTCAGAGTCAGATGTAAGAGGTCTTTAAAGGGGCAATCTGCAGTTGCTACATTCCTTTCTGGATTTATAAATTAATGATATGGACCCATTGAGTCTTGAAGAATTTAGCTTATAAATGCCTTATGAACTTAGTTCAACTGTCGTACCACATCAGAACTCAACATAGAAGCTTGGTTTACTCCAATGTTTGTAAACAAAAGTAAATGTAAAAAAATTAAAACACTACCCACATGAAAAAATACTATAGTATTCACGGTTTTTGAAGACTTTACTGTAGTATTTAGTTTACTAGAATATATACTGAACAAAAATATAAACGCAACATGCAACAATTTCTAACATTTTGCTGAGTTACAGTTCAAGGAAATCAGTCAATTGAAATACAGTGGGGAGAACAAGTATTTGATACACTGCCGATTTTGCAGGTTTTCCTACTTACAAAGCATGTAGAGGTCTGTAATTTTTATCATAGGTACACTTCAACTGTGAGAGGGAATCGAAAACAAAAATCCAGAAAATCACATTGTATGATTTTTAAGTAATTAATTTGCATTTTATTGCATGACATAAGTATTTGATCACCTACCAACCAGTAAGAATTCCGGCTCTCACAGACCTGTTAGTTTTTCTTTAAGAAGCTCTCCTGTTCTCCACTCATTACCTGTATTAACTGCACCTGTTTGAACTCGTTACCTGTATAAAAGACACCTATCCACACACTCAATCAAACAGACTCCAACCTCTCCACAATGGCCAAGACCAGAGAGCTGTGTAAGGACATCAGGGATACGATTGTAGACCTGCACAAGGCTGGGATGGGCTACAGGACAATAGGCAAGCAGCTTGGTGAGAAGGCAACAACTGTTGGCGCAATTATTAGAAAATGGAAGAAGTTCAAGATGACGGTCAATCACCCTCGGTCTGGGGCTCCATGCAAGATCTCACCTCGTGGGGCATCAATGATCATGAGGAAGGTGAGGGATCAGCCCAGAACTACACGGCAGGACCTGGTCAATGACCTGAAGAGAGCTGGGACCACAGTCTCAAAGAAAACCATTAGTAACACACTACGCCGTCATGGATTAAAATCCTGCAGCGCACGCAAGGTCCCCCTGCTCAAGCCAGCGCATGTCCAGGCCCGTCTGAAGTTTGCCAATGACCATCTGGATGATCCAGAGGAGGAATGGGAGAAGGTCATGTGGTCTGATGAGACAAAAATATAGCTTTTTGGTCTAAACTCCACTCGCAGTGTTTGGAGGAAGAAGAAGGATGAGTACAACCCCAAGAACACCATCCCAACCGTGAAGCATGGAGGTGGAAACATCATTCTTTGGGGATGTTTTTCTGCAAAGGGGACAGGACGACTGCACCGTATTGAGGGGAGGATGGATGGGGCCATGTATCGCGAGATCTTGGCCAACAACCTCCTTCCCTCAGTAAGAGCATTGAAGATGGGTCGTGGCTGGGTCCTCCAGCATGACAACGACCCGAAACACACAGCCAGGGCAACTAAGGAGTGGCTCCGTAAGAAGCATCTCAAGGTCCTGGAGTGGCCTAGCCAGTCTCCAGACCTGAACCCAATAGAAAATCTTTGGAGGGAGCTGAAAGTCCGTATAGCCCAGCGACAACCCCGAAACCTGAAGGATCTGGAGAAGGTCTGTATGGAGGAGTGGGCCAAAATCCCTGCTGCAGTGTGTGCATACCTGGTCAAGACCTACAGGAAACGTATGATCTCTGTAATTGCAAACAATGGTTTCTGTACCAAATATTAAGTTCTGCTTTTCTGATGTATCAAATACCTATGTCATGCAATAAAATGCAAATTAATTACTTAAAAATCATACAATGTGATTTTCTGGATTTTTGTTTTAGATTCCGTCTCTCACAGTTGAAGTGTACCTATGATAAAAATTACAGACCTCTACATGCTTTGTAAGTAGGAAAACCTGCAGAATTGGCAGTGTATCAAATACTTGTTCTCCCCACTGTAAATACATTAGGCCCTAATCTATGGATTTCACATGACTGGGCAGGGGTGCAGCCATGGGTGGGCCTGGGAGGACATAGGCCCACTCACTTGGGAGCCAGGCCCAGCCAATCAGAATGAGTTATTCCCCACAAAAGGGCTTTATTACAGACAGAAATACTCCTCAGTTTCATCAGCTGTCCGGGTGGCTGGTCTCAGATGATCCCGCAGGTGAAGAAGCCGGATGTGGCGGTCCTGGGCTGGCGTGATTACGCGTGGTCTGCGGTTGTGAGGCTGGTTGGACGTACAGCCAAATTCTCTAAAACGACATTGAAGGCGGCTTATGGTAGAGAAATGAACATTAAATTATTTGGCAACAGCTCTGGTGGACATTCCTCCAGTCAGCATCTTGATATGCCACAGCTGTCAGGTGGATGGATTATCTTGGCAAAGGAGAAATGCTTGCGAACAGCGATGTAAACAAATTTGTGCACAAAATATGAGAGAAATAAGCTTTCTGTGCATATGGACCATTTCTGGGATCTTTTATTTCAGCTCATGAAACCAACACTTTACATGTTGCATTTATATTTTTCTTCAGTGTAAATACTGTAGTAAGAAAAAAACTATAGTACAGTGCCTTCAGAAAGTATTCATACCACTTGACTTATTCCACATTGTTTTGTTACAGCCCGAATTCAAAATGGACCAAAACAATTCTCACCCATCTACACACAATACAGCATAATGACAAAGTGAAAACATGTTTTTAGAAATGTTAGCAAATGTATTGAAAATTAAATACAGAAATAACTCATTTACATAAGTATTCACACCCGAGTCAATACTTTGTAGAAGCACCTTTGGCGGCGATTACAGCTTTGAGTCGTCTTTGTATGCCTGTATCAGCTTTGCACATCTGGTTTTGGGGATTTTCTCCCATTCTTCCTTGCAGATTTTCTCAAGCTCTGTTAAGTTAGATGGGGAGTGGCGGTGAACAGCAATCTTCAAGTCTTTCCACAGATTTTCAATGCGATTCTGTTGGAACATAAATCTTCGCCCCAGTCTAAGGTCGTTTGCCCTCTAAAGCAGGTTCTCATCAGGGGTTTGCCTGTATTTGGCTCCATTCATTGTTCCCTCTATCCTTACCAGTCTCCCAGTCCCTGCAGTTGAAAAGCATCCCCTTCCTTTCACGTGCATTTTTGCAAACTCCAGGTGTGCTGTCATGTGCCTTTTTCTCAGGAGTGGCTTCCATCTGGCCACTCTCCCAAAAAGCCCAGATTGGAGAAGTGCTTTGTACGACGGACCAAGGATATACAGTATGCCTCATCACAATTTTATCTCTGAGATCTACGGACACTTCCTTGGACTTCATGGTATAGTTTCTGCTCTGACATGCAATGTCAACTGTGGGACCTTATCTAGACAGGTGTGTTCCTTTCTAAATCATGTCCAAACAATTGAATTGGCCACAGGTGGACTCCAATCAAGTTGTAGCGACATCTCAAGGATGATCAAAGGAATTTGGAGTGTCATAGCAAATGGGGGTGAATATTTATGTAAATTGATATTTCTGTATTTCAATAAATTAGCAAAAATGTCTAAAAACATGTTTTCGCTGTCATTATGGGGTAATGTTTGTAGACGGGTGACACATTGTTTGGGGAATTCAGGCTGTAACACCTCAAAATGTGGAATAAGTCTAGGGGTATGAATACTTTCTGAAGGCACTGTATATACTATAGTGTATTATAGTATACTGTAGTATGGACTGTAGTATACTGTAGTGTTTTTGCTGACATTACTGTAGTATTTACTATAGTGTTTTTGTTTTATTATCTTTGACATAGCGAAGAAAACCTACTGGACAAAATACTTTTGTCTGGGTAGGACTGAGGTCTAAACGGACAGTTCAGAGCTTTTTATAACCTGTAGGGAACACAGTATATGGTCTATAATTGGCATGTAGGTTTCTCACTTATGGGTGGCACAAATTGGGATATGGGGAAGGGGAATGGGCAGGGTATATGCAAATGAAATACTGTAGTGTTTTTGAAGTATTTACTATAGTATTCTACAGTATATTACAACATTATCTAGTAAGTACTACACATAATATAGGTATGCTAGTGTTTAGTATAGTATTCTATAGTATATTACAGTTTACTACATAATTTTATAGTAAGTACTGTATTATTCTATAGTAAACTGTAGTATTTTTCCATGTAGGTCTATAGCCTCAAAACATGGTTAACACTATCATTTTGATATCATGGATGGTAAGTCCATAGCTCTGTGAATGCATTTGAGAGTGGTTGGATTTCTCCATCCCCATCCCTCAGCTTTTTACCGAAACAGAGGCGAGGAGAAACTTTGTTATTGTTTCAACTGCTGATTGCCCCTTTAATGCTGATTGTGCTTTCTCTAGAATAAGGTTTCAATGTTTGAGATTGCTCCCCCCTCCACCCTTCTAAACCATCCCTCTGGGGCCATGCACTGATCTAAACTGCCAGTCGCCCATTAACCTCCATGCATTATTTACCACACGTAATAACAGTAGATACACACACAAAATGGAGGATGAGCTCCATCACCTAATATTCACTCCACGTCTCCTATAAGTCAATGGACTGGTTGAGAGATTATTTTGAAGTTGAGGGCTGTTGACTTAGAAGTTTATTCAAACAGGTAACTGAATTTACAAGACATTTAAAAGACATTCAGATACAATGATACTGCCATTATCTGGCTACTGTACATAAATAATTAATACTGCAAGAGTTTTACAAGAGCAGCTAAGGTTGAGTGTGCACTCAGGATCAAAGAGAGTAGTCTGTTCTGGGACATCAGCATTCCCTAAACCCCCAAGGCAGGAGTCTACTACACCTTCTCTATGTGTCCTCTACACTCAAGTCTTCCTATAGTGACCAGGCTGTTTGTCAACAACACACATCTCAGATGGCACGGTTCCATTCTGTTCTCGTTTGGAGATGTGAGACATTTCGTAGGTATTGGAATGAGCAGGCTGTCAGTGGGGAGTTGAGGTTGAGACACTATTTCACGATGCTGCCCCTATGACAACCAGGCACCAGATTCTTATTTCACTGCGCACATTGTGGGACTCTGGTTGCATTAAAGTGGTGATGGGTTATATAAAAAGGAACCCATCACCATGTAGCTCAGTTGGTAGAGCATGGCGGTTGCAATGCCAGGGTTGTGGGTTCAATTCCCACGGAGGACTAGTATGAAAATGTATGCACTCACTACTGTAAGTCGCTCTGGATAAGAGCGTCTGCTAAATGACTAAAAATGTGAAAATGTAAATGAATCCACATGTGGGGACTCAGCCTGCTTTTGACATGATGAGCCAGTTAGGTCAGCGAGACAGAGCCTTAAAACTGGTCACTGAGGACTCCCTAGCGGTGGCATTGGAGAGTTGCAGGCAGAAGGAAGAAAAGTTGTGGTTCCCTCCAGGGCAAATTATTTGGAATTCATTCATATTGGCTCCAGCAGTTTTTCCCCTAGGATTTGTTTCTGCAGTGGTGGCAAGGGTAGCGGCCGGGGGAGGCTAACATTACTACTAGCATTAGCGCAATTACATGCCAGCTGTTCCATTGCGCAATGACATGCTAGCTGTTCCCATAGACCTCCAGTCATTGAGCCAACGACTATCCATTTAAAAGCGCGTCTCGGCAAAAATACATATATATACAAAAAATACATTTTTTGCAGAGGGGGCAACAATTAAGCAGCGGTGGGCCACCCCTTCTAAATGAATATAGGGGAAACACTGCTCCAGAAAGAAAGCCCTCACTCCATCTAACCTCAATCTATAAAATAATATAATAGGAGTGTCCTTTGGCAGATGCTAAAAACTTTGTCTCCTTTTAATGTGTGTTCATTCACCCGTGAAGAGCAGAGGGTCTATCCACTGGAGCTGAACAGTCCCAGATGCGTAACCACCTCTTGCTCTTCTCCCTCTTTTCCCTTCCTTCTCTCTCTCTCTCTCCTCTCGTTTCCATCTCTCCTCAGGTGGCCAGGCTCTGGGGCATGCAGAAGAACCGTCCAGCCATGAACTACGACAAGCTCAGTCGCTCTCTGCGCTATTACTACGAGAAGGGAATTATGCAGAAGGTTAATAAACCTAGCTCTACAATTTGCTTTATTCAGCAGTTCAAATGTGTCTCAGAGTGGTGGGACTGTCTATCATTTGGATGGCTCTATCATCCATTTCATTTAGAAGCAATGTTTTATATTAAATGACTGATGTATATATCTGATTTATTTGATTAGATTTGTTCCACACTTGCATTAGTTTAACGACACCGACTAACTAACATATCTAACAGAGAAATCCCTTTCCTCCGTGTTTGCAGGTGGCAGGGGAGCGCTACGTTTACAAGTTTGTGTGCGAGCCCGAGGCTCTCATCTCCTTGGCCTTCCCCGACAACCAGCGGCCCAGCCTGAAGGCCGAATTTGAGCGCTACGTCAACGAGGAGGACACTGTGCCCCTGTCCCACATGGATGAGGGGGCCTCCTACCCCCCTGAACAAGCCCCACCAAACATGGGCGCCCAGCCCTACTCCAAAGGCTACATGTACTAATGCCACCACCCCACCCCCCATCCTCCAGATCCTCTCTGTCAGGGGTTGGCAACAGGCGGCACGTGGGCCAAAACCGGCTGGCAAGTGATTTTTTTTGGGCCCCCCAAAGTTTTTAGGGTTTTAGTTTTTGGTCAAAAAATACCAAAATCGCCAGGAATTCAGCCACCAACTTTTTTTTTTTTAAGGAAATCTGTTCCCAAGTATTCCTACAAATAAAAAAGAGGTGATAATGTCTCAATGTAATCAAGGTATGAAATGATTGTTTTTTTCAAATACAATCTCTTTTTGGGCTTAGTTGTGGTCAATTTGCAGTGTACAAATTATTATTTTCCTGCCCCCCCGACCATCTGCTCCGACAAAAATCGGCCCGCGGCCAAATCTAGTTGCCTACCCCGGCCCCTGCACCTATTGCACATGACCACCCCATCCACTTGTATATACAAAGGCTATGGTGTTTCTTTGTTTTTGTTTAAATTAATCTCATTAGGGATTTTTGAGTTTTTAAAAGCTGCATTCCTCACTTCTGAGGCCTATTTAATCCATACACATGACTGTGGTTAAAGAGATTGCTTAATAAAGATACGCTATTACTACTATTCTATGTGCCAAGACCTTGTATTCTTTCTCTGATAACATTGTGACAGATTGGGAATGGCTACACAGAGGGGGAATGGTTGTTATTTCAAGGTATGGAGTAATTAACAGCATAAATGAACATGAAAATCAGTTAATCAAACTTCAGTCTATGGGAGAATCTCAATTGCATACTACTCACGTCCTCTCGCCTCTGGCTTTCTCATCCAATGGGTTTTCAGGAGGCAAGGAGAGAGGACGCGAGGAGTATGCAATTGAGATTCTCCCAAAGTCATTGACAAAAGAGCACATGCATTTCCTACCTCACATGCTGCCATTATCAGTGGTCACACCTTATGTCAACTAGGAAACATGATTACTACAAAGGTTCTCATAGGTCAGAGTGTTCCACTCCAAATACAGTGCATTCGGAAAGTATTCAGACCCCTTCCCATTTTCCACATTTTGTTACGTTATAGCATTATTCTAAAATGAATTAAATAAATAAAAATCCTCATTAATCTATACACAATACAAGCGAAAATAGTTTTTTTTTTTTGTGTGAATGAAAAATAGAAAACAGACATACCTTATTTACATAAGTATTCAGACCCTTTGCTATGAGACTCGAAATTAAGCTCAGGTGCATCCTGTTTCCATTGATCATCCTTAAGATGTTTCTACAACCTGATTGGAGTCCACCTGTGGTCAATTCAATTGATTGGACATGCTCTACAACATTCGCAGAGTACAACCCTACCTTACACAGAAAGCTGCACAGGTCCTAATCCAGGCACTTGTCATCTCCCGTCTGGATTACTGCAACTCGCTGTTGGCTGGGCTCCCTGCCTGTGCCATTAAACCCCTACAACTTATCCAGAACGCTGCAGCCCGTCTGGTGTTCAACCTTCCCAAGTTCTCTCATGTCACCCTGCTCCTCTGCACACTCTGGCTCGCATCTACTACAAGACCAGAGCTGTGAGGGGAACGGCACCTCCTTACCTTCAGGTTCTGATCAGACCCTACACCCAAACGAGGGCACTACGTTCATCCACCTCTGGCCTGCTAGCTCCCCTACCTCTACGGAAGCACAGTTCCCGCTCAGCCCAGTCATTGCTATTCGCTGCTCTGGCACCCCAATGGTGGAACAAGCTCCCCCACGACAGCGGAGTCACTGACCACCTTCCGGAGACACTTGAAACCCTACCTCTTTAAGGAATACCAGGAATAGTATAAAGTAATCCTTCTTCCCCCACCCCCCCATAAAATAAAATAAAAAGGTGGTTGTCCCACTGGCTATCATAAGTTGAATGCACCAATTTGTAAGTCGCTCTGGATGAGAGCGTCTGCTAAATGATGTAAATGTAAAATGTGTAAAGGCACACACCTGTCTATATAAAGTCCCACAGTTGACAGTGCATGTCAGAGCAAAAACCAAGCCATGAGGATCAAGGAATTGTCCGTAGAGCGCTGAGACAGGATTGTGTCGCGGCACAGATCTGGGGAAGGGTACCCAAAGATTTCTGCAGCATTGACGGTCCCCAAGAACACAGTGGCCTCCATCATTCTTAAATGGAAGAAGTTTAGAACCACCAAGACTCTTCCTAGAGCTGGCTGCCCGGCCAAACTGAGCAATCGGGGGAGAAGGGCCTTGGTCAGGGAGGTGACCAAGAACCCGATGGTCACTCTGACAGAGTTCCAGAGTTCCTCTGTGGAGATGGGAGAACCTTCCAGAAGGACAACCATCTCTGCAGCACTCCACCAATCAGGCCTTTATGGTAGATTGGCCAGACGGAAGCCACTCCTCAGTAAAAGGCACATGACAGCACGTTGGAGTTTGCCAAAAGGCACCTAAAGGACTCCCAGACCATGAGAAACAAGATTCTCTGGTCTGATGAAACCAAGATTGAACTCTTTGGCGTGAATGCCAAGCGTCACATCTGGAGGAAACCTGGCACCATCCCTACGGTGAAGCATGGTGGTGGCAGCATCATGCTGTGGGGTTGTTTTTCAGCGGCAGGGTCTGTGAGACTAGTCAGGATTGAGGGAAAGATGAACGGAGCAAAGTACAGAGAGATCCTTGATGAAAATCTGCTCCAGAGCGCTCAGGACCTCAGACTGGGACGAAGACAGGACAACGACCCTAAGCACACAGCCAAGACAACGCAGGAGTGGCTTCGGGACAAGTTTCTGAATGTCTTAAGTGGCCCAGCCCGGACTTGAACCCGATCGAACATCTCTGGAGAGACCTGAAAATAGCTGTGCAGCGATGCTCACCATCCAACCTGACAGAGCTTGAGAGGATCTGCAGAGAAGAATGGGAAAACTCCCCAAATACAGGTGTGCCAAGCTTGTAGCGTCATACCCAAGAAGACTCGAGGTTGTAATCTCTGCTAAAGGTGCTTCAACAAAGTGCTGAGTAAAGGGTCTTATGTAAATGTGATATATATATATATATATATATTTTTTTAAATATTTCTAAACATCTGTTTTTGCTTTGTCATTATGGGGTATTGTGTAGATTGATGAGGGGGGAAAACTATTTAAATCCATTTTAGAATAAGGCTGTAACGTAACGAAATGTGGAAAAAGTCAAGGGGTCTGAAAACTTTCCGAAGGCACTGTATCTGCACACACAGCTGCAATGGGACACCTGAACATTCATAAATGGAATGATCAGTTGACTTTTGATGGTAGTTCTGCAAGGGCCAATTCTGTAACTTGTCTGTACTATACTTTCCATTCCTATCATTGGCAGACCATGACAGTTTAATTATAACATAACAGCAACAAGACAAAAACAGCAGACATGAGACCATCCAATATTTAATATGGAAGAATATGGTAATTTAGAAATCACTCATTTCAGTTCGCTTACATTTCCGCCATCTTAATGAAACCACAGATCTGGTAATTGCTGACTACAATCAAAGTCCGATCCATTTCCCTAGATATAAACTATATTACATGAGATCTCTAGACTAAACGGACTCTGAGCATCGTGTCCTCAAAAACAGACAGACTTCCACTGACTGATTAGATTACTGCCCACTTACAGTGCCCAGTCTCCTTCCTATTCACTTAATAGTCATTTTCTTTGAGGGACTCCGTGATGTTCGGTTTTGAGGTAATTTATACACTGGGCAAAAACGAACTTTTGGGTCATATACGGGCCAAAAGTCTGAGGGAGGTAAGTTAACTGACATTGAACCATGAAGCCAAATGACTCTGTAGGAACACAGAAAGGAACAATGGCCTGGTATTTCTCAACCAGTTGTCAATGACAGTCTCCCTCTCTCTCTTGCTGTGGTGTGAGCCTGTGTGTAAGGGCAAAGGGATACACCTCTACTTCCTGCGGAAGGCGCGGGAGATTCGCCAAGCGTTGGGCTCTTCGTAACGGTTGTAGAGGGGCTCGAGGCGCTGCATCTTTTTCTGTTTGCTGAGACGCGTGGGATCGGCTACTTTAAAGAAGGCCGGCGAGAACTCTACCAGCCAGCGTGGGTCAATGGTGGTCACCTCCCGCATGTACTCCTTAGTAGTCAGCACCAACTCATGGTACACCAACCTGGCGATATGGGGATGAAAGGAGTGGGGGAAATTAGTGTACAGAAGAGCACGTTTTTAATCTTTCTGTAGCTCTATTGCCTGATCATATATATTTAAAAAGTATCATGGTCTATATACTCATACAGTACTCTTTACTTTCCAAAAATGTATGGTCTATACAATGACTCTACTACATACAGGCAAGGATGTCAAAAACTTTTACAAGTAACAATTGATGATAGTCAACGTAAACTTGTGACTATGCCTATAGCCCCCCACGGTTATAGACTCACCACTCAGGCTGGCGGTTGAACAGGGAACTGGAGGGGTGTATGTACACCACCTGCTGGTCAATGAGGGTACGGTAGCCCTCCTGGGGATCCTTTTTGGCTGCGTTCCGGAAGAAACCACTGCAGATGGCCTTCTGTATGCGCACTGTGGCCTTTCCACAAGACACCATGTCCAGTTTATGCCTGAAAGAACAGGTCAAAGTAAGACTCCAATAATTCACCCTATGTCTGACATATTGATACAGTAAAGACTATAGATTTTCTATTAAGTATACTGAACAAAACTATAAATGCAACAAGTGTTGGTCCAATGTCTCATGAGCTGAAATAAAAGATCCCAGAAATGTTCCATACGCACAAAAAGCTTATTTCTCTAAAATGTTGTGCCCTAGAGATTGCGTCTTTGAGTCACAGGATTAATATGACTTACAAGTAAAGCTACCATTTGAGAACTGCCGGATATAGAATTAATTACATATGCTTATGATGAGTGTCCTACCTGTCCATGATACCCAGCATCTGTTTGCGGATATCCATGGCTCTGCGCAAGGAACGGGCCTGGATGAAGTTCTCAAAGCACCAGGGGTTGGAGAACTTGTTGTTCTTCCAGGAGTTATAGACAGCCAGCAGAGTAAGGTGGTCTCCTTCGGCCTGGTGGAACTTGGCCTTCTTCTGGTCAGCCATCTGCTGCTTGTCCTGAGAGACAGAGAATAAAATGACTATAAGGACTGGCCACCAACTGATCAACATGAAATCACATTAGGCTACAACTGTCTCATTATGGTCTGAGGTTTCAACATATGACAAGTTAGGGAAGTCAGTCAACCATAATTCACCACAATCAACAAATGTGATAGCTGTGATAGCAGTTGATTCTAGTTGTAAACCCATGAACCAACCTGCCCAAGGGTATTCAAATCCTACAGAGGGTGCACGCACACAATGGCTCGAGCTTTCACATTTGCGCGGCAAAGGTGAACCATCAACTGCGATTTGCAATAGAGTGAAAACCATTACAATTTTAGTAAACAAACTAAATCCAACACCTATATCTCCAAGTTGTAATAATATATTTTGTTAGCCAACGAGACAACCAAGAACAGTTTTGTCAGACATATTTCTGTATTTTTTGTGTATGTATTTCATCTGTCACTGTTTGTTTATTTATTTAATATATACAGTACCAGTCAAAAGTTTGGACACACCTACCCATTCCAGGGTTTTTCTTTATTTTTACTATTTTCTACATTTTAGAATAATAGTGAAGACATCAAAACTATGAAATAACACATATGGAATCATGTAGTTACCAAAAAAAGTGTTAAACAAATTCTTAAAAGTAGCCACCCTTTGCCTTGATGACAGCTTTCCACACTCTTGGCATTCTCTCAACCAGCTTCACCTGGAATGCTTTTCCAACAGTCTTGAAGGACCATCTCAATTGGGTTGAGGTCGGGTGATTGTGGAGGCCAGATTTTAGATTCTTTGCCTTGATGACAGCTTTGACCACTCTTGGCATTCTCTCAACCAGCTTCATGAGGTAGTCACCTGGAATGCATTTCAATTAACAGGTGTGCCTTCTAAAAAGTTAATTTGTGGAATTTCTTTCCTTCTTAATGCGTTTGAGCCAGTCAGCTGTGTTGTGACAAGGTAGGGCTTGTATACAGAAGATAGTCCTATTTGGTAAAAGACCAAGTCCATATTATGGCAAGAACAGCTCAAATAAGCAAAGAGAAACGACAGTCCATCATTACTTTAAGACATGAAGGTCAGCCAATCTGGTAAATGTCAAGAACTTTCAAAGTTTCTTCAAGTGCAGTCGCAAAAACCATCAAGAGCTATAATGAAACTGGCTCTCATGAGGACCGCCACAGGAAAGGAACAGCCAGAGTTACCTCTGCTGCAGAGGATAAGTTCATTAGAGTTAACTGCACCTCAAGTAAGAGACACATCTCAACATCAACTGTTCAGAGGCGACTGCGTAATCAGGCCTTTATGGTCGAATTGCTGCAAAGAAACAACTCCTAAAGGACACCAATAAGAAGAAGAGACTTGCTTGGGCCAAGAAACACAAGCAATGGACATTAGACCGGTGGAAATCTGTCCTTTGGTTCCAACCGCCGCGTCTTTGTGAGACGCAGAGTAGGTGAACGGATGATCTCCGCATGTGTGGTTCCCACCGTGAAGTATGGAGGAGGAGGTGTGATGGTGCTTTGCTGGTGATACTATCTGTGATTTATTTAGAATTCAAGGCACACTTAACCAGCATGACTACCACAGCAATACACCATCCCATCTGGTTTGTGCTTAGTGGGACTATCATTTGTTTTTCAACAGGACAATGACCCAAAACACACCTCCAGGCTGTGTAAGGGCTATTTGACCAAGGAGAGTGATGGAGTGCTGCATCAGATGACCTGGCCTCCACAATCACCCGACCTCAACTCAATTGAGATGGTTTGAGATGAGTTGGACCGCAGAGTGAAGGAAAAGCAGCCAACAAGCGCTCAGCATATGTGGGAACTCCTTCAAGACTGTTGGAAAAGCATTCCTCATGAAGCTGGAATGCCAAGAGTGTGCAAAGCTGTCATCAAGGCAAAGGGTGGCTACTTTGAAGAATCTCAAATATAAAATATATTTTGATTTGTTTAACACTTTTTTGGTTACTACATGATTCCATATGTGTTATTTCATAGTTTTGATGTCTTCACTATTATTTTACAATGTAGAAAATAGTAAAAATAAAGAAAAACCCTGGAATGAATATATATATATATATATATATATATATATATGTATCTTTATCTCTGCATTGTTGGAAAAGGACCCGTAAGCGTTTCACTGTTAGTCTACACCTGTTGTTTACGAAGCATGTGACAAATACACATTTATTTGATTGATTTGAGTAACATTTTACTTTGATGCTAGCTTGGCTTCTGCTAGCTAGCGTACTAGCATCGGTAGCTATTAGCTAATACGTGTGCTGTATAATGAAGTTGATATGTGCCCATTTGAAACCAATCTGAGAGAGATGTATCTTATTAAGTAATGTAACATTCAATATTTGCAGTCAAAATTACCAGAATGTGAGGCTGACTTACAGGTAATTGGTTAGCTAGCTAGTTTGAAAGCTAACAACATTGAACATGATATTGGCGTCAATGTTTTATTACAAAACAGTATTTGCAGACACAGTAGAGAAATGTATTCCAATTTGAATAGCTACTACCATTGTCGAGCTGCAGAAGGTTATGTATGTTATCCGTCCATGCTTTTTATGTGATATTTCAGTTAACACACTGGCCTGGACATCACTAATAGCCATGGTTACACAGTATTTATGGACCTGTGATTTGCTGTACCTTGGGCCTGTAGAAGACGTTCTGCACAGACAGCATGGAGACGATGGTGAGCATCTCCTCACTGCAGCCCAGGTGGACGGACATGATCAGCATCTTACACAACATGGGCTCCAGAGGGAACTCAGCCATCTGTTACAAACATAGAGACAGAGGGAGAGGAATGGGGAAGAGTGTATAGCATGCATTTAACCACACTCATTACAACAATATTGTGGTTGGGGTCAAGTCAATTTTAACTCCGACAATTCACTGACCATAAACTGCCCAATTGTAATGCATGTTTTTCAATTTAGAATATTAACTACTGCAACAATTCAAATAGAATTGCTTGCCTGATTTACATCTTCAGTCTCTCGAATAGATAGCTTGTTGTTCCATACTCCATCTTACCCTGCGTCCAAGGCGAGTGAGTAACCCCTCGTCATCCAGAGCCCCTAAAGTGTAGAGCATCTCCATAGCTGTGATCATTGTCTCCATGGGTGGCGCGTCCATGAAATCAAACGATAGCAGGTCATTGATGCCCATGGCCTGAAGGAAGTATGGAGAGAGGGAAATGAAGGGATGACATTGGAAGAACAGAGTGTATATATTATAATATATATATATATATATATATATATATATATATACATACATACACACACACTACCGTTCAAAAGTTTGGGGTCACTTAGAAATGTCCTTGTTTTCAAAAGAAAAGCAATTTTTTTGTCGATTAAAATAACATCAAATTGATCAGAAATACAGTGTAGACATTGTTAATGCTGTAAATGGCTATTGTAGCTAGAAACGGCTGATTTTTAATGGAATATCTACAAAGGCGTACAGAGGCCCATTATCAGCAACCATCAGTCCTGTGTTCCAATGGCACGTTGTGTTTGCTAATCCAAGTTGAGCATTTTAAAAGGCTAAATGATCATTAGAAAACCCTTTCGCAATTATGTTAGCACAGCTGAAAACTGTTGTGCTGATTAAAGAAGCAATACAACTGGCCTTCTTGAGTATCTGTAGCATCAGCAATTGTGGGTTCGATTACAGCAGGGTTCTTCAATTCCGGTCCTGGAGGGCCGAAACACTTCTGTTTTTTATTTATACCTGGTAGTTAATTGCACTCACCTGGTGTCCCAGGTCTGAATTAACCCCTGATTAGAAGGAGAGGATGAAAAACAGAGGTGTTTCGGCCCTCCAGGACCGGAATTGAAGAACCCTGGATTACAGGCTCAAAATGGCCAGAAACAAAGAACTTTCTTCTGAAACTCGTCTGTCTATTCTTGTTCTGAGAAATGAAGGCTATTCCATGCGAGAAATTGCCAAGAAACTGAAGATCTCGTACAACGCTGTGTACTACCTTCACAGAACAGCGCAAACTGGCTCTAATCAGAATAGAAAGAGGAGTGGGAGGCCCCGGTGCACAACTGAGCAAGAGGACAAATACATTAGTGTCTAGTTTGAGAAACAGACGCCTCACAGGTCCTCAACTGGCTTCATTAAATAGTACCCGCAAAACACCAGTCTCAACGTCAACAGTGAAGAGGCGACTCAGGGATGCTGACCTTCTAGGCAGAGTTGCAAAGAAAAAGCCACATCTCAAACTGGCCAATAAAAAGAAAAGATTAAGATGGGCAAAAGAACACAGACACTGGACAGAGGAAGATTGGAAAAAAGTGTTATGGACAGACGAATCAAAGTTTGAGGTGTTCGGATCACAAAGAAGAACATTTGTGAGACGCAGACCAAATTTAAAGATGCTGGAGGAGTGCTTGATGCCATCTGTCAAGCATGGTGGAGGCAATGTGATGGTCTGGGGGTGCTTTGGTGGTCGTAAAGTGGGAGATTTGTACAGGGTAAAAGGGATCTTGAAGAAAGAAGGCTATCACTCCATTTAGCAACGCCATGCCATACCCTGTGGAAAGCGCTTGATTGGAGCCAATTTCCTCCTACAACAGGACAATGCACAGCTCCAAACTATGCAATAACTATTTACGGAAGAAGCAGTCAGCTGGTATTCTGTCTATAACGGAGTGGCCAGCACAGTCACCGGATCCCTATTGAGCTGTTGTGGGAGCAGCTTGACCGTATGGTACGTAAGAAGTGCCCATAAAGCCAATCAAACTTGTGGGAGGTGCTTCAGGAAGCATGGGGTGAAATCTTTTCAGATTACCTCATCAAATTGACAACTAGAATGCCAAAGGTCTGCAAGGCTGTAATTGCTGCAAATTGAGGATTCTTTGACGAAAGCAAAGTTTGAAGGACACAATTATTTTAATTAAAAATCATTATTTCTAACCTCAATGACTACATTTCCTATTAATTTTGCTATATTTCCTATTCAAACTCATTTCATGTATGTTTTCATGGAAAAAAATGAAATTTCTAAGTGACCCCAAACTTTTGAACGGTAGTGTATATATATATATATATATATATATATATATATATATATATATATATATATATATATATATATATATATATATATATATATATATATATATATATATATATGATATATATATATACACACACACACAGTGGGGAGAACAAGTATTTGATACACTGCCGATTTTGCAGGTTTTCCTACTTACAAAGCATGTAGAGGTCTGTAATTTTTTATCATAGGTACACTTCAACTGTGAGAGACGGAATCTAAAACAAAAATCCAGAAAATCACATTGTATGATTTTTAAGTAATTAATTTGCATTTTATTGCATGACATAAGTATTTGATACATCAGAAAAGCAGAACTTAATATTTGGTACAGAAACCTTTGTTTGCAATTACAGAGATCATACGTTTCCTGTAGGTCTTGACCAGGTTTGCACACACTGCAGCAGGGATTTTGGCCCACTCCTCCATAGAGACCTTCTCCAGATCCTTCAGGTTTCGGGGGCTGTCGCTGGGCAATACGGACTTTCAGCTCCCTCCAAAGATTTTCTATTGGGTTCAGGTCTGGAGACTGGCTAGGTCACTCCAGGACCTTGAGATTCTTCTTACGGAGCCACTCCTTAGTTGCCCTGGCTGTGTGTTTCGGGTCGTTGTCATGCTGGAAGACCCAGCCACGACCCATCTTCAATGCTCTTACTGAGGGAAGGAGGTTGTTGGCCAAGATCTCACGATACATGGCCCCATCCATCCTCCCCTCAATACAGTGCAGTCGTCCTGTCCCCTTTGCAGAAAAGCATCCCCAAAGAATTATGTTTCCACCTCCATGCTTCACGGTTGGGATGGTGTTCTTGGGGTTGTACTCATCCTTCTTCTTCCTCCAAACACGGCGAGTGGAGTTTAGACCAAAAAGCTCAATTTTTGTCTCATCAGACCACATGACCTTCTCCCATTCCTCTTCTGGATCATCCAGATGGTCATTGGCAAACTTCAGACGGGCCTGGACATGCGCTGGCTTGAGCAGGGGGACCTTGCGTGCGTCGCAGGATTTTAATCCATGAGAGCGTAGTGTGTTACTAATGGTTTTCTTTGAGACTGTGGTCCCAGCTCTCTTCAGGTCATTGACCAGGTCCTGCCGTGTAGTTCTGGGCTGATCCCTCACCTTCCTCATGATCATTGATGACCCACGAGGTGAGATCTTGCATGGAGCCCCAGACCGAGGGTGATTGACCGTCATCTTGAACTTCTTCCATTTTCTAATAATTGCGCCAACAGTTGTTGCCTTCTCACCAAGCTGCTTGCCTATTGTCCTGTAGCCCATCCCAGCCTTGTGCAGGTCTACAATTGTATCCCTGATGTCCTTACACAGCTCTCTGGTCTTGGCCATTGTGGAGAGGTTGGAGTCTGTTTGATTGAGTGTGTGGACAGGTGTCTTTTATACAGGTAACGAGTTCAAACAGGTGCAGTTAATACAGGTAATGAGTGGAGAACAGGAGGGCTTCTTAAAGAAAAACTAACAGGTCTGTGAGAGCCGGAATTCTTACTGGTTGGTAGGTGATCAAATACTTATGTCATGCAATAAAATGCAAATTAATTACTTAAAAATCATACAATGTGATTTTCTGGATTTTTGTTTTAGATTCCGTCTCTCACAGTTGAAGTGTACCTATGATACAAATTACAGACCTCTACATGCTTTGTAAGTAGTAAAACCTGCAAAATTGGCAGTGTATCAAATACTTGTTCTCCCCACTGTATATATGTGTGTGTGTATATACAGTGCCTTCGGAAAGTGTTCAGAGGCCTTGACTTTTTCCACATTTTGTTACGTTACAGCCTTATTCTAAAATTGATTTAATAGTTTTTTCTCCAAATCAATCTACACACAATACCCCATAATGACAAAGCAAAAACTGGTTTTTAGAAATGTTCGCTAATTTATCATTTAAAAAAACGTAAATATCACATTTACATAAGTATTCAGAGCCTTTACTCAGTACTTTGTTGAAGCACCTTTGGCAGCGACTACAGCCTCGAGTCTTGTTGGGTATGACGCTACAAGCTTGGCACACTTGTATTTGGGGAGTTTCTCCCATTCTTCTCTGCAGTTCCTCTCAAGCTCTGTCAGGTTGGATGGGGAGCGTCGCTGCACAGTTATTTTCAGGTCTCTCCAGAGAGACTTGCCCTTAAGCCACTCCTGCGTTGTCTTGGCTGTGTGCTTAGGGTCGTTGTCCTGTTGGAAGGTGAACCGTCGCCCCAGTCTGAGGACCTGAGCGCTCTGGATCAAGGATCTCTCTGTACTTTGCTCCGTTTATCTTTCCCTCGTTCCCTGCGGCTGAAAAACATCCCCACAGCATGATGCTGCCACCACCATGCTTCACCATAGCGATGGTGCCAGGTTTCCTCCAGACGTGACGCTTGGCATTCAGGTCAAAGAGTTCAATCTTGGTTTCATCCGACCAGAGAATCTTTTTTGTCATGGTCTGAGAGTCTTTAGGTGCCTTTTGGCAAACTACAAGCGGGCTGTTATGTGCCTTTTACTGAGGAGTGGCTTCCGTCTGGCCACTTTACCATAAAGGCCTGATTGGTAGAGTGCTGCAGAGATGGCTGTCCTTTTGAAGGTTCACCCATCTCCACAGAGGACTACTGGAGCTCTGTCAGAGTGACCATCGGGTTCTTGGTCACCTCCCTGACCAAGGCCCTTCTCCCCCGATTGCTCAGGTTGGCCGGGTGGCCAGCTCTAGGAAGAGTCTTGGTGGTTCCAAACTTCTTCCATTTAAGAATGATGGAGGCCACTGTTTTATTTGGGACCTTCAATGCTGCAGAAAGATTTTGGTACCCTTCCCCAGATCTGTGCCTCGACACAATCCTGTCTTGGAGCACTACGGACAATTCCTTGGACCTCATGGCTTGGTTTTTGCTCTGACAAACACTGTCAACTGTGGGACCTTGTATAGACAGGTGTGTTCCTTTCCAAATAATTTCAAATCAATAGAATTTACCACAGGTGGACTCCAATCAGGTTGTAGAAACATCTCAAGGATGATCAATGGAAACAGGATGCACCTGAGCTCAATTTTGAGTCTCATAGCAAAGGATCTGAATAAATAAGGTATTTCTGTTTTTTATTTATAATACATTTGCAAAAATGTCTAAAAACCTGTTTTCGGTTTGTCATTATGGGGTATTGTGTGTAGATTGATGATGATTTTTTAGTTATTTAATCCATTTTAGGAATAAGGCTGTAACGTAACAAAATGTGGAAAAAGGGAAGGGGTCTGAATACTTTCTGAAATCACAGTATATATATTCACTGAATGTTAATGTTTTCCACCAAGTCCTCCAACCAGGGGAGAGGGGGCTAGGGGCATAATACAAGAAAATATATACAGTGGGGAAAAAAAGTATTTAGTCAGCCACCAATTGTGCAAGTTCTCCCACTTAAAAAGATGAGAGAGGCCTGTAATTTAAATCATAGGTACACGTCAACTATGACAGACAAAACGAGATTTTTTTTCCCAGAAAATCACATTGTAGGATTTTTTATGAATTTATTTGCAAATTATGGTGGAAAATAAGTATTTGGTCAATAACAAAAGTTTCTCAATACTTTGTTATATACCCTTTGTTGGCAATGACACAGGTCAAACGTTTTCTGTAAGTCTTCACAAGGTTTTCACACACTGTTGCTGATATTTTGGCCCATTCCTCCATGCAGATCTCCTCTAGAGCAGTGATGTTTTGGGGCTGTCGCTGGGCAACACGGACTTTCAACTCCCTCCAAAGATTTTCTATGGGGTTGAGATCTGGAGACTGGCTAGGCCACTCCAGGACCTTGAAATGCTTCTTACGAAGCCACTCCTTCGTTGCCCGGGCGGTGTGTTTGGGATCATTGTCATGCTGAAAGACCCAGCCACGTTTCATCTTCAATGCCCTTGCTGATGGAAGGAGGTTTTCACTCAAAATCTCACGATACATGGCCCCATTCATTCTTTCCTTTACACAGATCAGTCATCCTGGTCCCTTTGCAGAAAAACAGCCCCAAAGCATGATGTTTCCACCCCCATGCTTCACAGTAGGTATGGTGTTCTTTGGGTGCAACTCAGCATTCTTTGTCCTCCAAACACGACGAGTTGAGTTTTTACCAAAAAGTTCTATTTTGGTTTCATCTGACCATATGACATTCTCCCAATCCTCTTCTGGATCATCCAAATGCACTCTAGCAAACATCAGACGGGCCTGGACATGTACTGGCTTAAGCAGGGGGACACGTCTGGCACTGCAGGATTTGAGTCCCTGGCGGCGTAGTGTGTTACTGATGGTAGGCTTTGTTACTTTGGTCCCAGCTCTCTGCAGGTCATTCACTAGGTCCCCCCGTGTGGTTCTGGGATTTTTGCTCACCGTTCTTGTGATCATTTTGACCCCACGGGGTGAGATCTTGCGCGTGGAGCCCCAGATCGAGGGAGATTATCAGTGGTCTTGTATGTCTTCCATTTCCTAATAATTGCTCCCACAGTTGATTTCTTCAAACCAAGCTGCTTACCTATTGCAGATTCAGTCTTCCCAGCCTGGTGCAGGTCTACAATTTTGTTTCTGGTGTCCTTTGACAGCTCTTTGGTCTTGGCCATAGTGGAGTTTGGAGTGTGACTGTTTGAGGTTGTGGACAGGTGTCTTTTATACTGATAACAAGTTCAAACAGGTGCCATTAATACAGGTAACGAGTGGAGGACAGAGGAGCCTCTTAAAGAAGAAGTTACAGGTCTGTGAGAGCCAGAAATCTTGTTTGTTTGTAGGTGACCAAATACTTATTTTCCACCATAATTTGCAAATAAATTCATAAAAAATCATACAATGTGATTTTCTGGAAAAAAAAATCTCAATTTGTCTGTCATAGTTGACGTGTACCTATAATGAAAAGTACAGGCCTCTCTCATCTTTTTAAGTGGGAGAACTTGCACAATTGGTGGCTGACTAAATACTTTTTTCCCCCACTGTATATATAATATATTTAGAAAAAGGTGTTGCAGTGTTAATGAGGGCCCATGGTTACAGTAACTTCTTAGGACCTTGAGAGACAGCATGGTACTGGCCAGGTTAGTTCTCTGGATCTCAGGCACATTGCTGGTGAGCATCTCGTCTCTGTAGGCTCTCTCTGTAAATAGCCGGTAGCATTTCCCAGGGCCAGTTCTTCCAGCTCTTCCAGAACGTTGCTTGGCTTGGGCCTGAGAAAGATAGAGAAAGCAATTCATTTAGATTGGATTTCAATGCTCTGGACAACACAAAGTACACGGAGTGTACAAAACATTAAGGACACCGTCCTAATATTGAGTTGCACCTTCGCACCCAGAACAGCCTCAATTCATCAGGGCATGGACTCTACAAGGTGTCGAAAGCATTCCACAGGGATGCTGGCCCATGTTGACTCCAATGCTTCCCACAGTTGTGTTAAGTTGGCTGGATGTCCTTTGGGTGGTGGACCATTCTTGATACACATGGGAAACTGTTGCGCCTGGCACCTACTACCATACCCCGTTCAAAGGCACTTAAATATTTTGTCTTACCCATTCACCCTCTGAATGAAACACACACAATCCATGTCTCAATTGTCCCAAGGCTTAAAAATCCTTCTTCAACCTGTCTCCTCCCCTTTATCTACACTGATTGAAGTGGATTTTACAAGAGACATCAATAAGGATCATAGCTTTCACCTGGATTCACCTGGTCAGTCTATGTCATGGAAAGAGCAGGTGTTTTTAATGTTTTCAGTGTTCCTTCTCCATGTACGATTAATGATATCTGCATATGTCTTATTCAACCTACCTGTGATATGGGGGTCACCACTAATTGGTCGACGCCAGTCTTGGAATTGTAGACATTCTGCTTCACAAAGCCTGGGTCCACCACATAGTAGATCCCATCAATGGTCAGAGATGTCTCAGCAATGTTAGTGGCAATTATTACCTGCAGAATCAAATAACACAAAATGATTAGGCTTAGTCCTACCTCTGATATCGGGCATGTGTGGCAGTAGAAGAGTGTGTATGTGTTTTTGGGACCGTTCTGGTTTGTGTTAGGGTGGGCACTTCTGATACCTTTCTGCTGCCGGCGGGAGCAGGGTCAAAGATACGGGTCTGCATCTCGCTTGGCAGTGCAGAGTAGACAGGTAGGATGATGAGTTCAGGCACTTCAGGTCCCAGAGACTTCATCCGTTCATACAAGATTTCACATGCTGTGTCAATCTCCTCCTGACCCGTCAGAAACACCAGGACATCACCTGCAAAGAAGGAGCGAGAGAGGACAATGAGTCACTAATGGCCGAATCCTTTACTATGGATGTCAATCAAGGATTTGCGTCTAACGCAGGTGAAGGAGTTTAGACATTGCGGACGTATGCATTGTAACCGTGTTTGAAACGTACCTGGGGGCTCGGTCAGGTGGATCTGCATGACGGTGATGAGACTAGCGTCCAGGTAGTCTGTCTCAGGCTCTTTGCAGTAGAGCACCTCCACTGGATAGGTACGTCCTGGGATGGTAAAGATGGGCGCCTCGAAGAAGTACTGGGAGAACTTAACAGCATCTAGTGTTGCTGAGGACACAATCAGCTTCATGTCTGGACGTTTCTTCACTGTCTGAAATTGACAGAGAATTCAAATGAATTAACACACAGTCAAGGAAATATTCACACTGTTCTGTTATGAACAAGACCCAGTATACCTTCTTGAGTAGACCAAAGAGCACGTCAGTATGGATAGTCCTCTCGTGGGCCTCGTCAAGCATGATGAGGGTGTACTGACCCATGTCTGGATCTATCAGACATTCCCTCTGCAGCATACCATGTGTCATGTACTTGATCACCGTCTCAGGGCTGGTGCAGTCCTCAAAACGGATTGTGTAGCCCACCTGGTGTGGAAAAGAATTGAGAGGTGAGAGGTCCCTCAAAAAAGGATGTCATTGTCTACAAGCAAATCAAAAGGAATACCAAGGTAAAACTGCTCACTCACCTCCTGGCCCAGACAGCAACCGTACTCTTCAGAGACTCTCTTGGCCACAGACATGGCTGCCACACGACGGGGCTGAGTGCAGCCGATCTTCCCCCGAGCGGTGTAGCCCGCCTCGGCCAGGTACTGGGTGATCTGGGTCGTTTTCCCAGAGCCAGTCTCTCCAACCACAATCAGGATCTGATTATCGTGGACAGCCTGTAATAATGCAAAAGAGAGGTGACCAAAGTCAGATAAAATGTATAATTGAAACGGTTGAAGTAATATTGAAGTAGGGTAACATTAGAAATAAAGCAATGTTGACAACAACTTTATTTCTCCCTATAGGGCAATTACAATTACTGACCTGTATGAGCTGCTCTTTTAGCTTGTAGATGGGCAGGCTCTCTCTCTGCTCCAGGATGGACATCGCTGTCTTCTTGCCATAAGAGGCCTGGTTGCCCCCAAAGGCATGTTTCTTCCACTCCGGGACGCCGTCTGGCATCATGCCGATTCCTCTCATGTTGGCTGCAATCTGCCTTCCATCAACTGTGTAAGAGGGAAGTGTCTTTAATTGAGATGAACTGGCATGATATTTAACCTCCACCCCTTCAGATGACTGGTGAGCCAGCCCGAGTCTAGGGCCCTGGCAGGAACCTTTACACCCATGGAGGACACAGCACACTCTATCCGGCCTGTTAGGATGCTAAAGGAAACCAGATAACTATTTATGTAGTTCTGTCCTTGAGCTGTTCTTGTCTATTAATGTTCAGTATTATATCATGCTTCATGTTTTGTGTGAACCCCATGAAGAGTAGCTGCTGCTTTTGCAACAGCTAATGGAGATCCTAACAAAATACCAAATACCAGAGATCTCCAGCCCTGCTAACCCCGAGGGCTGCTGCTGCTACACTGGAAGATGTCTGATGTTTTGGCTCAGACAGGACTGTGTTTTAATATGCGGTAGTCACCATATGGAGGGCAGAAATGAAAGCATGAGGTGGAAGTCCAGAGGTAAATCGCATTGTTGGAAAGCATACTGTATGTCTGCATCCCTAATGCAATGTTTGTGTGTGGTCCAGGCCCTTACAGTCAGGCAGGGGGTCTACCCAGTGCTTGTTGAGACCGATAGGTATGCAGTCCATCTCAGCCATTCGCTGAGCCTGCTTCACCTCCCTCCTCTCCTTAGCCAAAGCACTCTGCATCATGGCTGCCTGGGACAGCGAGCCATCTGGATTCTGACAGAGGGAAACCGAGAGAAAGGCATTTGTTCACATTACATGGGACAGGATAAAACAGTTCGGTCTAAAAGGTAGGGTGAAAGTAGGGTGGTGCAGAGGAAAATAAAACATACCTTAACAATCTTGACAGGGCTCATGTCCATACTCTGTTTAGTGTGTCCTCTCAGGAACGGAGGCTCATCCTCCACCAGCTCTATCTCCAGGTCCTGGTCTGAATGAAAGAAAATGAGCACTTAGTACACTGCAGTCAATGTATGCTTACTAGGGGTGTGCATCTTCCCTTTCAAAGATGATTCGATACACATCTAGATACATGAGCTCCAATACGATACAGAAAATATACGTTTTAGTTTGAAACAATTCGGTGTGATTCGGTTTGATTAGAGGAGGAAATTGATGCGATACGATTGGATTCGATGCACTAACATTTATTACATGAAGACATTCATGTCAATTCTTTCCCTCCGCCACTAAATGGTGGGCAAATATCGTCATGAATCAATGTAATGTTCTTTCCAGCATAATGGCACTGCAGGTTAGTATAATTTGCAGTCAATCACCTGCATTCTTATGCCACAAAGATCACAGCAGGTAAAAGTCAGGCGATACAATTCCCTTGTATCGTCTAAAGTGTAGCAATTTTACTAATGTAAACCATTCCATCCATACAATGGAGACTTGACTGTTGAATTTATGTGAATTAGTCCTGAACGTGTCCGTTGCCCTATAAGCTTAACGATATAGCCAAAGTTGTGCTTTATAGTATGAGCAAATAGAGCTTACTGGGCAGTGGGGAGATGAGAAAATGTGACAAACATGGCAAAACATTTTCAGTTTAGAGTAAATGGTTCCCGGTGCAAAACCTTTTGCTACGGTGAGCGACTAATGAATACAACCCAGGTTGTTTCATTGGTTGCTGATTCTATTCATCCATAGCAACAAAAGAAATATTCTCTGCCACTTCAAATATATTATAATGTATCAATCTAATGTTCTTTTAAGCATAATATCACTGCAGGTATAATTCTCAGTCAATCACCTGCATTCTGAAGCCACAAAGAACATTGACAAGGTTAATAATAATAATAATATGCCATTTAGCAGACGCTTTTATCCAAAGCGACTTACAGTCATGCGTGCATACATTTTTTTTGTGTATGGGTGGTCCCGGGGATCGAACCCACTACCTTGGCGTTACAAGCGCCTTTTATCAACTAAATTGTAGCAATTTTACTAAATTAACCCATTCTACCCATACAATGGAGACTTGATTTCACAGTTGATGAGAACTTAGGTGTGTGCGTGGGTATGTTATGGGTTATCTGTGGAAGCCTGTATGAGAATGCAGCATGGCTGTGGCTGCATACAGAATGGTATGTTCCCTGACTCAGAGAGAAGACCCAGTCTTAGAATGTAACAGGTAGTAGTGAGGACAGAGGTACGTCTAACCATAACCTTAAGGTGAAACCAACACGGTTCTTATACCAAAAAGCTGAAATATGTTCTTGAAGTTGAACATTTCAAGTAAATGTTTTACGGAGTGAGGTTCTCTTTTCCTCCTGCTCCAACAATGCAGTTGGGCTTGCAAAAATGATTGCTGTCCTTTTTATTAAATTAGCTACCAACTTTGCCTATTCATGTAAAGATGACCGTATACACTGACTGTTTCAAGTGGTAATCAGCAGTTGAAACAATAAAGCGTTTTCCCCACCCGTTTCAGTAAAAAGATGAGGGATAGAGCTGGAGAAATGTAACTACTCAAATTCATGGACAGAGCATTGGATGCAAGGACTGACCATCCATGATATCGAACCTATAGTTTTAATCTTGCTTTGAGGCTATATAGTGTTTGTTTACGCTTACTTTGTTTTCAAGCTTATATTTTGGGTTCTGATGGGGTACAACAGTTGAACTTAGCTCATGAGCCATTCATAAGTTATATTCTTCAAGAATCAATGGGTACATTTCATTAATTCAGAAGTCCAAAAATGGATGAAGCAACTGCAGATTGCCCCATTTAAGGCAAAACTACAAAAAGCTATTTCTGATGGTGAACCTGAGCAATCGAAATCAAATCAAAACCCCAATCAGCAGGTAGCAGAGATAGGCCTACCTTTCGTTGGACAGTGTGCACTCTGCGCAAAGTTGTTATAGGGCTACTGATAGGTATTGAGGTTGCTCGGCATGCAATGACTTGTAGATCAATGACTGTAATATGCAGTTACAGTCGCTAGTGAAAGTCTACTTCCTTTGCACAGTCTTCACATTCTGCTGTCTTAAAATGTAATCTAAAAAGGGATTTCATTAGCTTTTTTCCCTTAACAATCTACACAATCTACTCATTTTCAAAGTTAAAGAAAAGTTATAGAACCTAAAAAATTAAAACGTTTTGATTGCATATGTTTTCACAACCCAGAGTTAATACTTGGTGGAGCCACTTTTGGCAGCCATTACAGCTGTGAATAATTTGAATAATATTCTACCAACTTAGGGCAACAGAAAGTATTCACACCCCTTGACTTTTCCCACATTTTGTTGTGTTACAGCCTGAATTTTAAGTTGATTACATTTTGATTTTTTTTCACTGGCCTACAGACAATACCCCATAATGTCAAAGTGGAATTATGTTTAGAGACATTTTTACAAATTAATTAAAAATGAAAAGCTGAAATATCTTGAGTAAATAAGTATTCAACCCCTTTGTCATGGCAAGCTTAAATAAGTTCAGGAGTAAACTTTTGCTTAACAAGTCACAATAAGTAGCATGAACTTCGTGTGCAATAATAGTGTTTAACATGATTTTTGAATGACTACCTCATCTCTGTACCCCACACATACAATTATCTGTAAGGTCCCTCAGTCGAGCAGTGAATTTCAAACACAGATTCAACCACAAAGACCAGGGAGGTTTTCCAATGCCTCGCAAAGAAGGGCACCGATTGGTAGATGGGTAAAACATAAAAAAGCAGACATTGAATATCCCTTTGAACATGGTGAAGTTATTAATTACACTTTGGATGGTGTATCAATACACCCAGTCACAACAAAGATACAGGTGTCCTTCCTAACTCTGGAAAACGGTTAAAGACCTGGAGAATAAACCCTCCTCCCATTTCCATGTCCCTTAATGTTGATGATGTGGTTGTTACTGATAAGGAGCACATGACTGAGCTCTTTAAATCACCACTTCATTAAGTCAGGATTCCTATTGGACTCAGCCATGCTTCATTGCCCGTCCAACATTTCCTTATCTCCCACCCCTTCTAATGCGACTAGCCCCGATGCCCCTCCCTCTTTTCCCCCTGCCCCGCTACAAAGTTTCTCCCTGCAGGCGGTCACTGAGTCTGAGGTGCTGAAGGAGCTCCTTAAACTTGACCCCAAAAACCATCTGGGTCAGATGGTTTAGATCCTCTCTTCTTTAAGGTTGCAGCCCCTATCATCGCCAAGCCTATCTCTGACCTTTTTAACCTGTCTCTCCTCTCTGGGGAGGTTCCCATTGCTTGGAAAGCAGCCACGGTGCATCCTTTATTTAAAGGGGGAGATCAAGCTGATCCTAACTGTTATAGGCCAATTTCTATTTTGCCCTGTTAATCAAAAGTATTGGAAAAACTTGTCAATAATCAACTGACTGGCTTTCTTGATGTCTATAGTGTTCTCTCTGGTATGCAATCTGGTTTCCGCTCAGGTTATGGATGTGTCACTGCAGCCTTAAAGGTCCTAAATGATGTCACCATTGCCCTTGATTCTATGCAATGTTGTGCTGCTATTTTTATTGACTTGGCCAAAGCCTTTGATACGGTAGACCATTCCATTCTTGTGGGCCGGCTAAGGAGTATTAGTGTCTTTTGAGGGGTCTTTGGCATGGTTTGCAAACTACCACTGCCTGTCACAAAGGGAGTACCCCAAGGCTCGATCCTAGGCCCCACGCTCTTCTCAATATACATCAACAACATAGCTCAGGCAGTAGGAAGCTCTCTCATCCATTTATATGCAGATGATACAGTCTTATACTCAGCTGGCCCCTCCCCGGATTTTGTGTTAAACGCTCTACAGCAAAGTTTTCTTAGTGTCCAATAAGCTTTCTCTGCCTTAACCTTGTTCTGAACACCTCCAAAACAAAGGTTATGTGGTTTGGGAAGAAGAACGCCTTTCTCCCCACCGGCGTGATTACTACCTCTGAGGGTTTGGAGCGTGAGGTAGTCACCTCATACAAGTACTTGGGAGTATGGCTAGATGGTACAGTGTCCTTCTCTCAGCACATATCAAAGCTGCAGGCTAAGGTTCAATCTAGACTTGGTTTCCTCTATCGTAATCACTCCTCTTTCACCCCAGCTGCCAACCTAACCCTGATTCAGTTGACCATCCTACCCATGCTAGATTACGGACACGTAATTTATAGATCGGCAGGTAAGGGTGCTCTCAAGCGGCTAGATGTTCTTTACCATTCGGCCATCAGATTAGCCACCAATGCTCCTTATTGGACACATCACTGCACTCTATACTCCTCTGTAAACTGGTCATCTCTGTATACCCCGTCGCAAGACCCACTGGTTGATGCTAATTTATAAAAACCTCTTAGGCCTCACTCCCCCCTATCTGAGATACCTACTGCAGCCCTCATCCTCCACATACAACACCCGCTCTGCCAGTCACATTCTGTTAAAGGTCCCCAAAGCACACACATCCCTGGGTTGCTCCTCTTTTCAGTTCACTGCAGCTAGCGACTAGAACGAGCTGCAAAAAACACTCAAACTTGACAGTTTCATCACCACCTCTTCATTCAAATACTCAAATCATGGACACTCTTACTGACAGTTGTGGCTACTCCGCGTGATGTATTGTTGTCTCTAACTTCTTGCCTTTGTGCTGTTGTCTGTGCCCAATAATGTTTGTACCATGTCTTGTGCTGTTACCATGTTGTGCTGCTGCCATGTTGTTGTCATGTGGTGCTGCTGCCATGCTGTGTTGTCATGTGTTGGTGCAATGCTATGTTGTTGACTTAAGTCTCTCTTTATGTAGTGTTGTGGTGTCTCTCTTGTCGTGATGTGTGTTTTGTCCTATATTAGTATGTTTAATCCCAGCCCCCGTCCCCGCAGGAGGCCTTTTGCCTTTTGGTAGGCTGTCATTATAAATAAGAATTTGTTCTTAACTGACTTGCCTAGTTAAATAAAGGTTAAATAAATAAAATAAATAACTATGTTGCCGGAGTAGAAGGAAACCGCTCAGTGATTTCATGAGGCCAATGGTGACTTTAAAACAGTTACAGAGTTTAATGGCTGTGATAGAAGAAAACTGTGGATGGATCAACAATTTTTTTTGTATTGTGGCGTAACATTGTAGTTACGCCACAATACTAACCTAAATGACAGAGTTAAAAGGAAGCCTGTACAGAATAAAAAATATTCCAAAACATGCATCCTGTTTGCAACAAGGCATTAAAGTAATACTGCAAAAAATGTGGCAATGCAAATAACTTTTTGTCCTGATTACAAAGTGTTATGTTTGGGGCAAATCCAATACAACACATTACAGAGTACCACTCTCCATATTTTCAAGCATAGTGGTGTCTGCATCATGTTATTGGTATGCTTGTAATCATTAAGGACTAGGGAGTTTTTTTCAAGATAAAAAAAGAAACAGAATAGAGCTAAGCACAGACAAAATACTAAAGGAAAATCTGGTTCAGTCTGCTTTCCACCAGACACTGGAAGATGAATTCACCTTTCAGCAGGACAATACCCTAAAACACAAGGTCAAATCTACACTGGAGTTGCTTACCAAGAAGACAGTGAATGTTCCTGAGTGGCCGAGTTACAGTTTTGACTTAAATTTGCTTGAAGATCTATGGCAAGACTTGAAAATGGTTGTCTAGAATTGATCAACAACCAATTTGACAGAGCTTGAAGAATTTAGAAAATAATAAAAATCGGCAAATGTTACACAATCCAGGTGTGGAAAGCTCTTAGAGACTTACCCAGAAAGACTCACAGCTGTAATCTCTGCCAAAGGTGCTTCTACAATGTATTGACTCAGGGGTGTGAATCAGTGGAGGCTCCTCAGAGGAGAAAGGGGAGGACCATCCTCCTCAGTGAATTTCATAAAAATAAAAATAGTAAACGTTAAAAAGGTTATCCTTTCCAGATAAAAGTATACTAAATATATTCACGTGACCAAATAATTGATTAAAACACACTGTTTTGCAATGAAGGTCTACAGTACAAAATGTGGTGAGTAGTTGACTCAAAGAGAGAGAAAGACAATAGTTGAAAAGTTTTGAATAAATTAATTTCTTCAAAAATGAAGGAGAAGCAAGAGAGAGAGAGCTAGCTATATTTTGTTGTAATTTTTTATTTCACTTTCAATTAGTTAGCTAGCGAACGCAGCTAGCTAGTTTAGCCTACCCAAACACCTGGCTCAAACAGAAAGGGATGCCATGTTAGCTATCTGGCTATGGCTATCCAAGGTAAGCTTTTGGTTTTATTAATTTATTGCCACCGGGGCCTGCCGGAGTAACTGCTAAACTGCATGCTAACTGTACAATGTACTGCATGATTGTAGCAGGTTTACTAACACGTTAGTTCTAGTAGCAATGTTGACTGACGTTAGCTAATATAGTGACAACGATGTAGGATGTGTGTAGCGGTTATGATATGAAGGTTTGGCAAGGTTTTTTCGCATGGTCACAGAAAGCTGATGTGTTGTGCACTGAAGCCCACAAGCGAAGGGAAAAGGTGAGAGGAGAGCGTGTAGATGCAAGAAGGAATTAACGAGCAAAGTTATCATGCTGTTTGTATGTGGCTGGTATGAAAGTGAACTGTGTTTGCGTGTGATCAGGGGTGTATTCATTCTGCCAATTCTGTTGAAAAAAGTTTCTTAAATGGAAGCAAACTGGCAAAATGGGGATAAACATACCTGAATTTGTCAAATTTCTCTCAATTGCAACTGTTGGGCTACTGATTACACCCTAGATCAGCTAGATGCAGTCAAGAGTGAGCAAGGCGGTATTGAACATGTCACTGTCTGTCACTTTGATTAGGCTACTCAAATGTTTCTCTCGACCTATGTATCTACGTTGTAAATGTTCATTCATAGGCTAGGTTGTAGCAACCTCATGATGGGTATAGGAAAAATGTGAGTATCATGTAATAACCTAAACCAATCGAAGTTACATTGAGCTGGGTGAATGGAATATGAATGACAGTCATCCAATATGCTCTAATACAAATAAGGCCATGCGCCCCAAAAATAAATCATCCTCCCTCATCTTAAACGGCACCAACCGCCACTGGGGTGTAAATGGGATATTTAAAAAATAAATAAAAAAAATTCACTTGAAAAAAATAATCGATTTAGAATTTAGGCACTATTTCTGAAGGAACTGATTATCCATTGCTTTTGTCAAAATTGCTCAAGCAGTAAATTTGGTAGGGAATAATTGATGGACAGCAATATTCAAACATTCTCTGATTTTCAAGGAAATTGATGTCAGGACTGCGACTGGACCACTCAACACCTCTTGAAAAGCCATTCTAGTGTGTTTTTGGCATTAAAATGTGTGTAATTGTCCCGGTGAAAAATATAACTATCCCAGGGTTAGGTTTTCAGAAGACTGAGGTGAGTTCTCCTCTAACTTTTTACCTGAGCTTTCATATTTCTTTTGATCCTGAAAAACTCCTAAGTCCCTGCCGGTGACAAGCATACCCATAACATAATGCTGCCTCTACAATACTTAAAAATACAGAGGGTTTCATTCTGTGTTGTGTTGTATTGTATTTGACCCAAATCTTTAATTTTGGCAAACATTTTAATTTCTTTGCAGTGTTGTCTTGCAGTATTACTAGTGCTGAGCGATTAGTGCTTTTTGAGGTCGGTGTGATTATAAAAATATAATCACGGTTTTCGATTTCGATCATTTGGGTTGAATGCTGTAACACAGAATAAAACAATTAATATAAGTCCCATAATGGTAGTGACTGCCCATTACTGCTGATCACTTATTGACCATAATTGATTCACATTACTTTAATAAAATATTGAAGTTGTGTATATTACATTTGTTTTATTTGATGACTTAATAATTTAATTCCAAGTCGTCTCATCTCTATAGAGCTGCTGCCTATGCTGTCTGACAAAATCACTATTTTGTAGTTCTTCAAAAGTAAATAAGGCATACTTTTATGACTGCTGAATACCAACTATCAATCACTTAGATCACGTATTTTCAGGTAGAGATACCTTGCGAAGCAACAGCTGTTCTCTATATCCCCTCATGCGTAGAAACATGACATCGGGTCTCGCCTAACTGCGCATGTGCAGGCCGTCAAATCAAAGGCACTCCTTCGATATAAAGTTGTTTTTGACGGAATTGAAAACGTGTCAGTTTGTCACTTTCACGGGGTTGGAGTAAAAACATGTTCATCTACTTAAGACTTTGGCTCGAATCTAGGTTCTGCCTTAATATTTCGAGAAAATCAACAACTAAGGAGGAATATTTCACTTCTCTCATTGACTTGTCAAACCCCAAATCCCAGGCTGGACTTCTTGGTCTGCTTCACAAGCTTTCCTGGAGGTCTCACGATGTTGCGCCTCTGGGTTTATAAACACTTTGCAATGCGCGCATTGAGCTCACAGAAAAACCGCGAACAAAATGGAATTCAAATAATTGAACCGACGTCGGTCATTTAGTTGTTTCAAAGCCACAAAATAACTGACATTTTAGTTAATCGTTAAGCACTAAGTATTACTTAACGGCCTTATTGGAAACAGAATGGGGGATTTTAAGTGTATTTTTTTAACACAGGATTCCTTCTTTTACATGTTTCTTACAAGCCAGTAATGTGGAGTGAATGCAATGTTGTTGATCTTCTGTATTTACAATTATTGTGGTGGCAGCATCATGTTATGGGTATGCTGGTCACCGGCAGGGACTAGGGAGTTTGTCAAAAACGTACACAGTTTGGGGACACACCCCAAAAGATGAGAAGTGTTTTCATAAGGTAGAAAGAAAGTAAAATGAGTAAAAACGTTAGCGAACCGGCGGTTGTAACTTTGAATAGATTTTCTGACCGATTCATGCTACATTTGGATCGGTTTGGGGTCGCTGACCGATGCATCTTAAACATTTGAACCGGATTCCGATCTGTATCGATAAATCATTACACCCCTAATGCTTTCAGTAGATCACTGCAACAAAAAAAACATGCTCATATTTTACCTTCTTCATCATCAATTTTTGGGAGGATACCGGTCTCCTCGTCAAAGTCAGGGAACTCCTCTTTAGAAAGAACATTAGCAGCAATCATCTGAGGACAGGAAAAAGACCATGAAATAATAATAATAATAATAAGCCATTTAGCAGACGCTTTTATCCAAAGCGACTTGCAGTCATGCGTGCATACATTTTTAGGTATGGGTGGTCCCGGGGATCGAACCCACTACCCTGGCGTTACAAGCGCCATGCTCTACCAATTGAGCTACAGAGGACCACAGATCAACATCACAGGAATAAAATGAGCCAAGATGTCTTGATGAACCCTACATGTGTACACATACAGTACCAGTCAAAGGTTTGGACGCACCTACTCATTCCAGGGTTTTTCTTTATTTTTACTATTTTCTACATTGTAGAATAATAGTGAAGACATCAAAACTATGAAATAACACATATGGAATCATGTAGTAACCAAAAAAGTGTTAAACAAATCAAAATATATTTTATATTTGAGATTCTTCAAAGTAGCCACCCTTTGCTTTGATGACAGCTTTGCACACTCTTGGCATTCTCTCAACCAGCTTCATGAGGTAGTCACCTGGAATGCACAACAGGTGTGCCTTCTTAAAAGTTAATATGTGGAATTTATTTCCTTCTTAATGCATTTGAGCCAATCAGTTGTGTTGTGACAAGGTAGGGTTGGTATACAGAAGGTAGCCCTATTTGGTAAAAGACCAAGTTCATATTATGGCAAGAACAGCTCAAATAAGTAAAGAGAAACGACAGTTCATCATTACTTTAAGACATGAAGGTCAGTCAATCCGAAAAATGTCAAGAACTTTGAACGTTTCTTCAAGTGCATTCGCAAAAACCATCAAGCGCTATGATGAAACTGGCTCTCATGAGGACCGCCACAGGAAAGGAAGACCCAGAGTTACCTCTGGTGCAGAGGATAAGTTCATTAGAGTTACCAGCCTCAGAAATTGCAGCCCAAATAAGTGCTTCACAGAGTTCAAGTAACAGACACATCTCAACATCAACTGTTCAGAGGAGACTGTGTGAATCAGGCCTTCATGGTCGAATTGCTGCAAATAAACCATTACTAAAGGACACCAATAAGAAGAAGAGACTTGCTTGGGCCAAGAAACATGAGCAATGGACATTAAACCGGTGGAAATCTGTCCTTTGGTCTGATGAGTCCAAAGTTGAGATTTTTGGTTCCAACCGCCGTGTCTTTGTGAGACGCAGAGTAGGTGAACGGATGATCTCCGCATGTGTGGTTCTCACCGTGAAGCACAGAGGAGGTGGTGTGGTTGTGCTTTGCTGGTGACACTGTCTGTGATTTATTTAGAATTGAAGGCACACTTAACCAGCATGGCTACCACAGCATTCTGCAGCGGTACGCCATCCCATCTGGTTTGCGCTTAGTGGGACTATCATTTGTTTTTCAACAGGACAATGACCCAACACACCTCCAGGCTGTGTAAGGGCTATTTGACCAAGAAGGAGAGTGATGGAGTGCTGCATCAGATGACCTGGCCTCCACAATCCCCCGACCTCAACCCAATTGAGATGGTTTGGGATGAGTTGGACCGCAGAGTGAAGGAAAAGCAGCCAACAAGTGCTCAGCATGTGGGAACTCCTTCAAGACTGTTGGAAAAGCATTCCAGGTGAAGCTGGTTGAAAGAATGCCAAGAGTGTGGAAAGCTGTCATCAAGGCAAAGGGTGGCTACTTTGAAGAATCTAAAATATATTTAGATTTCTTTAACACTTTTTTGGTTACTACATGATTCCATATGTGTTATGTCATAGTTTTGATGTCTTCACTATTATTCTACAATGTAGAAAATAGTAAAAATAAAGAAAAACCCTTGAATGAGTAGGTGTGTTCAAACTTTTGACTGGTACTGTACCTGGTTGATCTCCCACTTCTCAAGGTCTGATATCTTGGTCAGTCTCTTGCGCTCCAGTGTGTCATCCTCCAACTCAGGGGCGTGGCCCAGGTTGAGGTCAGTTGGGCGGTCGGGGTTCCTCATGATTTTCTCCTCCCCACCATCAGGGCCCTGGTTCCTCCTCCTGTTGGGGTTCAGGTCCTCCCCAGTTTCCTGGTCTACATCCTGGCAACCAAGAGCAGAGTATTAGTTTCAATTATAATTTAATTTAGCTTCATGTCTTCAATGCTTACCAAAGGGCATTAGGCTTTGAGTTCATTCCTGCTCTGTGTTGCTGTCTTACCTTCATGCTGAGACTGGTCTTGGAGCCAGTGAAGGACAGCACCTTGATCTTGACCCTTTGACCTTTCTGGACCACATCAGCCACATTGGCAACACGTCCCTCTTTGCGTAGCTCAGAGACGTGGACCAAGCCCTCCCAGCGTTTCCTACAATGAAAAACAAAAAAGGCTTTCAACATTGGTTTTTCAAAACATTGGCTCACCTACAGAGACAGAACGTGTTGGATACATGCTTTCGATATTTTCCAATTCTCTTTACTGACCTCAGTCCCTCCAGCTGCACAAAGCAGCCAAACTGCAGGATGCTGGTGACTTTGCCGTTGAAGATGTCCCCAACAGCAGGTTCTTCTGGTGGGGGCCGGTCCACGTGTTTGTCCTTAAAGCGGTCAGAACCAACCTCAATGTCTCGATCCCTGGAGGGGCTAGGACTGCGGTCACTCCAGCGGGAAACGCGTTTTCGACCGCGTTTGAAGTCCCTCTCGTGGTCGCAAGACGGAGAGCGTGAGCGTCTCTTCCGGTCTCTGTCTTGGCTCCGACTTCTGCTGCGCTGCCGTTTGTTGTCCAACCTAAAACAAGAGCCATATAAATTAAGTTGCCCTAATAGATAAGACCTATTTTTCATCCAATTCAGGGTTTTGCTATTCATAGTGCACCAGTAAAACTTTCTTGCAAACCCTGTGAATTATCTAAATGTCCTTACCTGCTAGTTGAGTTTGTTCCACTGACACTGGGCATGAACATCTCCAATTCTTTCATGGCGGCATCTGCTACCTTCACATCATCGTCTTCTAGCGGAACCTGTGGGTGTTGTTAGAGAGCATTGGTCTACTGACAACCATATGCTGTGTGTGGGGAGTGGGATATAATAGCAGTGCCTTGTCTAGCCACTGTGTATGTACTCATTTCTGAGAAACTTACGGGAGCTGGATTGTCTGGCCTGCACAATCCAGGAAACATCTCCTTCAGTTTGTCCTTCTCACTCTTCTGTTTGACCACAGGCTCTGAGACTACCACCAGAAAATTAAGAGATTCAGCATGTCATTTTGAAACAGTTTAAATAATCACATAGAGTATGTCAAATTGTATACCAGCATTGTATAAATCATATTTGAATGTAAGATATCAGCTGCATTCAACACTAACCAGGGTTATATACAGTATATGATCAACTAACCTTTGCTGGTAGATGCTTTTGATGGCCGCATAGTTTGAATAAGTCTGAGCAAATTGCTGATGAGAGAATCCTATGAAAGAGTGAAAGTGGATTCAAAATCAGAAAGTGTATTGATTGGCGGGGCTAATTTTAAACATATCAAACAGCTACATCACACTTACTGTGAAGTCTGCTCCATTTTTCAGCAACAGTGATTTGAAGCCATCAAATGTTGGTTGCTTTTCAGCAAGGCAGATGACAAACTCAGCTAAAAGAGACGGCAAGAATAGTCAACTTCACTGTGTAATTCAGATAATTTGAGGTAGCCTACTGTTTCTCTTTTGATACTAGCTATACCGCTATCATTAAATAACGGATTAGCAGCAAATGCTTTATTCTTGTTTTGCCATGAATGCTCAAATGAAACTAAACTAGCTAGCTTTTATGGAATTCAGGGAAATGTGAAATACAGTAACGTTACTGCCAAATACTTCAACATGTAAAATAATGTTATGGGGTCCACACCACCCACCACACTTTCAAGCCAAAGTAGCCATCTACTGTACAGTAGATATGACTAAAAAGAGAAGACGTTTTACAATCGGAATTCTTTGTTGTCAAACACTGGAGTACAATTCTTAATGTTAGCTAGCTAAAACCAAAGGTAGCTAAGCTAGCTAGCTTAGCAGCAAGCTAACGTTAGTAAGATTGTCACCCCACATTTGGAATAAAAGTAGTGTATGCCGATTCAACTTGCCAAGATCTTTCTCGCATATCCCAAGATGGTTGTCAAGTTCTGTACACACTTTGGACACCAAAGACAGGTATTCAAGCCGTTTAAGCTCCTCAACTCCGAAGTCTGCCATTCTCCACGGCGTTTATTTTGTTTTCAGAAAACGTAGGCATTGGCAACACACGTTACGTTATGAACTTTGACCACATTTCCGGGTTCTGTGTGTAATGATTTTATTAGTCACCAGGTGGGGGTAAACTCATTGCCCATTTGACCATTTAAACTCCTACACGAGTGTGGCTGCCAATAAAACATTTCTAAATTAAACATTGGCAACAAAGTAAGAGAGCGCATACAATATTTAATGAGTGCAGGAAAATGTTAGGATTACACTAGCACAGTAAAGCAATCCCTCAAAGCTAAACCAAAGACAATGCAAGTATGAAGTTCCATCCTGGTATTTCCCTTCATTGTATAACATATGGCCTACTATAAAAGACAAACTGTCTCAGAGCACTGTGCTCTTAAAGCAATTACATTCACCGACTTTAAATTACTGCCCAGTCCCCTTCCTATTCAATTTATCATTTTCGGAAGTTCACACACACAGGTCAGATGTGATGTGACATTCAAGTAAAACAAACATATGTTTCGTTGTCCATGATACTCAAATAGGAGATTGATTCTCCTCAGGGGATGAGACATTTATTCATGTTCCCCAAACAAGCCTGTAGGACAGGGGAGCAATGACCTGACCCCTTAAATCGTCTCACTTTACTAGTCGACTTCTACACAGGTCAAGAGAGAGAGAATTGGGCCTACCAGTACCTCAGCTCAAAATGATAGAATAGCAGTTAAAAGAAGACAGCGGAGCACACATAAAACACATACTTTACACATCCAAAACAAGTAGATAATGACCCAGCTTTATCAATAGCATGTTACAGCTAACAGCTAGCAAGGCCTGTTGGCAGACAATGTCTCTCCATGGTATTTCTCAACCAGCTGATATAAGAGTGTGTCCCTCTCTTTCTGTGTAGAGATACACGATACACATTCTAGCGCCGCCGAAAGGCGCGGGAGATTCTCCAAGCGTTGGGCTCTTCGTAACGATTGTAGAGTGGCTCGAGGCGCTGCTGCTTCTTCTGTTTGCTGAGGCGTGTGGGGTCAGACACTTTAAAAAAGGCAGGCGAGAACTCTACCAGCCAGCGTGGGTCAATGGTGGTCACCTCCCGCATGTACTCCTTAGTAGTCAGCACCAGCTCATGGTACACCACCCTGTGGAGAGAGAGGAATAAGAGGATCAGGCAAAAGGAAAAGGATTTCCAGGATGGCTCAGTAACAGTTGACATTCAATGTAAACTAGTGACTAATCCTTTAGTCCCCATGGTAATCATGTAAGGAGCGTTGACTCACCACTCAGGCTGGCGGTTGAACAGGGCACTGGAGGGGTGTATGTACACCACCTGCTGGTCAATGAGGGTACGGTAGCCCTCCTGGGGATCCTTTTTGGCTGCGTTCCGGAAGAAACCACTGCAGATGGCCTTCTGTACACGCACTGTGGCCTTTCCACAAGTCACCACATCCAGTTTATGTCTGAAAAGAGGTCAAAGGGTTTGGATTTGTGTGAGAAGATTTCATGCAAGTGAGGTTTCTTTACCAGATATACAATTACCTTCATCATCAAATGGATAGTGGAACCTACCTGTCCATGATACCCAGCATCTGTTTGCGGATGTCCTGGGCTCTGCGCAAGGAGCGGGCCTGTATGAAGTTCTCGTAGCACCAGGGGTTGGAGAACTTGTTGTTCTTCCAGGAGTTATAGACAGCCAGCAGAGTAAGGTGGTCTCCCTCAGCCTGGTGGAACTTGGCCTTCTTCTGGTCAGCCAGGGCTTGCTTGTCCTGAGAGACAGAGAATAAAAGGACTGTTAGCCATCAAATTATCAACAATGGCACACCATATAACTGCCTCATTGAGGTCTCCACCTATAATGGTAAACCTCAACACAACATTCAACCTTGCTACAAAAAATAAATAAAAATAAAAATCTAATTAGGATTCCCAGAGGAGTGATCCAACCCTATTTCAGTGTTTATGGGTCTTGTGATTTTCTGTACCTTGGGCCTGTAGAAGACGTTCTGCACAGACAGCATTGAGACGATGGTGAGCATCTCCTCACTGCAGCCCAGATGGACGGACATGATCAGCATCTTACACAGCATGGGCTCCAGAGGGAACTCAGCCATCTGACAGAGAGATGGAAATAATTAATTAGTTGGTAATGAATCCTCACTTTTTCCTTTTTTAACAATACTCCTTTTTTTTTATATAAATGCTTACCCTGCGTCCTAGGCGAGTGAGCAACCCTTCATCGTCCAGAGACCCTAGAGTGTAGAGCTGCTCCATAGCTGTGATCAGCGTCTCCATGGGTGGAGCGTCCATGAAGTCAAACGATAGCAGGTCATTGATGCCCATGGCCTGAAGGAATAAGGAGAAAGGAAAGTCAGGGGATGACACAGGAGGAGTAGGTCTGAGCAGACAAGTATATACCACAGATGCATGTGCAGGGAAACAAGGTTTAGCCACTTTTGTTACTGTGTGCATACCTTGAGGGACAGCACAGTGCTGGCCAAGTTAGTTCTCTGGATCTCGGGCACGTTGGTGGTGAGCATCTCGTCTCTGTAGGCTCTCTCTGTGTACAGCCTGTAGGTCTTCCCTGGGCCAGTTCTTCCAGCTCTTCCAGCCCGCTGCTTGGCTTGGGCCTAACAGAAGTTACATTGAAGCCCTTAGCATCCCAAATTCTAATTGCATGGTATGCAAAGGGCTTGAGAGAGACAGCAGGGTTACAATTTGGGTACATTTAGAATATAAATAGTAATTAACCAGCCTACCTGTGAAATGGGGGTCACCACCAGCTGGTCAATACCAGTCTTGGAGTTGTACACCTTTTGCTTCACAAACCCTGGGTCCACCACATAGTAGATACCGTCAATGGTCAGAGACGTCTCAGCAATGTTAGTGGCAATGACAACCTTTCTGCTGCCGGGGGGAGCAGGGTCAAAGATACGGGTCTGCATCTCGCTTGGCAGTGCAGAGTAGACAGGTAGAATGATGAGTTCAGGCACTTCAGGTCCCAGAGACTTCATCCGTTCATACAAGATCTCACAAGCTGTGTCAATTTCTTCCTGACCCGTCAGAAACACCAGGACATCACCTGCAAAGAAGGAGAGAGAGCGAGGACTTAAAGGTTGATAACTCTTTACAATCAAGGTTGAATCTCAAACTGACATTTTATAGCAATGGATTTTCATTCATGCAATGATTTAGGTCAATGACTATGAATTACAGTTTGACTATAGACTGGATATGAACTTTGTAAAAACCGTACCTGGGGGCTCGGTCAGGTGGATCTGCATGACGGTGATGAGACTAGCGTCCAGGTAGTCTGTCTCAGGCTCTTTGGTGTAGAGCACCTCCACTGGATAGGTACGTCCTGGGATGGTAAAGATGGGTGCTTCGTAGAAGTACTGCGAGAACTTGACGGCATCTAGTGTGGCTGAAGTGACAATCAGCTTCATGTCTGTGCGTTTCTGCACCGTCTGAAACAGGGAGAGGAAGAGAAAGAGTTAGCTTAAGACAAAACTTTCCTTCAAAATATTAGAGCTGTTTAGACCCTGCTGTCAAGGGGAAACAAGACCCTGGTATACCTTCTTGAGCAGACCGAAGAGTACGTCAGTATGAATGGTCCTCTCGTGGGCCTCATCCAACATGATGATGGCGTACTGGCCAAGGTCCGGATCTATCAAACACTCTCTCAGCAACATACCGTCTGTCATGTACTTGATCACCGTCTCAGGGCTGGTGCAGTCCTCAAAACGGATGGTGTAGCCCACCTGGTGTGGAAGAACGAAGACAGAAGTTAGAAATCACTAGGACCAGACATTTGAGATTTTTTTACGATCAGATACATTTCGACATTGTCTCGTGGTCACGTGTTAAGATATATGCAGTGTGGACAGATCACTCACCTCCTGGCCCAGACAGCAACCGTACTCTTCAGAGACTCTCTTGGCCACAGACATGGCTGCCACACGACGGGGCTGAGTGCAGCCGATCTTCCCCCGAGTGGTGTAGCCCGCCTCGGCCAGGTACTGGGTGATCTGGGTAGTTTTCCCAGAGCCAGTCTCGCCAATAACAATCAGGATCTGGTTATCATGGACAGCCTGTAATAGAGAAGCAGAGATGTCAGCAAAATCTTATGCCATAAATTATCAAAACGTTTGATGTTGAAGTAGAAATAACTAGCGAGATATAATTTGCAAACTTTTGCACACAAACCTGTATGAGCTGCTCTTTGAGCTTGTAGATGGGCAGGCTCTCTCTCTGCTCCAGGATGGACATCGCTGTCTTCTTGCCATAAGAGGCCTTGTTGCCCCCAAAGGCATGTTTCTTCCACTCCGGGATGTCAGTTGGCATCATGCCGATTCCTCTCATGTTGGCTGCAATCTGCCTTCCATCAACTGTGTAAGAGTGAAGTGTCTTTAATTGAGATGAACTGGCATGATATTTTACCTCCACCCCTTCAGATGACTGGTGAGCCAGCCCGAGTCTAGGGCCCTGGCAGGAACCTTTACACCCATGGAGGACACAGCACACTCTATCCGGCCTGTTAGGATGCTAAAGGAAACCAGATAACCATCTCCAGTCCTGCTAACCCTGAGGGCTGCTGCTACACTGGAGGAAGTCTGATGTAGTGGCTCAGACAGGACTGTGTTTTGGATTACTGTGTGCTTCCATACGGACTTACCGTCAGGCAGGGGGTCTACCCAGTGTTTGTTCAGGCCCATGGGGATAGAGTCCATCTCGGCCTCTCGCTGACACTGCTTCACCTCCCTCCTCTCCTTAGCCAAAGCACTCTGCATCATGGCTGCCTGGGACAACGAGCCGTCTGGATTCTGACAGAGGGAAACAGAGTAAGCTGCATTTGTTCACACTACTAAACAGGACGAAAACAGTCAAACAAAATTGCCTTGAAAGTAGGGTGATCAAGAGGACATGGAAACATACCTTAACAATCTTGACAGGGCTCATGTCCATACTCTGTTTAGTGTGTCCTCTCAGGAACGGAGGCTCCTCCTCCACCAGCTCAATCTCCAGGTCCTCATCTGAAAGAAAGACATGGGGCAAATCAGTATCCAATACATTGATGTGAATCTAAACTGACAGTGGTTTTCTATACAGCAAATGTACACGAGAGGGCGTGCTAAACTACTCTTTTAGCACGGATGTGCTGCGGTCATAGGTACAAGGCGGAGCCGAGCACCGTAGATCAGCACAACCGTGCTAAAAAAGTAGTTTTTCACAACCTTGAGTGTACAATTGCTTTTCTACAACTGGTTACCAATTAAATAAAAAAAGTTATTATTTTCAAATCGGTTAGGTTGCCAGAGATGCGACCCTGTCGTGAAGTCTTTTTGTTCTATATCTATGGACGCGACCCAGTCGTTCATTCTAAATGTTCCGTTGCCATGCTGGCTGGCAACGCTATTATCCCTTGCTTGCTAGCTAGCCAACTACGACTATCACGTTAAACCGTGCAGCTAGAATAACAGCAAAGTAGCTGCATTTCATTTAGTTTGACCTGTTTTTCTAGTGACATTTCCATATATATATATATAAATTATGCTGATTCATGATTTTGAATGGCTGAGAAAATATGCCCGTCTCGTCCTGACATGTTCATTCTCAATAGAACAGTTGAGATCGAATTTCAATATTGATACAATGTTGCAAATGTCAAGACTGACAGCAATGTTTGTACAAATCCCCGTTATTGCAAACCAAATGTTAGGCTAGAAGCAAGGGGAAATAATGTCTACATGCTTTTTACAGTGGAGATCAAGTTAATGAATTGGCTGACAGGACAGTGGATGCTCAGGGATTTCTCAGATGGAACAGAAAAGGAGATGCCCATGTTTGCATCATAGACTTACCCGTACTAAACCGTTTTATTTAGTATGGCTTAGAACATGTCTCAACCAAATCACAATGCTTGTTTTGACCAACCCGTTGTAGAATACACAATAACATAAGTCATGTTTTACCTTCTTCGTCATCTACTTTGGGGAGGATACCGGTCTCCTCATCAAAGTCAGGGAACTCCTCTTTAGAAAGAACATTAGCAGCAATCATCTGAGGAAAGAAGCATTATTAGATCAAAATAGCATTATTAGATCAAAATCACATTAATAACAGCCAAGAGGTCTTGATAAAACCCTGTATGCACATACCTGTTTGATCTCCCACTTCTCGGGGTCTGATATCTTGGTCAGTCTCTTGCGCTCCAGTGTGTCATCCTCCAACTCAGGGGCGTGGCCCAGGTTGAGGTTGGTTGGGCGGTCGGGGTTCCTCATGATTTTCTCCTCCTCACCATCCGGGCCCTGGTTCCTCCTCCTGTTGGGGTTCAGGTCCTCCCCAGTTTCCTGGTCTACATCCTGGCAACCAAGAGGAGAGCCAATGTTTCAGTAATAATTAAAATGTCTTTCATAGTGCTTTCCAAAAGTTCCAAAGTCTTCCAAATTTAAAGTGGCACTCCAGCCTCCTTTTCACCTAATTTAACAGCTCATTTCTTAACAAAAAGTTACATCAATTGGAGGTCCAGGTAAGTCATGACATAGCACAAGTGTGGGGTGGGCCTTTTCTCTTTTGTTCCTCAAGCAAGGGGGAGGCCGATGGCATCACAAATTTCATCAAACCAACTTCTTGAAGTATGCAGTTATCAAAATAAATACTCACACACATACATACATACATACATATATATAGCTCCAAAAATTTTTTCCCATTTAGTGTGTGTACTTTACTGTTTTTAAACTTGGGATATTGTTTATTCAACAGGAAAAGTACTTTAAATGCCCATATTTTTACCCACATGGTTACAGGGATGCAACTGGTGAGTGCCCAAAAAGGTGACATTTTTCAGTGTAAACTGCAAGAAAATGTGCCTATTCTCGAGTGGGTTTGTCACAATACCAACATTTTACTAACGATGTGATACCAAGTAGTATCGTGATACCACAGGGTAACCTGCCTAAATGACTACCGACCCGTAGCACTGACGTCTGTAGCCATGAAGTGCTTTGAAAGACTGGTCATGGCTCACATCAACACCATTATCCCAGAAACACTAGACCCACTCCAATTTGCATACCGCCCCAACAGATCCACAGATGATGCAATCTCTATTGCACTCCACACTGCCCTTTCCCACCTGGACAAGAGGAACACCTACGTGAGAATGCTATTCATTGACTACAGCTCAGCGTTCAACACCATAGTGCCCACAAAGCTCATCACTAAGCTAAGGATCCTGGGACTAAACCCCTCCCTCTGCAACTGGATCCTGGACTTCCTGACGGGCCACCCCCAGGTGGTAAGGGTAGGTAACAACACATCTGCCACACTGATCCTCAACACAGGGGGCCCTTCAGGGGTGCGTGCTCAGTCCCCTCCTGTACTCCCTGTTCACCCATGACTGCATGGCCAGGCACAACTCAAACACCATCATTAAGATTGCCGACGACACAACAGTGGTAGGCCTGATCACCGACTATGATGAGAGCCTATAGGGAGGTGGTCAGAGACCTGGCCGTGTGGTGCCAGGAGAACAACCTCTCCCTCAACAAGACCAAGACAAAGGAGATGATTGTGGACTACAGTAAAAAAGGAGGACTGAGCACGCCCACATTCTCATTGACGGGGCTGTAGTGGAACAGGTTGAGAGCTTCAAGTTCCTTGGTGTCCACATCACCAACAAACTAACATGGTCCAAACACATCAAGACATTCGTGAAGAGGGCACGACAAAGCCTATTCCCTCAGGAGACTGAAAAGATTTGGCATGGGTCCTCAGATCCTCAAAAAGTTCTACAGCTGCACCATCAAGAGCATCCTGACTGGTTGCATCACCGCCTGGTATGGCAACTGCTCGGCCTCCGACTGCAAGGCACTACAGAGGGTAGTGCGTACGGCCCAGTACATAACTGGGGCCAAGCTTCCTGCCATCCAGGACCTCTATACCAGGCGTTGTCAGAGGAAGGCCCTACATTTTGTCAAAGACTCCAGCCACCCTAGTCATAGACTGTTCTCTCTGCTACCGCACGGCAAGCGGTACCGGAGTGCCAAGTCTAGGTCCAAAAGGCTTCTCAACAGCTTCTACCCCCAAGCCATAAGACTCCTGAACAGCTAATCATGGCTACCCGGACTATTTGCACTGCCCCCCCCACCCCCACCTTTTTACGCTGCTGCTTCTCTGTTAATTATTTATGCATAGTCACTTTAACTCTACCCACATATTACCTCAACTACCTGATGCCCCCACACCGGTACCCCCCTGTATATAGCCTCCCTACTGTTATTTTATTTTACTTCTGCTCTTTTTTCTCTCAACACTTTTTTATTAAAAAATAAATGCATTGTTGGTTAAGGGCTGTAAGTAAGCATTTCACGGTAATGTCTACACCTGTTGTATTCGGCGCATGTGGCAAATAAAATTTGATTTGGCTACTTTGAAGAAACTCAAATATAAAATATATTTGGATTTGTTTAACACTTTTTGGGTTACTACATGATTCCATGTGTTATTTCATAGTTTTTATGTTTTCACTACCATTCTACAATGTAGAAAATAGTAAAAATTAAGAAAAACCCTTGAATGAGTAGGTGTGTCCAAACTTTTGACTGGTACTGTAAATGCATAATGATCTGCATTTTCATTGTGGCAGTAAGGGGAAAACACACTAGGCCTATATGAAACCATCTTTAGTCTACTCGTCAGACAACTTTACACATCTCTCACCCCCCTCCCCTCCCCTCCCAACAGTTAGGCACCAAACTGAATTTAAGGAACACCAGAAAAATTGATTCAGCTTAGAATTACTTTGATTAGGCATATGCATTCTACCTTTGAAGCATCTCTTTGAGTAGGCTATATATATATATATATATCCCTTTTCTGTTTTTCCCAGTGCCATCCAAATTTGTGCATAGCCAAGGTACAATGTTGTTATCTAGCTAGCCAGTTAACATGACTAAACAAGGTCCAACAACGAGCAGCCCGCTAGATGGTTTATAAAATGATAAAATGTGCGCTAATAGCGGTAGAAAGGGCAGAAGGTAGCTCCAGTAATATTGGGCATAACTTTTGAATGGTTTTCAGTTTCACGTAAAAGGAACAAGCATGACTGTCACTGTGCTCCATTTTTCCTCTATGGCAGTGGCACTCAGAGGCTGCATGACAGCGAAATCAGAGTGAACTGCTTGTTCTTACTGCCGAAATGAAAATAAATATCCGCGAGGCGAGCCGCTCCAATAATTAAACAAATGTAACAGAAACCCCACAGTGGTCTCCATCATTGGGAAATTGAAAAAATATGGAACTACCCAGACTCTGCCTAGAGCTGGCCGTCCGACCAAACGGGCAAGAAAGAACTTGGTCAGGGAGGTGACAAAGAACCCAATGACCACTGACACAACTACAGAGTTTCTTAGCTGAGATGGGAGAACATGCCAGAAGGACAACAGTCTCTACAGCACTTAACCAATTTGGGATTTATGGGAGTGGCCAGACAGAAGCCACTCCTGAGAAAAAGGCACACGACATCACACCTGGCGTTTGCAAAAAGGCATGTGAAAAAGATTCTGGTCTGATGGGACAAAAAAATTGAACTCTTTGGCCTGAATGAAATGCACTATGTCTGGAGAAAACCAGGCACAGCTCATCACCCACCTAACACCATCCCTACCATGGTGGTGGCAGCATCATGCTATGGGGATGCTTTTTAACCGGCAGGGACTGGGAGACTGGTAAGGATAGAGAGAACAATGAACGGCACCAAATACAGGCAAATCCTTGATGAGAACCTGCTTCAGAGTGTAAATGAACTTAGACTGGGGTGAAGATTTATGTTCCAACATGACAATGACCCCAAGCATACAGCCAAAGCAACGCTGGAATGGCTTCAGAACAAGAGATGTGAAAGTCTGAGTGGTCCTGCCAAAGCCAACTTGAATCCTATTGAAAATCTGTGGAAAGACTTGAAGATCACTGTTCACCGCCACTCACCATCTATTGTAACTTAACAGAGCTTGAGAAAATCTACAAGGAAGAATGAGAGAAAATCCCCAAATCCAGATGTGCAAAGCTGATAGACATACCCAAGACGACTCAAAGCTGTCATCGCCACCAAAGGTGCTTCTACAAAAGTATTAACTCAGGGATGTGAATACTTATGGAAATGAGATATTTCAGAATTTCATTTTATACATTTGCTAAAATTTCTAAAAACAAGTTTATTGGGTATTGTGTGTAGATGGGTTTTTTAAAAATATTTAATCAATTTTGAATTCGGGCTGTAACAACATTTTGTCAAGGGGTACGAATACTTTCTGAAGGCACTTTGGCTCAATATGGTAGAATACACTCACCTTCATGCTGAGACTGGTCTTGGAGCCAGTGAAGGACAGCACCTTGATCTTGACCTTTTGACCTTTCTGGACCACATCAGCCACATTGGCAACGCGTCCCTCTCTGCGTAGCTCAGAGATGTGCACCAACCCCTCCCAGCGTTTCCTACAATGCAAAACAGATAAGGCTTTCAACATTGGCCACTCAAACGCGAAACAAGTTCTTTACTATTGAACTAATGACTTTTGGCTTAGCATTAACACAACTCCTTTACTGACCTCAGCCCCTCCAGTTGCACGAAGCAGCCAAACTGCATGATGCTAGTGATTTTGCCATTGAAGATGTCTCCCACAGTAGGCTCCTCTGGTGGAGGGCGGTCCACGTGTTTGTCCTTCCACCGGTCAGAGCCTTCCTTTGGGTCCCTGTCTCGGTCTCTGTGGGGGCTGGGGGTGCGACTGCGCTCACTCCAGCGAGATGCACGTTTCTTACCACGGTCGCGGTCCCTCTCACGGTCTCTGTCTCTCTGACGATCACGTTCCCTAGAGCGAGATCTAGAGCGTGAGCGGGACCGAGAACGATGACGCCTCCTCCTGTCCCTGTCTCGGCTCCGACTTCTGCTGTGCCGCCTCTTTTTGTCCGACCTGAGGAATGCAATTTATGAGCTCCAATCTATGTAACTGAGCAAAATGTACACTTGAAGCCAATAAGAGTTTAATAGGTGAAATCTCTTTACCTGCTCTTGCTCTTTGAGTCTGATCTACTCACACTGGGCATGAACATCTCCAACTCCTTCATGGCGGCGTCTGCAATCTTCACATCGTCTTCATCTAGTATGGCCTGGGGGGGGTCAGAAATGGTAGAGCAAATGTCAGTAGGTCACGCAGTCAACCAAAGTATAGCCTATACTGTATATTTCACCTGCAAATTAACTAAGTTATAACACAAAGACTTACCATGGGAGCAGGATCGTCTGGCCTGCATAATGCTGGAAACAACTCCTTCAGTTTGTCCTTCTCACTCTTCTGCTTGACCATAGGCTCAAAGGCTAGAATCATAGAGTAAAGAGTCAGCAACTCAGCAAGTCTACAACATAGTAACAATAGCATATACAGTGCATTCGGAAAGTATTCGGACCCGTTTACTTTTTCCACATTTTGTAACGTTACAGCCTTATTCTAAAATGGATTAAATTGGTCCCCCCCTCCCCTCAAACTACACACAATACCCCATAATGACAAAGCAAATATAAATATTTTAAAAAATGGAAATATCACAATTACATAAGTATTCAGACCCTTTACTCAGTACTTTGTTGAAGCACCTTTGACAGCGATTACAGCCTCGAGACTTCTTGGGTATGACGCTACAAGCTTGGCACACCTGTATTTGCGGAGTTTCTCCAATTCTTCTCTGCAGATCCTCTCAAGCTCTGTCAGGTTGGATGGGGAGCATTGCTGCACAGCTATTTTCAGGTCTCTCCAGAGATGTTAGATTGCGTTCAAGTCCGGGCTCGGCCACTCAAGGATATTCAGAGACTTGTCCCGAAGCCACTGTCTTGGCTGTGTGCTTAGGGTCGTTGTCCTGTTGGAAGGTGAACCGTCGCCCCAGTATGAGGTGCTGAGCGCTCTGGAACAAGTTTTCATCATTGATCTCTGTACTTTGCTCCGTTCATCTTTCCCTCGATCCTGACTATTTTCCCAGTCCCTGCCGATGAAAGACATCCCCACAGCATGATGCTGCCACCACCATGCTAAACCATAGGGATGGTGCCAGGTTTCCTCCAGATGTGATGCTTGGCATTCAGGTCAAAGAGTTCAATATTGGTTTCATCAGACCAGATAATCTTGTTTCTCACTTTCTCTGAGAGTCCTTTAGGTGCCTTTTGGCAAACTCCAATGGGCTGTCATGTGCCTTTTACTGAGGAGTGGTTTCCGTCTGGCCACTCTACCATAAAGGCCTGATTGGTGGAGTGCTGCAGAGATGGTTGTCCTTCTGGAATGTTCTCCCATCTCCACAGAGGAACTCTGGAGCTCTGTCAGTGACCATTGAGTTCTTGGTCACCTCCCTGACCAAGGCCCTTCTCCCCCGATTGCTCAGTTTGGCCGGGCGGCCAGCTCTAGAAAGAGTATTTGTGGTTCCAAACTTCTTCCATTTAAGAATGACCTTCAATGCTGCAGAATTTGTTTTTGGCACCCTTCCTCAGCTCCGTGCATCGACACAATCCTGTCTTGGAGCTCTACGGAGAATTCCTTCGACCTCATGTCTTGGTTTTTGCTTTGACATGCACTGTCAACTGTGGGACCTTATACAGACAGGTGTGTGCCTTTCCAAATCATGTCCAATCAAGTGTATTTACCACAGGTAGACTCAAATCAAGTTGCAGAAACATCAAGGATGATCAATGGAAACAGGATGCAACTGAGCTCAATTTCAAGTCTCATAGCAAAGTGTCTGAATACTTATGTAATTAAGGTATGTTTTTCATTTTTAATACATTTGCAAAAATTTCTAAACCTGTTTTTCGCTTTGTCATTATGGGGTATTGTGTAGATTGATGAGTAAAAATTAATTGAATCCATTTTAGAATAATCAAATTTAATTTGCCACATGCGCCGAATACAACAGATGTAGACCTTACAGTGAAACGCTTACTTACAAGCCCTTAACCAACAATGCAATTTTAAGAAAATATAAAAAAGTTAAGTAAAAAATTTAAATAAGTCTGTAATGTAATAAAATGTGGAAAAAGTCAAGAGGTCTGAATACTTCCCGAATGCACTGTACATAGCCCATACCTTTGCAATTGGCATAGAGTAAGTGAAAAGCATACATCATTATAAATTATCAAATGATATAGGTGGAATATAGCGCACATACTTTTGCTTGTAGATTCCTTTGGTGGAGGCCGCATCGTTTGAATAAGTCTGAGCAAATTGCCAACAAGTGAATCCTGAAACATGGAAAAATAAATTGAATTTGCTGTGTTCATAGAAAAATGTACATAGCCATCAGATCGGACCCGCTTGCTTACAGCTGCACTAGGGTCGGACAGACTTCCTGTGTAGATTAAGACACTGCGGGGCCGGCTCGAGATATGTCTCGGAAAACCTACATCAATCCAGGGATGAGAAATGTGTTGTACTCCGACTTGTCCCATTATCCCAACTGTTACACCGAGAAGATTGAACGACTGCTCGTTTTCCCAGAAAATTGCCCTTTTCGTCCTCATGCTAGGTAGCAGAAGCCACAGCAGCCATTTTGGAATGGTAGTGTCAGCCAATCAGCTCCTTTGTTGTTCAACGTGACATGCCATTCCATAATGGCTGCTGTAGCTACTGCTAGTTAGCGTGAGGATGAAAATGGCAGTTTACTTAAACTATCAGTCATTCAATCTTCTCGGTGTAACGGTACACCGTATTTCTCATCCCTGGATCTAGGTACTTTTTTTAGCCATATCTTGCGCCGGCTCCGCGGTGTCTTAATCTACACAGGAAGTCTGTACGACCCTAGCGCAGCGCTACGCAAGCGGGTCAGATCTGCTGGCTACTTACTAGCTAGCTAGTTAAAGTAGATAGCAGCAGACAGTAGGTAGTCTGTACTTACTGTGAATTCTGCGCCATTTTTCAACAGAAGTGATTTAAAGCCATCAAATGTTGGTTGCTTTTCAGCAAGGCTGATGACAAACTCGGCTGTGAGGCAAAGAACATACACATTAGTTCAAGATTAATCTGATTAGCCAAGTAACGTTAACCCTAAACATTTTGAGTGTAGCCTTGTTTGCTTGCTAACGGGGCTATCACACCAGCTAGCTAGCCAACTTTAGGGTCAGACATAGCCCTAGATCATGACTCAGTTCCATTACACATAAGAGTCATACGTCCTCTGTATGGGGAAGTTTTGTTAAGAACATTAACACGCGTCACTTGCGGTAGGGTATTGGAAGCATAAGGACCTTATCACAGATAGAACAATGAGACAGATATTTCACCGGATGTATAAATGTGATGCTTCCAGTTGGCGTTTCCACTCACTACCAAATATGGTGATGGGAGGAAGCCAAGTGGCCGGCAGTGGGAGAAGATGGAATTTGGCCGACATTGTGCAAATTACTCAATGAAACATTTTATCTTCATACAGTTTTTTCCAAAACTAGAATCTGTAACAAACAGAGTGGACTGCATTTTGTAGACTTTACCCTTTGCTAAAGTTTAAAAACATTGCATTATTTAGGAGTGCTAGGGCGAATTGAGTTATTGCACACGCACACATCAGGGTAGGCGTTCCCTAAACAGAAATATGCAAATAAACGCACCAATAGGATCTCACTAGCTCGTGCTTGGCTCTGCCCACTATGATTAACTTGCTCCCATTGGAAACGACAAGCTCTGGTCGATGTTGGGTTAGCAATACAAATATTTGACCATTATTATTTTATTTATTCTTTGTTTCTGGCCATTTTGAGCCTGTAATCAAACCCACAATTGCTTATGCTCCAGGTACTCAGCTAGTCTCAAGGCGGCCAGTTTTATTGCTTCTTTAATCAGCACAACAGTTTTCAGCTATGCTAACATAATTGCAAAAGGGTTTTCTAATGATCAATTAGCCTTTAAAATGATAAACTTGGATTAGCAAACACAACGTGCCATTGGAACACATGACTGATGGTTGCTGATAATGGGCCTCTGTAGCCTATGTAGATATTCCATTTAAAAAATCAACTGTTTTGACCTACAATAGCCATTAACAATGTCTACACTGTATTTCTGATCAATTTGATGTCATTTTAAATGGACAAAAAATGATTTTCTTTCGAAAACAAGGTAATTTCTAAGTGACCCCAAACTTTTGAACAGTAGTGTGTATATATATATATATATATATATATATATATATAAATATTAAATTGATACACACCTTTTTAGTTAGTGTTCCCACACTGCCATATATCCATGTTACAGCACTTTTTTTTTTACAGAACAGAAGACAGACAAGAGGCGACCACTTGCGCTAATTAGCCATCTAGCATTAGCAGAACACCTGGGTGTAAGTGTAACTCTGGAAGTGTACCGGAAGTGTCGTTTCGTAGATGGAGTCATCCATAGGTCTATGGATCTGTCCAAAACTGACAGTAAGTGTATATTTTTGTATTTGAAGGATTCTTTATCGCTTATGAAAATTAAGGGCCATATGTTTCGAAAGCAATGATTATTTTAGTTTCTAAACGTTAAAACATAGCGTCGGGATTGTAGTTCACATGAGGCAGTCGTGGGCGAATCGAATGTTGCCTGAGAACTGTAGTGAGAAGCCAGAATGCTGCCTTGAGTTGAGAGCTTGCTAGGTCAGACAGAGCGAAATATGCCAATGTTGTGTTAGTTAGCGAACGTTCGTCCTGTTAACTTTGTCTCGGCAACAAGACAACCACAAGTTAGTGCCAAGCGAGTTACTTGGACTCGTTTTGGGTAAAATACTATCCAGCTAGTAAGTAGACAGTTAGGTAGGTAGCTAGCTATCGTTGGATATCAGGTAGCTAACTTAGCTGGTTAACTACCTTGCTAACTGCTAAACAAAAACACAACTTTCAGTTTTACATACCTAGATCTTTATCACTTATCCCCAGATGGTTGTCGAGTTCTGTGCACACTTTGGATACCAACGAGAGGTATTCGAGCTGTTCTAGCTCGTTATCTCCGATGTTTGCCATTCTCCACGAGATTGTTTTGTGGTCAGAAGAAAACAGCAGCAGACATATTTGGAATTTGATGATGGAGTATGACACCATTTCCGGTTCTACAGGAAATTAGTATGTGTGGTGTAGTTCTTCTATTTTGTCACCTGGTGGTGGTAAAACCATTCACAAAATGGGACTCACTAGAAACACTCCACTTCGATACAAGTGACTTTTCGTAGCAGGTAAAGTTAGCATTTTCGCTAATCCTAATCTTAACCTAATTATCCTAAATTGTTGCGTAATCCTCCTAATCTGCTACGAAAAAGTCGTAACTGTATCGAAGGGGCGTGTTTTTAAGATATCTCCCAAGATGGACACTATCTCTATAGAACTGCATAATAACAAAGTCAGTAGAGTTTACAGGATGTTTTGACTGCCACAATGACATTCATACACCTTGCTTTACACAGCTCTAGTCAGTTCACACATGGCCTTGAATTACAGGACCCAGCAAACTATGTGGCATACATCGTAGTTTTTGAGAGCAGTTCTGGGGGGTTTTGTGGCCTCTCATGCCCTGATGACAAGAAAAAGCCACATATTACATAGTCAAGAGAAGAGACATGTACTTTTTTCTCTCTATCTATCTTTCTCTCCCTCTCCGTTATGTAATAGATGGCTGGGAGATGTTGGAAGCATGATGTAACCTGACAGACGTGGCATCCTTCCTGCATGTCCCACCATAACCCACCCTCCTCCTCTCCTTCCTCTCTCTGCATGTCCGCACCCATTGACCCAGTCCCAGGACCCCTGCTTCCTCTCATCTGTCTGTCTACTTATCCTCTCTCTCCCTGGGCCGTAAGCGCCTTATGCCCTGTTCATAAACACACACAGGGTTAGGAAGTAACTGATCAGTTACATGTACTGTATTCAGATTACAAAAAACTCTTAACTGTAATCAGTTATGTTACCAGTAAAAAATATTGTCATCAGATTACAGACACTTTTGAAAAACTAGATGATTACTTCTTGGATGACTTTTCAATTCAGAAATTGTGGCACACTTTTAAATACATTATGACACTCAATTCAGCATTGAAAAAAGGCATATATTTAAGTTTGTTCCACCTGAACGAGTCTGACCACAGGTCAGAGACCACTATGATGACAGACCAAATGCATTTGATGGATCCTTTTTGTCTTCTTCTAATGCCTCTTAAAGGGAAAGTAATCCAAAAGTAACTGAAAGTAATCAGATTACGTTAATGAGTTTGGGTCATCTAAAAGTTATGTTACTGATTACAATTCTGGACAGGTAACTAGTAACTGTAACAGATTACATTTAGAAAGCAACCTGCCTAACCCTGAACACACAGCAGCACTGAATCACTGCTATCTAGGAAGAGCTGTTGCCACAAATACATCATCTCTCTTACGCCACACTCTTTTTATAACTCTAGAGATAATTGAACAGGTTTCATTGTCTTACTTTGTTATGCTGAGTTACCCAACTGCCCTGAATTTCAAACGTTTTCTTTGCACTGCCGTCTCTGAGATCTATTTCCTTCCCTTCAAAAGACCCACTTGCTCCCCATCCTCTTCTAAAGTCTCTTTCCTCCCCTCCTTCATTAAAGATTTGGATATCCTATATCTCCCTTAATTCTCTACCCCCTGGCCCACTGCTTAGGTCCCAGCCAATGGCTTGTATAATCATCCCCCACTTCCCTCTTCTCTTATCCAGCGTGGTGTAGCCTACATATTCCTATGTGTTTTGAAGTGGATCTGGGGGGACGGGTGGTGTAGCTGAAGCCCCCTGTCTTGTTCTGTCCCGGCAGAGTGGAGCTGAGGAGGGAGTAGAGACTCTTTCATAATGGACTTATACATGTGCAGATGTGTGGGTTTAGCCTATGTGTATGCGAGAGAGAGGGATGGAGAGGGAGTAGAATTGGAGAGTGACAAGGGGGGGGGGGAGAGAGAGAATGGAGTGGAGAGAGAGAGAGTATCACTGTCAGAGTAAATTCCTTCCTGCTTGTTTACAAGCAACGCGGGGGAGGAAGGGGGGCGCGCGACAGGCAGTCATCTCCCTGTGTCTGTTTTTACATTCCCCTGTTTAACCGTCATGGGAAAAGATCCCCGCACTCATACATAAAAAAAGTGGATGGAATGCAGGGTTTTTTCCATGTTTATTTCTTGTCACTTCATCCGAGCTCTTTGCCACATTAGTGAGCATGGGGCACAAAAAAAAAGAGAAAAGATGGGGTTCCAAACAAATGTGCCGTTGACCTACAGGCAGGAAGTGAATTCACAATGGTGCTACATGTTCAGCATGGCAATGTGTTTGTGTCAGATAAAGAGCGAGTGAGAGGGAGGAGGAGTGTATGAGAGAGAGGTAAAGTGTCTAAATGCGCGTACACATGTGAGCATATTCTTGAATTGACAGCACAGCTGGCTGCATTGTTTGACTGATGCTGAGTGGAAAATTCCTGCTACAACTGAGTATGGAGAGAGGGAAATAGGGAAGAGAGGAGGAGGGGGCCGCTGAGGGGGCAGGGCTAGGGTCCGAAAAGCAATGGAGGGATTGGTTGGCAGGAAAGCTGCCTTTGTGAGATCACAGCCCCCACAACAGCTTCCACCCACATGATGAGTGAGCGGGCTCCCTGCTAAAGATTCTGAGACAAGAAAAGTATCAATGAGAAAACGCCTGCGCATCTGTTATTATGTGTCACTATGTGACTCATTCAAATTTACTAGATAATGGACATTCACATTGATGAAAATGTGTTTTAGTAGAGCTAGGCCTTGTAAAAAAAGAGAACGCAAATTTCAGCATATATTGTCCACCCACTTCTGATTTTTGTTCAATCATATCAGGTGTATATGTGTGCAAAGGTGAGAGCTTGCCCATGCTCTTTTTATTGTCTTGCACATGCTGACCTGAAGCTGTCACGCTTGGGTAATGCAGTATTTCTGCCACCAGAGGGTGACACACAGTCAGGCTGGCCATGTCCTCACCTGCGGGACCCTCACACCATGCTTGCTGTCTGGGAGTGTGAAATTGGGATGATACCCACGGCATCAAGTGTTTATTGTAAAACATAACATGCTAGATTTCACCTGCAATCTAGTGCATGCAATCATCAAAAAACAACAACATGAAAACATGAAGAAAACTTAGACAGCACTTCTAAAAAACACCAGACATCAGAGTTGATCAGTCATGGGGAGAATGCAGTGTGACGTACTGATGAACTGAACAGTGTTAGCAGTCCCATCCATTCAGTCCCATAGCAATGTGACATGACAGGTTCTGTTTACTCATCATTTGCTGCAATGCGTGCATGATGCATTTCCATCCTTGGCTGACTGTAAATGTAAACTGAGCTTAGCAATGGTGCATTTCCAATTAGGATTTACCCAGTGTTTTACCCAAAAGGCTCAGACTTTTCTGTTTCCATCTAGGCGGGCTGGCACCCGTGCATGGCTCTGGCGGACCAGCTCTAACTTGGGACCAAAGCCAGGCCACTGGTACTTTCCAACTGGCATTGACATAACAATGGCTAATTGTGAGCTTTAACACCTTCTCACAAAGCAACAGTCTTGAATGATGCAGAGGTTGTTGATACTGCTCGCCTCAAGTCTTTAGTGTCATACTGCTGATGGAAACACAATAACACTAGAGCCTACATTAACATAGAAGAGTGGCGACCCACTGGTGTGGGGGTAAGTCTAATTGGAAAAGCACCACAAGTGTACTTTTTTCCATAACATTTCTGAAAGCCTCCACTTTTCCACAATCCTTTTTGAAATCTTGAAGATGAAAAAATATAAAGGGCTGTGCAACTGTATAGTCTGTTTATATGTGTTATTATTGCAGTGGAAATATGTGGTGTATGGAAATACAGATATCCCAGTAAGCAAATTGACGTTGAAAATACGTCTTTTAGATGTATTTTCCAGACGTTGACGTCAGGTGCATTTTACGTGCTGAATGAAAGGTGAAAATATGTAATTTACAGACATTGAAAATATGTATTTTTCTGTCATTGATTTTATGGGCAAATTTCAACAGCACATACACTACCGGTCAAACGTTTGGACACACATACTCATTCAAGGGTTTTTCTTAATTGTTACTATTTTCTGCATTGTAGAATAATAGTGACGATATCAAAACTATGAAATGACACAAAAGGAATCATGTAGTAACCAAAAAAGTGTTAAACAAATCAAAATATATTTTATATTTGAGATTTTTCAAATAGCCCTCCTTTGCCTTGATGACAGCTTTGCACACTCTTGGTATTCTCTCAACCAGCTTCATGAGGTAGTCACCTGGAATGCATTTCAATTAACAGGTGTGCCTTCTTAAAAGTTAGCCCTATTTGGTAAAAGACCAAGTCCATATTATGGCAAGAACAGCTCAAATAATCAAAGAGAAGCGACAGTCCATCATTACTTTAAGACATGAAGGTCAGTCAATACGGAACATTTCAAGAACTTTGAAAGTTTCTTCAAGTGCAGTCGCAAAAACCATCAAGCGCTATGATGAAACTGGCTCTCATGAGGACCACCATAGGAATGGAAGACCCAGAGTGTGTACATTCTCATTATATCACAATAATACTTTTTTAAGAGTCTTAATATAGGAAAAAGGAGCGTCAGGTGCAAATAGTCCGGGTAGCCATGATTAGCTGTTCAGCAGTCTTATGGCTTGGGGGTAGAAGCTGTTAAGAAGCCTTTTGGAACTAGACTTGGTGCTCCAGTACTGCTTGCCGTGTGGTAGCAGAGAGAACAGTCTATGACTAGGGTGGCTGGAGTCTTTGACCATTTTTAGGGCCTTCCTCTGACACCGCCTGGTATAGAGGTCCTGGATGGCAGGAAGCTTGGCCCCAGTGATGTACTGGGCCGTACGCACAACCTTCTGTATCCGGTCTCACTGTAATTGACCGTTAATTAAAATAAACACATTTAGCAGCTCCTGGCTTCCACGCATAGCCTACAAGCCACTAATGCAGACCTTTGGAACATCTACATTTTATCCATTTAATATAGCCTACACCTTCACAATAAATTCATTATTTATTTAGACAGGTCTAAAGAAACATGATATCAAGAAAATGTTGTCTGGACCAAATCTGAACCGAACATAGACGTCTATGATTGGTTCAGATTTGGTCCAGTCCAGACCAAATATCAAGGACGTTGATTTTTGGTCTGGACTGGATGGCAGGAAGCTTGGGCCCAGTGATGTACTGGGCCGTACGCACTACCCTCTGTAGTGCCTTGCGGTCAGAGGCCGCAAGGCACTCAACACGGGGGCCCCTCAGGGGTGCGTGCTCAGTCCCCTCCTGTACTCCCTGTTCACCCATGACTGCATGGCCAGGCACGGCTCCAACACCATCATTAAGTTTGCCGACGACACAACAGTGGTAGGCCTGATCACCGACAACGATGAGACAGCCTATAGGGAGGAGGTCAGAGACCTGGCAGTGTGGTGCCAGGATAAAGACAAAGGAGATGATTGTGGACTACAGGAAAAAAAAGAGGACTGAGCACGCCCCCATTCTCATCGACGGGGCTGTAGTGGAACAGGTTGAGAGCTTCAAGTTCCTTGGTGTCCACATCACGAACAAACTAACATTGTCCAAACACACCAAGACAGTTGTGAAGAGGGCACGACAAAGCCTATTCCCCCTCAGGAGACTGAAAAGATTTGGCATGGGTCCTCAGATCCTCAAAAAGCTCTACAACTGCACCATCGAGAGCATCCTGACTAGTTGCATCACCGCCTGGTATGGCAACTGCTCGGCCTCTGACCGCAAGGCACTACAGAGGGTAGTGCGTACGGCCCAGTACATCACTGGGGCCAAGCTTCCTGCCATCCAGTCCAGACCAAAAATCAACGTCCTTGGACGTTGAAATCAAGGCCAGTCCGAAAAGGACCAAATTATTAGTAGTATAAAAAGACGTCCAAAAGATGTCGCCGTCTATAAATGCTTAGTGGAGTGGGTGACAACCGCTCACTCAGGGAGCCAATGTGCCCACATAATCTGTCTTTGGTTTATATACTGTTTCAGTAAAGCAGTGCAGTGTCTGGGAGGGATGGAGAGAGAGGTTAAGGGTTCTGGTGGGGGGACTTGTTGCCAGGCCTTTCTTTGTGTAGGAAACACTGGATCTAAAATTACATTTCCAATGTGAGCTTCACGTCTACCCAACTATCACGACTACTAATCATGAATAAAAATAAAAATCAGGAGTTTCTCTCTCCCCCCTATTTATTACCTGCCAGCTACTATTATATAATACCCACTCTGCAATGCACGGGCACAGAAATATAGCTTGCTAAGCTGAGACAAAGCTTTTTTTCTTCTGATACAGTTGAAGTCGGAAGTTTACATACATCTTAGCCAAATACGTTTAAACTCAGTTTTTCACAATTCCTGACAATTAATCCTAGTAAAAATTGTCTTAGGTCAGTTAGGATCACCACTTTATTTTAAGAATGTGAAATGTCAGAATAATAGTAGAGAAAAGTTATTTATTTCAGCTTTTATTTCTTTCATCACATTCCCAGTGGGTCAGAAGTTTACATACACTCAATTAGTATTTGGTAGCATTGCCTTTAAATTGTTTAACTTGGGTCAAACGTTTCGGGTAGCCTTCCACAAGCTTCCCAGAATAAGTTGGGTAAATGTTGGCCCATTCCTCCTGACAGAGCTGGTGTAACTGAGTCAGGTTTGTAGGCCTCCTTGCTCGCACACGCTTTTTCAGTTCTGCCCACAAATTGTCTATAGGATTGAGGTCAGGGCTTTGTGATGGCCACTCCAATACCTTGACTTTGTTGTCCTTAAGCCATTTTGCCACAACTTTGGAAGTACAGTGGGGGAAAAAAGTATTTAGTCAGCCACCAATTGTGCAAGTTCTCCCACTTAAAAAGATGAGAGAGGCCTGTAATTTTCATCATAGGTACACGTCAACTATGACAGACAAAATGAGAAAAAAAAATCCAGAAAATCACATTGTAGGATTTTTTATGAATTTATTTGCAAATTATGGTGGAAAATAAGTATTTGGTCAATAACAAAAGTTTCTCAATACTTTGTTATATACCCTTTGTTGGCAATGACACAGGTCAAACGTTTTCTGTAAGTCTTCACACGGTTTTCATACACTGTTGCTGGTATTTTGGCCCATTCCTCCATGCAGATCTCCTCTAGAGCAGTGATGTTTTGGGGCTGTCGCTGGGCAACACAGACTTTCAACTCCCTCCAAAGATTTTCTATGGGGTTGAGATCTGGAGACTGGCTAGGCCACTCCAGGACCTTGAAATGCTTCTTACGAAGCCACTCCTTCGTTGCCCGGGTGGTGTGTTTGGGATCATTGTCATGCTGAAAGACCCAGCCACGTTTCATCTACAATGCCCTTGCTGATGGAAGGAGGTTTTCACTCAAAATCTCACGATACATGGCCCCATTCATTCTTTCCTTTACACGGATCAGTCGTCCTGGTCCCTTTGCAGAAAAACAGCCCCAAAGCATGATGTTTCCACCCCCATGCTTCACAGTAGGTATGGTGTTCTTTGGATGCAACTCAGCATTCTTTGTCCTCCAAACACGACGAGTTGAGTTTTTACCAAAAAGTTATATTTTGGTTTCATCTGACCATATGACATTCTCCCAATCCTCTTATGGATCACCCAAATGCACTCTAGCAAATTTCAGACGGGCCTGGACATGTACTGGCTTAAGCAGGGGGACACGTCTGGCACTGCAGGATTTGAGTCCCTGGCGGCGTCGTATGTTACTGATGGTAGGCTTTGTTACTTTGGTCCCAGCTCTCTGCAGGTCATTCACTAGGTCCCCTCGTGTGGTTCTGGGATTTTTGCTCACCGTTCTTGTGATCATTTTGACCCCACGGGGTGAGATCTTGCGTGGAGCCCCAGATCGAGGGAGATTATCAGTGGTCTTGTATGTCTTCCATTTCCTAATAATTGCTCCAACAATTGATTTCTTCAAACCAAGCTGCTTACCTATTGCAGATTCAGTCTTCCCAGCCTGGTGCAGGTCTACAATTTAGTTTCTGGTGTCCTTTGACAGCTCTTTGGTCTTGGTCATAGTGGAGTTTGGAGTGTGACTGTTTGAGGTTGTGGACAGGTGTCTTTTATACTGATAACAAGTTCAAACAGGTGCCATTAATACAGGTAACGAGTGGAGGACAGAGGAGCCTCTTAAAGAAGAAGTTACAGGTCTGTGAGAGCCAGAAATCTTGCTTGTTTGTAGGTGACCAAATACTTATTTTCCACCATAATTTGCAAATAAATTCATTAAAAATCCTACAATGTGATTTTCTGGATTTCTTTTCTCAATTTGTCTGTCATAGTTGACGTGTACCTATGATGGAAATTACAGGCCTCTCTCATCTTTTTAAGTGGGAGAACTTGCACAATTGGTGGCTGACTAAATACTTTTTTTCCCCACTGTATGCTTGGGGACATTGTCCATTTGAATACCCATTTGCGACCAAGTTTGAACTTCCTGACTGATGTCTTGAGATGTTGCTTCAATATATCCACATAATTTTCCTTCCTCATGATGCCATCTATTTAGATGTCCTAACCGACTTGCCAAAACTATAGTTTGTTAACAAGAAATTTGTGGAGTGTTTGAAAAACGAGTTTTAATGACTCCAACCTAAGTGTATGTAAACTTCCGACTTCAACTGTATATCTGCTTACCCCATGATATTGGCAGGCTCAGGTTACCCACCGTTAACAAAGGTATGGAGGAGGAGGAGGAGGAGACAATAACAGACCAGGGAGCGGGGGAATGTAAATTTAGTCACATATTTATTACATAAATATATATAGTAAAATAGACCAGCGACAATTACCATAAAAATATCTTCCTTTAAAATCCTGACCATAAACAAAGATTTGAAAATCACACACTGACATTTACAAACACGCTGATTGTCTGGACCTGTCATAAGCAGCCCACCACAAAAACCTGACATCACACCACCCACTGGAGGGGGAAGGGTTCAGATGCTAGGGCGGGAAGGGGGATGGGACGAGGGTACAGGTTCAGGAGGAAGGGGGTGGAGTTTGGGGTGGGGTTGGTTCGTGCTGGTAGGTGTGATGACAGTGTGGGTGGTGTGAGAGGAGATCACAGTAGATATTCGGAGGTTTTGTGTGTGTGTGTGTGTGTGTTTTAAGAGAGAGGAGAGTATTTTGCCCAGAGCTTGCCTACAGCCTGCCTGTGTTTGACTAGCTTGTGTTTGTCCCTGTGCTTTGTGGGAATGGATTCTGAATACAGTTTGTCATGTCCTTGTAACAGTGACTGCATCTGAGATAGAGAAACAAATAGAAAGTCTCAGATCCCTACTGGTGGTGTACTGTCTTTAACCAGTTGAAGGCCACATGTTTGTCTGTGTACCCTGCTGAAAAAAGCAGCATAGACCCGCATACATTTCAAGCTGGTCCATGCTGGTCTATGCTGGTCAGTACTGGTTGGATGCTGGTCAAGCTGGTCTGACCAGCATGGTCTACCTGGTTCTGCTGGCCGACCAGCATGGGCTAGCTCAGGGGTAGGCAACCCTGTTCCTGGAGCTAATTCCCACGGGGGGCCAGTATGAAAAATGTATGAACTCACTAATTGTAAGTCGCTCTGGATAAGAGCGTCTGCTAAATGACTAAAATGTCCCAAAAAATCAGTTCAGTGATCAGTGCCTAAATTCAACACACCTGGTCTCCCAGGTCGGTTCAATCAAAAACATGAAGTGCCCAAGGCCGTAGGAGCTACATATGAGGACACCGAGATAAAAAAAAAAATTTTGGGGGGGGAACTCAGTCAGGGTCTCAACTTACTGATGAGAGTTAGAATAGTAGAATACATGCTATTTCGAAACTTGGTTGTGCATTAGAAGTTTTCCTCTTGTTATATGTCACTCACTGTCAGTCATTCAATTAGCCCATGTCAGTAAACAATATTTAGATTGGTAAATTAGGGTAGTTAGTCTAGCCAGCTATCTAAATTTGTAGTAATCACGTGCCCAGGGGCCCTGACCTCCAGGGGGCCCCCATTGCTTTTGTTAGTCATGCTCAGATATCATATTAACATGGCATAAGTCATGGCAAAATGTCTAAAACTTATTTGTTTACCTTTTGTTAATAAAATACTAAGTATTAAATGATCGTTTATAATCCTGGTGAGTTAATGTGTAGCTGCTAATTGTATAGATAAATAGGCTATGCGTTTGTAGATCGACTGAGGTTAATGAAGCTACAGCAACCAATGTGATAATGGCTGGGATAATTTTTCCTTATTTTTGCTGTTCTCCAAATAGCATTTTAGAGTTTGTAAAGTGTATAGAAATGCAGTAAATGAGCTTCAACTTTCTCACTGAAACTCAAACCCTGGCTACGGCCCTGGAAGTGCCTGCGACACTCCAGGACCAGTGTTGCCTACACCTGGTCGCTGGTTATGCTGGCATAACCGTTGTGTTTTTGCTGGTGACCACATTGTATAAACCATAACTTGTTTTTACAGTAACTTACTGGCAGCGTTACCTGGTTTAACAGTACATTACTGTAAAAAAACAAATGTACTGTTCAACCAAAATTTCTTTGGAATTTACAGTAACATACTGTAACTTTTTGTACAGTAACGTACAGGTAACTGGCTGCCAGTAAGTTACCGTAAAAACAACTTATGTTTTTTAAAGTGTACTTTTAGTTTACGGTTTACGCAGCTTTTTGGCCATTAGCCAACTGGCATTTCTCAATGAGTTTAAAGCACGTGAATGCATCCAACTGGTATTTATGACTTCACAACTTGTACATTTCCACCTCCCACTTGGTTACGAACGCAGCATTACTTTCACAGTACTTTGAAATGTAGGTGGGGGCAATGTGCTGGCGGGGGCTCATTAGCATATTTGGGGGCATGATCTAAAATATGTTGTATTTGTGCCAACCGTTAGTAGAAGTGTTGTACCAATGTAAAATGTTGATGAAGGTTGAGCACCTCATTTGTCCACTCCCAGTTCTGCAATCTTTGTAAGAGCGTGTGACAATCAAGAGCTGCATTGTTAAGAGGTGACTGCATGTTCCAGTAACTTAATGGCAGTTGGTTACTGGGAAGTTCATGTTTAATGTTCAATAACATACTGTCAGCTTGCGGCAAGTAGTTATTATACAATTCACAGTAACTTACTGTGGCTGATCTCTGCCACGCTCGCTGACCTGATGGTGTTGCAGGAAGGTCGATTTGCTGCCAACCAAGAGGTTGAGGCCAGGTGAGGCTGGGTCTCAAGTGTGCTCACCACAAAGAAAGCTTGTTAGTTGTCAGCTAATGTTATAAGCTTTCTTGTAATCAGAAAAGTTCACTGAAGGTACCGCAAGCTTCTGGTAGCTAGTTGCAAGTAAGTTACTGTGCTTTTTACAATAACTTACTGACAGCTGGTTGCCAATTAGGTAATGCAAAATTCACAGCAACTAACTTCCATTAAGTGACTGTGAAATGCACAGTAACTTCTTAACATTGCAGTTCTTTAATGTCACATGCTCTTTACAAAGATTCCAGAACTGACAGTGTTAAAAGAGGTGCTCAACCTTTGACAACATAACCATCAACCCCTTAAACTGGTACAACATTTCTACTGACGGTTGGCACAAATACATGTATATTAGATCACACACACAAATATGCTAATGAGCCCCACTGGTACATTGCCCCCACCTACATTTCAAAGTGCAGTGATGATTGTACCTTATATTCAAAATATTGGGTAGAAAAATATGACATTATACTAGATTATCTGCACATGTACCCTAAAAGGAACCGACAAGTACCATGGGAGTTTGACCTTTTTGTACCCCAGGGAACAACACTGTACCCTAACTGTGTCCTAAAGCAATTTTTTAAAGTTTGTGTTGTCAGATAATCTGACAATTATTGACTTGATTCTGGGCAACTTTTAGCAAAGTGCAGAAATTTATTTTTGCCATTAAATCTATGGTCAACCATTAGCAACCAAGAGGTGGTGAGTTCAAATCCCAAGTTAGGTATAGTCTCAAGTAACCAGCATTCAGAAGCATACTGTCCTTTTACAGCAATAACACCTTAATTCAGCTGTAAAACTTCTGTAATTAGTTGTCGTTTACCGTACTTTCACTGCAACCAGTAGTGTACCGTAAAATTACAGGAACTTTTTTAACAGTGTAGCATTTCATTGCATGAAAGGAAAACATGGTGGAGAGGGAAAGAACAGAATGGTTCTTCACAACCATCACAGCAGTAAAGAACCCTTCCTGATTTTTTTTTGTGTATGCTGGTCCAGCATTGTCTAGCTGGTCAAGCTGGTCTGCAAAACCACACCCATAATTATCCTATTTCCCATCATGCTCTATTGCAGTTTTATTTTTTATAATTGTTTGTTTCAATATCTGTGTTTTTGCATGTACATTGATCGATTCATTAATCAATTAATTACACAAAGATAAATAACATACATTTTTCTAAACTAATCCAATCTGTTTGTTGGATTTATTGCACCCGTTACTGAAATGGTTGTTCCAGTTTAGATGGTTTAGGTAGTGTCATTTATTAATCTTTTTAACCTAGGCAGTCATTCTAGCGAATTATTGGCTATCCCCACTCAGATTGGATTCCAGTAGGAATTAGACATCACTTTGCAGGCCAGCATAATGTGACTTGACGCAGGTTTTGTGGGTGACCAGCATATGCTGGTACACTGGTGACCAGTTTCTAAAACACAGATAAGGCTGGTCACCAGCAACAACACAACAAAGGCTGGTCACCAGTGAAAACACAACAAAGGCTGGTCAACCGGGGAAAACACATTAAAGGATGGTCACCTGCGAAAACACAACAAGTCTGGTCACCAGCGAAAACACAACAAAAGCTGGTCACCAGCGAAACCACAACGAAGTTTGGTTTCCAGTGAAAAACATAACGAAGGCTGGTCACCAGCCTATGCTGGTCAATACTGTTTTTTTCAGCAGGGTACTGTGTCCTCTCTGGCCACCACAGGTTACGGCAGTCTCAGATCAAGACTAAAGCCTTGATAGATTTACATGTACTGCTGGCTGAAGGGTTTGAATTCTGTTTTATGTAACAATAACCACAAATATAATGAGAAGTTAGCGAACAACTTTTTTGAAGAAAAAAAAAACATTCATTAGAAAAAGGACACAAATATCCATCAAAACAACATCAAGTGACACAAAAATGACTCGAACCAGAGAAAATAAAATTGAACCCATCGATATTGAGGTCACCTCTGCGTCTTTCCATTAGTCAAATTTGGCAAGATAAAACCCATAGCTTTGAATCAGGTGTCATGTTGAAGTGCACCGTCAAGACCTTTTGAAGAAAATTGGCACGTGGCCTCTCTCTGGATAGAACAGTGGATTGCAAAAGTTCAGGTGATAGACAGCGACACAAAATGATCACACACACATCTGTACAACAAAACATCAGCCAGAATGTAGTCCCTATTCCAGGACTGGAGAACAGTGGAGACATAGTAAGAGAGGCAGTTTGACATGGACCCTTCTGTCAGCACCAGCTACTGTAGACTGGATTTAGTAGTGGGTAAAGTACTGTAGTACAGTACTAGGTATTGGTAAACTATGGACTCAATTAGTCTGTGTGGAAATTCTGTGTGAAAACGTTTGATCCTTTTGCTGGAATTCTAAACTAGCTTAACAGAGGATTTCTCTGGTTTTGCATACAATAAAATGCTATAGTAGAGTATTAGCCAATGGGATTGCAGGGTGCAATCTGTGCTAGGAGGGTGCATGTCAGAGCAGTGCCTTGAAAAAGACAGGAAACACATTTGATGGACAGCATGGGAACAGGAGGGGTTAAGGAAAGCACCCTTTGAGGCCTCACTTTCAAACCTGAGCAGTCCCAACCGATCAAACTTTACATATGCATTCATACATATGGCTTGCTAATTCTCTAATCCATTTTTTCCCTAATAGTGTACATTCCTTGCTGTCTAGGCATATAATCTCCGCCACACCATTTACAAAAATATCTCCACGATTAGAAATTTCAATAGACACATACAGTGCCTTGCAAAAGTATTCATCCCCCTTGGCATTTTTCCTATTTTGTTGCATTACAACCTGTAATTTAAATGGATTTTTATTTGGATTTCATGTAATGGACATACACAAAATAGTCCAAATTGGTGAAGTGAAATGAAAAAAATAACTTGTTTCAAACAATTCTAAAGAAATAAATAACGGAAAAGTGGTGCGTGCATATGTATTCACCCCCTTTGCTATGAAGCCCCTAAATAAGATCTGGTGCAACCAATTACCTTCAGAAGTCACATAATTAGTTATATTGCACACAGGTGGACTTTATTTAAGTGTCACATGATCTCAGTATATATACACCTGTTCTGAAAGGCCCTAGAGTCTGCAACACCACTAAGCAAGGGGCACCACCTAGCAAGCGACACCATGAAGACCAAGGAGCTCTCCAAACAGGTCAGGGACAAAGTTGTGGAGAAGAACAGATCAGGGTTGGGTTATAAAAAAATATCAGAAACTTTGAACATCCCACGGAGCACCATTAAATCCATTATTAAAAAATGGAAAGAATATGGTACCACAACAAACCTGCCAAGAGAGGGCCGCCCACCAAAACTCACGGACCAGGCAAGGAGGGCATTAATCAGAGGCAACAAAGAGACCAAAGATAACCCTGAAGGAGCTGCAAAGCTCCTCAGCGGAGATTGGAGTATCTGTCCATAGGACCACTTTAAGCCGTATCCTCCACAGAGCTGGGCTTTACAGATGAGTGGCCAGAAAAAAGCCAATGCTTAAAGAAAAAAAGAAGCAAACACGTTTGGTGTTTGCCAAAAGGCATGTGGGAGACTCCCCAAACATATGGAAGAAGGTACTCTGGTCAGATGAGACTAAAATTGTGCTTTTTGGCCATCAAGGAAAACGCTATGTCTGGCGCAAACCCAACACCTCTCATCACCCCGAGAACACCATCCCCACAGTGAAGCATGGTGGTGGCAGCATCATGCTGTGGGGATGTTTGTCATCGGCAGGGACTGGGAAACTGGTCAGAATTGAAGGAATGATGGCGCTAAATACAGGGAAATTCTTGAGGGAAACCTATTTCAGTTTTCCAGAGATTTGAGACTGGGACGGAGGTTCACCTTCCAGCAGGACAATGACCCTAAGCATACTGCTAAAGCAACACTTGAGTGGTTTAAGGGGAAACATTTAAATGTCTTGGAATGGCCAGACCTAGTCAAAGCCCAGACCTCAATCCAATGAGAATCTGTGGTATGACTTAAAGATTGCTGTACACCAGCGGAACCTATCCAACTTGAAGGAGCTGGAGCAGTTTTGCCTTGAAGAATGGGTCAAAATCCCAGTGGCTAGATGTGCCAAGCTTATAGAGACATACCCCAAGAGACTTGCAGCTGTAATTGCTGCAAAAGGTGGCTCTCCAAAGTATTGATTTTGGGGGGGTGAATAGTTATGCATTCTCAAGTTTCTGTTTTTTTGTCTTATTTCTTGTTTGTTTCACAATAAAAAATATTTTGCATCTTCAAAGTGGTATGCATGTTGTGTAAATCAAATGATACAACCCCCCCACATTTTTTTTATTTCAGGTTGTAAGGCAACAAAATAGGAAAAATGACAAGGGGGGTGAATACTTTCGCAAGCCACTGTAGGTAGTCCAAGCAGCATAAAGCCGAGCAACCAACTCATCAACTATAATCACCTGTCTTCAAAAGCTCCTAAAGGCACTACCTATTTCTGCTAATAACTAATTGGACAAATTTGGCCTAGTAGGTAACAGACTCAATACAGGACAATCTGACGAATCGCCAGAGCAATTGCTTCACTCCCATTCATAGATCTTCACACGTTATAATATTCACAGCTCTCCATGCCTGAGACAGTGAGCAGGCCACAGTGCAGGTCAAGGAGAGGAGCTCCATGTGCCATAGAGGGGGCATAGTGCTTTGTAATGACTATAGTCACGTGTTCCATCTTACTCAACTTACTACTGTACACAAGCACATCTCGAGGAGGGCTTACCGACACCTAACAGAGACAACTTTTAACAGTTAAAGCACTTCACAACACAAAATGTCGCACACAAGTGCGTGAGCTACCTCTTTCTCTATATCATGCACACACACACGGATGCAGGCACGCGCGCACACACACACTCCCTCTAACTCCTTTTTCCTGTTATCGTTGGCAGGATTAACATGGCAATCTGGTTCTTTCATTAGATCCCTCCGATCTCTGAACTCAAAGAGGTTTTCTCTTGCATCTGTTGCATCAGAATTGCCTTCATGGGGGTGTTTGCTCTAGTCATTTCTACTTCTCTGTGACGATATCCTCATAAGGTTATTCTCAGGAAACCTAAGCTGGAAAAACCAAGCAAACATACAGTGGGGCAAAAAAGTATTTAGTCAGCCACCAATTGTGCAAGTTCTCCCACTTAAAAAGATGAGAGAGGCCTGTAATTTTCATCATAGGTACACGTCAACTATGACAGACAAAATGAGAAAATAAATTCCAGAAAATCACATTGTAGGATTTTTAATGCATTTATTTGCAAATTATGGTGGAAAATAAGTATTTGGTCAATAACAAAAAAGTTTCTCAATACTTTGTTATATACCCTTTGTTGGCAATGACACAGGTCAAACGTTTTCTGTAAGTCTTCACAAGGTTTTCACACACTGTTGCTGGTATTTTGGCCCATTCCTCCATGCAGATCTCCTCTAGAGCAGTGATGTTTTGGGGCTGTCGCTGGGCAACACGGATTTTCAACTCCCCTCCAAAGATTTTCTATGGGGTTGAGATCTGGAGACTGGCTAGGCCACTCCAGGACCTTGAAATGCTTCTTACAAAGCCACTCCTTCGTTGCCCGGGCGGTGTGTTTGGGATCATTGTCATGCTGAAAGACCCAGCCACGTTTCATCTTCAATGCCCTTGCTGATGGAAGGAGGTTTTCACTCAAAATCTCACGATACATGGCCCCATTCATTCTTTCCTTTACACGGATCAGTCGTCCTGGTCCCTTTGCAGAAAAAACAGCCCCAAAGCATGATGTTTCCATCCCCATGCTTCACAGTAGGTATGGTGTTCTTTGGATGCAACTCAGCATTCTTTGTACTCCAAACACGACGAGTTGAGTTTTTACCAAAAAGTTATATTTTGGTTTCATCTGACCATATGACATTCTCCCAATCCTCTTCTGGATCATCCAAATGCACTCTAGAAAACTTCAGACGGGCCTGGACATGTACTGGCTTAAGCAGGGGGACACAGCAGGATTTGAGTCCCTGGCGGCGTAGTGTGTTACTGATGGTAAGCTTTGTTACTTTGGTCCCAGCTCTCTGCAGGTCATTCACTAGGTCCCCCCGTGTGGTTCTGGGATTTTTGCTCACCGTTCTTGTGATCATTTTGACCCCACGGGGTGAGATCTTGCGTGGAGCCCCAGATCGAGGGAGATTATCAATGGTGTTGTATGTCTTCCATTTCCTAATAATTGCTCCCACAGTTGATTTCTTCAAACCAAGCTGCTTACCTATTGCAGATTCAGTCTTCCCAGCCTGGTGCAGGTCTACAATTTTGTTTCTGGTGTCCTTTGACAGCTCTTTGGTCTTGGCCATAGTGGAGTTTGGAGTGTGACTGTTTGAGGTTGTGGACAGGTGTATTTTATACTGATAACAAGTTCAAACAGGTGCCATTAATACAGGAAACGAGGGGAGGACAGAGGAGCCTCTTAAAGAAGAAGTTACAGGTCTGTGAGAGCCAGAAATCTTGCTTGTTTGTAGGTGACCAAATACTTATTTTCCACCATAATTTGCAAATAAATTCATTAAAAATCCTACAATGTGATTTTCTGGATTTTTTTCTCTCAATTTGTCTGTCATAGTTGACGTGTACCTATGATGAAAATTACAGGCATCTCTCATCTTTTTAAGTGGGAGAACTTGCACAATTGGTGGCTGACTAAATACTTTTTTCCCCACTGTACATAGGCCTATCTTTCCCCCAAGATCCCAACTCTGTTACCTGCATTTTTTCAAAGCAAACCAATGAACATCCACACGAATCATCGATGTCTATATAAAATACTGCAGTACAGTGTCACAAAGGAGCAATACAAAACGCAATCAGTAAGGCAGCCGTTTCAAAACCTGCAATGCCTCTAGTGCCAAAAACAAGAGAACCCAGGACAGATGTAACACTATGAACAGTCTGGTTTCCATTTGCAAGCAGAAAGTAATTCCAGCTGAGCCCCTTTAAAGCATTACTACCCACTCGCATTCTGCACTTGTGAGTTACAACCCCTAACGGTTCCCAATCCCCCCCCTCCTCCCCAGCCTATTGGGCGGCAGGTAGCCTAGCGGTCAGAGCGTTGGGCCAGTAACCGAAAGGTTTCTAGTTAGAATCCCAGAGCCAACAAGGTGAAAAATCGGTCAATCTGCCCTTGAGCAAGGCACTTAACCCTAATTGCTCCAGGGTTGCCGTCAATATTGGCTGATCCCTGGCTGTGACCCCACTCTTCTAGGGTGTCTCGGGGAGTTGGGATATGCAAAAAACACATTTCCACACTCGTCCAGGTTACCCACTTGTATATGGAGTGAAACAGGACAAATATAAGCACTCCCTATTTGACCTATTTAACACGTCATTGGCTACATTCTTCAAGGGAAATAATAATTTTAGTCTATGACAAGGCTGTTTTACAGAAATCTGTCTCGTACTGCGGCCTCAAAAGATGCTTAGGGAGTAGGGGAGAACACAGGTCAGTGCATGGTCAGCACAGCACGCATCCACAACACACACAGAGGCACATACACATACAAACCGACAAAGACGGACACGCACGCAACACACACGTACATACAAACACAAACACACACACACCACAAATAAATTTGAGCCATACCAAGCTTCCAATGCATCACTAAGTATTGGCATTAAGCACACCTAAATAGAACAGGCCTGTGGACAGAGGAGCAAAGCTTTTCCTCAGATGGTGAATTGCTGCCATATTGGATGGAAGCCATGAAGTGGACCATTCGCTAACTGTGTGGGGGAGCTGAGTATTGCTGCCTACTCTGTAGCTGTAAAGGGAACGCGCATAGACCGGAAAATCAAGCAGGGATCCACTGTCTGTGATTGTTACAATCTATTTTGTACACTGTGTGTCTGTGTGTAGTAAGCAAAGGTGGGACATGTGATTCCTTCTGGACCATAGGGTATAATTGTTTTTGTCTGGGGGCAAGGAACTGGCCCAAACACAGAAAACTCCTGTGTGAGTGTTCACCGTGCTGTCAGTGTTTATCACCTAACACACAAACACACGCACGTACGGTCACTCACAGACACACACACACTGAAGCAGACAGACATTATGAATACAGGCAGACAGAGACAGAGAGACATACGCACAAACACACGCACAGAAATACTCTCTCATTTGAACAAAGCTATGAGGTTATGGTGCTGTTTCTTTGCATGATCAGTATGAGAAAGGATAAGGGGAAAGAAATGGAAAACCAACGAGAGGGAGCACAGTACAAACAGTACATAACATAACATTCTCCATCCATAGGGCAAAAAATATGAGCTAACAATTGTGGTTCATCTAAGGTTTATCATCATTTATTTAGAAAATGTTATTTTTACCTGAGAGAACCCTTCAATAACTTTCTTATCCAGTCCGAGAAACAAGTGTGTCTGTGAGTGTGCATGTTTAGAGTGGGTCACGGTGTTGTAGCCAACGCTCTCATGGGTCATGAGTGTTAAAACCAGCCATGCAAATTTATATTGTCTCACAGTAAATCACCTAATAGGGTCTGACAAGACCAGTTAAACTACAGCACCACTCGCTCACATATTGCACTTCATTAAAAGCTCATCCAAAATCATTTGTTAAATTTTTTTGTCAACTGCTATGGCTTCGAGGCTACAGCGCCACAAATATAATGGTTGAACTAATTCAAAGTAATAGTTCAAATGTTGCAAGCGCTATTTGGCCATTATCGGGTGCAATCAGTGTATTTCAACTCTTTGTGCTGACACAATCATTAACTGTTTTTATATTATATTCTCCAGAAAGACTCTAGAATCTAGGCTACTGAAAGTGCATCTCAACTACATACATGCTGCTATGTCAGGGCTGCCTAACCCTTTTCCTGGAGATCTACTGTCCTGTGGGTTTTCAGTCCAACCTTAAAACCTACAGGACAGTAGATCTCCAGGAAGAGGGTTGGGCAGCCCTGTGCTATGTCATTTCACAGCGGGTTGAAGCTGTCTTGTTTATGTGTGGTGACTTGGTTTGTTCAATGGTTGTTCATCAGTGCATTCGCTCGTGTCTCCGAGTTGTCTGGCCTTTGACCTCCATGATGAGAGGTGAGAGATCATCCTGCCATTGCACACGTTACTCGCATCTCACCAACGTACGTCACTCACCACCCACTGAGCACCATAACGTCTTGAATTACATTCATTTGGCCACTAGATTAAATATTTTAAAGCTCATCTATGCAAGTGTTTCTTTTTTTTCACTTATCTTTCTAAAAGAACGATACAAAGATAGAATTTAGGGACTCGTCTGAGGCTGCATGGGCCTTGTTAGGTAGCACCGAATCGATCCACTGAACCATGAGAGCGTTGTATCATGTAGACAAATACTGTTACACAGATACATACACATCACACACACACACACACTGATTCTGGAGCAGTTTACAACAGCACAACTCTTCTACGACAGTGCCCTTCCAACACTTGGCCTTTTGCCATTTCAACAAGTAGACTTGCTGGACCCCAGGGACCAGCCGGTGAGCTGGGTCATGGTTGGAACCAGAGCCTTTGAGTATCCCGTCAACCCTGGGCCCCACTCACTTGACAGCCCTGACCCTCGGCCCGCACAGATTAGCAAGGGTCTTTGCTCCCAGATCAAATAAGGACCACTGGGATTCATGCAGTTGAGTTGACAAGGTTGAAACTGCTTTAATATAAACATGACTGCCAGTCTGCCTCGCCAGTAAAGGGAGCACACTTTTGGGGGGGGTTGTAGGGGATTTGCATAGACATCTTACTACTTGCGTTTCTTTTTTTGTCTTCACAAAACTCTACATTTGGCATAGGTGGAGCAAACACAACCCCAAAAAACAAACTGTCACAGATAATCTCCTTCCTCTTCCCATGTGTCAGCCTGTTGGACTGAACCATGCTAAGACTGCTGATGAAAAGACAGGGGTGTTGGGGGATTCTATTAAATGGGCTTTCCCAAATGAAGATGTAGCGGGCAGTAGCCAGGCAAGCTGAGGTTTAGGCGTAGCTTTATATTGGAAATATTGGCTGACTTCTCTTTTAGCGAGGTCTTGCCATTCGCCTTCTAAACGGCAATATCCACTGCACCTTCACATCCTCTACCTACTGTGGCTGTTACCCACTGCCATCGTTAACCTGGACAGACTATTCTGTTGGTGGACACACTGTATAACCTTGACTGTGTAGCGCTTAGAGTCGTGGCCAGGACATAATGTAGGGATGGCTAGCTATCTCTTTGCAAAGAATAGGAGGCACAGGGATGATTCATGTCACGGGGCACTTTTGAATACGGATCGACATGCGCATGTGAGAGTGCACACACAAGCACACAAAGATGTATGAAGCATTAATATACATTGCATTTTTTTCTCTTACTTTACATGATGGTGGGATGCTGGAGCCGGCAAGGTTGTGCTCAAGCCTCAACACCCAGTTTGTGAGTGTTGCATATGATTTTACATATACTGGTTTTTCATATTTTCATTTTTGTATTTACATCCTTGGTTATGGCCAAAATAAAACAAAAAAGAATAAAAACAAACAGAAAATGATTTACTAAAAAAATAAAAAGAACATACTGTATATATTGCACCTTGCAGATGGGCAATATTCTCAGTTTGTTTGTGTGTAACGTCTATGTGACACCACTGTCCATTCTGCTGGTGAGCGGAAGTGAGGTTGTGGGTACTGGGCTCAGATCCAGCCCCGTCCTGTCAGCTACATTCAATACCATAGAGCACTCAGCCATTACAAAAGACATCCCCCAAGCTCTGGGCCATTCACATTTGACTTCACTATCTATGGTCGTGGATACACCTGGGAGAGGCCAACTGCCAGCAATCCATTTCAGCACCTGCTGATGATGCAAGACTTTACTGATGTTGTGTTGTATCCACAATCCTCCTAGAATCAATTTAATAGGTAGCGAGCGCCAAGGCTTGAGGGTGAGTCTTTTTGTAATTACTACAGATGCGTACGCGCCACAAGCACATATATACCTCAATGTACATTTTTCTATGCATTTACGCACTTCCACATGTGCCTGTGAATCATCACTCCTCTCAAGTTCCTTTTGAGTTTTGTGTTGTGTGAGGTATGAGAAGATTGTGTTTCGGTTGCATTATATTTCCTGTTTGTGATTTTTTTTCAAAGTCTTCTTTCATAAAAAAGGAAACCAAATATATATAAAAAGAAAATATTCCTGTTTTTGTTTGTTGTAAATTCCTCCTGATAAAAGGGACGGACAATCAGACAGATACACAGACAACAGAACAGTTGGCTTATCAACACAAACTATAGGTGATGTGAAAAAGAAGTGAAATGTCTGTCTATGTTACACTGCACGGCTGTTGTTTTTTCTCTTTTACACAAAGCAGTTTAAGCATAAAAAAACAACAACATCACAACAACAACAAAAAACGTTGAGATAAAATGAAGGGAAAAAAATCTTAGTCTCCAAGCATTTAACTTTTGTTCAGGAGTCTTTTTAAAGTCATATTTTTCTCATTTCACTTTTCTTGGTTCATAGTCATTATCATCATATATTTATTTCTCAATTAAAATTCAACTCCGAAGGTAAAAGCAGCATTTCAACCCCTATTGTCACACATACATGCCCAATAGGCTCACAAGAACGAAGGACATATTGCAAGATATTTTTTACACTGGCTATTTTTCAAAGAAGCTTGGAATTTCATACCCACATCCATTGAATGCCGGTTCTGTTTCAGTTGCCGATCGTCTCCATGTGAAAGTTGGTGGCTCTCCTTATGGAGAGCTGAAGGGGGTATTTGAGGAAATGGGCAGGTGGTGGGGGGGACTCATGTCACAATGAGGGAGTTAAGGGGGAGACCATCTGATCATCTCCCCCTCCTCCAACTTCATAACGGTGCTTTGACAACGGGCGGCAATCCCCCTCTAACCCACACCATATGAAGGACCATATTACGCTCTCTCGTTCACTTGCTCCCATTGCTGCTTTGCCGTTCACATTCATTCGGTAACACTGCCTTAAGTGAGCGGTTATGGCCAGCCTTGTCTCACAAGGGAAAGGCATGGATTCCGTTTGGTGTAAATTTTTCTGACCTACCGTTGGCCTCCTACATTGGGTTGGGTGAATGGGTGAATGGGTGGTAGGGCAGGGGAAGGAGTATGTACTGACGCTGGATCTGGGTAGACTTGGAGACCAGTGCTGAGAGGAGTGTTTGAGTGAAAAACAGGCCACCCCCGGACCATCCCTCGCTCACCCAGGGACGTCTCCAGCCCAGAGTGGATGAGGGTTGGGGAGGAGGGCTGTTGGTTTAATACTGAAAATGTGACAGGGTTGGTTGGGAGCCCCGTCCCAGTGGCCTATTTTATACAGAGTAGGCCAGGACTCCCAGAGGAGGGGGCATGCCTGACAGATGAGTTGGGGCTAGGTTTGAGGATTAGGGGTTGTATAGTTGCTGATGAGGTTGGGGAGAGGGGTTGGGACTACTGCAGTAGTGTTAAAAACAACAACACCAGCCTGGCTGGAGGGGTTTGGTGGTGGTGTTGGTGAAACGTAGAGCTAGGCTCTATAGGGGCTTAGCCAGGGCTGGGGGTGGGGAGACTGGAAGGAGTGGCAGTCTAGGGTGGGGCGTTGGGGGGGGGGGGCTCTGGCTGCTCTGAGGTCTGGTAACAGTTGATTTCCGGTTGATTCCTCCTACGGCAGTTGAGGTTGCTGCAGTGAGGCTTGGCCATCTGCTATGAGTACCCGCCATCCTGATCCCACTCGCGGCGCCGCTCCATGTCTTCACGCATTCCTCCATATGCTCCCGGAATGCTGAAACGCATCCATCCATTCATCCCTCCCTCCGCCTCGTTCAGTCGTTCACAAACTACTGCTTAGCATTCACTAAAAATTGGTTGTCTTTGAACTTTCTTTCCTCAAAAACAGTGCTAAACCTGCCCGGCTACGGCCTGGCAACCTTGGGGTTCTCTGCTTGCTCACAGTGTATCGCTCCTCCAACCAATCCTCTTCCAGGGCGACAGCTGGACTGTACATCTATTTTCCTCCATTGTGTGATTTATTTACTTCCGTTTTAACTGGAAAAAAATAGGGATTCCAAATAAGAAAAGTGACACTTGGTCCCACATAACAAAAAAGAGAAAAGCCGAACGTAATGGTTACCATCCACCGTTCCCCCGAAAAAGAGGAGAGAAGTCAGTGAAACCCATGAGATCACCATAGGGAAGGGCAGGCCCTCCTGTCTTCAGTGGTATTTTGATTCGACTGAGTGATAGTACTGAGAATGTGTGTCCTGTGTGTTTGTGGGATTCGTCTTAATATATGTGTGCTTACGAGTTTACACCCATGCACATGCACCTATGTGTGTTTGTTGAGTATTCTTAAGAGTGTGTGTGTGGGTAGATGGGTGGGTGAGGAGGTTGGGGGCTGCTGCCCTGTGTCCAGAGGTGAGGTAGAGCCTGTCGGCACAGGAGCAATGGCGGCGCCCCAGCCTTGAGGGTGTGCCCACTTTGAGGTAAATGGCAGACGTCATTGGCCTTGCCCTTTCTCAGTGACAGCTACACTAACAACAATTGAGTATGGAAGCTTGGAAGGGCCATACTGAGCTGAGTCACACAGGCGCAGACTCAGACTAACTTACCTTGCAGGTCAGGGCTACATCACTGCAGTGCGTACAGTAAACATGGAATTTGAGTTTCTGAGGTGAGGATGTGTGTGTGTGTGAGACATGAGCTTCCCTGCCTTGTTCACTGCTATTCAGACAGGGTGTGGGAGTCTACATGGATGCTGTTCAGTCTCCAGCCACTGAATCTACTTGCCTGCGATTAACTCTCGCTTTCTCTCTCTCTCTCTCTCACTCATATTCCTCCCCTCTTCTCTTTCACTCTCCCTCCTGTCAGTGGGCCCCTTCCCTCTTTCCCTCTTTCCTTCACTGCGATGACTTTCCTTGGAGAGAGCAGGGCTCAATTGTCATTCATAAGAGGGTCTACTGCTGGCACCAGCAGCACAGGGAATGACAAGGCACGTCTGCCCTGTGTGTGTGTGTGTGTGTCAGTCACAGGAACCGGCCTAATGACAGAACTGAAGGTAGATACGGAGCCATGGTCTGTAGTTTTACACATTTCAGACAATTGAAGTAGACTTATAAATATAGCACCTGACTTGTTTAAAACATGATCACGCTCCAGTCTGAGCATGTCTCAGTTGCGTTCAGAGGTGATAGTAGGTACTGGTAGCTTTGCTCTACGGTAGGCGCTATACGGCACACGTTCAGGACCTCTGTTTGTGTGTGTGTCTCTGTTGCAAGTGACAGCGTCTCCTGAATTATTGTTTTACACTAATTCTGAGACTGAAATTAGTGGACCAGTTTAAAACATGGCTGCCATAATTTCAAACCGGTGCAAAGCTGTGAAGACCACCATCTAGTGGCACAGAGTGACAACTGAGGTGCCTCCAATAGGGCTCTGGGAAGGGACCCAGAGTGTGTGTGTGTGTGTGTGAGTGTGTGCGCGCCTTGGCAAAGGGCTGCAACTTCCACTGGATAAGACATCCCACTGGATAAGACTGCTCAGACAGGGAGGGCCGCCAAACTGATTCCCCAAAACAGGTATGAATAGGTGGTTGGTTAAAAGCAAAAATCATTGTTTGTTTGACTCCTGCTGCTGGTGTGTGGTTGTTGCCTGTTGTTTGTTGTTTACCACGTAAATGTTGGAGAAACGCAAGTCCTGCCAAAACCCTTCCCCGCTCCAGAAAAACAGCCATTCCTATCCCAAGACACCCCAAGTCGCCCCACTACTTCCTATTCGGCAGCGGGGGGCGCCACTCAAACTTCCTGGTCCTCGAAGACCTCCAGGAAGAGCGGGGGGAAAAGTTCAGTTGGACACTCCACCTTCATGTGGAGGAAGCGGCTGGCGTGGCAAGCCCCGATCATACGCAGGTCCGTCACCTTCATCAGCAGCTTAGGCCAGAAGTGGGGAATGTTGTGCTTGCGGTAGTTGATGTAGTGTTCAAACGCTAGCAGGTAGGTCTCCTGGCACTTCTCGATCTTGTCACTGCTCGTCAGGCCCGAGCGGTCTGTGACCAAAGGCAAGGGGAGGGAGGGAGGGAGGGAGGGAGGGAGGGAGGGAGGGAGGGAGGGAGGGAGGGAGAAAAAGGTTTGTGTCAGTAAACGATGAGGGTCATATTTAACCTAGCCTATCATAGGGAAAGGCATATTATTATTTTCTATTTTTTGGAGGTCAAAAAGAAAACATAAATTTTTTACAGCTTTTTTGTTACATACATACATTTTACATATACATTTTACATACTACATACATGGTACTTTTATATACAACATTCACATGACAAAGATATAGGTTTTTCTTATGTAATTACAGTACCAGTCAAAAGTTTGGACACACCAACTCATTCCAGGGTTTTTCTTTATTTTTACTATTTTCTACATTGTATAATAATAGTGAAGACATCAAAACTATGAAATAACACATATGGGATCATGTAGTAACCAAAAAAGTGTTAAACAAATCAAAATATATTTGAGATTTGAGATTCTGCAAAGTAGCCACCCTTTGCCTTGATGACAGCTTTGCACACTCTTGGCATTCTCTCAACAAGCTCCATGAGGAATGCTTTTCCAACAGTCTTGAAGGAGTTCCCACATATGCTGAGCACTTGTTGGCTGCTTTTCCTTCACTCTGCGGTCCAATTCATCCCAAACCATCTCAATTGGGCTGAGGTCGGGTGATATTGGAGGCCAGGTCATCTGATGCAGCACTCCATCACTCTCCTTGGTCAAATAGCCCTTACCAAGCCTGGAAGTGTGTTTTGGGACATTGTCCTGTTGAAAAACAAATGATAGTCACACTAAGCGCAAACCAGATGGGATGGCGTATCACTGCAGAATGCTGTGGTAGCCTGCTGGTTAAGTGTGCCTTCAATTCTAAATAAATCACCAACAGTGTCACCAGCAAAGCACCCCCACACCATCACACCTCCTCCTCCATACTTCACGGTGGGAACCACACATGAGGAGATCATCCGTTCATCTACTCTGCGTCTCACAAAGACACGGCGGTTGGAACCAAAAATCTCAAATTTGGACTCATCAGACCAAAGGACAGATTTCCACTGGTCTATTGTCCATTGCTCGTCTTTCTTGGCCCAAGCAACATTAGTTACATTTTACATTTAGCAGACGCTCTTATCCAGAGCGACTTACAGTTAGTGAATACAATTTTTTATTATTTTTTTGTCATTATTTTGTTTATACTGGCCCCCCATGGGAATCGAACCCACAACCCTGGCGTTGCAAACGCCATGCTCTATCTACATCCCTGCCGGCCATTCCCTCCCCTACCCTGGACGACGCTGGGCCAATTGTGCGCCGCCCATGAGTCTGCCGGTCGCGGCCGGCTGCGACAGAGCCTGGATTCGAACCAGGATCTCTAGTGGCACAGTTAGCACTGCGATGCAGTGCCTTAGACCACTGCGCCACTCAGGAGACAAGCAAGTCTCTTATTATTAATTGGTGTCCTTTAGTAGTGGTTTCTTTGCAGCAATTTGACCATGAAGGCCTGATTCACGCAGTCTCCTCTGAACAGTTGATGTTGAGATGTGTCTGTTACTTGAACTCTGTGAAGCATTTACAGTGGGGAAAAAAAGTATTTAGTCAGCCACCAATTGTGCAAGTTCTCCCACTTAAAAAGATGAGAGAGGCCTGTAATTTTCATCATAGGTACACGTCAACTATGACAGACAAATTGAGAAAAAAAATCCAGAAAATCACATTGTAGGATTTTTTATTAATTTATTTATAATTTATGGTGGAAAATAAGTATTTGGTCACCTACAAACAAGCAAGATTTCTGGCTCTCACAGACCTGTAACTTCTTCTTTAAGAGGCTCCTCTGTCCTCCACTCATTACCTGTATTAATGGCACCTGTTTGAACTTGTTATCAGTATAAAAGACACCTGTCCACAACCTCAAACAGTCACACTCCAAACTCCACTATGGCCAAGACCAAAGAGCTGTCAAAGGACACCAGAAACAAAATTGTAGACCTGCACCAGGCTGGGAAGACTGAATCTGCAATAGGTAAGCAGCTTGGTTTGAAGAAATCAACTGTGGGAGCAATTATTAGGAAATGGAAGACATACAAGACCACTGATAATCTCCCTCGATCTGGGGCTCCACGCAAGATCTCACCCTGTGGGGTCAAAATGATCACAAGAACGGTGAGCAAAAATCCCAGAACCACACGGGGGGGACCTAGTGAATGACCTGCAGAGGGCTGGGACCAAAGTAACAAAGCCTACCATCAGTAACACACTACGCCGCCAGGGACTCAAATCCTGCAGTGCAAGACGTGTCCCCCTGCTTAAGCCAGTACATGTCCAGGCCCGTCTGAAGTTTGCTAGAGTGCATTTGGATGATCCAGAAGAGGACTGGGAGAATGTCATATGGTCAGATGAAACCAAAATATAACTTTTTGGTAAAAACTCAACTCGTCGTGTTTGGAGGACAAAGAATGCTGAGTTGCATCCAAAGAACACCATACCTACTGTGAAGCATGGGGGTGAAAACATCATGCTTTGGGGCTGTTTTTCTGCAAAGGGACCAGGACGACTGATCCGTGTAAAGGAAAGAATGAATGGGGCCATGTATCGTGAGATTTTGAGTGAAAACCTCCTTCCATCAGCAAGGGCATTGAAGATGAAACGTGGCTGGGTCTTTCAGCATGACAATGATCCCAAACACACCGCCCGGGCAACGAAGGAGTGGCTTCGTAAGAAGCATTTCAAGGTCCTGGAGTGGCCTAGCCAGTCTCCAGATCTCAACCCCATAGAAAATCTTTGGAGGGAGTTGAAAGTCCATGTTGCCCAGCGACAGCGCCAAAACATCACTGCTCTAGAGGAGATCTGCATGGAGGAATGGGCCAAAATACCAGCAACAGTGTGTGAAAACCTTGTGAAGATTTACAGAAAACGTTTGACCTGTGTCATTGCCAACAAAGGGTATATAACAAAGTATTGAGAAACTTTTGTTATTGACCAAATACTTATTTTCCACCATAATTTGCAAATAAATTCATAAAAAATCCTACAATGTGATTTTCTGGATTTTTTTTTCTCATTTTGTCTGTCATAGTTGACGTGAACCTTATGATGAAAATTACAGGTCTCTCTCATCTTTTTAAGTGGGAGAACTTGCACAATTGGTGGCTGACTAAATACTTTTTTTCCCCACTGTATTTGGGCTGAAATCTGAGGTGCAGTTAACTCTAATGAACTTATCCTCTGCAGCAGAGGTAACTCTGGGTCTTGCTTTCCTGTGGCGGTCCTCATGAGAGCCAGTTTCATCATAGCACTTGATGGTTTTGCAACTGCACTTGAAGAAACTTTCAAAGTTCTTGAAATTTTCCGGAATGACTGACCTTCATGTCTTTAAAGTAATGATGGACTGTCGTTTCTCTTTGCTTATTTGAGCTGTTCTTGCCATAATATGGACTTGATCTTTTACCAAATAGGGCTATCTTCTGTATACCACCCCTACCTTGTCACAACACAACTGATTGGCTCAAACGCATTAAGAAGGAAAGAAATTCCACAAATTAACTTTTAACAAGGTACACCTGTTAATTGAAATGCATTCCAGGTGACTACCTCATGAAGCTGGTTGAGAGAATGCGTGTGCAAAGCTGTCATCAAGGCAAAGGGTGTCTACTTTGAAGAATCTGAAATATAAAATATATTTTGATTTGTGTAACACTTTTTTGGTTACTACATGATTCCATATGTGTTATTTCATAGTTTTGATGTCTTCACTATTATTCTACAATGCAGAAAATAGTACAAATAAAGAAAAACCCTGGAATGAGTTGGTGTGTCCAAACTTTTGACTGGTACTGTATATCTTTCAACTGTTCTGTGATGTTTTACATGCATTTCTAACCATTCTAATCGTATAGTATCCACAGATTGTGAGCTAAAGATGAAAACCTTTCCTAGGAGTATTATTATATTGTTGATTGATTGACTATGGCTTTCCAAATCACCCAACACTGCTATTTGTAGGGTTAATTTAAAATAAATGTTGTGATTTGTTTAGCCATTCCTGAACCTGTGACCAGAAATAAGCTACATAGGGGCAATACCAGAATAAAATATCTAATGTTTCTGTCTCATCGCAGCGAAATCTGCAGAGCTGAGACTGTTGTATGCCCCATATATACAATAATTTTGTATAATAATTTAAATAGAAAAACTTCAAGTGTTGAATCAAGTGTTGTTTTTTGTATCAGTTCATACACCACCATGTGCAATGAAATCGGTATATCGGTACAACCTGTATGGCGCAGCTGTCAACATGTTTGTCCTCAAATAGAACTGGTATATTTTTCTATTCATGCCAATTTTTTTCAGCCAGTTTTTGTCTTTAATATATGGCAGACAAGCAAGTTCCCTACCTTCTCCCCCTTCCACTTGCCTCCTCCATTTTTGCAGTAATGCTGCAATCCGTTGGTTGTAACTTTGGATTGAGCAAACATTCCCATATATTTTCAATAGCTGCATGTGTGACAACTCCACCATTCCTATTCATAATATCATTAATAAATATAATACCATGAATAAATAAAATACATTAATTATTTATGTATTTATTTATTAATCAGTATATTTGAGTTTAACCATAATATGTGTTGTAATATTTGTTCTGTCTTTTTTGGAGGATAAAATTGAAATTGTAACCAGCTTTGTATGGCTTGTTTAAGAAACTTTGAACAAAGTTTCATTTTCAATTAATCGAAAATGTGAAAAGGCAAAACAGCCTTTTTTTGAACAAAGGATAAAGCTTTCTTAGTAATCTACTGGAGAACCAGTTCGGGTTTAAGTAGAACTTTGTCACGCCCTGGCTCTGGGGACTCTTATATGTTGAGCCAGGGTGTGGATTATCTATGTTGTATTTTCTATGTTATGTTCTAGATCATGTAGATCTATGTTGGCCGGGGTGGTTCTCAATCAGAGGCAACGTGAATCAGCTGTTGCTTGTTGTCTCTGATTGGGAACCATACTTAGGCAGCCGTTTGGGCATTTGTGTTTTGTGGGATCTTGTTCCGTGTTGGTTTGTTTGTTAACTGAGGACTTCACGTTTCGTTTTGTTGTTTTGTTAGTACTCTAATAAAAGATGTACGCATTCCACGCTGCGCCTTGGTCTACTCCTTTTGACGAACGTGACAGAAGATCCCACCAATACTGGACCAAGCAGCGTGTCCAGGAGCACACGCAGGAGGTAACATTAGTGGATGTCCTCCTCGGTTGGGGGCAGATTACGGAGGAGGAGGCCATCCGTTACCGGAGGGCGATGAAAGGGGAGACCCAGGCAGGAGAGGAGAAGCGGCGCCAACCGGGTCGTCGTCGGACAGGCGAGAGGCACCCCCAAGAAATGTTTAGGGGGGGGCACATGGCATGGACGACGGGGCTGCTGGAGGCAGATAAGGGGCGAGTTTGTGGACGAGGAGAGAAGGCCACCGGGTTACGGGAGCCATTGGTGATTAGAGGGAAGGAAAGTGTAGAGGCACGGCGAGAGGTACTGAAGTGTGTTGCCAGTCCGGTCCGGCCTGTTCCTGCCCCTCGCACCAAGCCTATGGTGCGCGTCGCCAGCCCGGTCCGGCCTGTTCCTGCCCCTCGCACCAAGCCAATGGTGCGCGTCGCCAGCCCGGTCCGGCCCGTTCCTGCTCCCCGCATCAAGTCAGTGGTGCGCGTCGTCAGCCCGGTCCGGCCTGTTCCTGCTCCCCGCACCAAGCCAGTGGTGCGCTTCGTCAGCCCGGTTCGGCCCGTCCCTGCTCCCCGCACCAAGCCAGTGGTGCGCTTCGTCAGCCCGGTTCGGCCCGTCCCTGCTCCCCGCACCAAGCCAATGGTGCGCGTCGTCAGCCCGGTCCGGCCCGTCCCTGCTCCCCGCACCAAGCCTGTGGTGCGCGTCGTCAGTCCGGCACAGCCCGTGCCCGTTTCACCGGTGCCTGGTCAGGTACCGGTCAGCTGCTCCACTGCGGAGCCAGAGCAATCCGCTCCACCGGTGTCCAGTCCAGCTCCGGCCAGGGGCGCTACGGGGGGGTAGCGAGAGAGTGGTGGTCACGCCCGGAGCCGGATCCGCCTCCGAGGCGGAATGCCCACCCGGTCCCTCCCCTGTTGGTTTTGGTTGGCGCGGTCGCAGTCCGCGCCTTTCGGGGGGTACTGTCACGCCCTGGCTCTGGGGACTCCTATATGTTGAGCCAGGGTGTGGATTATCTATGTTGTATTTTCTATGTTATGTTCTAGATCATATAGATCTATGTTGGCCGGGGTGGTTCTCAATCAGAGGCAACGTGAATCAGCTGTTGCTTGTTGTCTCTGATTGGGAACCATACTTAGGCAGCCGTTTGGGCATTTGTGTTTTGTGGGATCTTGTTCCGTGTTGGTTTGTTTGTTAACCGAGGACTTCACGTTTCGTTTTGTTGTTTTGTTAGTACTCTAATAAAAGATGTACGCATTCCACGCTGCGCCTTGGTCTACTCCTTTTGACGATCGTGACAAACTTATGTATGAGTGAAGCTTTTAGTGAGAGTTGCTTTAATATTTAATAATTTCAGCCCCCCAAACTCATGTTCATTATATAAATAGGCACGTTTAATTTTGTCTGGTTTAGCGTTCCAAATAAAGTGACATTTATTTTGCTCATATGATTTAAAAAACTAGTAGTCTGGAGTAGGCAGAGCCCTAAGTAAGTCAACGGTGATAGGACTAAAGAGTTAATCAATGTGATTTTTCCATAACTATACAGGTATTTACCTATCCATGGTTGCAGAATCTTGCCTAATTTTGCTAACCTTCTATTGAAATTGGTTGTGGTAAATTAATTTATATCTTTAGGGATATGAATACCAATTATGTCTAGTTCACCATCAGACCATTTTATTGGTAAACTACAAGATAATGTAAAAATGATGTATTTTAACAATCCAATATGTAATATGGTACATAATTGGGATTTGGAACTCGGCCTGAATCCTCTCTGACCTGAATGACCTCAATTGACCTCTGGCCATTTACCCTTGACCCCGTCCTCACCTGAGCTCATGAGCAGCACAGCCTGCAGCAGCGCCACCTCTGTGTCGTCCAGGTTGAACTGCGCCAGGCTCTTGCCCAGGTCGAAGATGGCGTCCGACACCACGCCAAGGCCGCCGTTCTTCAGCTGCTCCCGCTTGACCGCCATCTCGCCACTCAGGGTCAGCGTCTCGCTCTCTGCGTCGTAACGCACAGCGGCGCGCAGCGACATGATCTCCATACAGCAGCCTTTTAAAAGGATGATCTGGTCTTCGCAAGGCAGCTGGACGGAGGAGAGGAGAGAGGGAGGAGGGAAAAGGAGAAGAGTAATAGTAGAGTATTGGTTTCTCGCAGTCATAGACTGAATTGTACACCAATTTACAATCAGATTTTATTCAAATAGTAAGATCCTAAAAAAGCACCATCATTCTAATAATTCGAATACAATCCTACAACGACAACATTTGGAGTGGCAGGTTTAAAAACAACATTAGTTCTAATTTTGAGTTATTTGGTAAACTTTACAAAAGCCATTGGGCTATGTGGTGTGTACATTGATCAGTTTGGTGAATAATGGGATGGGTACGATCTGGTAGCATCCTGTTTGTGTTATTAGAGTTTTCAGGGGGAGGAAGGGAGGGCGAGAGAGACTGTTACTGAATGTAAACAAAGTGAACTTAAAGGCACTTTTCCATTCTTCGATTAGAATTTCAAAGTACAGTTACGTAAGCCTACATACTTTCCAACTGTAGTTGTGTAGGCTTTGTGTGTCGAGTTCCAAGTCTGTATATATAATTCTGTCTGAATCCCAAATCACCCCCTTCCCCTCGGCCCTCTATTTACACGTTACCGCGAGCCTCCGCCATATGCACAAGTGTCAAATCCTCCAGCCATCCAAGTCATAAACTGTTCTCTCTGCTACCGCACGGCAAGCGGTACCGATACACCAAGTCTGGAGCCAACAGGACCCTGAACAGCTTCTACCCCTAAGCCAAAAGACTGCTAAATACTTAACCAAATAGCTACCCAGTCACAGACTATCTGCATTGACCTCTTTTGCACTAACTCTTTTGACTCATCACATACGCTGATGCTACTGCTTATTATCTATCCTGTTGCCTAGTCACTTTACCCCTACCTATATGTACATACAGTAGCTACCTCAATTACATCCAGTGTTGTAAAGTACTAACGTCAAAATACTTTAAAGTACCACTTAAGTAGTTGTTTGGGGTATCTGTACTTTACTATTTAAATTTTTTGACTACTTTTACTTTTACTTCACTACATTCCTAAAGAAAATAATGTACTTTTTACTCCATACATTTTCCCTGACACACAAAAGTACTCGTTACATTTTGAATGCTTAGCAGGACAGCAAAATTGTCCAATTCACACACTTAACATCCCAAGAGAACATCCCTGATCATCCCTACTGCTTCTGATCTGGCGGACTCACTAAACACAAATGCTTCATTTGTAAATTATGTCTGCATGTTTTTTTTTTTATTGTGCCATCTGGTTTGGTTAATATAAGGAATTTGAAATGATTTATTATTTTACTTTTGATACTTAAGTATATTTTTTCAGCAATTACATTTACTTTTGATACATAAGTGTATTTAAAACCAAATACTTTTAGACTTTTCACTTTTACTTGAGTCATTCTCATTAAGGTATCTTTACTTTTACTCAAGTATGACTATTGGGTACTTTTTCCACCACTGATTACCTCGTACCCCTGCACATCGACTTTGTACTGGTACCCCGTGTATCATAACTCATTGTACATTTATTCCTGTTAGGCCTACTGCTGATAGGTAGCTCTCTCTGCTCTCTCCCTCCCCTCTGTCTGTCCTTGATTGCAGGAGTGAAGTCTGGTGTGCGGGAGTCAGGGTTCCAGCTGCAGCTCATTCACCATATCACCTCAGCCTTTAAGACCCGGTCAAACTTACCACTCATCGTCAGATCATAGTCAAGACGACCATATATTTGGAACCTGACTCCTGCCTCCGCTTCACTCCTGCCACCACCATCCTGCTCTCCATTACCGGACCTCTCTTTTGGACTCACCACGGACACTAGGACATTACGGTACCACACCTGCCCTGATCTGGATCTGTTACCCTCCCTGTACCTGGACTTGCTCTTCCCATATATTTGGAAACCTGGACTTTGAACATTGTAAATAAACCTGTTAAAACTTCTCTGGCTTGGTGTACTTGTCTGCATTTGGGTTCTTATCCAGTTAAATCATAACAGTATGATCTGAACAACATGAACCCAGCAGACAGTAGCTCGGATACCACCCCAGAGTGCACTCAAATTTGGACTGCCATAGCCAATCAGGGCATTTTACTTGGCCAACATGATACCCTGTTTAAAACGATTGCTGAGGACAGTCAGGTGCTGCTTAATCAGGTTCAATTACTCTCCAATCAAGTATCTGCCCTTACTACCCCTTCAGCCCAGATCAGAGAGCCTTTTGTTCCTGCTCCAGAGCGCTATGACGGGAACATGGGAACCTGTGGCGATTTTTTGACTCAATGCTCGTTAGTGTTTGAACAACAGCCCCTCACCTACGCCTCAGAAAGAGCCCGTATTGCCTACCTTATCAACTCTACTAGCGGTTCCGCTCGTGCCTGGGGATCCGCGGTCTGGGAGAGTCAGTCGGACATTTGCAACGCTTACGTTGCCTTCACCACGGAGATGAGGAAGGTTTTTGACCACCCCGTACGAGGCAAGGAGGCTGCGAAACGGCTGTTTTCTCTTCGGCAGGGGGCTCGTAGTGTGGCGGAGATGGCAGTGGAGTTTCGGACTTTAGCAGCAGTGAGTGGTTGGAATGACGAGGCATTACAAGGAGTGTTCATCAATGCTTTGTCTGAGACCTTAAAAGATGAATTGGTGTCATATGATGAATCGCCTACGCTGGATAATCTTATTTCACTCACTATCAGGTTGGATAATCGGATTCGGGAGCGCCCGCCGGGAGAGGAGTGTTAGTTCCAAGCAACCTGTCTGTCATCAACAAACTCCTCCCTGCATCGTCCCTACGGAGAGAGCCGTGTCTTCCCGAGTCGATACGAGGAGCACTGAACCCGAAGCCATGGAGGTGGGTCGGGTGCACGGTTGTCCTCAGAGGAGCGTGCACGTCGTATTCAGGCTCGGGTCTGCCTGTATTGTGGAGAAGCTGGTCATTTCGTTCCTTCCTGCCCAGTTCGTCCGGGAAAAGGGCCGGCTCATCATTAATGGGAGAAGTTTTGGTGAGCCGAGCAGCGGATTCTTCCTCTTCTCCCCGCATTCTGCTCCAGGCATCCCTCCAGTGGCAGTCCCAGAATTTCTCTGTTAGTGCGCTGATTGACTCTGGTGCCGACGAAAGCTTTTTGGATAGAGAGTGGGCTCAACAAATGGATTTGGAGACTGTTCCTATGGACTGTCCGCTGCAGGCTAAGGGTCTAAATGGACAATTGTTGACCCGCATTACCCATCAGACTGTTCCTGTTTGTCTTAGAGTGTCGGGAAATCATCAGGAGAACATTCAATTCCATATTATCGACTGCCCACAGACTCCCCTGGTCCTTGGTATCCCCTGGCTCATAAAACACAATCCACACATTGATTGGGTGACAGGTAGCATTGTTTCATGGAGCACATTTTGTCATGTGAATTGTTTGTGTTCTGCTCAGACTCCTGCCAGTACTGTGCCTCAACCTCCACTGGAGTCCATGGATCTTTCTGCTGTTCCTGACGTGTATCATGACCTGGCATCCGTTTTCTGCAAACACAGAGCTACTTCTCTTCCTCCTCACCGGCCTTACGACTGCGCCATTGACCTCCAGCCAGGAGCCCCGCTCCCCAGCAGTCGCCTGTACAATCTCTCCCGGCCGGAGACGGAGGCTATGGAGAACTACATTTGGGACTCCTTGGCGGCAGGTATTATGCGTCCTTCCTCGTCACCTGTAGGAGCGGGATTCTTTTTTGTTGCTAAGAAGGATAAGACCCTCAGACCCTGTATTGATTACCGTGGACTTAACAACATCACCATTAAGAACAAGTATTCTCTGCCTTTGATTAATTCTGCTTTTCCCCTCCTTCATGGTGCTACCATCTTTACGAAACTGGATCTACGAAATGCGTATCACCTGGTGCGCATTCGTAAAGGGTGATGAATGGAAGACTGCCTTCAACACACCCTTGGGACATTTTGAGTATCGGGTTATGCCTTTTGGGTTGTCTAATGCCCCTGCTGTTTTTCAGGCACTAGTCAATGATGTCCTTCGGGACATGTTGAATCGGTTTGTTTTTGTCTATCTGGATGATATCTTGATTTTCTCAGAGTCCTCCCAGGAACATGAACTGCATGTGCGCCAGGTGTTGCAAGGGTTGTTGGAGAACAAACTGTTTGTGAAGATGGAGAAATGTGAATTTCATGTGTCTGAGACCTCTTTTTTGGGTTACATCATAGCTCAGGGGAGCTGCGGATGGACCCAGCTAAGATCTCTGCTGTCACGGACTGGCCAGCTCCCTCTACCCGCAAACAACTTCAACGATTCCTGGGGTTTGCGAACTTCTATAGGAGGTTCATCAAGGACTACAGCCGCATTGCGGCGCCACTCACCGCTCTCACCTCCATCTCACGACCGTTCGCTTGGAATGAAGGGGCCGAATCAGCGTTCGAAGAACTGAAACATCGCTTCGCCTCGGCTCCCATTCTGATGCAGCCGGACCCCGACCGCCAGTTTGTCGTGGAGGTGGATGCATCCGACACTGGGGTAGGTGCAGTGTTGTCACAACGTTCTCCTGAAGATAACAAACTGCATCCCTGTGCTTTTCTCTCAAGGAAACTTTCTCAGGCAGAGAGGAATTATGATGTTGGAAATCGTGAACTGCTCGCCGTTAAGCTGGCTCTCGAGGAGTGGCGACATTGGTTAGAGGGGGCGGAACAACCCTTCATCGTTTGGACGGATCATAAGAATCTGGCTTACCTCCAGTCAGCGAAGCAGCTCAACCCCCGTCAAGCCAGGTGGGCACAATTTTTTGGGAGATTCAATTTTTCTCTGTCTTACCGTCCTGGGTCACGCAACGTCAAGCCTGACGCCCTGTCTCGTGTTCATTCGGCTGTTGATACTGGTAGTAACCCTGAACCCATTTTGCCTCCTACCTGCAGTATTGCAGTCATCACATGTGACATCGAGGGGATTGTTAGACAGGCTCAACATCATCAAGCTGACCCTGGGAGGGGTCCTCCTAACCGGATGTTTGTCCCTGAGTCTGCTCGCTCCCAGGTACTTCAGTGGGCTCACTCGTCTCCCCTTACCTGTCACCCTGGAGTTTCGCGGACCCTTGACTTTGTGCGACGGAAGTTCTGGTGGGCCACGATGGAGGCGGACACTCGAGCCTTCATTGCTGCTTGTACGGTATGTGCACGAAGTAAAAACTCCACTCAGGCCAGCGCTGGTCATCTACGACCTCTACCTATACCCAGCCGGCCCTGGTCGCATATCGCTATGGATTTTGTCACTGGACTTCCCCCCTCATCTGGTAAGACTGTCATTCTTACGGTGATTGATCGTTTTTCTAAGTTCGCTCATTTTTTGGCCCTACCTAAACTGCCCACTGCCAGAGAGACGGCTGATATTTTGGTTGAACATGTGTTCCGCTCTCATGGTCTACCCACGGATATTGTCTCTGACAGGGGTCCCCAGTTTGTCTCCCAGGTGTGGAAAGCTTTCTGTAAAGCTTTGGGCATTACATCCAGCCTGTCCTCTGGATATCACCCCCAGACCAACGGGCAAGCCGAGAGAGCGAACCAGGAGATGGAGACCGCACTTCGCTGTGTCACTGGGTCTAACCCTGGGTCATGGAGCTCCATGCTCCCCTGGGTGGAATATGCTCATAACACCTTGACTAACGCTTCCTCTGGTTTGTCTCCTTTTCTGTGTGCTCTGGGTTATCAACCTCCCCTGTTCCCTTCCCAAGAGAGGGAACTTGCGGTACCCTCGGTGCAGTCCCACATGCGCCGCTGCTTCAAGGTCTGGAGGAAGGCCAGGGTAGCTCTGTCCCGAGCTTCGGCGTACATGCAGAGGCAAGCCAACCGTCACCGGTCCCAGGCTCCCGGTTACTCTCCTGGTCAAGAGGTATGGCTGAAGTCACGGGACCTTCCATTGAAGGTGGAGTCTAAGAAGATGGCGCCTCGTTTTATAGGACCGTTCAAGATACTGTCTATTGTTAACCCCTGCGCGGTTAAGCTACAGCTTCCTGCCTCCATACTGGTTCATTCCACCTTTCATGTTTCCCAGATTAAGCCTGTGTCGGTTAGCCCTTTGTGCCCGCCCTCTCGTCCCCCTCCTCCGCCCAAGATCGTGGGTGGGGGTCCGGTCTACACTGTCCGGCGACTTCTGGATGTTCGCCGCCGAGGTCGTGGTTTCCAGTACCTGGTGGATTGGGAGGGTTATGGTCCCGAGGAACGTTCCTGGGTGCCCAGGAGCTTCATTGTGGATCCTGATCTGGTCCGAGAGTTTCATAGGTTACATCCCGATAAACCCCGTCGGCCGCCAGGTGGCGTCCGTAGAGGGGGGTACTGTTAGGCCTACTGCTGATAGGTAGCTCTCTCTGCTCTCTCCCTCCCCTCTGTCTGTCCTTGATTGCAGGAGTGAAGTCTGGTGTGCGGGAGTCAGGGTTCCAGCTGCAGCTCATTCACCATATCACCTCAGCCTTTAAGACCCGGTCAAACTTACCACTCATCGTCAGATCATAGTCAAGACGACCATATATTTGGAACCTGACTCCTGCCTCCGCTTCACTCCTGCCACCACCATCCTGCTCTCCATTACCGGACCTCTCTTTTGGACTCACCACGGACACTAGGACATTACGGTACCACACCTGCCCTGATCTGGATCTGTTACCCTCCCTGTACCTGGACTTGCTCTTCCCATATATTTGGAAACCTGGACTTTGAACATTGTAAATAAACCTGTTAAAACTTCTCTGGCTTGGTGTACTTGTCTGCATTTGGGTTCTTATCCAGTTAAATCATAACAATTCCTTGTGTTATTATTTTTCTATTATTCTCTCTGCATTGTTGGGAAGGGCCGGTAAGTCAGCCTTTCACTGTTACACTACACATGTTGTTTACGAAGCATGTGACAAATAAACATTTATGTGTCCCAAAGCTCAGGGAGTGAAAATGATCGAGGGTGTAAGAGCTAATTAGACCCTCCGATAGCCACTTCGACCGAGCCAGCAAGGCTGCAGGCTCCAGAGCGAAATGCTATCTCAACACGCACTGCGATATGTTTGGAGTTTGCACAATTTCATACAAAATAATTGAGAGGCGTGCCTAATTATATGACGTGCATTTGTTTGTCTCTTATTTCAAGGCTTGACACATAAAACAAACAAAATACCTCCTAAATGTTATGTTAACTGTTACTGAGGTTTATTATCTTGTAAAACGACAGCAGGAAATTCTTAATTTGAATTTCATGCGTGTTTTATTATTGAAATGTGGAACATGAATTGCATCATTTAAGTCATGAGTGTGTCTTGAAGTTGATGGGTTTATGGATCCTCTCGCCACTCAATGGAAGTAACCCTCGGAGTTTCATCTGCAACATGTTGGTGTATGGACAATATATATGGACAGTATATGGATAGAATATGTAGTATATCTGTAGAATATGTAGGATAGAATAGTATATGTACAGCAATAGTTAAATAGGATAGGCCTAGATTAGAATACAGTACATATGTCACCCCCGGATCTGTTTCACCTGTCTTTGTGATTGTCTCCACCCCCCTCCAGGTGTTACCCATCTTCTCTATTATCCCCAGTGTATTTATACCTGTATTCTCTGTTTGTCTGTTGCCAGTTCGTTTTGTCTCGTCAAGCCTACCAGCGTGTTTTTCATACTCCTGTTTTGAGCCCTGTTTTCCCGGTTTTGATCTCTCTGCCTGCCCTGACCCTGAGCCTGCCTGCCGCTCCGTACCTTACGGACTCTGCCCTGGACTACCGACCTCTGCTTGCCCTTGACCTGTCCTTTGCCTGCCCCCTGTTTATATAATAAACGTCGGTTATTCGAACTGTCTGCATCTGGGTCTTTTCCTGAGCTGTGATAATATACATACGAAGTGGGTAAAACAGTATGTAAACATACTGACCAGTGTTCTATGACTATGTACATAGTGCAGCAGCCTCTAAGGTGCAGGGTAGAGTAACCGGGTGGGACCGATTCAGCAATTTTTTGGGGCTTGTGATGTTGTTCCTTTAGGGAAGGGCTCTCCAACACTGTTCCTGGAGAGCTTCCGTCCTGTAGAATTTCTCTCCAACCCTAATCCAGCACACCTGACTCTAATAATTAGCTGGTTGATAAGATGAATCAGATTAGTAACAACTTGGCTTGGAGCGAAAACCTACAGGATGGTAGCTCTCCAGGAACAGGGTTGGAGAGCCCTGCTTTAGGGTGTAGTCAGAGAAAATGTACATTATGTACATTATACATATTTCAACATGCACTTTCCACATGCATAAATGTAGTGTATTCAGTGTGACAATATGTCATTGTGTGTGTGTGTGTGTGTCTTTAGATGTGCTGTGATTCATACAGTGTGCTAAGGGGGCTTCCATCCCAGGTTCACATTCGGTGGCATTCAGAATCACACACACTGCTATGCCCGCCCACACACCCACAGACTGTGTCTACACAGGCAGCCCAATTCTGATCTTTTGCAAACATTTTGGCAAACGAGCTGATCTGATTGGTCAAAAGACCAATTAGTGAAAAAATATCAGAATTGGGCTGCCTGAGTAAACACAGCCATATACACACGTGCGAGCGCACACACACACTGCAACAGTCTCCACTGAATAATGACCATAGTAATCATACTGTCGTTAGTAGCAACAACACTGCAGCAATACACCAAACACAATGCAGGCTCATTATTGAGGAAAGACTCACACAGAGACTCACGTCAACAGGCTTCAATTCAAACACACAAACAAAGATAGAGGCAGTCTTTAGAACTGATATAAGGAAGACACAGACCCAACTCACACACACACCCACACAAACAGACACACAGACAAACAAAATCACACCCAGCCAACACGCACACCCCACTGCATACACACACACATACTTAGGGCCTTACCCCCGAGAACATGGGAAGTTTTTTGGCAAAGTCGACAACGCGGGTGATGGCAGGGGTGATAATCTTGGTGAACTCACTGAAGGCCTCCAGGTCCACCTTATCTCCGTCCGACGTGGGGGCCACCGGAGACTGACCTATGTCCTCCGGCTAGGGGACAGGACAGGGGACACATGGACACAACACATGTCAACAGATAGCCAGCAGCTGCGGTTAGGAACACGAGTCAAGAGACTTGAGTTAAGTCCTTTGTTATTCCATGATAGTTTATTCATTTGTTTGCTGGTAAGATTACATAAATTAAGCACATCCAACAAAAGTATGGAATTAGACATAGCAGACACATTACAATGACTGAATCGTTTTTATTTTGAAGTAATGGTTGACATCATTGAGGAGCATGAGATCATGTGTAGTTAACAGCTCCTCAGAGCACAAAAGAGAATACACTTAGAGACGCAAAGCTCATGGTCATATTCAGAATAAGTGGTTGATTTACATGCACGACTAGCAGATGGGATTCTATGGACCTTTGCAAAAGGCACATCAGACTCAAACTCTTAACCTTGGTACAGCCAATTTCATTGGGAGTTGAGAAAGGACTGATATGTAACAAAAGGCGTTATAGGTGGGATGGGCTGAGGGAAACTGAGGGTTGGGATGGAGACAAGTGGGAGTGGAGTTGCTGGGCGGGGGGTAGAATGAAGGTAAAAAAAAAGTTTGAATGACACTTAAAGGGAACGCTGTTACATCCAATGCCTGTTTGCCTGAGGCTGATGCCGCGCAGGTGCTTGTACGCGCGTATACATGCATACACACACACTCGCATTAAAACGCACACGTGCACACACACGGGGACACACACACATGCACACATGTAAATAGTGTATTGTAATGTAAATGTTGAGCGGCTTCACTGCAGGTAGTTTGTAGGTTAAATAAATAAATAAAAAGGCATTATCCTTTTAAACAATGAATGACGCACAATCCATACAGAGCTTATGGATTGCGTGACTGAGTCAGACTTGAAGCAATCTGGAGTATGCACCCGAGAATCTCGCAATTACCTGGAATAATACAACAATGGCTTTGATAACAGTACATTCATTTTTCTCATCCTAAATAAGGCAGAGTTTAAATTGTTCGGGGTCAGACGGGTTTATGTTTCAGAGTTAAGAAATAGGTCTCTCTTGACTCAACTAACTCAAACCAACTGCAAAACGAACCGGTCTATGGTCTGAAGGTTCACAAAGTCATTCAGGGGTTAAAGATGGTAAACATAAGTATGTTAACACTGTCTAAGCCGCTTGTTAAGTCTCACCTAGTTATCTTAAGATGAATGCACTGTAAGTCGCTCTGGATAAGAGCATCTGCTTAATGACTCAAATGTAAATGTCTGTTAAACCCCTAGCAGCAAACTGGGTTTAAAACTAGGTTGGTTGACTACAGTGGCATTTCAGGGGGCACTGGCACACAAAGGACAAGTAATAGTCCAAAATCCATTGCAACCAATGCCCTGAAACTACCTCATTATCACTCATGTGGAGCAATTCAATTTGGCAATTTACATACTCACCTTCAATCAAATAGGTTAGAGAAAATATATGGATCCTCTCCAGGACACAGGGCTGGAGGAGGGAGGTGCAGTGAACTGTAGCCTTTTTGATCTGGTTGGGTGATTTTGATTCCAAGTGGATGAAGGTAGTCTACAGCTTGTTAGCTACTGTTAAATGTAAGTTATTTACTAGCATACATTCTTGTCCAGAGCGACTTACCGCAAGTGTAAACAAAATACATTACATACTGTATAAAATGTATATTAAGTACTAAATAGATCCTTATTAGACTGTTAGTTCTAATAGTTTTATGTATTATATACTGCAGATGGATTTTAAGTAATAAGTAGGAGGTAGTTACTAGCTAAAAATTTTATAACAGTGTTAGAAGGAGAGTAGTATAATCATCTGTTAGGTTAATCATGTGACTTCAGGCTAGATGTGTTATCTTGGTAGTTGGTGTGGTTCCGGAATGCTCTCAGCATTCTTCTAATACCTGGCATTTGAGTCCCATTAAATCATTACTGCTGTGTGTAGAGCCACAGATGTTTTGTATCGCTGAGCATTTCTAATGGACCGTGTTGTAGGCTATTTTGGGATGTACATGTATACACTGAGTATACCAAACATTAGGAACACCTTACTAATTCTGAGTTTGCCCTCAGAACAGCTTCAGTTCGTCGGGGCATGGACTCTACAAGGTGGTTAAGCGTTCCACAGGGATGCTGGCCCATGTTGACTCCAATGCTTCCCACAGTTGTGTCAAGTTGGCTGGATATCCTTTGGGTGGTGGACCATTCTTGATACACACAGGAAACTGTTGTGCGTGAAAAACCCTGCAGCGTTGCAGTTCTTGACACAAACCAGTGCGCCCAGCACCTACTAACATACCCTGTTCAAAGGCACTTACATTTTTTGTCTTGCCCATTCACCCTCTGAATGGCACACATACACAATCCATGTCTCAATTGTCTCAAGGCTTAAAAATCATTCTTTAAGAGCAGGTGTTCTTAATGTTTTGTATACTCAGTGTATAAATTGATGGGACATTTCTGTTATGGTGTGGTGTCATTGTCGCTGTGTCCTGTCACTTTCTCTGGCCTTTGAGCATTCTGATGTAAATTACTCACACACACACACACTGCACTCCCAGCTGTAGGAACTGGCTGCTGTTCCCTGCTCACGCAAAAGCAAACTTACAGATGTGACATTTTAGTCATGGTAATTAGGCTTCTCCAAGCTCTGATCCTGCTGCTGGTCATTAGTAGCCTACCAAACTTGCTAACTGCCTCGTACTCAGCACTCTATTGTCCCTCTAATCACTCTGACATCAATGCAAATGATATCGAAAATCTAATCAAACACTTCATGAGAGCCCATGAGCTCATGTTGCTCAACATTTGTATAGGCTATGAGAAAACAGAGTGATGGCCTCTTAAAAAAAAGGATGTTCCCATCAGCTTTCTATAGGCTAGGCCTACTATATTTATTTCTCAACTTTCCTAATATTAAGCACATTGTTTCTCTTTACAACAGGAGTATAGCCTACCTGCCTGGCATGAAAATGAACCATGGGAAAAGCATCCTCCATTCGCTATTTAAGTGCATAGATGACATGTATTTTTTCCCCCTGCCCGTTTTGAGACAGGTGCATGATAATGGTCCATTCTAAATTTCACACATACACTACCGTTCAAAAGTTTGGGGTCACTTCGAAATGTCCTTGTTTTCGAAAGAAAATCAATTTTTTTGTCCATTAAAATAACATCAAATTGATCAGAAATACAGTGTAGACATTGTTAATGTTGTAAATGGCTATTGTAGCTGAAAACTGCTGATTTTTAAAGGAATATCTACATAGGCGTACAGAGGCTCATTATCAGCAACCATCAGTCCTGTGTTCCAATGGCACATTGTGTTTGCTAATCCAAGTTTATAATTTTAAAAGGCTAATTGATCATTAGAAAACCATTTTGCAATTATGGTAGCACAGCTGAAAACTGTTGTGCTGATTAAAGAAGCAATACAACTGGCCTTCTTGAGACTAGTTGAGTATCTGGAGCATCAGCAATTGTGGGTTTGATTACAGGCTCAAAATTGCCAGAAACAAATCACTTTCTTCTGAAACTCGTCAGTCTATTCTTGTTCTCAGAAATTAAGGCTATTCCATGCGAGAAATTGCCAAGAAACTGAAGATCTCGTACAACGCTGTGTACTACTCCCTTCACAGAACAACGCAAACTGGCTCTAACCAGAATAGAAAGAGGAGTGGGATGCCCCGGTGCACAACTGAGCAAGAGGACAAATACATTAGAGTGTCTAGTTTGAGAAACAGGCACCTCACACGTCCTCAACTGGCAGCTTCATTAAATAGTACCCGCAAAACACCAGTCTCAACGTCAACAGTGACGAGGCGACTCCGGGATGCTGACCTTCTAGGCAGAGTTGCAAAGAAAAAGCCATATTTCAGACTGCCCATCTTAATCTTTTATTTTTATTGGCTAGTCTGAGATATGGCTTTTTCTTTGCAACTCTGCCTAGAAGGTCAGCATCCCGGAGTCGCCTCTTCACTGTTGACGTTGAGACTGGTGTTTAGAGTCACATCATGCAGCCTTAGAATGTATTAAAAATCAAAACATATAGCCCAATCACAACAAAAGTTGCATAAATATCTTTAACTTAAGCATATAGGAGGACCTGTTTCTTTGTTAACCGCTCAACACAGAATAGCCTCATGTGCGCACTCCCTCAAATCATTTGTAAAAAAAAAAGATTCTGCTGTGTTAAGTTGTATTTGTCATACTATAAAATAATATAAAATAATGCCACGGAATTCTAAGCAAATCTTGTCTGCTAAATGAACTAGTGGAGCCCACAGCCATATGGCATAGCCAGATCAGGGCCTAACATAAGGACAACTCAGAGTATGCTATTCTGTTCTTCATATCATGTTTCTTTAGACCTGTCTAAAATAAATCATGGATTTATTGTGAAGGTCTAAGCTATATTACATGGATTTATTCAACTTTTTTAAATGTAAATGTTCCAAAGGTCTGCATCAGTGGCTTCTAGGCTATGTGTGGAAGCCAGGAGATGCTACATGTGTTTATGTTAATGAACGGTAAATTACCGTGAGACCGGCAGTTATTTGCTTGACCAATCACCGGCTGACAAAATGTCATGACCGCCACAGCCCTATATCCCTAGTTCCCATGTTGTCCGGGCTAGCCCTGTCAGGATACCCTGTGGTAGTAATGGTAGGCCTATTGATCTGATGTGCTGTTCATTGGCCAGGTGGCTCTGGGAACACAGCGGCAGGATGTTGTAGCCAGGGATTAGGCCTAGCAGGTGCTGAGGTATCAGCTGGGCACTTCACTCACTCACAGCATAGCTGACACTAAGCCCTGGAAAGAAGCAGGGGGCTTTATTGGGTGATCTAGATGTTGGGGGTTCCCATGTGAGCCTCGGGAATGAAAAGAAGTATTCAACCCCTTTGTTATGGCAAGTCTAAATATGTTCAGGAGTAAAATTTGCTTAACAAGTCACATAACTTGCATGGACTCACTTTGTGTGCAATAATAGTGTTTAACATGATTTTTGAATGACTACCTCATCTCTGTACCCCACACATACAATTATCTGTAAGGTCCCTTAGTCGGGCAGTGAATTACAAATACAGATTCAACCACAAAGACCAGGGAGGTTTTCCAATGCCTGGCAAAGAAGGGCACCTATTGGTAGATGGCTAACAATTAAGAAAAAATACATTGAATATCCCTTTTAGCATGGTGACGTTATTAATTACACTTTGGATGGTGTATCAATACACCCAGTCACTACAAAGATACAGGCGTCCTTCCTAATTCAGTTGCCGGTGAGGAAGGAAATCTCTCAGGGAATTCACCATGAGGCCAATTGTCACGTTTGTTTAATGACGGGACAGACCAAGGCGCAGCGTGATATACGTACATGTTTATTCAACTAAATAAACACACGACAAAACAAGAAACTAAACGAAACGAAACGAAATGTGAAGTCCTAAGGTAGATACAACAAACCTTAACCGGAAACAAGATCCCACAACTAGACAGTGCCAATAGGCTGCCTAAGTATGGTCCCCAATCAGAGACAACGAGCGACAGCTGCCTCTGATTGGGAACCACACCGGCCAACATAGAACTATACATACTAGATCCCACATAGAAAATACTACATAACAAAGAATATACACACCCTGACTCAACATATACGAGTCCCCTGAGTCAGGGCGTGACACCAATGGTGACTTTAAAACAGTTACAGAGTTTAATGGCTGTGATAGGAGAAAACTGAGGATGAATTAACAACATTGAAGTTAATCCACAATACTAACCTAATTGACAGAGTGAAAAGAAGGACGCCTGTACATAATACAAATATTTCAAAACATGCATTCTGTTTGCAACAAGGTACTAAAGTAATACTGCAAAAAATGTGGCAGAGCAATTCACTTTTTGTCCTGAATACAAAGTGTTATGTTTGGGGTAAATCCAATACAGCACATTACTGAGTACCACTCTCCATATTTTCAAGCATAGTGGTGGCTGCATCATGTTATGGATATGCTTGTAATCGTTAAGGACTGGGGAGTTTTTCAGGGGAAAAAATGGAATGGAGCTAAGCACAGGCAAAATCCTAGAAGAAAACCTGGTTCAGTCTTCTTTTCACCAGACTCTTGGAGATAAATTCACCTTTCAGCAGGAAAATAACCTAAAACAGGCCAAATCTACACTGGAGTTGCTTACCAAGAAGACATTGAATGTTCCTCAGGGGCCAAGTTAGAGTTTTGACTTAAATCTACTTGGAAATCTACCACTTTGACAGAGCTTGAAATATTTTGAAAAGAATAAGGGGCAAATGTTGCACAATCCAGGTGTTGAAAGCTCTTAGAGACTTACATTTTAGTAGATGCTCTTATCCAGAGCAATTAGGGTTAAGTGCCTTGCTCAAGGGCACATCAACAGATTTGTCACCTAGTCGTCTAGGGGATTCGAACCCGTTTCGGTTACTGGTCCAACACCCTTAACCACTAGGCTACCTGCCGCCACGAAAGACTCACAGCTGTAATCGCTGCCAAAGGTGCTTCTACAACGTATTGACTCAGGGGTGTGAACACTTATGGAAATGAGATAATTCTGTATTTCAATTTCAATGAATTAGCAAACATTTCTAAATGTTTTCCTTTTGTCATTATGGGGTATTGTGTGTAGATGGTTGAGAAAAAAAAGTATATTTAATCCATTTTGAATTCAGACTGTAACACAACAAAATGTGGAATAAGTCAAGGGGTATGAATACTTTTGGAAGGCACTGTAGCAATAGACCACAATGTTTTGGCATATAGGCTACAAATATTTCTCTGTGTGTTTAGTTTGTAAGCTCAAATGGACATTGAGCAGTGATGTCCAATGGGCCTTCGAAAAACAAAATACTTTCTCTGACTATCATAGAATATGGGGTCATGCTGCAGGTGGTTCCTGAAACATATTCAATCTTTGTAAAAATCCATTGAGTCTAAGTTAGGGATGAGTTTCCTCCCAAGGTCGAGAGAGAAGGCCCTGTTGTACACTCCAGCCGCTAACAAGCTACTTGTATCTGTGGTCTCATGTCAACAACACTGATGTAATGGTTAAGTTCGTCACCTGGAAGCTTAGCCAAATATGGTGTACCGGTTTATTGAAACTCTACACTCAAGCTGTTGTGATATGTTGAATTTGATTACTGTTACCAATTATTGCAAGGCACATTATGACGCAAAACCAGGTATAAACAGAGATGAACAAGGAAGCAAGGCTTTGAGAAAATGTACTTTAGATCTGTACTAGAGTTTTCTCCCGAGTGCCTGTCATGTCTGCTTGCTTCGACACCTGTTATGTCTGTGCTTGTCTTTGTCATTAAAACATCTCATAGTCTGGAAGCCATCCTGATCTTTCTTCATGATTGATTACACTGAGTCCTTCATCCTCTTACCAGGAACTTGCGTTTCTGTTTCCAGTGGGAGCCCTGTGCGTTGGTGTGGCGGTGGGCCTCGGTCAGCATGCGGATCAGCTCCCACTCTGAGCCGGTGGGCTCCGGCCGGTTCTGCAGGGTCTTCACCATCTCCTCCTTCTTCCTCTTCTCCCGGTTCTCCTCGATCAGACGCCGCTTTGCCACCCGCTTAGAGTCGTCCAGGACGACTGAGAGAGAGAGAGAGAGAAAAAAAACGGAGAAAGAAAATGATTTCACTTACATCAAGGAGTCACGAGTGAAGGCATCCATATGACTTGTAAAATGTTTGTGAATGTGTAATATGTATGACATTGTGCATGACACAGTGTTTGTGTGTGTGTGCGTGTGTGTATACGTACCAGTGTGAGAGTGTGTGTGTGTGTGTGTGTGAGAGAGACACTCACGGTCCATGGCCATGCCCACTGCGATGCACTTCTTGAAGCGGCACAGCTGGCACTGGTTGCGGGTGATCTTGTCGATGATGCAGCAGCCATCATACTTACAGGAGTAGGCGGGGTGGAGGTTCTTCTGAATTGTCCGCCGAAAGAAACCCTGGGAGAGAGAGAGGGAAGAGAGAAAGAGATGAGGGAGAGTGAGAGAGAGACAGAGGGGAGGGAGAGGGTGAAGAAAAAATGCAGGGACAGAAAGCGAAGAAGGAAGAAAGAGGGAGGTAAGAGAGGAGAGAGAGAAATAGTTCAGCACAACACAGTTCAGTGCTACCTGTTATGAGCTGTTATGGAGCCAGAGGGTGTGTGTGCGTACATGCGTGTGGGCATGTCTGTCTGTATGAGTGTGTGCGTGTGTGTGAGGATTTGACAGGGGTGGTGGGAGTTCAAACAAGGCAGACAGACCATGATGCAGAGTTGAAGGGGAGAGAGAGAGAGAGAGAGAGAGAGAGAGAGAGAGAGAGAGAGAGAGAGATCTGAAGTTGGAAAGCAGAGGGAGGGTGTCAGGCTGTCACTTGGACTAGAGTGAGGATGACAGAACTGACATAGAGATGACATACTGTAAATATTGGGGAAGCTGTCACGCTGTACCTGCCCCGAATTTATTGCATGTGAATATCCTTGTTTATTTATGGTTGATGTTGTGATGAACCCTTCCCCCATCTGATCTTTGTATTTAGTATTTCCTGGCCTTATCCCAACCTCGTTCTTAAATGACCCAGTGCTTGAAGTGAAAATAAACGGTGCAGGCTCCATTCAAAAGTTGTGATCTATAGGGAGTGCATATGGCCCTGTGTGTCTCACCTTGCAGCCCTCACAGGTGATGCAGCGGTAGTGGTAGCCAGTGGCCTTGTCTCCACACACCACACACGGTTCATCCTTCTCCAGGTAGCTGGGGATGTACCCTGCAACACACAGAGAGAGGTAGAGAAGGAGAGCGGTATGAGAAGGAGTGAGTATGAGGACAAGTCCTGAAGTTCACTCTGTTGCCACGCTGTACTGATGCTGTAAAGATAGTCAATATTCTGACCTCAGAAGTTTCAAGATACAGTGAGGGAAAAAAGTATTTGATCCCCTGCTGATTTTGTACGTTTGCCGACTGACAAAGACATGATCAGTCTATAATTTTAATGGTAGGTTTATTTGAACAGTGAGAGACAGAATAACAAAACAAAAATCCAGAAAAATGCATGTCAAAAATGTTATCAATTGATTTGCATTTTAATGAGGGAAATAAGTATTTGACCCCTCTGCAAAACACGACTTAGTTCTTGGTGGCAAAACCCTTGTTGGCAATCACAGAGGTCAGACGTTTCTTGTAGTTGGCCACCAGGTTTGCACACATCTCAGGAGGGATTTTGTCCCACTCCTCTTTGCAGATCTTCTCCAAGTCATTAAGGTTTCGAGGCTGACGTTTGGCAACTCGAACCTTCAGCTCCCTCCACAGATTTTCTATGGGATTAAGGTCTGGAGACTGGCTAGGCCACTCCAGGACCTTAATGTGCTTCTTCTTGAGCCACTCCTTTGTTGCCTTGGCTGTGTGTTTTGGGTCATTGTCATGCTGGAATACCCATCCACGACCCATTTTCAATGCCCTGGCTGAGGGAAGGAGGTTCTCAACCAAGATTTGACGGTACATGGCCCCATCCATCGTCCCTTTGATCCGGTGAAGTTGTCCTGTCCCCTTAGCAGAAAAACACCCCCAAAGCATAATGTTTCCACCTCCATGTTTGACGGTGGGGATGGTGTTCTTGGGGTCATAGGCAGCATTCCTCCTCCTCCAAACACGGCGAGTTGAGTTGATGCCAAAGAGCTCCATTTTGGTCTCATCTGACCACAACACTTTCACCCAGTTCTCCTCTGAATCATTCAGATGTTCATTGGCAAACTTCAGACAGCCCTGTATATGTGCTTTCTTGAGCAGGATTTCAGTCCTTCACAGCGTAGTGTTACCAATTGTTTTCTTGGTGACTATGGTCCCAGCTGCCTTGAGATCATTGACAAGATCCTCCCGTGTAGTTCTGGGCTGATTCCTCACCGTTCGCATGATCATTGCAACTCCACGAGGTGAGATCTTGTATTGAGCCCCAGGCCGAGGGAGATTGAAAGTTATTTTGTGTTTCTTCCATTTTTTTAAAAAGTAGGAGCGTGGATCACAAAACCAGTCAGTATCTGGTGTGACTACCATTTGCTTCATGCAGCGCAACATCTCCTTCGCATAGAGTTGATCAGGCTGTTGATTGTGGCCTGTGGAATGTTGTCCCACTCCTCTTCAATGGCTGTGTGAAGTTGCTGGATATTGGCGGGAACTGGAACATGCTGTCGTACATGTCGGTCCAGAGCATCCCAAACATGCTCAATGCAGGCCATGGAAGAAGTGGGACATTTTCAGCTTCCAGGAATTGTGTACAGATCCTTGCAACATGGGGCCGTGCATTATCATGCTGAAACATGAGGTTATGGCGGCTGATGAATGGCACGACAATTGGCCTCAGGATTTTGTCACGGTATCTCTGTGCATTCAAATTGCCATTGATAAAATGCAATTGTGTTTGTTGTCCATAGCTTATGCCTGCCCATACCATATCCCCACCGCCACCATGGGGCACTCCAGTGGCCATTGAAGGTGAGCATTTGCCCACTGAAGTCAGTTACGACGCCGAACTGCAGTCAGGTCAAGACCCTGGTGAGGATGACGAGCACGCAGATGAACTTACCTGAGACGGTTTTACTGTCAGTTTGCGCAGATATTCTTTTATTGTCCAAACCCACAGTTTCATCAGCTGTCCGGGTAGCTGGTCTCAGACAATTCCACAGGTGAAGAAGCCAGGTGTGGAGGTCCTGGGCTGGCGTGGTAACATGTGGTCTGCGGTTGTGAGGTCGGACGGACGTACTGCCAAATTCTCTAAAATGACTTTGGAGGCGGCTTATGGTAGAGAAATTAACATAAAATTATTTGGCAACAACTCTGGTGGACATTGCTGCAGTCAGCATGCCAATTGCACGCTCCCTCAAAACTTTAGACACCTGTGGCATTGTGTTGTGTGACAAAACTGCACATTTTAGAGTGTCCTTTTATTGTCCCCAACACAAGGTGTAACTGCGTAATGATCATGCTGTTTACGCAGCTTCTTGATATGCCACACCTGTCAGGTGGATGGATTATCTTGACAAGGGAGAAATGCTCACTAACAGGAATGTAAACAAATTTGTGCACAACATTTTAGACAAAAAGCTTTTTGTGCATATGGAACATGTATGGGATCTTTTATTTCAGCTCATGAAACATGGGACCAACACTTTACATGTTGCGTTTATATTATTGTTCAGTGTATATATATATATATATATATATATATATATATATATATATATATATATATATATATAAAATAAACAAAAACACAAGAAATAAGAGATAAAGCACAGGGTCAGTGCAAATACCAAATGTACAATGTGCAGGGATACTGGAGTAGTTTGAGATACATATGCACATGTAGGTGGGGGATTAGGAGAAACTGACTGGTAGCAGGATAAATAATAATAAATAGTAATAGTAACAGTAAACAGTATGGCAGTAGCATAAGTGGTCGGTGAGTGTCTGTGTGTCAAAATCAAATAACATTGTATTTGTCACATGCTTCGTAGACAACAGGTGTAGACTAACAGTGAAATGTTTACTTACGGTTATTTTCCATCAATGCAGTGTTAAAGATAATATAAAAAATACAAAATAATAATAATAGTGGCACAGTGAATATCGAATAAAAATAAAGAGTAAAAATAACATGGCTATACACTGAGTATACCAAACATTAGGAACACCTTCTTAATATTGAGTTGCACCCCCCACTTTTGCCCTCAGAACAGCCTCAATTTGTCGGGGCATGGACTCTACAATGTGTCGAAAGCGTTCCACAGGGATGCTGGCCCATTTTGACTCCTATGCTTCCACACAGTTGTGTCAAATTGGCTGGATGTCCTTTGGGTGGTGGGCCATTCTTGATACACACCTTCCAACAGGACAACGACCCTAAGCACACAGCCAAGACAACGCAGGAGTGGCTTCGGGACAAGTCTCTGAATGTCCTTGCGTGGCCCAGCCAGAGCCCGGACTTGAACCTGATCGAACGTCTTTGGAGACACCTGAAAATAGCTGTGCAGCGACGCTCCGCATCCAACCTGACAGAGCTTGAGAGGATCTGCAGAGAAGAATGGGAGAAACTCCCCAAATACAGGTGTGCCAACCTTGTAGCGTCAAACCCAAGAAGACTCAAGGCTGTAATCGCTGCCATAGGTGCTTCAACTAAGTACTGAGTAAAGGGTTTGAATACTTATGTAAATGTGTTATTATAAAAAAAAATGTAATCTAACAACCTGTTTTTGCTTTGTCATTATGGGGTGTTGTGTGTAGATTGATGAGGAAAAACAACAATTTAATCAATTTTAGATTGTCTGTAACGTAACAAAATGTGGAAAAAGTCGAAGGGGTCTGAATACTTTCCGAATGCACTGTATAGAGAATAGAAAACATGGCTATATACAGGGAGTACCAGTACTGAGTCGATGTGCAGGGGTACGAGGTAATTGAGGTAGCTATGTACGGTACATAGGTAGGTATAAGGTGACTAGCAGCAGCGTATGTGGTGAGTGTGAAAGTGTGTGTGAGAGTGTGTGTGTGTGTGGCGTCAGTATGTATGTGTGTGCATGTTATGTGTGGTGGGTGTATGTTGTGTGTGTACTTGTGTATGTGTGTGTTGGGGTGTCAGTGTAGGTATGTGTGAGTAGAGTTCAATGTGTGTGCATAGCATCAGTGCAACAGAGTTAGTGCAAAAAATGATAATTAAAGGTAGTCCGGGTAGCCATTTGATTAGCTATTTAGCAGTCTTGTTAAGAAGTCTTATGGTTTGGAGGTAGAAGCTGTTCAGGGTCCTGTTGGTTCCAGAATTGCTGTGCGGTAGCAGAGAGAACAGTCTGTGGCTTGGGTGGCTGGAGTCTTTGAAAAAATGGTGGGCCTTCTCTGACACCGCCTGGTACAGAGGTCTTGGATGGCAGGGAGCTCGGCCCCAGTGATGTACTGGGCCGTACACACTACCCTCTGTACTGCCTTGCGGTCGTATGCCATACCAAGCTGTGATGCAGCCGGTCAAGATGCTCTTGATGGTGCGGCTGTAGAACTTTTTGAGGATCTGAGGGCCCATGCCAAATCTTTTCAGCCTCTTGAGGGGGAAGAGGCGTTGTCGTGCCCTCTTCACGACTGTGTTGGTGTGATTGGACAATTACAAATCCTTAGTGATGTGGACACCGAGGAACTTGAAGCTCTCGACCCGCTCCACTACAGCCCCATTGATGTGAATGGGGGCGTGCTCGGCCTTCCGTTTCCTGTAGTCTACGATCAGCTGCTATGTCTTACTGATGTTGAGGGAGAGGGTGTTGTCCTGGTACCACACTGCCAGGTCTCTGACATCCTCCCTATAGACTGTCTCAACGCCATCGGTGATCAGGCTGACAACTGTCGTGTCGTGTGTGGTCACACAGTCTTGGGTGAACAGGGAGTACAGGAGGGGTTGAGTAACAGTGGGTTGAGTAACACTATGTTGGTGTTTATTTTATTTTGGCAGTTACCTGTATCTCCATATACACTACATGACCAAAAGTATGTGGACACCTGCTCGTCGAACATCTCATTCCAAAATCATGGGCATTAATATGGAGTTGGTCCCCCCTTTGCTGTCATAACAGCCTCCACTCTTCTGGGAAGGCTTTCCACTAGATGTTGGCATATTGTTCCATTCAGGCACAAGAGCATTAGTGAGTTTGGGCACTGATGTTGGGCGATTATGCCTGGCTCGCAGTTGGCGTTCCAATTCATCCTAAAGGTGTTCGATGGGATTGAGCTCAGGGCTCTGTGCAGGACAGTCAACTTCTTCCACACCGATCTCGACAAACCATTTCTGTATGCACCTCACTTTGTGCAAGGGGGCATTGTCATGCTGAAACAGGAAAGGGCCTTCCCCAAACTGTTGCCACAAAGTTGGAAGCACAGAATCGTCTAGAATGCCATTGTATGCTGTAGCGTTAAGATTTCCCTTCACTGGAACTAAGGGGCCTAGCCTGAACCATGAAAAACAACCCCAGACCATTATTCCTCCTCCACCAAACTTTACAGTTGGCACTATGAATTTTAGGCAGGTAGCGTTCTCCTGGCATCCGCCAAACAGCACTTACAGTTAACCGGAGCAGAAATGTGCGAACTGACTTGGAAAGGTGGCATCCTATGACGGTGCCACGTTGAAGGTCACTGAGCTCTTCAGTAAGGCCATTCTACTGCCAATGTTTTTTCTATGGAGATTGCATGGCTGTGTGCTCGATTTTATACACCTGTCAACAACGGGTGTGGCTGAAATGGACAAATCCACTAATTTGAAGGAGTGTAAAAAAAGAAACGTCCTCTCACTGTCAACTGCGTTTATTTTCAGCAAACTTAACATGTGTAAATATTTGTATGAACATAACAAGATTCAACAACTGAGACATAAACTCAGTTCCACAGACATGGAATAATGTGTCCCTGAACAAAGGGGGGGTGAAAATCAAAAGTAACAGTCTGTATCTGGTGTGGCCACCAGCTGCATTAAGTACTGCAGTGCATCTCCTCCTCATGGACTGCACCAGATTTGCCAGTTCTTGCTGTGAGATGTTACCCCACTATTCCACCAAGGCACCTGCAAGTTCCTGGACATTTCTGGGGGGAATGGCCCTAGCCCTCACCCGCCGATCCAACAGGTCCCAGATGTGGTCAATGGGATTGAGATCCTGGCTCTTCGCTGGCCATGGCAGAACACTGACATTCCTGTCTTGCAGGAATCACGCACAGAACGAGCAGTATGGCTGGTGGTATTGTCATGCTGGAGGGTCATGTCAGGATGAGCCTGCAGGAAGTGTACCACATGAGGGAGGAGGATGTTTTCCCTGTAACGCACAGCGTTGAGTTTGCTTGCAATGACAACAAGCTCAGTCCGATGATGCTGTGACACACCGCCCCAGACCATGATGGACCTTCCACCTCCAAATCGATCCCGCTCCAGAGTACAGGCCTCGGTGTAACGCTCATTCCTTCGACAATAAACACGAATCCGACAATCACCCCTGGTGAGACAAAACCGCGACTCGTCAGTGAAGAGCACTTTTTGCCAGTCCTGTCTGGTCAAGCGACGGTGGGTTTGTGCCCATAGGCGACGTTGTTTCCGGTGATGTCTGGTGAGGATCTACCTTACAACAGGCCTACAAGCCCTCAGTCCAGCCTCTCTCAGCCTATTGCGGACAGTCTGAGCACTGATGGAGGGATTGTGCGTTCCTGGTGTAACTCGGGCAGTTGCTGTTGCCATCCTGTACCTGTCCCGCAGGTGTGATGTTCGGATGTACCGATCCTGTGCTTGTGTTGTTACATGTGGTCTGCCACTGCGAGGACGATCAGCTGTCTGTCCTGTCTCCCTGTAGCACTGTCTTAGGCGTCTCACAGTACGGACATTGAAATGTATTGCCCTAGCCACATCTGCAGTCCTCATGCCTCCTTGCAGCATGCCTAAGGCACGTTCACGCAGATGAGCAGGGACCCTGGGCATCTTTCTTTTGGTGTTTTTCAGTCAGTAGAAAGGCCTCTTTAGTGTCCTAAGTTTTCATAACTGTGACCTTAATTGCCTACCGTCTGTAAGCTGTTAGTGTTTTAACGACCATTCCACAGGTTCATCGAACACGCATGGGAAACAGTGTTTAAACCCTTTACAATGAAGATCTGTGAAGTTATTTTGATATTTACGAATTATCTTTGAAAGACAAGGTCCTGAAAAAGAGACATTTCTTCTTTTGCTGAGTTTATATAGTGTATACAGTGGGGAGAACAAGTATGTGATACACTGCCGATTTTGCAGGTTTTCCTACTTACAAAGCATGTAGAGGTCTGTAATTTTTATCATATGTACACTTCAGCTGTGAGAGACGGAATCTAAAACAAAAATCCAGAAAATCACATTGTATGATTTTTAAGTAATTAATTTGCATTTTATTGCATGACATAAGTATTTGATCACCTACCAACCAGTTAGAATTCCGGCTCTCACAGACCTGTTCGTTTTTCTTTAAGAAGCCCTCCTGTTCACCACTCATTACCTGTATTAACTGCACCGGTTTGAACTCGTTACCTGTATAAAAGACACCTGTCCACACACTCAATCAAACAGACTCCAACCTCTCCACAATGGCCAAGACCAGAGAGCTGTGTAAGGACATCAGGGATAAAATTGTAGACCTGCACAAGGCTGGGATGGGCTACAGGACAATAGGCAAGCAGCTTGGTGAGAAGGCAACAACTGGAAGAAAATGGAAGAAGTTCAAGATGACGGTCAATCACCCTCGGTCTGGGGCTCCATGCAAGATCTCACCTCGTGGGGCATCAATGATCATGAGGAAGGTGAGGGATCAGCCCAGAACTACATGGCAGCACCTGAAGAGAGCTGGGACCACAGTCTCAAAGAAAACCATTAGTAACACACTACGCCGTCATGGATTAAAATCCTGCAGCGCACGCAAGGTCCCCCTGCTCAAGCCAGCGCATGTCCAGGCCCGTCTGAAGTTTGCCAATGACCATCTGGATGATCCAGAGGAGGAATGGGAGAAGGTCATGTGGTCTGATGAGACAAAAATAGAGCTTTCTGGTCTAAACTCCACTCGCCGTGTTTGGAGGAAGAAGAAGGATGAGTACCCCAAGAACACCATCCCAACCGTGAAGCATGGAGGTGGAAACATCATTCTTTGGGGATGCTTTTTTGCAAAGGGGACAGGACGACTGCACCGTATTGAGGGGAGGATGGATGGGGCCATGCATCGCGAGATCTTGGCCGACAACCTCCTTCCCTCAGTAAGAGCATTGAAGATGGGTTGTGGCTGGGTCTTCCAGCATGACAACGACCCGAAACACACAGCCAGGGCAACTAAGGAGTGGCTCCGTAAGAAGCATCTCAAGGTCCTGGAGTGGCCTAGCCAGTCTCCAGACCTGAACCCAATAGAAAATCTTTGGAGGGAGCTGAAAGTCCGTATTGCCCAGCAACAGGCCCGAAACCTGAAGGATCTGGAGAAGGTCTGTATGGAGGAGTGGGCCAAAATCCCTGCTGCAGTGTGTGCAAACCTGGTCAAGACCTACAGGAAACGTATGATCTCTGTAATTGCAAACAAAGGTTTCTGTACCAAATATTAAGTTCTGCTTTTCTGATGTATCAAATACTTATGTCATGCAAATGAATTACTTAAAAATCATACACAGTTGAAGTGTACCTATGATAAAAATTACAGACCTCTACATGCTTTGTAAGTAGGAAAACCTGCAAAATCGGCAGTGTATCAAATACTTGTTATCCCCACTGTATAAAGTACAAACCAGGGTTGAGGTCAATACCATTTCAATTCCAGACAATTCAGGAAGTATGCTGAAATTCACTGGACAGGGAGCAGGCAGGGCAAGACAGGGTAAGGCAGGGTAGGGATGCCCAGTCTCAGTCTCAGGCTGATCACAAGCCAGTCTGTGTGGTTTTTGTTAGGAACCTGAGCCCAAAATCAATAGTGCTGCTGCAGCCCAAACCCACTGCTATAGTTGCCCCTACTCCAATAGCTCAATTTAAGTACTGTCCCATCTATTCAAATCCCAAGTCGATATGCTCCAACCCAAAAGGATGTATGTAACTGACCTGTATTCTCTGACCAGGCTGTCCGTATCCATTCATTTTTGTTTAGAAAAGAAAAGTCACATTTAAATCTATTTCAATGAACACAAAATGGAAGGGGCAATGCTCTCTTCATAGAAAAAGACTAGATACAAAATCTATTTCAGGCAAAATGACATACTGTTTATTATAGGCAGCAGCTAAACCTCTACTCAGTTTTGGTAACAAACCACTTCTCCCAGATTTTGTTTTTTAAGAAACCCATTTTCATCATGGGTTAATCAGACTAACAAGACCCTCTAGAAAAATGTTGAGAGTGCCATACCATGTGTCAAACAGGGAGTACAGGAGGGGGCTAAGCACACACCCCTGGGTGTGTTGCAGATGGGGGGGTTTAGTCCCAGGGTCCCGAGCTTGGAGGGCACTTTGGTGTTGAATGCTGAGCTGTAGTCGATGAACAACACCCTCACATAGGTATTGTAGTGGGTTCAGGGTGTCTGGGATGATAGAGTTGATGTGTGCCATGATCAGCCTTTCAAATATCAATATCACAGATGTGTGCTACAGGGTGGTAGACATTGTCGCAGGATGACTTGTTGTTGGGAACAGGAATGATGGTAGTCAGCATGAAACATGTGGGAATTACAGACTGGGACAAGGAGAGGTTAAAAATGTCTGTGAAGATGCCTGCCAGCTGGTCTGGCATGCTCTGAGGACAGTGCTTAATGGTTGACCCATTTAAAAACCTTACGTCAGCCTCAGAGAGAGAAATCACCCAGTCCTCCGGATTAGCGGAGGCCCTCATGCAGGGCTCTGTGTTGTTTTCGTCAAAGCATGCATAAAAGACATTGAGTTCATCTGGTAGAGAGGCATCGTTGGGCAGATCAGACTTCCTTTGTAGTCTGTAAAGTATTGTAGCCCCTACCACATGCATCAAGCGTTGGCGCCGGTATAATAGGATTCCACCTTGTTCCAATATTGTATTTTTTCCTGTTTGATGGCTCTGTGGAGGTCGTAGCGGGACTTCTTGTACATGTTCGTGTCCTCAGCCGTAGCCTCGGGGTTGGATGTGATAGCTCTGTGAGCGGTAGCCCTGTCCTTTAGCTTACCGCGCACCTCGGAGTTAATCCAGGGCTTTTGATTGGGGAAGCAGCGAACCTTCACTGTGGGGACGATGTCTGTGATGCATTTCCTGATGAAGCTGGTGACACGCTTGGTGTTCGCCAAAAGGCATGTGAGAGACTCCCCAAACATATGGAAGAAGGTACTCTGGTCAGATGAGACTAAAATTGAGCTTTTTGGCCATCAAGGAAAACGCTATGTCTGGCGCAAACCCAACACCTCTCATCACCCCGAGAACACCATCCCCACAGTTAAGCATGGTGGTGGCAGCATCATGCTGTGGGGATGTTTTTCATCGGCAGGGACTGGGAAACTGGTCAGCATTGAAGGAATGATGGATGACGCTAAATACAGGAAAATTCTTGAGGTAAACCTGTTTTAGTCTTCCAGAGATTTGAGACTGGGACGGAGGTTCACCTTCCAGCAGGACAATGACCCTAAGCATTCTGCTAAAGCAACACTCGAGTGGTTTAAGGGGAAACATTTAAATGTCTTGGAATGGCCTAGTCAAAGCCCAGACCTCAATCCAATTGAGAATCTGTGGTATGATTTAAAGATTACTGTACCCCAGCGGAACCCATCCAACTTGAAGGAGCTGTAGCAGGTTTGCATTGAAGAATGGGCAAAAATCCCAGTGGCTAGATGTGCCAAGTTTATAGAGACATACCCCAGGAGACTTGCAGCTGTAATTGCTGCAAAAGGTGGCTCTACAAAGTATTGACTTTGGGGGGGGGGTGAATAGTTATGCATGCTCAAGTTTTCTGTTTTTTTTGTCTTATTTCTTGTTTGTTTCACAAGATAAAATATTTTGCATCTTCAAAGTGGTAGGCATGTTGTATAAATCAAATGATACAAACCCCCAAAAAATCCATTTTAATTCCAGGTTGTAAGGCAAAAAAAATTGGAAAAATGCCAAGGGGGGTGAATACTTTCGCAAGCCACTGTATAAAGTACCAACCATGGTTGGGGTCAATTCCATTTCAATTTCAGACAATTCAGGAAGTACACTGAAATTCCAATTCCAATTCTCTTCAATGTTTTTCAGTGAGGAAAAATGGGAATGGGAATTGGGTTTACTTTCTGAATTGACTGGCATTGAAATGGAATTGACCCCAACGAAGGTATAAGCAGACATACAATAGAACACAGTCAAACAAAAACTAATGATCATATCCTAAGATCTTGGCCTAAGGACCCCATCACATGAGAGTCAGGATACAAACCACTAGAGGAGACGACAGTGTGACAATGTGTGTTTGTGTTCGCCTGAGAGAGAGGAGGTTAACCTATTCTGTACTGTCTTTCTTTTCCTGGCATGTAATGAAGGAGTAAGTCCTTAAAATAAATCTCCTCATTTGAGCAATGGTACATTGGCAGAGAGAGACTCCAACAAGTACCCTTCAGTGTGAGAGACACTCCAAAGCAATCAAGTCTGCCTCACCCTCGAGTAGAAGACAAAAACACTCACCAGCCAGCCTCTCTCTCTCTATCTCCTCCCTTTCTCTTCCCTCCTTTAGGCCAGTGATATTCTAGTCTTCCACTTCCCAAGCCACCTTAGGAAAAAGGTCAATCTGTACTTTTTCCATACAGAACATTGGGATTTAGTGGGGGAGTGCGTAGGAACAGGAAACAGCCTATAGCCCGCCATTTAATAAAATATATACTAGGGGAGGAGAGAGGAAATGGTACGCTGCATTTTACACAAACACACACACTGCCAATAGCAGATCCTTGGACGCAGATTAGGGAGCCAATAAGTAATGTCTGTGTAGGCTCCTCTCTCTGCATTGCTGCATGGTGGTGTGTGTGTGTGTGTGTGTGTGTGTGTGTGTGTGTGTGAGTGTGTGTACCACTGTATGCACACGTGTGTGTACTCTCCCTAGAGAGAGAGAGTAAAAAGGGAGTAAACGTGTGGGTGTTTTGGCATGTGCGTGTGTGTTTATGTCTGGCCCACACTGAGTACAGTCTTACTAGTGTCAGTCTGGCCCTCCCCTTATGGCATAAAAACAGAGGCGAAGGAGTGGACACTGGACAGGGAGAAGGCATGGCAAGACAGGGTAAGGCAGGGTAGGGATGCCCAGTCTCAGTCTCAGGCTGATCACAAGCCAGTCTGTGTGGGTTTTGTTAGGAACCTGAGCCCAAAATCAATAGTGCTGCTGCAGCCCAAACCCACTGCTATAGTTGCCCCTACTCCAATAGCTCAATTTAAGTACTGTCCCATCTATTCAAATCCCAAGTCGATATGCTCCGAAAGGATGTATGTAACTGACCTGTATTCTCTGACCCAGTCTGTCCGTATCCATTCATTTCTGTTTAGAAAAGAAAAGTCACATTTAAATCTATTTTCACCAAATACAAAATGGAAGGGGCAATGCTCTCTTCATAGAAAAATACTACACTTTTTTAATTTAGATACAAAATCAATTTCAGGCAAAATGACATACTGTTTATTTTAGGCAGCAGCTAAACCTCTACTCAGTTTTGGTAACAAACCACTTCTCCCAGAATATTTTTTTTAAGAAAACCATTTCCATCATGGGGTATTCAGACGAACAAGACCCTCTAGAAAAAGGTTTGCCACGCCATGTGCCAATGACATCACCTATAACACTTAGGCAATAAGGACCTGCACTATGCCCCACCACCCCTCAAAGCCCGGCTCAGACATATTGTCATAGTTTCCCAGCTGAGATGGACCGTGGTGGGTCACATGATTCAGGTCTAGCTGCCAGAGAGCATGCTAGGTTTTGGGGGGGCTACAGGCTTCCTCATTGGTCTGTCGGCCCGGGCGTGTTCAGGAGTTGATAAACACAGAGGTTTTATGGCATCTCGGCAGAGGCGACGTGTAGCATCCTGCAGATTCCTCAAAGTTGTTTTTCTTTCTCTTCACCCTCTCTCCCTCAACTCCCTGCACTTCAAGCTGTTAGTCAGTGCATTCTGCCGCACGAAGAAAGGGAGCAGAGTGACAGCCCCTCGTTGAAAGAGATCCCCCTTTTTCTCCTCTTAGGTGATAAATACAGACTCAAAATGTAAAGAAGGTGGCAGTGATTTATGAGCTGATGCATCTGTGTCTTCCACACAAGCACACACCGGACAACCCAGGTGACAGGTTGGGAACACAATTCCGGATTTTGTTTTTTCAGAGTTGAAGAGTCTAAGGTTGGAATTCAATCAAACCCACATTGTGTAAATAGTGTTTTTGTGTGCAAATGGCTGTAAATGTACCGTAACTGTACCTACCAGACATGCTCTTCACCGAACATGAACTGTTCTTTCTTTTCCTTTTCGGGCCATCGATCCACCTGCAGAAGGAGAGAATAAAAGATAGGGAGAGAGAGAGCGACATTAGTGTATATGTATAGGAGGACACACAGGAATTCAAAACACAGGTGGTGTGAAGGACAGGTTTTCTACTGCCAGTTCTCCTACAGGAGTCTTGCAGGACTGTAGCAGTGCTCTAGCTAAGTGCCTGTGGTGAGAAAATGTACATTAGCGGGGAAGGCAAGAACAACACACACACACACACGCACACGTACACCGACGCGGAAACACACACACACACGTACAAAGTCGGCAACACTCACACACATACATACAAAAACACACCTACGCACACACCTATGCACGAACACACGCACGCACACGAAAACACACACACACACACACACAAGCTGCCGTAGCACATCTGAACATAGCTCTGTAAGAGGAGAACTGAGCAGACTGTGAGCTCCTTAGGGAGCTCTGGAAGCACACAGCCTGGGAGAGTGCACTAATAAGTCATGCTGTAGGATCTATCAGATGTCAACACTAGTAGACTTCCTAGGGTCCCACCTCTGCAGCCATCCAGACTCTCCTGAGCACTTCAGCATCTCTCACCATGAGAAGCTCTTTAAAAAATGTTTTAATAAAACATAATATAGCTTACTAAAGTAAATTTGGACACTAGTTTGTCTGGACTATCTCCCCCTCTCTGTTCTCAGTAAATAGTGATCCATCGTTGCCAGCGAAAAAGGGCTTAAGTGGTTGTTTCATTAACTCCCTAATTGGGCTGAAATGCCAACTGCGTCTGAACCTGTGTGTATGCCTTCTTGTTGCATTACCGACTGAGTTGTTTTCAATGACAGTAATGTCGGTGCCACAGTGAGCCTAATCGAGTCTTAGGGTGTTTTCACATATAGTCCTCTTTAAAAGGACCGAACTCAGTCCTCTTTAAAGTGAACTCTGGGGTAAAAAAAACAACAAAAAAACGAACTCAGTTATCTTTGTATTACACTGCCCTTGCCTTTGAATGAGGACTCAACTCTTTTGCCAGTTCACTTCACCATTTTGTGGTCAGAGTCCTCTTTGCATTCACATTGCTATGTTTAGAAAGGAACCAAGATCTTTTTCCAACATTCACTCAATGCAATCTGGGTTTTTACAAAGTGCAGGACAAGCCATTTCATCAGAATGTGTTATCGGACAGCTAGATATACCTACTTACATTTTGGAAGCTAATAGATTGCATTTAGTTAAAAGAAGAGATAATAATTGTAATCAAAAGATACTATTAACATGTAAATATTATTGGTAACAAAATAAGTAACAGAAGAATAACTGCAGATTAAATAATGCTGTAATTGAAAATTGTACACCCAATGTAGGCTATTGCCCCTTTAAGAGCAACATTTATTTTGTATCCTATGTTGTGATTCTCTCCAAATATGTTGTCTTCTCACACTATTCAAACCCCACAATCGAATAAACAGTTTATGAAGCTCCCTTATATATCACATATTGCAAACAAATAATCTGAACTAAAAACTTCACACAAATGTTGGAATTTTTGGGCATACTTGATCAATATTCAAAAACAGCACACATTTTTTTTCCGTGAATCTGCACATCATCATCTTCTCTCTTTTGAGGCACGAATGTGCAGTGGTGGAAAAAGTACTCAATTGTCATACTTCAGTAAAAGTAAAGATACTTTAATAGAAAATGACTCAAGTGAAAGTCACCCCATAAAATACTACTTGAGTAAAACTCTAAAAGTATTTGGTTTGAAATATACAATGAACAAAAATATAAACGCAACATGCAACAATTTCAACGATTTTACTGAGTTACAGTATAATATATAAGGAAATCAGTCAATTGAAATAAATTCATTAGGCCCTAATTTATGGATTTCACATGACTGGGAATACAGATATGCATCTGTTGGTCACAGATACCTTTAAAAAAAAAAGGAAGGGGCGTGGATCAGAAAACCAGTCAGTTTCTGGTGTGACCACCATTTGCCTCATGCAGGGCAACACATCTCCTTCACATAGAGTTGATCAGGCTGTTGATTGTGGCCTGTGGAATGTTGTCCCAAACCGGGATTCATCCATGAAGAGCACACTTCTCCAGCGTGCCAGTGGCCATCGAAGGTGAGCATTTGCCCACTGAAGTCGTTCACGACGCCAAACTGCAGAGGGGTCAATGCCGTGGTGAGGATGACGAGCATGCAGATGAGCTTCCCTGAGACGGTTTCTGACAGTTTGTGCAGAAGTTTCAGCTCATGAAACATGGAACCAACACTTTACATATTGCGTTTATATTTTTGTTCAGTATACTTAAGTATGAAAAGAAAATGTAGTTGATAAAATATACTTAAGTATTGAAAGTAAAAGTATAAATCACATTCCTTATATTAAGCAAACCAGACGGCACAATTTTCTTTATTTTATTTTCTTTACTGATAGCCAGGGGCACACTCCAACACTCAGACATAATTTACAAACTAAGCATGTGTGTTTAGTGAATCCGCCAGATCAGAGGAGGTAGGGATGACCAGGGATGTTCTCTTGATAAGTGCGTGAATTGGACCATTTTCCTGCTAAGTATTCGAAGTGTAACAAGTACATTTGTGTGTCAGGGAAAATGTAGTAGAAATTACATTATTTTCTTTAGGAATGTAGTGGAGTAAAAGCAAACGTTTTCAAAAATATAAATAGTAAAGTAAAGTACAGATACCCAAAGCAACTACTTAAGCAGTACTTTAAAGTATTAATTACTTTACATCACTGCCAATGTGAGGATGCACAGAGTTTTTAGTCAGATTATGTGATATATAAGAGAACTTCATAAACTGTTTATTCGATTGTGGGGTTTGAATAGTGTGAGAAGACAACATATTTGGTGAGAATCACAAAATAAGGTACAAAATAAATTATAGCTCTTAAAGGGGCAGTAGCCTACATTGGGTGTACACTTTTCAATTACAGCATTATTTAATCTGCAGTTATTCTTCTGCTATTTATTTTGTTACCAATAATATTTACATGTTAATAGTATCTTTTGATTACAATTATTATCTCATCTTTTAACTAAATGCAATCTATTAGCTTCCAAAATGTAAGTAGGTATATCTAGCTGTCCGATAACACATTCTGATGAAATGGCTTGTCCTGCACTTTGTAAAAACCCAGAATGCATTGAGTGAATGTTGGAAAAAGATCTTGGTTCCTTTCTAAACATAGCAATGTGAATGCAAAGAGGACTCGGACCACAAAATGGGTGAAGTGAATTGGCAAAAGAGTTGAGTCCTCATTCAAAGGCAAGAGCAGTGTGAATACAAAGAGAGCGGAGTTATTTCGCTTTTTTTAATGCCAGAGTTCACTTTAACACGGAATTCCATCACTACTAGAATGTCCATGACGGTTATTCTGACCATTTGATATTTCAATTGTATAAATATTCCATAATAAATAATAAATTGCTAAATGAATGCATTTATTATGTTAAAATAGGTCATAAGAAACCTCAGGTTCATAAAATGAATTGTTTGATCCAGAAGCGCATAGACTGTAAATACTAAAATAAGATGATAGTGTATTTTCTGACGGTAAGATAACAGTCTCCTGCCCAGCTGGACCATCCAAACTACACCTAAACTATATTGAAACTAATTTCACACACATAATAATAATTATTATTATAGTAATAGATATGGCCTAAAGACAAGATTACATTTACAATAGTCAATGATGGGTGACAATATTATCAATTGTCGAATAGAAAATGAAGAGACTGATGACCTGCGCAGCATGCATTGACAGCTTGCATTGACTGCGTGCATTGACAGTGTGCATTGACAAAGAAGCAAGGAGCTTACCAAATAGCACTTCTTCCATATCATCCTACAGAGGTCCATGCAGGCCAGACATTTTGATTGCTATACAATATCTGAAAGTGCAGATTCCAAGGTTTCTAATGAACCTGTTTTTGCCAAATAACTGTACAAATTGCGTGGATGGTCTCTGTTTTAAAATATAACTTTTTCCTAGAATAACCATGGCTCCATGCAATCCTCATGTGAGTAGGCTACTGGTGACAATCAGCAATAGCCATTTGGGATAGTCCATTATATTCTTACTGTAAAATACATGTGTTGTCCGTGGTAGGGCAGGGCCTGTGATGTCTGCTAAAGGAACAAGTTGATTGCATTGGCATGGCGCAGCCATAGCCTTGGCTACTAAGCACAGATACATACAACTCAAACATGCTATTCTGTTCTTTTAAAATAAATAGCCTTGTATCATGTTTTTTTATGACCTTCCTAAATTAAATATTAATGGATTTATTTGTGATTGTGTATATTAATACTAGAAAGGCAGAGAGCGTCATAATGACTTAAAACACATTAAAATATTTACTTACTCTGCCATTTTTAAAGTCATGTCGCCCTAGTCCTTGACTTTTCCTAAATAAGTCTATATAACATTTGAATGGTTTCCCTGGCCTGTTCCGCTCCTTCTCCGATAGTTGAATGTGCCATGCCCAGTTGATAATCACCCCGATAATTGCCTTGAAACTGAACCAAAACTATACCAAAACTAATTTCACACATGTAACAACAGGTGAAATACATGAAGTATAGAATGATGGGGGAGAAAAGGGGAGAATGGGTAAGTTGATGAGCGAGGGGAAGCGAACAATGCATAATTTTGTAATCACCAATTATGAATGAAGAACAGAATGGGCCATTCTATTGTATTCACCTATTCTAATTATAATCTCAAAACTGTGTACCCTGTATCAGTCCACCAAATCCAAGCAGACTTATTAGTCTACTCTAGGCCTAGTTGGAGTAGACTACACAGTGAGAGCGTGCATAATTTACAATGGCAAGACCAAGACGAATGCGTTGCTACAAGATCTGAATGAAAATGACTCAGATGGCGGGGAAGAAATGGATCATGAGATCTCTGATGATGATTATTCTGATTCATGGTGCTTTGAGGATGACATGCTCAGAAAGTTTTTGTCTTTTATAAAATTTGGAAAGGCACACACCTGTCTATATAAGGTCCCACAGTTGACAGTGCATGTCAGAGCAAAAACCAAGCCATTAGATCGAAGGAATTGTCCGTAGAGCTCAGAGACAGGATTGTGTCGAGACACAGATCTGGGGAAGGGTACCAAAACATTTCTGCAGCATTGAAGGTCCCCAAGAACACAGTGGCATCCATCATTCTTAAATGGAAGAAACGGACAAACTGAGCAAACTGATCGGGGGAGAAGGGCCTTGGTCAGGGAGGTGACCAAGAACCAATGGTCACTTTGACAGAGCTCCAGAGTTCCTCTGTGGAGATGGGAGAACCTTCAAAAATGACAACCATCTCTGCAGCACTCCACCAATCAGGCCTTTATGGTAGAGTGGCCAGACGGAAGCCACTCCTCAGTAAAAGGCACATGACAACCCACTTGGGGTTTGCCAAAAGGCACCTAAACGACTCACAGACCATGAGAAACAAGATTCTCTGGTCTGACGAAACCAAGATTGAACTCTTTGGCCTGAATGCCAAGCGTCACATCTGGAGGAAACCAGGCACCGCTCATCACCTGGCCAATACCATCCCTACAGTGAAGCATGGTGGTGGCAGCATCATGCTGTGGGGATGTTTTTCAGCGGCAGGTCCTGGGAGACTAGTAAGGATCGAGGGAAAGATTAACGGAGCAAAGTACAGAGAGATCCTAGATGAAAACCTGCTCCAGAGCGCTCAGGACCTCAGACTTGGGCGAAGGTTCACCTTCCAACAGGACAACGACCCTAAGCACACAGCCAAGACAACGTAGCAGTGGCTTCGGGACAAGTCTCTGAATGTCCTTGCGTGGCCCAGCCAGAGCCCGGACTTTAACCCAATCGAACATCTCTGGAGAGACCTGAAATAGCTGTGCATCGACGCTACCCATCCAACCTGACCGAGCTTCTGCAGAGAAGAATGGGAGAAACTCCCCAAATACAGGTGTGCGAAGCCCAAGAAGACATGAGGGTGTAATCCCTGCCAAAGATGCTTCAACAAAGTACATTTACATTTACGTCATTTAGCAGACGCTCTTATCCAGAGCGACTTACAAATAGGTGCATTCACCTTATAGCCAGTGGGATAACCACTTTACAATGTTTATTTTTATTTTTTATGTTTTTTAGTTTTTTTTTGGGGGGGTTGGAGTAAAGGGGGAGGGGGGGGTAGAAGGATTACTTTATCCTATCCCAGGTATTCCTTAAAGAGGTGGGGTTTCAAATGTCTCCGGAAGGTGGTGAGTGACTCCGCTGTCCTGGCGTCGTGAGGGAGCTTGTTCCACCATTGGGGTGCCAGAGCAGCGAACAGTTTTGACTGGGCTGAGCGGGAACTATGCTTCCGCAGAGGTAGGGGAGCCAGCAGGCCAGAGGTGGATGAACGCAGTGCCCTCGTTTGGGTGTAGGGACTGATCAGAGCCTGAAGGTACGGAGGTGCCGTTCCCCTCAGAGCTCCATAGGCAAGCACCATGGTCTTGTAGCAGATGCGAGCTTCAACTGGAAGCCAGTGGAGTGTGCGGAGGAGCGGGGTGACGTGAGAGAACTTGGGAAGGTTGAACACCAGACGGGCTGCGGCATTCTGGATGAGTTGTAGGGGTTTAATGGCACAGGCAGGGAGCCCAGCCAACAGCGAGTTGCAGTAATCCAGACGGGAGATGACAAGTGCCTGGATTAGGACCTGTGCCGCTTCCTGTGTAAGGCAGGGTCGTACTCTCCAAATGTTGTAGAGCATGAACCTACAGGATCGGGTCACCGCCTTGATGTTAGCGGAGAACGACAGGGTGTTGTCCAGGGTCACGCCAAGGCTCTTTGCACTCTGGGAGGAGGACACAACGGAGTTGTCAACCGTGATGGCGAGATCATGGAACGGGCAGTCCTTCCCCGGGAGGAAGAGCAGCTCCGTCTTGCCGAGGTTCAGCTTGAGGTGGTGAAGTACTGAGTAAAGTGTCTGAATACTTATGTAAATGTTATATTTCAGTTCCTTATTTTTTATGCATTTGCTAAAATTCCTAAAAACCTGTTATTGCTTTATCATTATGGGGTATTGTGTGTAGATTTATGAGGGGGGGGGGACTATTTAATCCTGTAACGTAACAAAATGTGGAAAAAATCAACGGGTCTGAATACTTTCCGAATGCACTGTAAACCCTGGATTGCTGATGCTATGTATTGGCCATTGAGAGGCTTTGAAGCCACCGGTCAGACATATTGGCACTCCCCAGTAGGAGCAGTCCTCCATAGGATAGAATGGAATTCTACAGTATTTCAATAAAAGGTTTCAAGGACAAAATTACATGTATTTAAGTATTTTGTTTTTGTAGTGGGGACAGTATCATTAGTGATCTGGTAATGGCTGACATCAATACCATCATCCCAGAAAACCTAGACCCACTCCAATTCGCATACCTTTCCAACAGATCCACAGATGACGCAATCTCTATTGGACTCCATACTGCCCTTTCACACCTGGACAAAAGGAACACCTACATGAGAATGCTGTTCATTGACTACAGCTCAGCATTCAACACCATAGTGCCCTCCAAGCTCATCACTAAGCTAAAGACCCTGGGACTAAACACCTACGTCTGCAACTGAATCCTGTACTTCCTGACGGGCCGCCCCCAGGTGGTGAGGGTAGGCAACAACACATCCGCCACGCTGACCCTCAACACGGGGGCCCCTCAGGGGTGCGTGCTTAGTCCCCTCCTGTACTTCCTGTTCACCCACGACTGCGTGGCCATGCACGATTCCAACACCATCGTTAAGTTTGCCAACGACACAACGGTGGTAGGCCTGATCACCGACAACGATGAGACAGCCTATAAGGAGGAAGTCAGAGACTTGGCAGTGTGGTGCCAGGACAACAACCTCTCCGTCAACGTGATTAAGACAAAGGAGCTGATCATGGACTACAGGAAAAGCAGGGTTGAGCACGCCCCCATTCACATCATCAGGACCTTAGTGGAGCAGGTCGAGAGCTTCAAGTTCCTTGGAGTCCACATCACCAACAAACTATCATGGTCCAAACACACCAAGACAGTCTTGAAGAGGGCACGACAATGCCTATTCCCCCTCAGGAGACTGAAAAGATTTGACATGGGTCCTCAGATCCTCAAAAAGTTATACAGCTGCACCATCGAGAGCATTCTGACTGGCTGCATCACCGCCTGGTATGGCAACTGCTCGGCATCCGACCACAAGGCGCTACAGAGGGTAGTGCGTATGACCTAGTACATCACAAGGACCTCTATACCAGGCGGTGTCAGAGGAAGGCCCTAAAAATGGTCAAAGACTCCAGCCACCCTAGTCATTAACTGTTCGCTCTGCTACCGCACGGCAAGTGGTACCGGAGCGCCAAATCTAGGTCCAAAAGCCTCCTTAACAGCTTCTACCCCCAAGCCATAAGACTGCTGAACAGTTACTGAAATGGCTATTTGCCTTGACCCCCCCCCCTTTTTTTACGCTGCTATTACTCACTGTTTATTATCTATGCATAGTCACTTTACCCCTACCAACATGTACATATTACCTCAATTACCTCATTATTGTTATTTTATTGTGTTACTGTTTTTCCTTTAGTTTATTTAGCAAATTTGTCTTACTTTTTTAAAACTGCATTGTTTTTATATAGTTTTTCGTTTGTATATTTAGCTGACATAATACAATATCAAAGTGTCTGTAATAGAATAAACATGTCAGAAATGTATGTAGACATTAATAAATGCATTTCTATAGCTTCCAAAATATGTTTTACAATGGTGAGGGAGTGCCAAGATAGAGGCGCGGTGGCTTCAACACAGCACTCCCTGACAGTCATCTACTGTATATATAAATCATTGGTATAAACCCACTCCCTAAGGTTCCTTATCAAGGTTCCTTATCAAGTGTCATCGAGTGCCACTATGGGAGGAACCGATAGAACATGTCCAGCTGTGACAACAGTGTAGCAAGTGTAGTGTTGTCATTGGGTGACAGCCAAAGTTAAATGTCACTCCCAGCTTTGGCTTCCTCATCAAAAGCCATCAGATATACCGTTGCCCGGGGTGAAAGCCATCAATTTGTCAACCCACTGATAGTACAGCCTCCCACCCTGTGGCCTTCTGATGCTGCCTGTGTCGCACAAACACACAAGCATGCCCAGTACACACACACGTTTAAGCACACACACAGGGAACAACACCACTTAGTATCCTGATACATACACACACTTAGAGACAGAGAGAGTTCCGTCCCTGTTTTCCCAACCAGGGTCTTCACATCTGCTACACACACACACACGCACGCACGCTCCTACACAAGCCCCCATTGCCCAGCAAATCTTTACTCAAGAAGTAAACCAAGCAACATTACCTATTTCTAGCTGTACCATCCTTCCTGTGCCCAAAACTACAACACAGCAGATCCCCAACAACACCAACACTGAGACAATTAATCTGCTAAACAAAAGGTGACAGTCCAAAAAAGAAGACAATTTCTGACCTTATAACGCAGTGCGAGTGTAGAATATGCATGGCGAGAAGAGTTGCTGGCCTCAAACAGCGCTGGCAAATAGGAGACACATCTACACTGCTGCCAACCTCGCTATGTTTAGCTCTGAAAAGACTTTGGCTCTCTAGTACACACACCCACTCTCCCTCTCTTTTTCACTCTCTCTCTCTCTCTCTCTCTCTCTCTGTATGAATCCCTGCAGACTCTCTCTCTCTCTGGCTGATCTGTTTCTCTGACTCCCTTGTACATTTCTCTAAGAATCCCAACTCTGTGCTTTTCACCCTCACTTTGTCTCACTCTCTCTCGTTTCTGTGGCTCTCACTCTCCTGTTAGACCCGCCCATGCTCTCTGATTGGATGTGGGCCAGCCTCTCCACCTGAGGGTTTGACAGTGGGTTTGGGGATGATTGACGGTGGGTTGATATGGCAACTAACAGGTAGCTGTCAGCTCTGACCCCAAGGCAGGCTCGATGAGTCTATTCTTGTACCTCAGCGACAGAGCCAACAGCTCAATAACCTGAAATGAGGGCTATTTCGAAACGTAGCTAATTGCCAACAACCCAGTTTTGTGCTTCAAAACAATGACGAGGCAAGACAGAGATCGGCAATACTCGAGTGAAGAAATATCTGAGAAATAAAATCAAACTTACAAGTACATTGATTGATCCCTTTAAACTGGCACAGATGTGATTTTGTAAACCTATCGTGTGACTCAAGTCTTCGTGGACTGAAATACTAATACTAAAGTAAACACGTTGTGTACCTTTAATAGAACCCTGACATTAATCTATGTATACTAACCAGGCTATATAGGGCCAGTAGTACACAGTAGCCTATTGTTCCCAGTGCAATGTGCATACTATCCAACTGAGGTGTCCCCTCCCATACATTCACATTCTAATGGTCACTTTGTTCTTTAGCCATCCCACCATTGTCTAAATTACAGGGTACGGTGGGAGGGAGCATACCACTTGTACTAGAGCTAGCCAACTCCCTCTATCAAAACACAGCGGAACACCAGATCACTAAAGATAGACTTCCAAACCTCTAAACAAACACAGGCTTTATGTTAACCATGTTTAGCGGGAGATTTCTTCATATCTTGGTAATGTAAAGCTCTATAGGGAAATACAATTGCTGGCTGGTGAATAAATTACAGATGTAGGCTAACCTCTAAGTCGTAAACATAACGCCTAGTATGCTTTAATTTGGGTGTAGCGATATTGTAGCAATTAATCAATGTCAATAGCAGCCAGAGCTTGTAACTTAGAAAAAAAACAGATTTGCATATCATATGATTTCAGGCATGAAAGGTCTTGTTTGCTCGAGAGGTTATTTACAAATAATGCTAGTCAAATTAGAGACAGAACAGGAGTATCTTTTTATTTGCCTTTTTACCCAAGATTCACCACTGCGCTGGTGTTTTTATTTGGATTTGTCTTATTTTAGCTGGACACGAAATATGTATTGGCAGACCATGAAGCTGTGACATGACACACACACACACACACGTGGGCCTAACATGTATGACTGACCCCTGGTCACACGACACCAGGGCTTTCCAAGAGTTTCCGAGAAGGCCAAACACACACGCACATCTCTCTCTCTCTCTCTCTCTCTCTCTCTCTCTCTCTCTCTCTCTCTCTCTCTCTCTCTCTCTCTCTCTCTCTCTCTCTCACCCTCTCTCTCTCTCTCTCTCTCTCTCTCTCTCTCTCTCTCTCTCTCGCTCTCTCTCTCTCTCTCTCTCTCTCTCTCTCTCTCTCTCTCTCTCACCCTCTCTCACTCTCTCTCTCTCTCTCTCTCTCTCTCCTCTCTCTCTCTCTCTCTCTCTCTCTCTCTCTCTCTCTCTCTCTCTCTCTCTCTCACCCTCTCTCTCTCCCTCTCTCTCTCTCTCTCTCTCTCTCTCTCTCTCTCTCTCTCTCTCACCCTCTCTCTCTCTCTCTCTCTCTCTCTCTCTCTCTCTCTCTCTCTCTCTCTCACCCTCTCTCTCTCTCTCTCTCTCTCTCTCTCTCTCTCTCTCTCTCTCTCTCTCTCTCTCTCTCTCTCTCTCTCTCTCTCTCTCTCTCACCCTCTCTCTCTCTCTCTCTCTCTCTCTCTCTCTCTCTCTAGGACTAGCCTCTTGTGGTGATGTGTGTGGATTGGTTTGAAGAGGTCAATACTTGTCATTACTGACTTGAGAGAGCGAGAGACAGAAAAAGAAACAAAGAGAGAGACAGAGAGAGAGACAGCAAGCAATTATTACGATTCTGGTCCATGCCAAAAGGAAATCGAAACATTGTTTGTCTCACATGTCCAATGAATGCGTAACAAGATAACAATTGGGTACTACAGGCATTGTTGCTTTTCATATTGTTCATTATCAACCTGGGCATCCACTGCTATTCATTTCCTACCGATCCTTGACTTAGGCGATGTCATTTACAAAATAGCCTCCAACACTCTACTCAGCAAATTGGATGTAGTCTATCACAGTGCCATCCGTTTTGTCACCAAAGCCCCATATACTACCCACCACTGTGACCTGTACGCTCTTGTTGGCTGGTCCTCACTACATATTCGTCACCAAACCCACTGGCTCCAGGCCATCTATAAATCACTGCTAGGCAAATCTCCGCCTTATCTTAGCTCATTGGTCACCATAGCAACACCTCCTTTGGCCGCCATTCCTTCCAGTTCTCTGCTGCCAATGACTGGAACGAAATTCAAAAATCTCTGAAGCTGGAGACTCTTATCTCCCTCACTAACTTTAAGCGTCAGTTGTCAGAGCACCTTACCGATCACTGCACCTGTACACAGCCCTTCTGAAATTAGCCCACTCAACTACCTCATCCCCATATTGTTATTTATTTTGCTCATTTGCACCCCAGTATCTTTATTGTCACATCATCTCTTGCACATCTATCATTCCAGTGTTAATACTAATTGTAATTATTTTGCACTATGGCCTATTTATTGCCTTACCTCCATAACTTGCTACATTTGCACACACTGTATATATATTTTCTGTTTTATTTTTTACTTTATGTTTTGTTTTACCCCATATGTAACCCTGTGCTGTTGTTTTTATCGCACTGCTTTGCTTTATCTTGGCCAGGTCGCAGTTGTAAATGAGAACTTGTTCTCAACTGGCTTATCTGGTTAAATAAAGGTGAAATAAAAAAATAAAATAAAAAATTCCATATGACACAAGGAAGTCGTAAAAGCAATATTGAGAGGACAAAGCTCCTATAGCAAAGCCATGGCAGGAAATCCTGATGTCATCAGGGCAAGGAAAAGACAATTAGGCCAAAATCTTGTTTATATCTCCAGTGACTTCAATTGCATGACAAAAATTGCATTGTTTGGTATGGCAATTGAATTAAACAGAGCCACAGAGGTTGGAGAAGTTCAAGAAGGTAAAATGCAATGTGCTAGACGGCTGCTATCTATTTATAAAAAGGCTTGTTTGAATGGATCTCTCATTAGATAGTGAAGTCGGTCGGTTTCACACTGCCAAATGTGTCGAAATTCAAATGTTGTTGTCTTATCTGAATGGAGTGGATGAGCATGTGTGTGTGTGTGCGTGTGTGTGCGCGTGTGTGTGTGTGTGTGTGTGTGTGTGTGTGTGTGTGTGTGTGTGTGTGTGTGTGTGTGTGTGTGTGTGTGTGCGCGTGCGTGCGTGCGTGTGTGTGCGCGTTTGATTCCAGCTGTAGAATGATAATTCAGCCCATCTCCGTTTCTCAATGTGCTCTCTACACCGCTTCAATTTCCGCCATCTTATCAGCAATTAAAATTTGATAAGGAAAATCCAATTTCATTGACTTCATTGTAACATCATTGACAACAGTGTTAAGGAGCTTATAATTGCATAAAATGAGATAGGACAGTGCCTTTTTGGCAAGGCTGAAAACCAAAACCAATAAGGAAACAAAAAAGCTCATGCTAAGCCATTTGCGACCATCAGCACACACAGAACCACAACACATGATATTACAGTATGCCATTGTTATTATTCATGCCTCTATCAAGTGCAATAGTACAAGATCTACTCTCACCTTAGCAATGCAGTTAAAGGGATAGATCAGCAAAATTGCGTATTTAAATATGTGTTGCCTTACCTGAAAAGCAGGAGTGACTGCAATCCACAGTGGCTAGTTTAACAAAAACCAAAGTGTGGATTGCAGTCACTCCTTGTTCATAGACTGCATTCAAGGTAAGGAAACAAATGTTGCACACTCATAAGCTCTACCACTTACCTTTATTAATAAACAAACAATGTTTCGATCCTGCAAGGATGACCTGACGAAGATCCTTGCAGGATCGAAACGTTGTTTGTTTTATTAATAAAGGTACGTGGTGGAGCTTATGAGTGTGCAGGCCCTGCGTTTGATCACACTTGACTGTGAAAACAAATGTCTAAATCTGTAATTTTGTTGAACTATCCCTTTAACCCCAATATCGATTCGAAGATATGCAAGGACAACACAGTGAAGGAGAGCTTTAATGAAATCCACTACAGTAGCAAACAGTTCAATCAACTTCAGTGTGATTAGCAAGCTCTTTAATTCCTCCTCGTCTTTAATACAGTGACAGCAGGCTCAATTTAGCCCTGAACGTCCACTACACACACACACCCAAACACTTATGCACTCATACTTACACACACACACACACACACACACACACACACACACACACACACACACACCAGCCCAGTTGTTAATCTACCGACAGGTGTCCATCGCGGTTCAGTAATCTAGTCCGGCTTTCCTTTCATTTGGTGCCCTGGTAATTTGCCACAGGGATCAGCACTGGGGAATTTGACACAGCATTCCAGGAAGCCAGACACCCTCTCCATGGTCCCATGTGTCACAACCATGACACACACCACACACAAGCACATAGGAACAACATACACACACATACATGCACACACACCCAGGTACACGTGCAAGCACACCCACATGACTTTTTTTTATAGCATACTATGGTATAAATACTATAGTATTCACTGTGGTGTTTTTGCTGACTTTACTGTACTATTCACTGACTAAAGACTCCAGTCACCCAAGTCATAGACTGTTCTCTCTGCTACCGCACGGCAAGCGGTACCGGAGCGCCAAGTCTAGGTCCAAAAGGCTCCTTAACAGCTTCTTCCCCCCCAGCCATTAGACTGATGAAACAATTAATCAAATGGCCACCCGGACTATTTACATTGACACCCCCTTTGTTTTTACACTGCCGCTACTCGCTGTTTATTATCTATGCATAGTCACTTTACCCCTACCTACATGTACAAATTACCTAGACTAACCTGTACCCCCGCACATTGACTTGGTCCCGGGACCCCTTGTATATAGCCTCGTTATTGTTATTTTATTGTGTTACTTTTTTAAACGTTAGTTTATTTAGTAAATATTTTCTCAACTCTATTTTCTTAAAACTGCATTGTTGGTTAAGGGCTTGTAAGTAAGCATTTCACGGTAAGGTGTACACCTGTTGTATTCGGCGCATGTGACAAATACAATTTGATTTGATTTGATGCAGTAGTATTTACAGTTAACTATAGTATAAATACTGTAGTAAAAAACGGTAGTATATACTATAGTAATTAATGTCGTGTTTTTGCGGACTGTAGTATACTGTAGCATTTACTGTAGTGTTTTTGCGGACATTACTGTGGTATTTATTATAGTGTTTTTGTTTTATTATCTTTGACATAAAAGTGGGCAGGTTAGCGTTTTTCATCATGAATATTGCCCTGGAGGCAGCTCTGCAGAGTGGTTACTAGCTGGCACAGCCACAAAGTCATAAAATCTGATTTTAAACCTAACCCTAACCTTAAATTAAGACCAAAAAGCACATTTATGTTGTCATGAATTTTCACAATATAGCCAATTTTGACTTTGCAGCTGGCCTATCTAAGGGGAAATCGCTCAATTCTGCCTCTAGGACAAGACTCGTGACAATAAACGTCAACATGCTATAAGCAGAGGCTTTCTCCTTGAGGAAACATACTGGAAAAATACTAAAAGTTGTTCCATAACCCACAGGTAGGTAGGACTGGGGTCTGAACAGATAGTTCAGAGCTTCTGTTCTTTTCTTTAACCTGTAATGAACACAATATATGGTCTATACTTGGAATGTAGATTTCTCACTTATGGGTGGCAGAAATTGGGATATGGGGGAGGGGAATGGGCAGGGTATAGGCAAAGCAAATACTGTAGTATTTACTATAGTTAAAAAATGGTAGTGTTTTTGCGGACCATAGTGTTTGTGCGGACATTACTGTAGTATTTACTACAGTGTTTTTCTGCGGATAATATAACACAATTCTATAGTAAGTACTACACATGATCGAGGGAAACTACAGTGTGTAGTATTGTATTCTACAGAATTCTATAGTAAATACTGTAATATTCTATAGTAAAGTGTAGTATTTTTTCATGTGGGCAAGCAAATACACACCCACACAAACTCACGCACGAACACCCACACATACACACACACCCACACTTTGATGAACATAGTTTATACAACCACATAAATAATGTAGACACACATAAACACAACAGTAACAGAACAAAAACACCACTACTATCAACCATATGAAACTATAGGCTACGCTACCAGAATGTGATATCAATCTAACCTAGCCAGGTGGAGCTTTGTTCCCAATCGCTCCGAGGCATATCAGATTGACTGATAGTTGTGCTCTTTGAGCAAGAGCCGGTTGCTCTTTGATAAAAATCTCCGATCCACTCTGCCACACCCTGACTGGTTGAGACAGAGGAGCTTCCATTTCACTGACGTTGTGTTTTAATTAATTATAAAAAGGGAAACAGCCTGTGCAGTACAGTTTGTAAGTTGCAGTTACACACTCACAAGTGTTCAGGGTTGGGAAGCCTGGAGGCCTAGTTTACAGGTTTCTTAGAAAACAAGATCACTTTTTGGAGCTGTTTCAACTTGCAGACAGTAAAGAAAGAGGAGAGAAAGACAGAGAGAGATGGAAACGGAGAGAAGAAATAGAGGGAGCCGGGAGAGAGGGAAGAGATGGATGAGATAAAATAAATACTAGCATAGTCGAGAAGCACAGCGAGAGAGAGACCGGAGAGCAGACTTTCGAAACAAAAAGGTAAAACACACAGTAATTCTACACTCCTCAAAAGACCTCTAAAACTATAAGACCATGTGATACCTATTCACGCGTGATGTTAGCGGCAGGGTCATAGCCTGTAGGGTTGAGACCAGGAAGTAGGGGGCGGGACTCACAGTTTCTCTTCTCCCTCTGATAGGTTAGGGTCCTGCTCCTTGGGCATGTGTTCCATTCACCTTAATTCCATCCAGCAGCAAATCATGCGAGACTGAGGCGGGCCCCACCCTCAGATGCTTGCTGGTCATTCGCAGATAGGGGGGTCAGTCAGTGCGACATCACAGGGTCCCGGTCCGGATGGGCTCTGGCCTCTGGAGCGACCCCCCTGTGCTGGCCCTGGGACTGACGAATGGACTGGACCGGACAAGATCTGTCAATGAGAGGATAGGATCCATTTAGCTAGGCACAGTTGACCGATGTGGAGACTTGGTGGTCCTAGATGAGCCCCTCACTTATTCAATCTTTCTGACCTCTCCTCCCTCAGTTCTATTCTTCCTCCCTTAATCCCTCGTTCAATACCTTTCTAATCCCAAACAGAAGGATGGAGGGATTGCGAGCATCAGATTGTTGTTAGTAAATCTGTGGTATAATAGTGGTAACACGTAATTCCCACATAACAGTGTGAGTTGAAATGCTGTGATTTTAATGGACCACAGGATTACAATTTACTACATTGCTTCATGAAAATCACCAAGCTTGTTGTGTTCTATTTCATAGCACATTGATTGATTTAAAGCCAGAACGAGTTGGTTTTTGATAAGAAAGAGAACCCTATTATGTCTTTAATGTATTCCGTTTTCCTCCAAGAGTGGCTGAATATTTTCCATCTATATTTCACTTGAAAATTAATTAGTTGGGTGTATGGATCTTCTCTTATTGTAAATGTACAAAACAATCATGACATTTATTTTAAGGTCATGTTAGCATGACTATTTACTATGAATACAAGCGTTTAACTATGGCATTACCAGCCGCACGGCATCATGGGAGAAAACAAGGTGGTCTCCTAGAGTGATGTCATGACCCTGATAGATAATGCTAGTAGCTAACCATATGCCCCTGTGGACATAATGGCACATTGACCTCATGTTGGATATTTAATATACTACAGGGAGTTCAAGGGTGTATCAAGGCACTCCAGTACACCATAATCTGATGCAGTGGTGGGGTAATATTATGGTGAACTGATATATCTTTTTTATTAATAAGTGCTCAGCTGGCCTATAACCCCACCTCACATAGCATGTGCTGGTTCGGAACTGGTAACACGAGACAGACACAGAATCCAGCACAGCACATAAGCACTGCATTGTCATATAGCCTTCCGCGACCCTACATCACAAATGTGAGGACAAATTGTGGCCCAATTTTCTTTTTTTACAGTAATGACACACTATCACCAGAAGGCCTATCACATGAAAACGAATAGAGTGGCCTTCAGCCACACATAAACAAACCTCCCTCTCTCTCATCAGATCCATTGACATAGCTATCTTTCGTGCTGCTGCCTGTAGCTGTTGGAACAATTTGTCCTCAGCAATAAAACAGAGAGAGGATAAAGGGACTCATTGTGTTACAGTCAAAGGGAGAAAAATAATGCAACCAGGTTTTCAAGTATAAGAATGATTAACATCAGTTAAATCTCCAATACTGTCCAACAGATAAGTTCGGCTATAGAAATTGTATTTTGTCTATTTATGATGTGCCATTTTCCCTCTATGCAGGGTGTCCATTCTTTTCTATCACTAGCTCATCTCTAGTTTCATCAGTGCTGTAACCTTGCCTGCACCCCCACCAGCCACCCATGCGTATGCAGAGTTCTCCCTATAGCCAAGGTCAACCCCATAAAGCAACAGACTATCAAACAGCCCAGCCCCACTAAAGCTTGTTTTAATATCTGTTCGAGAGAGAGAGAGAGAGAGAGAGAGAGAGAGAGAGAGAGAGAGAGAGAGAGAGAGAGAGAGAGAGAGAGAGAGAGAGAGAGAGAGAGAGAGAGAGAGAGAGAGAGAGAGAGAGAGAGAGAGAGAGAGAGAGAGAGAGAGAGAGAGAGAGAGAGAGAGAGAGATGAGAAAAAAAAGCAAGAAGAAAAGCAAGAGAATGACCACAGGGAGGGGATAAAAAAAAGAGTACAGCTCACAGTAATTCTACACTTTCCTCTGAAAGTACAGTAAAAGAGAGAGAAGAGAGGGAGACAGGGAGAAGGGGAACAGAGAAAGAGAGAGAGAGAGAGGAAGACTGAGTTGATGAGAGGTAAAGAGGGAGCTTGAATTAGGTTACTGTTGGTTGGCGTGAGGAGAGAAAATGAACTTAGTTATCAGGGCTTACAGACCAAGAACAGGAAAAGGGAGTGAAAACGCTGAATAACAGATTTAAGGGTTTCAGGTGGCTTATGCACATACAGTGCCTTCAGAAAGTATAGTTTTGTTGTGCTACAAAGTGGGATTAAAATGGATTTAATTGTAATTTTTGTCAATGATCTACACAAAATACTCTGTAATGTCAAAGTGTAAGAACACTTTTAAATTTGTACAAAATTCATGAAAAATAAAACACTGACATATCTTGATTAGATAAGTATTCAACCCCCTGTGAGTCTTTCTGGGTAAGTCTCTAACAGCTTTCCACACCTGGATTATGCAACATTTACCCATTATTATTTTCAAAATTATTCAAGCTCTGTCAAATTGGCTGTTTATCATTGCTAGACAACCATTTGCAGGTCTTGCCATATATTTTCAAGCAGATTTAAGTCAAAACTGTTAACTTGGCTACTCAGGAACATTCACTGTCTTCTTGGTAAGCAACTCCAGTGTAGATTTGGCGTTGTGTGAATTCATCTCCCAGTGTCAATACATTTGGAAAAAATTCCAAAAACATGTATTCACTATGTCATTATGGGGTGCAGCTCTAATGCAATATTAGCCTCACAGTGAAACACCACTATTCTAGCTATTAATCATTCTTAAAAAGTCTTAGCTTAATTAGCTATCGAAAAAAATCGTAGCCTGTATGATATCATGCATGCAAGCTTACCTGTCATGTCCACAACAATGGAGCAGTAGACCAAGCAATATGCGAGAGGAGGACCCTATACCTTAGGATAATTATTCTGGTCGCTGTCAACTTCATTCATTAACAGGTACTGAGGAGATCAATTCTGTTACTTGTTATTCATGTCAGAATTTTCCATTTTGGGATTGTTGTTCACTGAATTGCTAGCACTAGTTGCTCACGCTGCTAGAGGGGCTACAAACGATTCGAGCTCGGTAGAATTTAATGCGTTATCACGTGATGCAACTAAATAGCAGTAACCTACTGGAAAAGTGCTATGTACTAAGGTAGGTGCCTTTGGAGGTAGGTAGGCAGCAGGCAGCTGCCTTTGGATTGGTTAAATAACAGTACGCTACACCAACATTAGTTTCCATTCATACAGTGTCAAAACGATTGCTCCGCACTGCTGCTCAGACCACTGCACTACGGCAGTTCACAATGCTCTAGCAAGCCATGAGAATACTTGGTACTGGATGGTATGAGGTCGGTTGCTTTGCAGAGCCTTCCCCAAACCATAGCCTCCTAGGTACGGTACTGCATTTTATAGCCTACAAACACTGCTTCCAGCTGCCCCCTGGAGGCGATTCTAAATATTCAATATTCATTCGAATCCTCCTGCTGCAGGATTATTTTCCTCCTGCAACGAAAATGGGTCATATTAAGATCCGACATCTGTATCTAAGCAATGTGAGCCAAGCAATTTCTCCAGTCACTCACTCTCACTCACATGGCCTGATCTTGTGCACCTTGTTTCCCTCTCCTCTGAAATCAACCCTCCAACTTTTAATTGGGGCTTGAGAATCTAGCCTCGATCCCGAGCTGCACTCCTTTAATTGGCACACTATAAACTGGCAACTTTAAAACACATTAAAAACGGATAACTAGTGAACGGTATGATGTTGGCGCGTGGAGCTGCCTCCATATCAATGAAACATCCCTTTCTTTCTTTTTTCATATGATTGATGTCTCTCTGTTCTTTATTTGGGCGGGAAAACGACAGGGAAGAGAGAGAAGTTTAGATCAAGGATGTCTGAGCTGTGATGTGAAGTTGATGTGACGGAGTAAACTAGGTTGAACTGTAAAGAGGAACTTGGCAGAGACAGAGAGATCTTAGGGCTTTCGCTTTGTTTGGACCATGGAGAACTGCGGTTGCTCGATCTCCTGCAGTGCGATAAGTGGAAGTCTCCTAAGACTCCTCCTTTCCAAGTGTGTATCTGATTCACCCTGATTCACATGGCCTTATTACAGTTGGTGAAGCTAATGCATTGAGCCACCATTGCTAAGGGCGGTATAGACCATACTGATATTAGTGTGTAATTATGCACGTCTCAGTGTTATCACCACCTTAAGGCAGAGAGAGAAAACCTCTGTGTGTGTGTCAGATTTCCATACTCCCACTGGGGACCCTAACAATTATTAGTAATTAATATAGTTGACCTAGGACCAGTTGTTAAAGAGTAAAAAGTAAATAGTGTGTGTGTTGTGAGGGCATATGGGATGTGCTGCAGAGGCTCTGCCCTAGGTACAGTGTGCAGGGCAGGGTATGGGCCACTTGGCACCATGTTCAATCGCTCTCTCGCTCTCTCTCGCTCTCTCTCGCTCTCTCTCATACTTTTGTTCTGACATATCTATCTCACTCGACTCATATTTTCTGTAATCAATCTGTCTCTCTCAATCACTCCCTCTCCCCCTCTCCTCTCGCTGATCTGTTTTCCTCTTTTATTTGATCCTTTTGAAAACGATGATGAATAGCCAAATAAGCGAAACCCTTATGCAACTCAAACTTCTCAGAGAGCTGTCTCTTTCCCCACTCTGTAATACTAGGCGAATTGTTTCACATCTTGAAACAACATTGCAGCAAGGCCCCCAAGGCATAACGGAGCCCCAAATCACATAGAGTAATAGGGGACCTTTTATCCCTAACAACAGAGGGGTTGTGGGGGTTAGAGAGAGGACATTAACGTATTCTATGGGTAGATAGATAATATGATCCAGTTAAAACTTGCTCTTGTGTACAGATCCAGGATCAGCTTACACGTCCCGAATTCTAACCTTAAACATTAAAGTAACTGTCCAGTGTTTCCAGATTTCTATGACATATGAGTGAAATAGTTTTCCTTCTGCAAGTTCTGTGTGTGTTTTGACCAGATTTTTTAAATCAGATTCACGGAAATCACAGGTTGCGCACTCTAGCAAAGTGCGCTCTCCACTTTCCTCAGGTATTTATTTAGCAAACATGACACACATAAAAACTCTATACAGAAATGTTGCAGCAGCCTATTCTTAAATATTAGCATTCTGACATATTGTATTTGATTAAAACGAGACGATTTTTCACTCTGATCAACTGTTGGGCAGGCTACTGATAACCGCAGTTAATAAAAAAATAGTCTGCTAATGTCTCCAGTCATGTAGGCTAAATGACGTAGAATTGCATGAAATGCATTTATGAAAGGCCAATTTTTTTCCGGACCCTCAAAAAATATAACAATTAACCATGTGTGAATCCTATAAATACCTTTACTCAACTGGATGCCACTATGCACATTTGATGATAGATGCATGCAATGCTTTATTATAAAGGGGATTATAAATAAACGTTTGTTTAATTAGAATGCAGGTGAAATCTATTCAAAATGCAGATTTCTGGAGGGTCTGCGTTTGAAAAATGAAATTTTACATTACCCCAATATCATCCCAAAAATGGTGCCCCCTCGCCGATTTAAAATGCCCCCTTAGTCACTTTATCCTGGTCCCAGGCCTGTCCCTAGGGCCAGGAGTTTTTCCAGGATAAAAAAAATAAACAAGTGACCTGATTAGAAAAACTATGGTCCCATCAGTATGAAAATGTATGCACTCACTAACTGTAAGCCGCTCTGGATAAGAGCGTCTGCTAAATGACTAAAATGAAAATGTAAATCATAGCCCATATAAAACCTTTTACAACTGATTAATCACTGTCATACCCTATCAGGTTACCAGATCAGGAAAAACTCTGGGCCCCAGAGCAAAAAATTTGCCCCACCACTCTTGGATCTGTGGTGCCACCTATGGTGTGGCCGTATACCGGTCATAAAAAATTTTAATGTAAGTAGTCTGCTGATTGGCCAGCTCATCATCCTCTATGAGGAAATAGCAAGCATTTTTGAAATGGTTTGTTTGAGATACAAGTTTGAGTTTCATGTTCCAAGTTTTATTAGTCGTATGTACACATGGTATGCTTACTTGCAGGTTCTTTCTCGACATGCCACAACAATAAAAAATAAGAACAGATAAGAATATGAACATGAAGTAAATGGCTCAGTAGAATAGAATAAACATTTTAGCATAAGTATAATACAGGAAGGCACAATTTATAGTCCAATATTTACATGTGTTTTGGGGAAGTGGGGAGTGTTTCAATTGTGCAGTATTTAGCAATTATAATACGAGTCTGGTAGTTGTGATGTGTGTGTAGCATGAATGTGTGTGTGTGTGTGTGCATGTGTGTGTGCATGAGTGCATGTGTGCTAAGGAGGTTGCGTTTTTGAATAGTCTTTTCTCCAATTTATGCTTTGGCCAAAAATATGAGTATAGGATGAGTCAACAACATTATTTGGGTATGAGTTAACATAATATTAACTTTTAACAGTGAGATTTTTACTGGACAGTTACTTTAAGGGAGAAGGGGGGGGTTAAACCTGACTACAGATCAGTATCTAGGACCAACTTCTCTTACTTGAAAGACAGACAGGGGCAGCTGTCTGAGGGAGATAGAGAGAGGGGCACTGGGACTGATATGAAATACTGAGACTGGCAGTTGTGGGGCAGTGTTTGTGTGTGTGTGTGTCTGTGTGTGTCTGTGTGTGTGTGTGTCTGTGTGTGTCTGTGTGTGTGTGTGTCTGTGTGTGCGAGGGGAGGGCTTCAGATGGCAGGCAGGGGTGGGTGACTGATAGTAGAGTTGTAGGGTTCAACACACAGGGGTATAGATACACAAGGACAGTTTGTGGGGCATTATAAACAAAGGGGTTTACATAGACAATGGTAGTCAGGGTAGCTGAGGTAAATGCATAGAGCTAAATAGGGTCAATGTACAGGGTAGATAGTAGGGGAATATACAGGGAAAATAGTGTAAATGCACAGATGTAAACAAGATTATAGGCCTGCCCTATATCCCCCTTTCAATTCCCTCCTCTCTCTCTCTCCTCCATCTCTCGCTCCTCCCTTTCCCAACTCCTCCCGCCCCATTTCAGCCTGTTTTTGGCTTAGACAAGTTAAGACCCTGCCAAGAATGTGACTAGTTGTTAGAAAACAAATTCCACTGTATTTTAAAAAAGGTAGATCTATCAACACTTGCAAGCCTGGGTACCTCCAAGAGGAAAATATAGGGATTTGGAAGGATAAAAAACGGTACAGGTCAGCGTCCCTCTTTCAGGTTGCTTGACTTGATTGAGCACAACATATTTTTCAACCCCAACCCAACCAACCCCTTGACATAAAGTTAATGTTCCCCCAGTCCACCTTAACGGAAACACACTGTGTGAAAACACACTTTCTGTTCTGAGTTTGTTAATGCTCTGTATTTGTTTTTGTATATGGCAACTTCCCACCCCTCTTGTTCTTCATTTCCGAATGGCAACTGGAAATGTGTAATTGTAGCGAACTACACTCGGGGAATGCCTACATATTTGTACTGCTGCCTAACTTGCGACAGACAGACAGACAGACAGACAGACAGACAGACAGACAGACAGACAGACAGAGAGAGAGAGATAAGGGGTTGAGGGAGAGAGAGAGAGAGAGAGAGATATATAAGGGGTTGAGGGAGAGAGAGAGAGAGAGAGAGAGATATAAGGGGTTGAGAGGGAGAGAGAGAGCGAGAGAGAGAGAGAGAGAGAGAGAGAGAGAGAGAGAGAGAGAGAGAGAGAGAGAGAGAGAGAGAGAGAGAGAGAGAGAGAGAGAGAGAGAGAGAGAGAGAGAGAGAGAGAGAGAGAGAGAGAGAGAGATCTGAAGTGTCAACACAAACAATCCCACTGTCTGGCCGACAACAGTGAGTTTGTTTTAGGGAAGGGCATTTGAAATAATTTCACTATTAAAATAAGATGAATGAAAAACAATGTTGGATATCCAGATAGACCAAAAACATTTTTGTTTTTTTAACTTGGTTTAAACTTGGACACTTACTTGCTGCGCAGCCTGCGTGACTCGGGAGAGACTGTGAGCACTGCAGCAGGATGGGGGATGGGCAGGGGTCAGTTTGTGTGTGACACAGGAGGGAGAGAGAGAAAAAGTAACCACTGACTCATGCCAGTTCAGGGGTTCCCAAACTTTTTTTGTTCCGCGACCCCATTTTGATATCTGAAAATTCTCGTGACCCCATGTGAAAAGAAAATGTAATAACAGCCAAGGTTTTAGGCTATGGCAGTCAATTGCAAGACATTCTAACAGTATTTCTGATTGTCCTCTAAACTCACGATCACATGCTTTTCATGTGGGGCTATGACAGTCAATTGCAAATTAGTCTGACATAACGTCTCTTATCTCACCAACACTAATGAGATGGGTGTGCTTTATGCATGCCGCGTCGGAGCTTCTCAAAGTCAGGGGGCGTGGTTAACAGTGCGCACCTCATCTCTGCTGTCACATCCAACCTGGATCGATATTTGGTTTTAATGCAGACAAGAGCACTGCTGAATCAAGCTTCACACAGATGAGCTGGCGAAGGGTACCATGAGTTTTAATGCTCTGAGGGAGATGGCAGGGTATTCTCTTTGAGTCAGAAACCAAAACTCCTCCATAGTGACCCGTGAATGCGTTGTCTGCAGCATTCGGTCACATGACAGCTCGAAAGGCCTCATTTGACTGTTGCACTTGAATCATTCCAATTCAAGCGCAACGGTCAAGTGCTGCCTTTTCCCACAATCTAAGGGCACTCTCTGGTTGAATTTCATCTTTTAGATTTCAATCATTTACATTTAAATTTAAGGTTAACCACATTACAATGATTTTGAGATACAAAGACGATACAGTTGAAGTTGGAAGTTTACATACACCTTAGCCAAATACATTTAAACTCAGTTTTCCACAATTCCTGACATTTAATCCTAGTAACCATTCCCTGTTTTAGGTCAGTTAGGATCACCACTTTATTTTAAGAATGTGAAATGTCAGAATAATAGTAGAGAGAATGATTTATTTCAGGTTTTATTTCTTTCATCACATTCCCAGTGGGTCAAAAGTTTACATACACTCGATTAGTATTTGGTAGCATTGCCTTTAAATTGTTTAACTTGGGTCAAACGTTTCGGGTAGTCTTCCACAAGCTTCCCACAATAAGTTCGGTGAATTTTGGCCCATTCCTCCTGACAGAGCTGGTGTAACTGAGTCAGGTTTGTAGGCCTCCTTGCTCGCACACGCTTTTTCAGTTCTTCCCACAAATGTTCTATAGGATTGAAGTCAGGGCTTTGTGATGGCCACTCCAATACCTTGACTTTGTTGTCCTTAAGCCATTTTGCCACAACTTTGGAAGTATGCTTGGGGTCATTATCGATTTGGAAGACCCATTTGCGACCAAGCTTCAACTTCCCGACTGATGTCTTGAGATGTTGCTTCAATATATCCACATAATTTTCCTTCCTCATGATGCCATCTATTTTGTGAAGTGCACCAGTCCCTCCTGCAGCAAAGCAGCCCCACAGCGTGATGCTGCCACCCCCGTGCTTCACGGTTGGGCTTGCAAGCAACCCCCTTTTTCCTCCAAACATAACGATGGTCATTATGGCCAAACAGTTCTATTTTTGTTTCATCAGACCAGAGTACATTTCTCCAAAAAGTACAATCTTTGTCCCAATGTGCAGTTGCAAACCGTAGTCTGGCTTTTTTATGGCGGTTTTGGAGCAGTGGCTTCTTCCTTGCTGAGCGGCCTTTCAGGTTATGTCGATATAGGACTCGTTTTACTGTGGATATAGATACTTTTGTACCTGTTTCCTCCAGCATCTTCACAAGGTACTTTGCTGTTGTTCTGGGATTGATTTGCACTTTTCGCACCAAAGTACGTTCATCTCTAGGAGACAGAACGCGTCTCCTTCCTGAGCGGTATGACGGCTGCGTGGTCCCATGGTGTACATACTTGCGTACTATTGTTTGTACAGATGAACGTGGTACCTTCAGGCATTTGGAAATTGCTCCCAAGGATGAACCAGACTTGTGGAGGTCTACAATCTTTTTTTCTGAGGTCTTGGCTGATTTCTTTTGATTTTTCCCATGATGTCAAGCAAAGACGCACTGAGTTTGAAGGTAGGCCTTGAAATACATCAACAGGTACACCTCCAATTGACTCAAATGATGTCAATTAGCCTATCAGAAGCTTCTAAAGCCATGACATAATTTTCTGTAATTTTCCAAGCTGTTTAAAGGCACTGTCAACTTAGTGTATGTAAACTTCTGACCCACTGGAATTGTGATACAGTGAATAATAAGTGAAATAATCTGTCTGTAAACAATTGTTGGAAAAATTACTTGTGTCATGCACAAAGTAGATGTCCAAACCGACTTGCCAAAACTATAGTTTGTTAACAAGAAATTTGTGGAGTGGTTGAAAAACGAGATTTAATGACTCCAACCTAAGTGTATGTAAACTTCTGACTTCAACTATATATATATATATATATACACGGAGTACACAAAACATTAAGGACAGCTGCTCTTTCCATGACATAGACTGACCAGGTGAATCCAGGTGAAAGCTATGATCCCTTATTGATGTCACTTATTAAATCAATTTTTAATAATGGATTTAGGGGAAGGGGAGGAGGCAGGTTAAAGAAGGATTTTTAAGCCTTGAGACATATGAGACATGGATTGTGTGCCATTCAGAGGGTAAATGGGCAAGACAAAATATTTAATTTAATTTAAGTGCCTTTGAACGGGTTAGGGTTAGTAGGTGCCAGGCACACCGGTTTGTGTCAAGAACTGCAACGCTGTTGGGTTTTTCACACTCAACAGTTTTCCGTGTGTATCAAGAATGGTCCACCAGTCAAAGGAAATCCAGCCAACTTGACACAATTGTGTGAAGCATTGGAGTCAACATGGGCCAGAATCCCTGTGGAATGCTTTCGACACCTTATATAGTCCATGCCCCGACGAATTGAGGCCGTTCTGAGGGCAAAAGTGGGGGTGCAACTCATTATTAGGGAGGTGTCCTTAATGTTTTGTACACTCAGTCTATATATTCAAAAGTATGTGGACACCCCTTCAAATGAGTGGATTTGGCTATTTCAGCCACACCGTTTGCTGAAAGGTGTATTAAAATCGAGCATGCAGCCATGCAATCTCCATAGACAAACATTGTCAATAGAATGGCCTTACTGAAGAGCTCAGTGACTTTCAACGTGGCACCGTCATAGGATGCCACCATTCCAACAAGTCAGTTCGTCAAATTTTTGCCCTGCTAGAGCTGCCCCGGTCAACTGTAAGTGCTGTTATTGTGAAGTGGAAACGTCTAGGAGCAACAACGGCTCAGCCGCGAAGTCGTAGGCCACACAAGCCAAGCTCAGAGAACGGGACCGGCGAGTGCTGAAGCGCGTAGAGCGTAAAAATCATCTGTCCTCGGTTGCAACACTCGCTACCCAGTTCCAAACTGCCTCTGGAAGCAACGTCAGCACAATAACTGTTCGTCGGGAGCTTCATGAAATGGGTTTCAATGGCCGAGCAGCCGCTTACAAGCCTAAAATCAACATGCGCAATGCCAAGTGTTGGCTGTAGTGGTGTAAAGCTCGCCGCCATTGGACTTGGAAAGGCGATCTCTGGAGTGATGAATCACGCTTTACCATCTGGCAGTGAGACGAACTAATCTCGGTTTGGCGGATGCCAGAAGAATGCTACCTGCCCGAATGCATAGTGCCAACTGTAAAGTTTGGTGGAAGAGAAATAATGGTCTGGGGCGGGCTAGGCCCCTTAGTTCCAGTGAAGGGAAATCTTAACGCTACAGCATACAATGACATTCTAGACAATTCTGTGATTCCAACTTTGTGGCAACAGTTTGGGGAAGACCCTTTTCTGATTCAGCATGACAATGCTCCCATGCACAAAGCGAGGTCCATACAGAAATGGTTTGTCAAGATTGGTGTTGAAGAACTTGACTGGCCTGCACAGAGCCCTGACCACAACCTCATCAAACACCTTAGGGATGAGTTGGAATGCCGACTGCGAGCCAGGCCTAATCGCCCAACATCAGTGCCCAACCTCACTAATGCTCTTGTGGCTGAATGGAAGCAAGTCCCAGCAGAAATGTTCCAACATCTAGTGGAAAGCCTTCCCAGAAGAGTGGAGGCTGTTATAGCACCATGATTTTGGAATGTTCGATGAGTAGGTGTCCACATACTTTTGGTTATGTAGTGTGTGTATATATACAGTGAGGGAAAAAAAAGTATTTGATCCCCTGCTGATTTTGTACGTTTGCCCACTGACAAAGAAATGATCAGTCTATAATTTGAATGGTAGGTTTATTTGAACAGTGAGAGACAGAATAACAACAACAAAATCCAGAAAAATGCATGTCACAAATGTTATAAATTGATTTGCATTTTAATGAGGGAAATAAGTATTTGACTCCTCTGCAAAACATGACTTAGTACTTGGTGGCAAAACCCTTGTTGGCAATCACAGAGGTCAGACGTTTCTTGTAGTTGGCCACCAGGTTTGCACACATCTCAGGAGGGATTTTGTCCCACTCCTCTTTGCAGATCTTCTCCAAGTCATTAAGGTTTCGAGCCTGACATTTGGCAACTCGAACCTTCAGCTCCCTCCACAGATTTTCTATGGGATTAAGGTCTGGAGACTGTCTAGGCCACTCCAGTACCTTAATGTGCTTCTTCTTGAGCCACTCCTTTGTTGCCTTGGCCGTGTGTTTTGGGTCATTGTCATACTGGAGTACCCATCCACGACCCATTTGCAATGCCCTGGCTGAGGGAAGGAGGTTCTCAACCAAGATTTGCCGGTACATGGCCCCGTCCATTGTCCCTTTGATGCGGTGAAGTTGTCATGTCCCCTTAGCAGAAAAACACCCCCAAAGCATAATGTTTCCACCTCCATGTTTGACGGTGGGGATGGTGTTCTTGGGGTCATAGGCAGCATTCCTCCTCCTCCATACACGGCGAGTTGAGTTGATGGCAAAGAGCTCGATTTTGGTCTCATCTGACCACAACACTTTCACCCAGTTCTCCTCTGAATCATTCAGAAGTTCATTGGCAAACTTCAGACGGGCCTGTATATGTAATTTATTGAGCAGGGTGACCTTGCGGGCGCTGCAGGATTTCAGTCCTTCACGGCGTAGTGTGTTACCAATTATTTTCTTGGTGACTATGGTCCCAGCTGCCTTGAGATCATTGACAAGATCCTCTGTGTAGTTCTGGGCTGATTCCTCACCGTTCTCATGATCATTGCAACTCCACGAGGTGAGATCTTGCCTGGAGCCCCAGGCCGAGGGAGATTGACAGTTATTTTGTGTTTCTTCCATTTGCGAATAATCGCACCAACTGTTGTCACCTCCTCACCAAGCTGCTTGGCGATGGTCTTGTAGCCCATTCCAGCCTTGTTTAGGTCTACAATCTTGTCCCTGACATCCTTGGAGAGCTCTTTGGTCTTGGCCATGGTGGAGAGTTTGGAATCTGATTGATTGATTGCTTCTGTGGACAGGTGTCTTTTATACAGATAACAAGCTGAGATTAGGAGCACTCCCTTTAAGAGTGTGCTCCTAATCTCAGCTCGTTACCTGTATAAAAGACACCTGGGAGCCAGAAATCTTTCTGATTGAGAGGGGGTAAAATACTTATTTCCCTCATTAAAATGCAAATCAATTTATAACATTTTTGACATGCGTTTTTCTGGATTTTGTTGTTGTTATTCTGTCTCTCACTGTTCAAATAAACCTACCATTAAAATTATAGAATGATCATTTCTTTGTCAGTGGGCAAACGTACAAAATCAGCATGGGATCAAATACTTTTTTTCCCTCACTGTATATAGTACCAGTCAAAAGTTTGGACACATCTATTCATTCAAGGGTTTTTCTTTATTCTTTACTATTTTCTACATTGTAGAATAATAGTGAAGACATCAAAACTATGAAATAACACATATGGAATCATGTAGTAACCAAAGTGTTAAACAAATCAAAATTATTTTATATTTGAGATTATTTTACATTTTTACATTTTAGTCATTTAGCAGACGCTCTTATCCAGAGCGACCTACAGTTAGTGAATGCATACATTTTTTATTCTTCAAAGTAGCCACCCTTTGCCTTGATGACAGCTTTGCACACTCTTGGCATTCTCTCAACCAGCTTCACCTGGAATGCTTTTCCAACAGTATTTTTGAATTTTCAATAACCGTGCCCATCCCTAGTTTGTTTGTTGTTTGGATTAATCCATTTCACAAGACTAATTAAATAGCTAAAATATCATTCTAAATGACATTAGATGAATAACAAACTAAAAATTGTATAGCCATCACTGCTGAGCTGACCCAGTTGGAAGATGTTTTAGCTGTAAAATAATGGGAGATCTGGGAATAAGGGACAATATATATTTCACGTCTGTGTATGTTCAACTGGCATAGTAATGGGGTCTGTCTCTCATTCTATAAATCCCACACACAAATGCATCTATACACCTACATACACGTATGCAGCAACACACACACACACACACACACACACACACACACACACACACACACACACACACACACACACACACACACACACACACACACACACACACACACACACACACACACATTATATCCCATATCCTTATAGATGGGAAAGGATGGAACAACTGGAAGTCTGAGGGAGGTAAGCACATGCAGGAACATAGGCTGTGCTGTGTGCGTTTGCTGTGTGTGTCTGTTTATTTCATGGTCACAAAGTGGAGGCTAGGTGAGCATTGGCAGACGCTCAGATCAGCAGGTACACTTTTATGAATGGGGCAACCAAGCCAAGGCACGGATACAAAGGGAATTCCGCCGCCAGTGTGTGTGTGTATTAGCGATGTCATTAGCCAGGGCAGCCCTGGGTTGGTGTGTGTGACATCAGCCAGGTTGGGAATATGAGGCCAGGGGCTGGGAGCGGTACTGTCTAGGCAGAAAGCCAAACCAGTGGCACACTCATAAACAGATATGAGATGGTGAGTTACCTCTTCTAACTGTGCCAGCGATCCGGGCAGTCTCTCTCCCTCCCTCCCGCCTCCTTCTCAAGTGATAGCCAATTGGAGGTAAGGGTTGCCTTGTCAACAGCCCAAGGCAGTGACTCAATATAGCCCTTGCTGTGTTCTAGGATCTAGGGAAAGTCCCCTGGTCCACAACATGCCAACAAACACTATCTGATATACTAGGCATATGTGAGAAGAGGAAACAAATTAATTAGAGTATGAAGTTTGCACGTAAATACATGTTTACAAACGCACTCTGACACCCACCACTTCACAATTCGCCAGATGAAGTTCCGCCCCCATTCATTTTCAACGGGAGCACGCAGAGCAATGCGCAGGGGATTGTGGGAACGTGAGCGGGCCGCTACCCTGCGAGTTTAGCAATAGAAAATGTTCAGCTCTGCTCTACTTTATGCAAATTGCATGCAGCCACCACTGCTGTTAACCAATCAGGTGAGGAGAAAATCTTGTGTTAATGAAACATAGTTCCGCCTATCATTAGTTCCGGGCAAGCACATCCCAAAAATCATCGCTGTGTCTGGTTTTCCAATTCTATATGATTTTGCTTTGCTAGAATACAGAGACAAAATCATAAGGTCAATGGCATGGAGGAGGATTGCAGAGATTGTTCGTGTTGATGGTGGGTAAATAGAGATTTGCGCAACAATGTTTGCTTATGCTGCTAGCTAGCTACGAACATCAAGCAACCTAAACCTCAAAACTCTGATCAAAGCCACCATTTGTGAATGTGTTGAGTTAATTAAATTGTGACATTTGCCCACCAAAGGATATAAATAACCAGTAACATGCATTATGGCATTGTAAATGATACACTAAACTTGAATTTCCCATGTAATATGCTACCAATTGGATTATGGTATCTTAACATTAAGATTCTCATATATTATAGCTTATGGCTCTTTCATTATACTTCTGCGTTACATTGATGATTATAGCTCACTTCCTATAAAATACATAGGCCTATTTTCACATGAATGGGTAATTTGGGTAAAGGAAATTGTGGCTTTGCAAATCTATCTTTACCCACCATCAACATCTTTGCAATCCTCCTCCATGCCACTGACCTTCTGAAATAATTATTGGCAAATAAACGAGGTAGAATTACAATGCTCCCCACGCCACATTATTTTCCTTTTTGACATTTTTAATTAGCTACTTATTTTCATGTACAGTACTGTACCTAGAATACAAGGGTTGGATTTGCACTAAACAATTTCATGTCAGAAAAATCATGTAGAAAATCTGGCTTATGATTAGCCTCATATAAATTATCTACGTCTATCATTTTTAATTGAGAACATCAATATGCAAGTGATGTGTGAGTTTAGCTATTCTCTGCTTCAGATGTACAATGACAAGGGGCACATTGATTGCACATGCCCATTAGGCCAGTAATGTCATCATACTGTAGACCTATGGCTGCATTGGTGATGCATGCTATTGTGATAAGCTGCAAAATGGGTTCCTGAGATATCCTGAGACAGAGTGACAATCAAATAAAACAAAAAGGTAATGTTAATTTGAGAAAGCAACACAGAAACACAAACAAATTAGAGACAGATCCCCTTCACACCTTTTTATTGCAGAATAGTGATCTGTGAATAATGAACATTGACACTAGTTAATCTTGAATAATGTTAACAATTAAAACAAGTTTAAACACTTCACTTCAATGAACCAACATTGAATTAATCCAAATGTAATTTCAAAATGTACAAATAATTGTTTGTAAATGTTAGACATCTTAGTAAGTAGGCTATTATTACTAAAGCATAATTTCGGGTGAACAAAAAAGTCCATACCAGAGGTGGCCAACCTTGCTCCACTCCCTGATTTACTGGGTGAGCAGACTTCTATTCCAGGCCAGCAATAATACACATTATTATCAACTCATTAGGTTTGATACGTTGAATCAGGTGTGTTAGTGCTGGGCTGGAACAGAAGCCTGCACACCCAGCATACCTCCAGGAGAAGGATTGGCCTGCTACAGTTGTTATACGTTTGTAGCCTGCATTGTGTGTGACATACTGTAGGTACACATACAACCCAAGGCATACAAGGACGTGCCAGCAGTCTCTTGGGACATTCACTGGGACCTCTTCATCTGCAGACTGCTTTCGCAGCTCTCCATATCTGAGGACAGACATCACAAAGAAACAAGCATCATTGTATTACAATTAGACTGCCCTGGCTATTATCTCTCTGTCTGTCTTCATAGTTTTCCTCCCTAGGGACTAAAACTGGAGAATATTTTCATAAAGTCATCCCCCAACCTGCCCTGTCTAACTAGTACACCGACTCCCTTTTCTCACAGCTGGAGCATGAGTTTTTAATTTACAACGATAAATAGGCCTACATCAAGATAACAAGCTAATAGGAAGTTAACTAGCTGATGATATTTCACTTAGCTATAGTTTGTAAACTTGGCTAGCTAGCTAGCTAACAAGCAGCTCATTAGCCTACACACAGTGACCTGCTGTAGCTAGCCAGCTAGCTAATAATATATATATATATATATATATATATATATATATATATATATATCTATATATATATATATAAAATAAAATAAAATAAATGTATTTACTTACACGAAGCGGCCAATCTTTTGGAGCGAAGAGTTGTCAAGCAGAGGCACCGCTTCTGGTCGAAACATACCATTAGACCCACTGCCGCTTTACAACATACACATTTAATTGACAAGCAGACATGACATCACACACATGACATCACACAAATACAAATACACACACACATCCAAGAGCAGTCACCCAAGAAGTTGTCCAGGTCCCAAAGTTACAGTGCTCCCAGTTATCAGCCGGTGCAGCGAAACAGCACCAATTGTTCCTGTGCTGTGTGAACAAAAAAGGCTCGGGCCAAGAAAGTAATCACCAGCGCAAATACAATGTATGGAATAAAATGGTGTAAAACCTAAAAAAATTGTTTATCTAGGCAAGGCTCCATGGAAGAGATTGAGACGTTGCCCAGAGTAGTGAGTTTGGCCTCTCAGCCCTCTCAATGTGTGTGTGTGTGTGTGTGTGTGTGTGGTCATTCTAATTAAGCGTAGCCCCCATAGATGCCACAGGTCTGTATCTTTATAAGTTAGCAAACAGCATAACACGCGCACACATACACTACCGTTCAAAAGTTTGGGGTCACTTAGAAATGTCCTTGTTTTCGAAAGAAAAGCAATTTTTTTGTCCATTAAAATAACATCAAATTGATCAGAAATACAGTGTAGACATTGTTAATGTTGTAAATGGCTATTGTAGCTGGAAACGGCTGATTTTTTATGGAATATCTACATATGCTTACAGAGGCCCATTATCAGCAACCATCAGTCCTGTGTTCCAATGGCACGTTGTGTTTGCTAATCCAAGTTTATCATTTTAAAAGGATAATTAGAAAACCCTTTTGCAATTATGTTAGCACAGCTGAAAACTGTTGTGCTGATTAAAGAAGCAATAAAACTGGCCTTCTTGAGACTAGTTGAGTATCTGGAGCATCATTAATTGTGGGTTCGATTACAGGCAAGAAATTGCCAAGAAACTGAAGATCTCGTACAACGCTGTGTACTACTCCCTTCACAGAACAGTGCAAACTGGCTCTAACCAGAATAGAAAGAGGAGTGGGAGGCCCCGGTGCACAACTGAGCAAGAGGACAAATACATTAGAGTGTCTAGTTTGAGAAACAGACGCCTCACAGGTCCTCAACTGGCAGCTTCATTAAATAGTACCTGCAAAACACCTGTCTCAACGTCAACAGTGAAGAGGCGACACCGGGATGCTCACCTTCTAGGCAGAGTTGCAAAGAAAAAGCCATTCTCAGACTGGCCAATAAAAATAAAAGATGAAGATGGGCAAAAGAACACAGACACTGGACAGAGGAAGATTGGAAAAAAGTGTTATGGACAGACGAATCGAAGTTTGAGGTGTTCGGATCACAAAGAAGAACATTTGTTAGACGCAGACCAAATGAAAAGATGCTGGAGGAGTGCTTGATGCCATCTGTCAAGCATGGTGGAGGCAATGTGAAGGTCTGGGGGTGCTTTGGTGGTCGTAAATTGGGAGATTTGTACAGGGTAAAAGGGATCTTGAAGAAGGAAGGCTATCACTCCATTTTGTAACGCCATGCCATACCCTGTGGACGGCGCTTGATTGGAGCCAATTTCCTCCTACAACAGGACAATGACCCAAAGCACAGCTCCAAACTATGCAATAATTATTTAGGGAAGAAGCAGTCAGTTGGTATTCTGTCAATAATGGAGTGGCCAGCACAGTCACTGGATCTCAACCCTATTGAGCTGTTGTGGGAGCAGCTTGACCGTATGGTACGTAAGAGGTTCCCATCAAGCCAATCCAACTTGTGGGAGGTGCTTCAGGAAACATTGGGTGAAATCTCTTCAGATTACCTCAACAAATTGACAACTAGAATGCCAAAGGTCTGCAGGGCTGTAATTGCTGCAAATGGAGGATTCTTTGACGAAAGCAAAGTTTGAAGGACACAATTATTATTTAAATTAAAAATCATTATTTCTAACCTTGTCAATGACTACATTTCCTATTAATTTTGCTATATTTCCTATTCAAACTCATTTCATTTATGTTTTCATGGAAAACAAGGACATTTCTAAGTGACCCCAAACTTTTGAACGGTAGTGTACATGTACACACACACTCTCACACACATACAATTTCCCATATTGCAGACATGCAACCGCCCACCCACCCAACAACAAAAAAGAAAATAACAGCCTTGTACCCCACCCCCACACACACTCTCACCACAGCTCCTGTACCCTTTCAATATAAAAAGAGGCCCATCAATTAATCCAGCCATCTAAGCCACCTCTAAAATGAGCAATAAAAGAGGTACAGTAATAGTGTTGATGGGAGGGAAAGTTCCAGACACACACACAGCTGTAAGCCCCCCGCCCCAGGGCCGGTCCCGACGGGGTCTATTGGGACCTAAAAGGGATTGAGGTCGGCGTGTGTGTGTTTTTGTGTGTGTGCCTCGGTCCCTTCCCCTCTGAAGCGGATCCTGATGACAGGAGAAGGTGGTGGGCTTGGCAGGCGCCGGCGGTTGGAAGGTGATTTTCTTGGCAAGGCTTGTGGACCAGGCCGGGGCAGACCGCTCTCGCTCAGGCGCCTGTGTGGTCCTCGATCAGAGTAGCGCCCCAGCCCACTCAAACACACACAAACATAGACACACACTTGCACACACACACACAGGTGTATACACACAGATATACGCACATTCATGCGCACACACACACTTTGATACAGACACTGTATATACAAATCTGCTCTCAAACACACATCGATACACACATTCAGAAATACAACAGTAGACACGCACACACTGATAAACATTATCCACTCCCACACAAACTCACTCAGACTAATCCCCTGTACACATACAGTCAAGCTCAGCCAGCCAGACAGACAGACAGACAGACAGACAGACATAGTGGCAAATAGAAAACAGATAACAGAGAAAAAAGGAGAGGAAGCAGAGGGGCCAGGGAGGTTGGATGGAAGAGCGAGTTTTCATGGTAAAATGAAACAGTTACTTAATCATATTTTTTCACGCATGCACACACACACACACACACACACACACACACACACACACACACACACACACACACACACACACACAGAGACTGTATCGAATTAAGGCTAGAGGGAGCCAACGGATGAAAGTCAGTCAGTCTGTGTGTGTAGGTACCAGCGTGTGTCTGTGGTTATGTGTGGGATTCCATATGTGTTTCTGAGTTGACACGTGTATACTGTCTGTTATTTTCTCTGCCTGTGTTCTCATGTGTGTAGCATTATTAGTGTGTATTTTTCCTGTCTATGATGATGATGTGTGTGTGTGTGTGTTTAATTGTCATCTTCTTATTTGTTAGCGCATGGCTATTTGCTTAGAAAGCCCCTGGGGCTATTTATACCATGTCCAGGTGTAATTAATGTGGATGTTTAGGGTTGTGTGTCAGGGCATGTACAACTCTGTGTGGGGAGTATGGGTCTATTTATTGATATGTAAACACGTCTCTTTAATTCTCTCTCTTTCTCCCTCTCTCCCTCTCTCTCTCCTTACGGCGATTGAACTGAAATCATGTTGAACTGCCGCTATACCTCAGAGTGTGTTTGTGTTACAGTTTCCTTTCCCAGCGCACCAACACAGCTTGACAGAAGGTGTGGTCCCGGTGGTTGGCTAACGAGCGCTCGCTAACGACAGGAGTCATTGTTATGACATCAGTGGGTTCCGATTGAAGGCATATGGATGGGAGGGGAAGGGAACGGATAGGAGAGGATTCCCTCAAGACTTGCAGTGAGACAGACACGCTTTAGAGCCAGGACCTCTTGGTGTGTGTGTGTGTGTGTGTGTGTGTGTGTGTGTGTGTGTGTGTGTGTGTGTGTGTGTGTGTGTACGTCAGTGGAGGCTCCTCAGCAGAGGAAAGGGAGGACCATCCTCCTGAAAAATATAAATAATTGTAATGTTTCACTATCATTTTTAGATAAAACTATACTAAATATATCTCACCAAATAATTGATTAAAACACACTGTTTTGCAATGAAGGTCTAGAGTAGCCTCAACAACACTCTCTGGGGTAGCACCATGGTGTAGCCGGAGGACAGCTAGTTTCCGTCCTCCTCTGGGTACATTGACTTCAATACAAAACCTAGGAAGCTCATGGTTCTCACCCCCTTCCATAGACTTACACAGTAATTATGACGACTTCCAGGGGATGTTCTCCAACCTATCAGAGCTCTTGCAACATGAACTGACATGTTGTCCACCCAATCTGAGGATCAGTGAATTAATCTAGTACTGAAAGCATAAGCTAAAGCTAGCTAGCACCACAGAGCATAAAATGTGGTGAGTAGTTGACTCAAAGAGAGAAATAATAATTGAACAGCTTTGACCAAATTAATTTCTTCAAAAATGAAGGAGAACAAGAGAGAGAGAGAGAGAAAGAGAGAGATAGCTATATTTTGTTGTATTTTCTTCACTTTCACTTACTTAGCTAGCGAATGCAGCTAGCTAGTTTAGCCTACACTCAAAAACCCGGCTTTAACAGAGAAGGATGCTATGTTAGCTCGCTGGCTAAGGCTATCCAACACTGGAACTCTTCAAAGTCAAGGTAAGCTTTTGGTTTTATTAATTTATTGCCACCGGTGTAACTGCTAAACTGCTTGCTGCACACTGTACTGCATGACTGTGGTAGGTTTACTAATGTGTTAGTTCTAATTTCTATATTAACTATGACGTTAGCTAATATGGTAACAACAATGTAGGCTGTGTGTAGCGGTTAATGGTTATGGTATGAAGGTTTGGCTTGGAAAGGTTTCTTCGCCTGGTCACAGACAGCTGTTGTGTTGTGCACTGAAGTCCACAAGCGAAGGGAAAAGGTGTTTGGAGGTGAGCGTGTAGATGCCAGAAGGAATTCTACAATGAGCAAAGTGATCATGCTGTTTGTTTGTGGCTGCTATGAAAGTGAACTGTGTGTGCGGGTGATCAGAGGTGTATTCATTCCGCCAATTCATTTCTTAAACAGAAGCAAACGGAATGAAATGGGGATAAACATACCTGGATTTGTCCAATAGAAACTATTGTTTGCAACTGTTTAAACTAATGATTACATCCTAAATCTGCTAGATTCAGGCAAGAGTGTGCAAGGCAGTATTGAATGTGTCACTGTCTGTCACCCTGATTACTCATTTTTCTCTCGACCTGTTGTAAACTTTAATTTGTAGGCTAGGTTGTAGCAACCTCATGATGGGTATACATTGAGCTAGGTGAATGGAATATGAATGACAGTCATCCAATATGCTGTAATAGAATAAGGCCATGCTCATTAAAAAAAATATTGTCCTCCCTAATCTTAAACGGTACCGACCGCCACCGGAGTGCATGTGTGCTTGCAAAAGTATTTTCAAATAAGTTCCTATAAAAAGCCCACTATTTGAAAATATTTTCGAATACTTATTTCCAAATACATTATTTAAAACACCAAACAGATCTGGGTTCAATGCACAGGAGTATTTATTTGTATTTGAAATTAAATTGTGTATTTGAGTATTTTACATGCCAACACTTTCCAAGTGTATTTCCAAATACATTCCAATATTCAACTACTTGTGTTTTCCCCCAAAATTATCAAAATACTTACTTCCAAATGTCTCTGAAAGTAATTGAAATACCCTAAATAGTATTTGAACCCATGTTTGTAACAGAGGAGAAAGAAAAAGAGAGGTTGGGGGCAGATGCAGCAGTGCCTAAAACACAGACACACACACTTTGACAAACACCCTTAGCCATTCACATTACCCCCAAATGCAAATACAGCTATGCCCTTGATAGCAGTCCCCTGTAGCTCAGTTGGTAGAGCATGGCGCTCACAACGCCAGTGTTGTGGGTTCGTTTCCCACGGGGGGCCAGTATGAAAATGTATGCACTCACTAACTGTAAGTCCCTCTGGATAAGAGCGTCTGCTAAATGACTAAAATGTAAATGTAATAGCCATGGCTGTGTGAAGCATTGGTGTTACGGATACAGGTATCCTGTGTTTTTGTGTGTTTCTACTCTTTCTGCCCTAATCACAGGTGTCCTGTATGTTCCTGATTGGTGGTCGTTGAGGTGTCTGCTGATTGGACCAATCAGTGAACATTCCTGTGAATAGCACCACCTGTTACTCGTTTGTTGAATCACACAGCCCATTGTATAAAACCAGACTTGTGTTTGTTGCAAGAGAGAGAGACTTTTTGCCATATGTGAGTATGGACACGGTGGTGTCCTGTGTGTTGTGTACGCACTAAGTTGTTGGTTACCCTATTTGGTAACATTATTAGAATTTATTTCTTTACCTGAGTGTGGATACTGTTGTATCTTGTGTACATACTTTATTGCTGAGTACCCTGTTTAGTAGTTTTGGTGTTTTTTTTGGGGAAAAGGGGGGTTTAAGCTAGTTGCCCTTGGGCGTACATTACCCGTAGGAAGAAATCTGTCTATAAACACCAGTTAGACCTGAGCGGACCACCCACTGTATTTTTGTATGACTAGCAGTAGCCTAGCGGTTCTTCAGGCAGGCTAGATCAGTTTAGGGGTTTTACATTATTGTTTCATTTCTTGGGTCCTGCTCAGCCCCTTTTTCCCAAACCTTTACCGTGTGTTTAGTAATAAACCATTTAAGTTTGACGGTAGCTCATGGTTGTTGTGTCATTTTTGGTTCTCGCTGTTCCAGGTCACACTTATAATTTGCATAATTTATGTTACGGGTCTCATGTCCATCCACCCTAGACGTTTAGAGCCACAGGGTTCGTAACATAAAGTGGGGGTTCGTCCGGGATCTATCCCATGCTACTCGTGCAAATTAGTAAGTGTCTGGTTCAGTGTTGAGCTTAGCAGCTGTAACTACCTGTTTTTTTTTGTGTGTGTTCAGTAGTCGATGGCTCGTGTAGTTAGTAGGATGGCTACTTTTGATTTGGAAGCATTTTTGGAAAACCCTACGTGGGAGATTTTTGAGAATTGTCGTAGAGTGGATCTACAGGCTTTGGCTGACCACTTTTCTGTACCCATACCGAGGGGTATAGTGAAAGCAGAAGTTAGGGAAGTAGTGCTAGCGATATTGTTAAACGAGCGAGTGCTTGAGTTACCGCCGCCTGAGTCTGCTGCTCCTGTAGGGGATGTGGTTGATGTTTCTGTAAGCCCATCAGTGTCTGAGGACGAGGCTAAGGCTCCAGCCACATTGCCCCGTTATGACCCACTCTCCCCACTGACTGACAGTGATGCCAGGATCGATGTCCGCTCGACGCGGCTCCAAATGGAGGCGGAAGAGCGGGCACAAATCAGGCAAGACAAGCTGGAGATGCGTAAAATGGAGCTAGAGGCAGAACAGGAGACGCGTAAGGCAGAACAGGAGACGCGTAAGATAGAACAGGAGACGCGTAAGATGGAACTGGAGACGCGTAGGCTTGATCAAGAACTGGAGACGCGTAGGCTTGATCAAGAACTGGAGACGCGTAGGCTTGATCAAGAACTGGCGATGCGTAAAATGGAACTAGAGGCAGAAACAGCGAGGTTAGTCTCTGCTAATACTATGCCTGCTAGTGAGCCATCCTCACCAGCTGTGTCATCTGCTACGTTTGATATTAGTAGGCAGATCACCTTGGTACCTGTGTTCAGGGAGTCAGAGGTTGATTCCTATTTCAGTGTGTTTGAGCGTATAGCGGTAGCATTGAAATGGCCCGACGAGGTATGGTGCCTATTACTTCAGTGTAAGCTAACAGGTAAAGCCCAAGAGGTTCTGGCAGCGCTACCTCTTGAAGACAGTTTGAATTATGAGGTGGTCAAAGCTACTGTTCTTCGTGCCTATGAGCTTGTTCCTGAGGCATATCGACAGAGATTTAGGTCTCATAAAAAGTCTCCTACTCAGACTTATGTGGAGTTTGCTAGAGACAAAGGAAATCTGTTTGACAAATGGCACAGTGCTAGTAAGGTAACTGATTTTAACTCTCTACGGGAGTTAATCTTGTTAGAAGAGTTTAAAAATTGTTTACCGGAACGCATTGTAGTTTATCTGAACGAACAGAAAGTATCCTCACTGTCGGAAGCGTCTGTATTGGCAGACGAGTTTGTGTTGACGCATAAGAGCGTGTTTTCCGCCTCGTACGGAGAGCAGGGCTGCGGAGTTGCTAACTTCTAGTCCTAGTCGACCAGCAGTACATCCAGCACGCCCAAAAGATGTGCGTCACTGTTTCTATTGTCATAAGGTGGGACATATAGTTAATGATTGCTTTCTGCTAAAACGCAAACCGGGGATGCCTCAGCACGCCAGGCCACCAACGGGTGTTGGGCTGATTCGTACGGTTGTAAGGCCGGAATCAAGACAGAAGCCTCATAGTGAATGTGGTTTGAAAGTCCCTGTCCCAGATCACAGTTATGAACCGTTCATTTTTGAGGGGTTTGTTTCTATATCAGATGATGAAGCGTCTCAGCGTCCAGTTAGAATCCTCAGAGATACTGGTGCGGCGCAGTCGTTCATACTAGCTGATGTGTTGCCCTTGTCTAATAATACATATTGTGGTTCCAGTGTGTTAGTACAAGGAATTGAAATGGGTTTCGTCCCAGTGCCATTGCACTTTGTGAACGTACACTCTGAGTTAGTCAGTGGATTGTTCAGAGTTGGCGTACGTCCGATGTTGCCAGTAAAAGGGGTGACCTTTATAATGGGCAGCGATATTGCCGGAGGAAAGGTAATACCCATATTGGAGGTATTGGATAAAAGTGACCAGTCTCTCTCCGAGGAGCTGGCACAGGGTTATCCAGATGTGTTCCCCGCTTGTGCTGTCACACGTGCTCAAGCACGACAAGTGGGTGAAGTGGTAGATTTGTCAGACACGATTCTATTCAGAGAGTGTGACCCAGAGGATAGTTCGGGTGCTACCTCTGGTAAGCTGGTGCAGTCTGACCAACAGCCCAGAGAAAGGAAGAAGGAAATGGAACTTGTTGCTGAGGCAATACAGTTACCAGTTACTCGTGAGCAGCTGATCGCTAACCAACAGGTTGACATTAGCCTGGCTAAATGTTTTTCTAGTGTTGTCTCAGAGGAGGAGCTAAAGAAGAAAAACATGGCATACTTCATTGATGGTAATCTCCTCATGCGTAAATGGACCTCCCATGTTGACGCTGGCGGAGATTGGAATGCTGTTTACCAAATAGTGATTCCTACAGCCTTTCGACAAAATGTTTTATCCCTCGCTCATGATCACCAGTGGTCCGGACATCTGGGAGTCACCAAGACTTATGATCGAGTTTTGCGACATTTCTTTTGGCCTGGCTTAAAACAAGATGTGGCTCAGTTCTGTCGGACTTGCCACACCTGTCAAGTAGTTGGGAAACCGAACCAGGTTATTTCCCCCGCGCCTCTTTGTCCCATACCGGCCATAGGTGAACCATTCGAACAGGTGATGGTTGATTGTGTTGGACCATTACCGAAAACAAAATCTGGTAACCAGTTTATGTTGACAATTATGTGTGTGGCCACCAGGTACCCAGAGGCCATTCCTCTGCGAAGGATTACTGCTCCGGTGGTGAGTAAAGCGTTGATCAAATTCTTCTCAACTTTTGGATTACCTAAGGTGATACAAACTGATCAGGGTACGAATTTCCTTTCTAAACTTTTCAAACAAGTGTTAAAATCCTTGTCAGTTACACACCGTGTGTCAAGCGCATATCACCCAGAGTCTCAGGGTGCGCTTGAACGTTGGCATCAGACCCTGAAGTCTATGCTCCGTAAATATTGCTTGGAATCTGAGAAAGATTGGGATGAGGGAGTTCCTCTAGTATTGTTTGCTGTCCGTGAGACAGTACAGGAATCCCTAGGGTTCAGCCCAGCTGAACTGGTGTTTGGACACACCATGAGAGGACCTATGAAAGTCCTTAAGGATCAGTTTTTGTCACAAGAGTTGTGTGTGAAAGAAAATGTGTTGGACTACGTTAGTCGCTTTCGTGAGCGCCTACATGCTGCCTGTGCTCTAGCAAAGGAAGCGCTGTCTTCCTCACAGAAACGGATGAAACGACACTATGACACACAGGCTGTTTCTCGTTCACTGCAGCCAGGTGACCGAGTTCTTGTGTTGTTGCCTGTGCCAGGAGCGTCATTGTCAGCACGTTTCTCTGGGCCTTATGTCATTGAAAAGAAACTAACTGAAACTGACTATGTGATACAGACTCCTGATAGAAAACGCCAATCTCGTGTGTGCCACGTTAACATGTTGAAGACATACCACAACAGACCCGTCACTCAGGTAGACAGTCCAGAGAAACTGGCCGAGTCGGCTGTCTCTGTTGCTGCTACGGCTGTAGTGGGAGGTAATGTTAATGATGTGGACGGAGATGGTTTGGAGTTGCGCAATACTCAGCAGCAGTGTGCTAGATTGCCCAATTCAGAGATGCTGTTGTCTCTCCCGGCAAGCCTGATTCATTTAACGGACAGACAGTCAGATGATATTGTGAGACTGTTACACAGCTTTCCATGTCTTTTAATGATGTTCCTACATGTACAAATGTGTTAGAACATGACATTAATGTTGGAAACGCTGCACCTATCAAGCAACATCCTTATCGTGTCAACGTCGCTAAGAGAAAGATAATGAGGGGTGAGGTCGGTTATTTGCTGGAGAATAACCTGGCTATGCCAAGTTCAAGTCCTTGGAGTTCTCCGTGCATTCTGGTTCCTAAACCTGATGGGACATCCAGATTATGTACGGACTATCGGAAAGTCAATGCTGTCACAGTGCCCGACTCGTTCCCGTTACCCAGACTGGATGACTGTATTGATACTGTTGGTGCTGCTACTTATGTAACCAAATTAGATCTTCTAAAAGGTTACTGGCAGGTGCCGTTAACCCCACGTGCCTCCGACATCTCTGCCTTTGTGACCCCAGATCACTTCCTACAATATGCTGTCATGGCATTTGGGATGCGGAACGCACCAGCCACTTTCCAACGCCTGGTTAACACAGTATTGGCTGGAGTTCCTAATTGTAGTGCTTACCTTGATGATCTGGTAATTTATTCAACTGAGTGGTCTGATCATGTTAACACTCTAAGGGTAGTGTGTGAACGTCTAGCAACCGCTTCTCTAACCCTGAACTTAGCAAAGTGCGAGTTTGGGAAGGCCACTGTTACTTATCTTGGTAAACAGGTCGGCCATGGTCAGGTGCGCCCTGTAGATGCCAAGGTCTCAGCTATAAACGCATTTCCCGCACCTACCACCAGAAGAGAGCTACGCCGTTTTTTAGGGATGGTTGGCTACTACCGTAGTTTCTGTAAAAATTTCTCTGCGGTAGTTGCTCCATTAACGGATTTGCTCAGTCCGGCGAGAAAATTTGTATGGTCTGAAGATTGTTGTACTGCTTTCAACACTGCTAAAGCACTCTTGTGTAGTACTCCTGTTCTTGCTGCGCCAGATTTTGAGCGGCCGTTTAAACTGGAGGTAGATGCAAGTGCCAGAGGTGCTGGTGCTGTTCTACTGCAGCAAGACCAGAGTGGAGTGGACCATCCTGTCTGTTATTTTTCACGGAAATTTAACAAATGTCAGACAAACTATTCCACCATTGAACAAGAAGCTCTAGCTTTGTTGTTAGCTCTGCAGTACTTTGAAGTTTATGTTGGTTCCAGTGCATTACCAGTAATAGTGTATACTGACCATAACCCCTTAGTGTTTCTCCACCGGATGTACAACCAGAACCAACGCCTTATGCGTTGGGCACTTGTCGTGCAAAATTATAATTTGGAGATCCGCCACAAAAAGGGGTTAGATAATGTGTTGGCAGATGCTTTGTCTCGTGTGTAATGATCTAGGGTTTTTTTTTTGGTTATCCCGGCAGGAGGATTATTGAATTTTGGGTGTTGTGATGGTACGTGTGTCGCAAACCATTTTGGTTTGCTCTTTTAAGGGTGGGAGTGTTACGGATACAGGTATCCTGTGTTTTTGTGTGTTTCTACTCTTTCTGCCCTAATCACAGGTGTCCTGTATGTTCCTGATTGGTGGTCGTTGAGGTGTCTGCTGATTGGACCAATCAGTGAACATTCCTGTGAATAGCACCACCTGTTACTCGTTTGTTGAATCACACAGCCCATTGTATAAAACCAGACTTGTGTTTGTTGCAAGAGAGAGAGACTTTTTGCCATATGTGAGTATGGACACGGTGGTGTCCTGTGTGTTGTGTACGCACTAAGTTGTTGGTTACCCTATTTGGTAACATTATTAGAATTTATTTCTTTACCTGAGTGTGGATACTGTTGTATCTTGTGTACATACTTTATTGCTGAGTACCCTGTTTAGTAGTTTTGGTGTGTTTTTTGGGAAAAGGGGGGTTTAAGCTAGTTGCCCTTGGGCGTACATTACCCGTAGGAAGAAATCTGTCTATAAACACCAGTTAGACCTGAGCGGACCACCCACTGTATTTTTGTATGACTAGCAGTAGCCTAGCGGTTCTTCAGGCAGGCTAGATCAGTTTAGGGGGTTTTACATTATTGTTTCATTTCTTGGGTCCTGCTCAGCCCCTTTTTCCCAAACCTTTACCGTGTGTTTAGTAATAAACCATTTAAGTTTGACGGTAGCTCATGGTTGTTGTGTCATTTTTGGTTCTCGCTGTTCCAGGTCACACTTATAATTTGCATAATTTATGTTACGGGTCTCATGTCCATCCACCCTAGACGTTTAGAGCCACAGGGTTCGTAACAATTGGCATAATGGATTCCTCCATACCATGATGTGTAGACTAAATAAGGGCACTCCCTGTAGATGGCTAGGCCATGAACTTGCCTGATTGTATTGGATCAATTGAACAAACTCATTGAAACCTCATGTATCAATTTTGAGCAGTACAACTTTCTATGTAAATAGCTTAGATTTTGGAACAGGTACGCACACAATTCCCAAAATGTGTGATTTATTTTAAGTGGGTTGTGTGAATGCATTTTCCTACATAAATGACTAAATGCCTAAATGACTACCGACCCGTAGCACTGACGTCTGTAGCCATGAAGTGCTTTGAAAGGCTAGTCATGGCTCACATCAACACCATTATCCCAGAAACCCTAGACCCACTCCAATTTGCATACCGCCCCAACAGAACAACAGATGATGCAATCTCTATTGCACTCTACAATGCCCTTTCCCACCTGGACAAGAGGAACACCTACGTGAGAATGCTATTCATTGACTACAGCTCAGCGTTCAACACCATAGTGCCCTCAAAGGTCATCACTAAGCTAAGGATCCTGGGACTAAACACCTCCCTCTGCAACTGGATCCTGGACTTCCTGACGGGCCGCCCCCAGGTGGTAAGAGTAGGTAACAACACATCTGCCACGCTGATCCTCAACATGGGGGCCCCTCAGGGGTGCGTGCTCAGTCCCCTCCTGTACTCCCTGTTCACCCATTACTGCATGGCCAGGCACGACTCCAACACCATCATTAAGTTTGCCGACGACACAACAGTGGTAGGCCTGATCACCGACAACGATGAGACAGCCTATAGGGAGGAGGTCAGAGACCTGGCCATGTGGTGCCAGGATAACAACCTCTCCCTTAACGTGACCAAGACAAAGGAGATGATTGTGGACTACAGGGGAAAAAAAAGAGGACTGAGCACGCCCCCATTCTCATCGACGGGGCTGTAGTGGAACAGGTTGAGAGCTTCAAGTTCCTTGGTGTCCACATCACCAACAAACTATCATGGTCCAAACACACCAAGACAGTCGTGAAGAGGGCACGACAAAGCCTATTCCCCCTCAGGAGACTGAAAAGATTTGGCATGGGTCCTCAGATCCTCAAAAAGTTATACAGCTGCACCGTCGAGAGCATCCTGACTGGTTGCATCACCGCCTGGTATGGCAACTGCTCAGCCTCTGAACGCAAGGCACTACAGAGGGTAGTGCGTACGGCCCAGTACATCACTGGGGCCAAGCTTCTTGCCATCCAGGACCTCTATACCAGGCGGTGTCAGAGGAAGGCCCTCAAAATTGTCAAAGACTCCAGCCACCCTAGTCATAGACGGTTCTCTCTGCTACCGCACGGCAAGCTGTACCAGAGCGCCAAGTCTAGGTCCAAAAGGCTTCTCAACAGCTTCTACCCCCAAGCCATAAGACTCCTGAACAGCTAATCATGGCTACCCGGACTATTTGCACCCCCACCCCATCTTTTTACGCTGCTGCTACTCTGTTAATTATTCATGCATAGTCACTTTAACTCTATCCACATGTACATATTACCTCAACTACCTCAACTAGCTGGTGCCCTTGCACATTGACTCTGCACCGGTACCCCCCTGTATATAGCCTCCCTACTGTTATTTTATTTTACTTCTGCTCTTTTTTTCTCAACACTTTTTTGTTGTTGTTGTTTTATTTTATTTTTTTATTAAGAAATAAATGCATTGATGGTTAAGGGCTGTAAGTAAGCATTTCACGGTAATGTCTACACCTGTTGTATTCGGCGCATTAAGTGGCAAATAACATTTGATTTGATTTGATTTGAAATGAGGCCGTTTAGCTGAGCTGGGGCGCCACAGTGTAGTACCCTAATCTGACCTATAGGGGACAGTGTGAGGCAAGATGAGGGGTGACCGTACCCTTTCTCTACCACTGTAATATTGATTTACCTGTTGCAGCTCTGGGCAGTAGCCTGAGGACATACTACCTACCCAATCCTCTCATATCTATAGGATGACTAGGGTGTAGTGGCTAGGGGTCGATATGGAATCCAGTAAAATGAGTGGCTAGACAGATTAACCAAAGCAGTAACTCTATAGCATCTATTCAATAAGTATTTCTCACTTCTCTGCATTATGTGTCCCTAGTATACAGCTTAATTAAATAGTACCCGCAAAACACCAGTCTCAACGTCAACAGTGAAGAGGCGACTCCGGGATGCTGACCTTCTAGGCAGAGTTGCAAAGAAAAAGCCATATCTCAGACTGGCCAATAAAAATAAAATATTAACTCAACAGCCTCCTATTCACTGTTGACGTTGAGACTGGTGTTTTGCGGGTACTATTTAATGAAGCTGCCAGTTGAGGACCTGTGAGGCACCTGATTCTCAAACTAGACACTCTAATGTATTTGTCCTCAATTTCTCGCATGGAATAGCCTTCATTTCTCAGAACAAGAATAGACTGACGAGTTTCAGAAGAAAGCTCTTTGTTTCTGGCCATTTTGAGCCTGTAATCAAACTCACAATTGTTGATGCTCCAGATACTCAACTAGTCTCAAGAAGGCCAGTTTTACTCAACTAGTCTCAAGAAGGCCAGTTTTATTGCTTCTTTAATCAGCACAACAGTTTTCAGCTGTGCTACCATAATTGCAAAAGGGTTTTCTAATGATCAATTAGCCTTTTAAAATGATAAACTTGGATTAGCAAACACAACGTGCCATTGGAACACAGGACTGATGGTTGCTGATAATGGGCCTCTGTACGCCTATGTAGATAGTCCATTAAAAATCAGCCGTTTTCAGCTACAATAGCCATTTACAACATTAACAATGTCTACACTGTATTTCTGATCAATTTGATGTTATTTTAATGGACAAAAAAAATGCTTTTCTTTCGAAAACAAGGACATTTCTAAGTGACCCCAAAATTTTGAAAGGTAGTGTATTATATATATATTTTTTTTTTTTAAAGTAGCGTTAGCTAGTGCTAGTCATTCTATAGCTTGTTCTCCATCTTCTTTTTAAATAGTGTATAAATATGTTTTCCGCACTTTTATTTCAATGACTGATCAAAACTAATTTTATCTTGCTCTCTCTTGTCTCTGCAGCAGACATATAGTGAGCAATATGTTTGGAACATCAAAATGCAATAAAATCACAGTATCGAATGGCAATACATATAGAATCGTGAAAATCGCAATACATATCATATCAGCACCTACCGTAAGTATCGTGATAATATCGTATCGTGAGGTCCCTGGCAATTCCCAGCCCTAGTGTTAACAGTGGTGAGGATTCACTCTCAAAGCCCTCCTCCCTCCCACTGGACACAGATATCAATTCAACGTCTATTCCACGTTGATTCAACGTTATTTCATTGAAATGACGTGAAAACAATGTTGATTCAACCAGTGTGTGCCCAGGGGGCTCCCTCTCTCTCTCTCTCTTTCCCTCTATGTCTCCTGCCAGCTGCTCTTTCAAGCATTATAAATCATATCCCCATTCAATATCATATCACTCCATCAGTTTAATCTTAGATGTAAAGTCGCTGTTTTGGGGACCAACATGATTCTGGTACCGGTTCCGACCGTCATTTTTGCTTATAAATCGATATATGGACACCATAGATCGAAATGGCTTGCATTGAGCGGTAGACCTGATTCTCACGGACAGAGGAGTATGTCTCTTCTGCCTGTGTGAAGCAGGATGTGAAATCTGACACCACTTGAAGCTGGGATGTCCCTCCTACCATTTCATTCGCTCTTCTGACTCTCCATCCACTCCTGGCTGAACCCTATGTCACAGCCACTAACAACGCATATGCTTGGGATCCTTACATCATAACGCAGCAGGAGATAGTGGTTTTGTCACTGTAGCACATTCAGAGATCGATTTACAGCCAGTAATCTAAAATAATTAATAGCATTTAAACAGAAAACACTTTCTGTTTGTCATAGATTGGCAATATTAATATGAGATGAAAGGCGGGTTCCTGACGAATTCAGGAAGCCAAGCTAGAGCTCTGTGAGATGTTCACAGCGATGGGGGCAGACGTTTTGATCAAGAGAGAACTTTAGAAAATATGCACATTTCTCTAACACTACATATACAAATATGTATTTTACAGTTAAAATGGAAGGTGAAATCTTATAGTTAGTCGTTTTATACATTTATTATACTATATTTAGAAAAAATATAAGTCATTTCAAGCCTTATTCATTCAGTTTTGTTGAATAGCAAATACATCATATAAAATATTTCATATTTTCATATTTTTATCATAGTTGTACTGTGTACTTGAGCTTGTGTCCTCAAAAGTGACTACACCTTTCTTGGAGTATGCAGCATTACTAGTTATTGTTTATGGCCCTCTCATGATAAATAATTACTTTTGGGGATTACGTAGATTAAATGTAATCGAAAATGTAGTTACATTTAAGAGGTTTCAAAACTCAGGGGTTACTCAATTCCTATTCGTCATTGAGCTATAGGCGGCGCAAGGAGAGCTCGCACTAAAAAGGCAGGGGACTCACCACAGCCAAAACCCCACAAATAATTTTTTCCCCCTGGAAGGAAGAGAAAAGACACTGGGAGATGGCCATCTGGAAAGTTTCAGGGTTAGTTAAAGTAACTTCAAGTGAAGAAGGTTTCTCTCTCGTCTCTACTGTAGACAATCAACATTAGCAACCCCACATCCAAATCCAAATAAAGACATATCAAGCCAAGTCTGGCAATGGGACATTGACATGCAGCCATAACAGAACCACAAAGCAAATACAACTCCCACACATCTCTAATGTGTCCTGTCCTATAAGAAACAAATAATCAAAGCAAATGTGCGCTTTCTGGCTTTTGACTGTACTCTCTCTCTCTCTGCTCTATCACTCCCCCTCTCTCACCCTCTCTCTCTCTCATTCCAGATGTGGAGATAAACAGGGCCTATTACACAGCGTTCTGCAGAGGCAGGATTACAGCAGCTGCATCCAAGACAAACAGAGCGCTTCAGCGGGGCTATCGCAAACACTGGCCCGTGCCAAAGCCGCATCACGTGACCTGTCAGACAATGAACAGTCAATTACAGCCATGGGGGGCTAGCGTTAGCATCAGGGTTGTCGCTAGCTAGCTGTAGGGATTCAGGAGGGCCTTGGTGTTGCTTTGAGGGGTATGGGTAAGGTATGGCCCGCCTACAAATTAAACTAAGTGTGCTTGTTTTAGCCTTCCCCAGGTACCGGGGGAGCTAAAGCGAATGCTCCCACTATAGGGAAAGAAGACTTGTGTAGAGATAAGAGGAGATACTCCTGTAGGCCAGGTGCTCAACTGCATATTTCCCCATGGTACCTCTAAGCTGGAGAAAGCTACTCATAAAAGGATTATAAACTGGCTGGTGTACATTGAATAAAACATCACAGGAGAACAGTGAGACAGCTCCGTCACACACACAGGTGTTCTTCCTCTCGCCTTTTCATGTCACTGCCTCAGAGTGATAAGTGCGACTCTGACAGGGTGAGAAAGCCTACATAGAACAGAGTGCTCACACCCATACGGTATCTGCATGGTGAAACATACACTGAGTGTACAAAACACCGGTTTGTGTCAAGAACTGCAATGCTGCTTGGTTTTTCACGATCAACAGTTTCCTGTGTGTATCAAGAATGGTCCACCACCCAAAGGACATCCAGCCAACTTGACACAACTGTGGGATGCATTGGAGTCAACATGGGTCAGCATCCCTGTGGAACGCTTTTGACACCTTGTAGAGTCCATACCAATGCTGTCTCTAAGCTGCACGCGTGTGCGGCCTCGCACCTCCTCCAGGACTGCCACACAGGCTGCGCAGAGACGCAAGAGATTGAACTTCACTGAGTTCGCCCCATTAGTTTGCACTATATAGATCAACGTTTTTTCTGTGATCTAATCAACATTATAAACTGGGTGGTTCGAGCACGGAATGCTGATTGGCTGACAGCCGTTGTATACCACGGGTATGACAAAACATTTCTTTTTACTGCTCTAATTACGTTGGTAACCAGTTTATAATAGCAATAAGGCACCTCGGGAGTTTGTGGTATATGGCCATATACCACACCCCCTCGTGCCTTATTTCTTAATTATATCATCTCCTTTTCAATGCAACAAACCAAAACAAATCTAACTTTGCAAGATTGAGTCTGTGATTTTGTAGTAGGCAGAGCCAGAGTGCAACGGAGTAGAATTCTATTGGCGGGTAGCCCACGAGCGGTCTTTCAATCAACCGAGAGTTAATGCGCTTTTCAGATCAGTTCAGATCAGAGTGCAGAGCAGCACGTGTGCACATTTGTTGATATTCTTTGCTGGTTAGCAAGTTATTAGCCCAGTTATAGATAAGCATAGGTCAGCAATGAGGAGTTACTGCTTCCTACAAGAGCACAAAATGTGTAGGCTACATTTCAAGCTGTCTTTGAAAAGCCAGTGAGGTAAAAAGCTTATGTCTTAATTAAAGGGGCAGTGTTGTATTTTGAGACAGGCTTGAATTTGCAAATAAGCCAATAGGCAGAGGGGAAGCCTACATTGTGTAATACACTGTATGGTAATAATAATACATTTTATTTTGTAAAGTGGTTTCTTGCATCATACAAAACAATACAATGCAATGGCCCATGGTGTTACAGACCAAGTAAAAAATCATGAATTAATGTCAAGCCCTTCATAATGTAAAAATGTTTTTAAACGTCTCATGCAATGTAGGCCTGCATTGAACACCACATATAGCCTACTGTAGGCTCATAGAAATCAAAAGCTATTTCCATGTAAAAATGTTATTGGTTTTGCTCCATTAGTTTTGTTGGAAGGCCTACATTATGCTCAAATAGCCACAATAGCCTATTGGCTACTGCCTAAAACGGTACAGCCTCAGTGTTCACTGTAAACGCGCGCCAGAAGTTACACAAAATTCTCAATATATTAGGAAAGTGTTCTTAATGTTTTGTACACTCAGTGTATATCCTCATATTAGGAAGTTAGGGATGGTTAGGGGCGGGCAATAGGTTTATTTCACACAAGAGTGAGGAAACGCTTTGAAATGTAATGTGAGTAGGACATCTATAGAACAATCTATACTACACTCTTTGAAAAAAAGGTGCTTAAAGGGTTCTTCGGCTGTACCCATAGGAGAACCCTTTGAAGTACCCTTTTTGGTGGCAGGTAGAACCCTTTCTACAGAGGGCTCTACATGGAACCCAAACGGGCTCTACCTGGAACCAAAAGGGTTCTACCTGAAACCAAAAAGGCTTCTCCTATGGGGACAGTCGGAGAACCCTTTTGGAACAATTTTTTTCTAAGTGTAGATTATATAGGTTTAATGTGTGGACATATGAAATGGGAAGGGTGTTATAGGGCACATATAATACATCTAAAATATATTAGGGTTATGTGTCCCTTGGTGCTTCTCCTGCCTATGACTTCATGCTGTGCTGTATAATATTCTCCATCTATAATGCTGACCGGTGTGACCGCTAAAATGGCCTATTCATCATATGTTACTTTGTTCAAGGGCAACGTCATAAACATCAACCACCACGTCAATTAGTGCCCTAAAGTGCTTCCTTAACACTTGAGTGCTGCGCTCCGCCCCTGTATCTTCTGCGGCTTAGTGGCACTTGTAATTCACACTCTGACAGCATTCTCAAGGGGCCCCTCTCAAGTGGGGAGTTGACGACGTGCCTACTGTGTCCCCACTCCACCCAGACCTAAGTAAAATATAGAAAAGACCTACAGTATACAAATTACTATTTTGCGAGGAAATAGCATATCGGGGGATATGTTATCTAACTGTACTTTGCTATTTGTCTATATGCCCTATGGCCTACTGTACAGCCTGGTATTTGTACAGCTTGCAATCTTTTTTTTATCAACTGCAGATTTCTCACATGGAAACATATTGTATACCGAGTCAATACACAATAACAGAAATGAGTAAAATATTCTAATAATTAACAAATCGCCTGAGGTAGCATACATTTTTTACTTTCTTACCCGTACGTTCAATCACACACCTGAACAGACAAAGGCCCTTTCAACCGTAGCTTGTTCTCTTTTTCTCAAGTCCACAAAAACAAGTAGAGGAGCTCTATGGAGAGAGATCAGAAGCATTTAATTAATAAGTCAACACATAGCATTGATAAGAACTTCATGCTGTTCACCACATACATGTGATTTGGTCTGTGGAGGCCTTACCTCGTCTCTATGGGATAAAAGTGGATGTGGAGTACTTTGATCTCCTTTGATTTTCCAGTGGCTCTTTGTTCTTATGAACTTGATCTTTTGAACAGACTCCTATGGGTTATTTTAGTTATTTAGTGGGCTTTGAACAACCATACTTTATTTATTAGTTATCTTACAGTAACTGCTCAGTTTCATCCTTGGATCATACCCAGAAGCAGCCAGCATAATCTTCACTTCCATTTTTTTTTAGAATCTAGAACCTCAAACACCTGCAATACAGTACTTCAGATGCTGCCATGCTTCAGCCCGCGAGGGAGTCCAATCCGGCCCGTGTGTGGTTTTTAGTTAGAAAAAAAGATATACACTCCCGGTCAAAAGTTTTAGAACACATACTCATTCAAGGGTTTTTCTTTATTTTTACTATTTTCTACATTGTAGAATAATAGTGAAGATATCAAAACTATGAAATAACACATATGGAATCATGTAGTAACCAAAAAAGTGTTAAACAAATCAAAATATATTTGAGATTTGAGATTTTTCTAATAGCCACCCTTTGCCTTGATGACAGCTTTGCACACTCTTGGCATTCTCTCAACCAGCTTCATGAGGTAGTCACCTGGAATGCATTTCAATTAACAGCTGTGCCTTCTTAAAAGTTAATTTGTGGAATTTCTTTCCTTCTTAATGTGTTTGAGAAAATTACTTGTGTTGTGACAAGGTAGTGGGGTATACAGAAGATAGCCCTATTTGGTAAAAGTCCATTTTATGGTAAGAACAGCTCAAATAAGCAGAGAAACGACAGTCCATCATTACTTTACGACATGAAGGTCAGTCAATATGGAACATTTCAAGAACTTTGAATGTTTCTTTAAGAGCAGTCACAAAAACCATCAAGTGCAATGATGAAACTGGCTCTCATGAGGACCGCCAGAGGAAAGGAAGACCCAGAGTTACCTCTGCTGCAGAGGATAGGTTCATTAGAGTTACCAGCCTCAGAAATTGCAGCCCAAATAAATGCCTCACAGAGTTCAAGTAACAGACACATCTCAACATCAACTGTTCAGAGGAGACTGTGTGAATCAGGCCTTCATGGTCGAATTGCTGCAAAGAAACCACTACTAAAGGACACCAATAATAAAAAGAGACTTGCTTGGACAAAGAAACACGAGCAATGGACATTAGACCGGTGGAAATTTGTCCTTTGGTCTGGAGTCTTTATTTTTTTGGTTCCAACCGCCGTGTCTTTGTGAGATGCGGTGTGGGTGAACGGATGATCTCCGCATGTGTATTTCCCACCATAGAGCATGGAGGAGGAGGTGTCTTGGTGTGGGGGTGCTTTGCTGGTGACACTGTCTGTGATTTATTTAGAACTGAAGGCACACTTTAACAGCATGGCTACCACAGCATTCTGCAGCGATACGCCATCCCATCTGGTTTGGGCTTAGTGGGACTATCATTTGTTTTTCAACAGGACAATGACCCAACACACCTCCAGGCTGTGTAAGGGCTATTTTACCAAGAAGGAGAGTGATGGAGTGCTGCATCAGATGACCTGGCCTCCGCAATCCCCCGACCTCAACCAAATTGAGATGGTTTGGGATGAGTCGGACCGCAGAGTGAAGGAAAAGCAGCCAACAAGTGCTCAGCATATGTGGGAACTCCTTCAAGACTGTTGGAAAAGCATTCCAGGTGAAGCTGGTTGAGATAATACTAAGAGTGTGCAAAGCTGTCATCAAGGCAACGGGTGGCTATTTGAAGAATCTCAAATATAAAATATATTTTGATTTGTTTAACACTTTTTTGGTTACTACATGATTCCATGTGTTATTTCATAGTTTTTGATGTCTTCACTATTATTCTACAATGTAGAAAATAGTTGAAATAAAGAAAAACCCTTGAATGAGTAGGTGTTCTAAAACTTTTGACCAGTGGTGTACATTATAATACTATATATACACATCTATATATAAAATGTGTCTGTGTGGAAGGGGGGGTAACAACCTCGAAATATTATTTAAAATGACTAAAACCAAATCGAAACTGTGTAGACATGATAATGGACCTACGTTCATACAGTTTCTTGACTGTGTCCAGCTCGCTAAGCACTACCAAAATGAAAGCTAAACAGTCAAGGAGCATAGAAAATTCCCAAAACAATGGATAGATGACTATTGTTTGCTAATTTTGACAGCAAGGAAATACCTTGTCGAAGACCAAATGCGGCCCCGCAATTAGTTTGACACCGCTGATCTATATCATACTATAGAATGTTTGATACCTGTGGTTGCCATGGTGTTTTCACTGTCCAATCCTCTCACAATGAATGCTGGTCAGTGTAAGAGTGGGTCACTTCAGCTTTAATTCTTGGAAAAACATCTAAATATGAAGCTTGACGTTGCCATGTGTACACTAAATCACTAATCCTGTCACAGTGAATGCTGGTCATTGTGAGAGTTACTTCCTTACGTCCTTACTTACTTAGCTTACTATACTTACTTACTATATGTCTGGCTAATTCTTAGAAAAACATTGAAGTACATTATCAAGTTGCTATGTTGTATACACTAATAATCCCTCCCTATCTGAATGGGTTGCTTTAATTTAGCCATATCTCAGGAGGGATCTGTGGGTTGTTCCATGACTAGGACAGTCCCTAAAAGGAGCAGAGACGGAGAGCTGTTCAGTCCAGTGGAGGCTGGTGTCACTTTATAGAGCCCCTCCTCTGATTTCTCCACACACCAGCCTCCACTGGTTCGCTCCCATCTGAACTCTGTATGTCTCTGATGACTCACCCACCAGGCATAGCTTCTCCCTGTACAGACTAAAGACATACCTCCACCTCGTCTGCCTTGTGTACACTGCCAGAGACATAGAGACGAGAGAGACCATGCGAGGTCACATGAGGGCCTGCTGGATGCTATGCTAGTGAGTCCAGACATGCATAGTGGATGGATGGGTTAGCATTAGCGCCGCAGGTCCCTTGGGGAACAACCGCACATAGGAACATCTGAGCCTTCCTGGCTTTCGTCGCTAAAGGTCCCTTAGCACCGCCGCGGTGCGCTAGCTGGCCTTTCTCTGACCCTAGCGTCTGCATGCTAAAGCTAATCACATTGTACTGGTATATGTAATTATGTAGCTCATTAAACTAAAGCCAAGAGATTATCCCTATTAACTAGTGTACATAACTGTTTGCTACACAAGGCACACATCCACCACACACCTCTACGGCTAATTAATATGACTCCAATGGTTCTATTGGTACCCGTTAGCAGTGTCATTCTGCGATTGTGCCTCTGCATCTTCGACATTGTAATACATCAGAGGTTGTTTGTGCGACCAGAGGCGAGCTACTGTAACTAGCCGGCAGGTTTTGTCAGGAACAAACGGATATGCTAATGAGTTAAGAGCTATCTGGGTGCAGCACACGGTGACCTCGTGTCCTCTGTGTTTTTCGGGTTAAAGAGAAGCATTAGATATCAAACAGAGGCACAGTAAACAGCCAGTAGAGTGTAATGTGTGTTTGGGTTTGGTGTGTGGAGGAGAGTCCAGCATCTCTATATGGATGTGAAGCCAAAACCACAAATAGGCCTACATAGGTTCATCTCAGAATCACCTTTATTCGCATACAGGAATTTGACTCGGTGAAATGATGCTGCCACAATAAACATACAATTGAAGTCGGAAGTTTACATACACTTAGGTTGGAGTCATTAAAACTCGTTTTTACATTTACGTCATTTAGCAGACGCTCTTATCCAGAGCGACTTACATGAGCAATTAGGGTTAAGTGCCTTGCTTAAGGGCACATCGACAGATTTTTCACCTAGTCGGCTCGGGGATTAGAACCAGCGACCTTTTGGTTACTGGCACAACGCTCTTACCCACTAAGCTACCTTCAACCTCTCCACAAATTTCTTGTTAACAAACTATAGTTTTGGCAAGTCGGTTAGGACATCTACTTTGTGCACGACACAAGTAATTTTTCCAACAATTGTTTACAGACAGATTAATTCACATATAGTTCACTGTATCACAATTCCAGTGGGTCAGAAGTTTACATACACTAAATTGACTGTGCCTTTAAACAACTTGGAAAATTATTTTTTAGAAGCTTCTGATAGGCTAATTGACATCATTTGAGTCAATTGAGGTGTACCTGTGGATGTATTTCAAGGCCTACCTTCAAACTCAGTGCCTCTTTGCTAGACATCACAGGAAAATCAAAAGAAATCAACCAAGACCTCAGAAAGAAAATCGTAGACCTCCACAATTCTGGTTCATCCTTGGGAGCAATTTCCAAACGCCTGAAGGTACCACGTTCATCTGTATAAACAATAGTACGCAAGTATAAACACCATGGGACCACGCAGCCGTCATACCGCTCAGGAAGGAGACGCGTTCTGTCTCCTAGAGATGAATGTACTTTGGTGCAAAAAGTGCAAATCAATCCCAGAACAACAGCAAAGGACCCTGTGAAGATGCTGGAGGAAACAGGTAGAAAAGTATCTATAGCCACAGTAAAATGAGTCCTATATCAACATAACTTAAAAGGCCGCTCAGCAAGGAAGAAGCCACTGCTCCAAAACCGCCATAAAAAAGCCAGAGTACGGTTTGCAACTGAACATGGGGACAAAGATCGTACTTTTTGGAGAAATGTCCTCTGGTCTGATTAAACAAAAATAGAACTGTTTGGCCATAATGACCATTGATATGTTTGGAGGAAAAAGGGGGATGCTTGCAAGCCGAAGAACACCATCCCAACCGTGAAGCACGGGTGTGGCAGCATCATGCTGTGGGGGTGCTTTGCTGCAGGAGGACTGGTGCACTTCACAAAATAGATGGCATCATGAGGAAGGAAAATTATGTGGATATATTGAAGCAACATCTCAAGACATCAGTCAGGAAGTTAAAGCTTGGTCGCAAATGGGTCTTACAAATGGACAATGACCCCAAGCATACTTCCAAAGTTAAGGACAACAAAGTCAAGGTATTGGAGTAGCCATCACAAAGCCCTGACCTCAATCCTATAGAAAATTTGTGGGCAGAACATAAAAAAGCGTGTGCGAGCAAGAAGGCCTACAAACCTGACTCAGTTACACCAGCTCTGTCAGGAGGAATGGACCAACAGTCACCCAACTTATTGTGGGAAGCTTGTGGAAGGCTACCCAAAACATTTAACCCAAGTTAAACAATTTAAAGGCAATGCTACCAAATACTAATTGAGTGTATGTAAACTTCTGACCCACTGGGAATGTGATGAAAGAAATAAAAGCTGAAATAAATAATTCTCTCTACTATTATTCTGACATTTCACATTATTAAAGTGGTGATCCTAACTGACCTAAGACAGGGCATTTTTACTAGGATTAAATGTCAGGAATTGTGAAAAACTGAGTTTAAATGTATTTGGCTAAGGTGTACGTAAACTTCCGACTTCAACTGTATATTTATATGTAGAATATACACAAATCCGCATGCGGAATGTACACTATGTACACTGTTAGCTAAGACCTACAGGCTACACTATAAAAACGAAGCTACATTATAAATGATGTATTAAAAAAATTACAGGATTATGTGCGGTGGAGGAAATATACAAATGAAAAGAGTCAGGTGCATAATGAGGATGTGCAGTTCGAGATAGTGCAGGGTGCATAGACCGTACACAGATACACCCTCCCGCACACATCATCAACACCCACAACACCCACATTCACCAACACATACAGGAAGGAAGGTATGTGGATGGGTCCTTTGTAGCTCAATTGGTAGAGCATGGCGCTTGTAACGCCAGGGTAGTGGGTTCGATCCCCGGGACCACCCATACGTAAAAATTTATGCGCACATGACTGTAAGTCGCTTTGGATAAAAGCGTCTGCTAAATGCCATATTATATTATATTATTATTATACACCCACAAAAAAACAGCACCACCTACACGTCTGACAGGAGGACTGATTTCCAGTATGGAGGAACCCCTGGTCTAATACCCAGGCCAACACGGGAACAATAACATCAGCGGACATAACATACAATGCAGCCCGCTGGTCTCTCTGTACCCTTCTTTAGCAAGGACCACTGCCCAACACACTGACTGTAAACTACACCAATGAGGGCAAATATGATATGTGGATGGGTACTACACATTGTAGGTGGATAAAATGACTCAAAGGTCTTTGAGTGTGTGAAAAATGCGTTATACTGTCAATTTAAATCATGAATCAATGTCATTGCTGGCCAGTACAGTGCCATGACACAATGTCCAATTAATTACATACTGTACCTTTAGGTTGTTGCTGGAAAGGGCACACCCTTCATTTTAGAAAGCTATAACAGAACTGATATGTGCGTCTAAATGGAGTTGAACAGTAAGGCCTCGGCTCTGGGTGTACGTACGTTCACTCTTCTTTTGATCGGCTGTGGCTCCCTATTACCAGAGACCTGAGATTCTCCTGTCTCTCTCTCTGATATCTGCAGCACAGAGACAGATATATATATATATATAGAGAGAGAGAGAGAGAGAGAGAGAGAGAGAGAGAGAGAGAGAGAGAGAGAGAGAGAGAGAGAGAGAGATTATAAAACCTTTATTTTATAAAAAACATAAATAATGGCACACTGCCTTTTCAGAAATGAAACAACAAATGTCATTCCTAAATAAAAATGAAAACAAAAATAAAAATAAATAAATTACAAATACAAAAAAACATATACATTCAACTCATTTCTTCAACAAAAAATAGTTTCCCCTCCTCCACAAAACAAACCGCTCCTTCGTAGGCCCACTTCTCCTCAAACAATGGGAGATCTTTTACAGCCGAGAAGAACTCAAAACTTTTATTCTCGCTTTCACTAATCCTTTAAAAACACATCTTACATCCTGCCCATATCCCGTTTCTATCTTATGTTTCCTACTCAGAAAAATTGACATCTTAGCTTGTCCCAAAATAAAATTTAACAGTTGACATTTTCTTTTCTGTTGCTTACTATATTGAAACCCCAAAATAAAAACAGTGTTATTGAAAATCTCCCCTACAGCTTTAAACAAAGACTCCAGCATTTCCAAGAGAGGTTTTATCCTCTCACACTCCATAAAACAGTGAAAAATTGTTTCTCTTATATTACAAAAAGGACATCCATCTTCAACATCTGAATTAATAACAGATACAAAAGCTTTAACTGCAATGATGCCATGCAAATCCCTCCATTGCATATCCCTAGTACCCTTTTGTAACGGTGGCTTGTACAGTGCTCTCCATGCTGGCTTTACCTTGTCATCAATACCCAATTTTACCCTCCATGGAGTGTCTTTTCAATTTTTCAATGTATCTTTATTCAACACCTTGACACACCCCCTATATAAGTCTTTCCCATTCACCTCATCCAAACCCACCTCTTCCAACCATCTCAAATCCAGTAATAACGCCTTTCTTTCTGACTCTGGGATATTGGGTGTAATCCCTTGTCTTGGAAATGAGACGTTTTCATCTTGCACCTTCTTCTTGTGAGTATTCAGCATACCCCACTCTTCTGCTGACAGAGCCTTCCTGCAGCTTCCCAGCAGTTGTCTGACAATCCTTTCCGACCTCACCCCCAAATGTTCAGCCACCCGTCTTCCATCCATTAAGGCAGGCCCAGCCATGGCCATTAACTGTTTTAAGGTGATGATTTTGGCCTTCACCAGAATCTTGGAACAGCTGCAGTTGTACAATCCAGTCTTGCCCTATACACCAGAGGTTCCTCCAACAGCCAATGCACTGACTCCGCTGAAGTTCGTCTGGACACCTTCATTATGCTCCACACCCTAAGAATGCCTCTGTAAAACAGAGGTACTCCCTCCCTAGAAATGTGGCTACTATCAACCAAAAATAAAGCCTTCTTTAAACCTAATCCCCCAACCTGCTGTAATACAAAACCTGCCACCCCTCTCCAAACCAAATTTTCCGGTCCATAAAGCAACCTTTGAATAAACTGAAACCGGAAAGCAGCAGCCCTACTAGCAAGATGTACAAGACCCTGTCCCCCCTCCTCTTTTGACAAATACAAAACACTTTGTGGAACCCAATTATATTTATCTCAAAAGAAATCCACAATAATTGCCTGTATCTTAGCCAGAAGGCCAGATGGTGGCTCTAAAACTGACAACCGATGCCATGTGCAGAGGCAATCACAATAGTGCGCCCCCTATATGACATACGAGATAACAACCAACGCCATCTCCTCATCCTCCCTTCCACCATTTCAACCACCCCAATCCAATTTTTTTCCATTGTCCCCTCATCTCCTAGGTACACTCCAAGATACTTAAAACCTCCCTTACACCATTTCAGCCCCCCTGGCAAAGCCATGATCCCTCCAGACCATTCTCCAATCTGTAAAGCACAACTTTTTTCCCAATTTATCTTTGCAGAGGATATTCCCCTAAAATGATCAACCATTAGACTCAAACTATCTACCGCCGCTTGATTTTTCACTAAAACAACTACATCATCAGCATAGGCTGAGAGACGAATAGGAGGAATATCCTCTGAAAGGTACACCCCTTCAGTGTAAGTCCCTTTGGATAAAAGCGTCTGCTAAATGGCATATTATTATTATTATTATTATAATTATAATGTGACTTCTAATGCTATTTAGTAGTGGCTCTATAGCAATGGCAAATAACATTCCCGACAAAGCACATCCCTGCCTAATACCTCTACACACTTTAAAAGGAGCACTCAAACCACCGTTAACTTTCAATCCACTTTCAATGTCACCATATATCACCTTTATCATGGCAATAAAACCAGAGCTGAACCCAAACGCCTCAAAAGTGTGCCATAAGTATTGATGTTCCACTCGGTCAAATGCCTTTTCCTGATCAATTAAAATTAGACCAGCATCCAACCCAATAGCCCTAGAGACGTCCAAAAAATCACGAATCAGAGAAATGTTATCCCCTATCTGCCTGCCAGGAACAAAGTAGGACTGGTCCGTATGTATGATTTGCCCCATCACCTCCCTCAGCCTGTTGGACAAAGCCTTTGACAGGATCTTATAATCAGTGCACAATAAAGCCACCGGCCTCCAGTTCTTCACCTCCCTAGGGTCACCCTTTTTGGGCAGTAGGGTGAGGACAGCCCTTCTGCAGCTTATTGGTAGTAACCCTCCGGTTAAACTATCATTAACTACTGCTAGCCAATCCTCTCCCAACATAGCCCAAAAAGACTTTAAAAAGTCAACAGGAAGCCCATCAATGCCTGGTGCCCTTCCATTTTCCATGCCTTTTAATGCAGTGTATAGCTCCTGCAAAGACAATGGTTGCTCTAGCTCAACCTGAGCTTCTGCAGCCACCTGTGGGAGCCCATCAAGGAACTGCTGTGTCACTGTTTTATCCTCTTTGTACTCACACTTGTAGAGCTCAGCATAGAACTCTACTGCCCTCTTTCTAATTTCACTAGGGCTAGTGAGCTCCTGTCCAACAGTTGATTTGAGACAATTAATACATCTTCTTTGTCCATTCTTTTTCTCTAAACCAAAGACATTTGGATGAGGCATCCATTTCAGAGATTCCCTGAAACTTACTTCTCACCAATGGCCCCTGTGCTCTGATACCCAGCAGGTCTGCCAATGCAGCATTTTTCCTCTTGAGGGCCTGAGTATGGCCTCGATCTCCTGCGGTCTCAACCAACGTCATGAGTTCCACTATTTCAGTCTCTAGGGCTTTCATTGATCCGGTGATATCCTTGGTGACATTCCTCGTGTATTGATTACAGAATTGTTGAATCTGGATTTTCCCTATATCCCACCACTGTTGAAGGGATACAAAACTGGCATTTTGAGACCTCCACCTCTCCCAGAAAAAACAAAAACATTTTCTGAAGTGAGCATCACTCAATAAAGTTATATTAAAATGCCAGTATGCACTTTTGGGTTTTACATCGTTAATGAACCACCTCTGTTATTAAACAATGATCAGAAAATCCCACTGGGGTTATCACACTTGATTTACAGACCTGAGATTGATGCTCAAAACAATAAAACCTATCTAACCTGGCCATAGAGATGGTGTTCTCTCTCACATGCGCCCAGGTGTACTGTCTCGTGTCTCCATGTTGACTCTGCCAAATATCACACAGTTCATGTGTTACAATGAGGCGTTTTAAAAAAGTCCTTGAGGCTATATGAGGTTCTTTGTGATTTCTATCTAAATCACTGACTGTGCAGTTAAAATCCCCAGCAATAAATAAATACTCTTCATTATTACATTTCTCAATGGTATTTGATAATGTCTCTAAAAAACATACCCTCTCAACTGCCACCACAGGGGCATATTGTCAAGATCGTTATGAGAAGCGGACCAAGGCGCAGCGTGATAGGCGTACATACTTTTATTAAGTGTACACAACACGAACAAAAACAACCAAACGATACGTGAAGTCCTAGGTAATACAACAAACCATACGGAACAAGATCCCACCATAAACTAGTGAACACAGGCTGCCTAAGTATGGTCCCCAATCAGAGACAACGAGCTACAGCTGTCTCTGATTGGGAACCACCCTGGCCAACATAGAAACTAACCGATCTAGAACACAACATAGAAAACTATAACATAGAAAAATCCACACCCTGGCTCAACATATAAGAGTCCCCAGAGCCAGGGCGTGACACATATACATTTATCAGACACATAGTGATGTTTTCATACCTTGCTCTAACTTTTAATAACCTCCCCTCAACTACCTCTTCAACCTCATATGACAAAGGCAAAAACCCTTTTGAGAACAAGATGGCCACACCCCCACTTTTTGAGTTTTAATGACTACACACCACTGTCCCCCCCACTCCTGTTGCCACATAACTTCATTTTCCAAATTACTATGCGTTTCTTGTAGAACATTTATGTCACTTCCCTTTCCCCTAATTAACTCATACACTATGGCTCTTTTTTAAACGTCTCTTGCCCCATTTACGTTTAAAGAAGAAATCTTAAAACTGCTCATGGATGGAGAAAAAAAATACAGAGGAAGAAACAGTACGTGGCTCTTTATTTTTATTTTTATTTTTTTATTTCACCTTTATTTAACCAGATAAGCCAGTTGAGAACAGGTTCTCATTTACAACTGCGACCTGGCCAAGATAAAGCAAAGCAGTGCAATAAAAACAACACAGAGTTACATATGGGGTAAAAAACACAAAGTCAAAAATACAACAGAAAATATATATACAGTGTGTGCAAATGTAGCAAGTTATGGAGGTAAGGCAATAAATAGGCTATAGTGCAAAATAATTACAAAAGTATTAACACTGGAATGCTAGATGTGCAAGAGATGATGTGCTAATAGAGATACTGGGGTGCAAAAGAGCAAAATAAATAACAATATAGGGATGAGGTAGTTGGGTGGGCTAATTTCAGATGGGCTGTGTACAGGTGCAGTGATCGGTAAGGTGCTCTGACAACTGATGCTTAAAGTTATTGAGGGAGATAAGAGTCTCCAGCTTCAGAGATTTTTGCAATTCGTTCCAGTCATTGGCAGCAGAGAACTGGAAGGAATGGCGGCCAAAGGAGGTGTTGGCTTTGGGAATGACCAGTGAGATATACCTGCTGGAGCGCAGACTACGGGTGGGTGCTGCTATGGTGACCAATGAGCTAAGATAAGGCGGGGATTTGCCTAGCAGTGATTTATAGATGGCCTGGAGCCAGTGGGTTTGACGACGAACATGTAGTGAGGACCAGCCAACAAGAGCGTACAGGTCACAGTGGTGGGTAGTGTATGGGGCTTTGGAGACAAAACGGATGGCACTGTGATAGACTACATCCAATTTGCTGAGTAGAGTGTTGGAGGCTATTTTGTAACTGACATCGCCGAAGTCAAGGATCGGTAGGATAGTCAGTTTTACGAGGGCATGTTTGGCAGCATGAGTGAAGGAGGCTTTGTTGCGAAATAGGAAGCCGATTCTAGATTTAACTTTGGATTGGAGATTCTTTATGTGAGTCTGGAAGTTGAGTTTACAGTCTAACCAGACACCTAAGTATTTGTAGTTGTCCACATACTCTAGGTCAGACCCGTCGAGAGTGGTGATTCTAGTCGGGTGGGCGGGTGCCAGCAGCGTTCGATTGAAAAGCATGCATTTAGTTTTACTAGTGTTTAAGAGCAGTTGGAGGCTACTGAAGGAGTGTTGTATGGCATAGAAGCTCGTTTGGAGGTTTGTTAACACAGTGTCCAATGAAGGGCCAGATGTATACAAAATGGTGTCGTCTGCGTAGAGGTGGATCTGAGAGTCACCAGCAGCAAGAGCGACATCATTGATATACACGGAGAAAAGTGTCGGCCCAAGAATTGAACCCTGTGGCACCCCCATAGAGACTGCCATAGGTCCAGACAACAGGCCCTCCGATTTGACACACTGAACTCTATCTGAGAAGTAGTTGGTGAACCAGGCGAGGCAGTCATTTGAGAAACCAAGGCTATTTAGTCTGCCAATAAGAATGCGGTGGTTGACAGAGTCGAAAGCCTTGGCCAGGTCGATGAAGACGGCTGCACAGTACTGTCTATTATCAATCGCGGTTATAATATCGTTTAGGACCTTGAGCGTGGCTGAAGTGCACCCATGACCAGCTCGGAAACCGGATTGCATAGCGGAGAAGGTACGGTGGTATTCGAAATGGTCGGTGATCTGTTTGTTAACTTGGCTTTCAAATACTTTCGAAAGGCAGGGCAGGATGGATATAGGTCTGTAGCAGTTTGGATCTAGAGTGTCACCCCCTTTGAAGAGGGGGATGACCGCGGCAGCTTTCCAATCTCTGGGGATCTCAGACGTTATGAAAGAGAGGTTGAACAGACTAGTAATAGGGGTTGCGACAATTTAGGCGGCTAGTTTTAGAAAGAAAGGGTCCAGATTGTCTAGCCCAGCTGATTTGTAGGGGTCCAGATTTTGCAGCGCTTTCAAAACATCAGCTGTCTGAATTTGTGTGAAGGAGAAGCGGGGGGCATGGGCAAGTTGCAGCAGAGGGTGCAGAGTTGGTGGCCGGGGTAGTGGTAGCCAGATGGAAAGCATGGCCAGCTGTAGCAAAATGCTTGTTGAAATTCTCGATTATTGTAGATTTATCGGTGGTGATAGTGTTTCCTAGCCTCAGTGCAGTGGGCAGCTGGGAGGAAGTGCTCTTATTCTCCATGGACTTTACAGTGTCCCAAAACTTTTTGGAGTTAGTGCTACAGGATGCAAATTTCTGTTTGAAAAAGTTAGCCTTTGCTTTCCTGACTGCTTGTGTATATTGGTTCCTAACTTCCCTGAAAAGTTGCATATCGCGGGGGGCTATTTGATGCTAATGCTGTACGCCACAGGATGTTTTTGTGCTGGTCAAGGGCAGTCAAGTCTGAGGACAACCAGGGGCTATATCGGTTCTTAGTTCTGTATTTTTGAATGGGGCATGTTTATTTAAGATTGAGAGGAAATTACTTTTAAGGAACAACCAGGCATCCTCTACTGATGGAATGAGATCTATATCCATCCAGGATACCTGGGCCAGGTCAATTAGGAAGGCCTGCTCGCTAAAGTGTTTTAGGGAGCGTTTGACAGTGATGAGGGTGGTCGTTTGACCGCGGACCCGTTACGGACGCAGGCAATAAGGCAGTGATCGCTGAGATCCTGGTTGAAGACAGCTGAGGTGTATTTAGAGGGTATGTTAGTCAGGATGATATCTATGAGGGTACCCATGTTTACGGATTTAGGGTTGTACCTGGTAGGTTCGTTGATAATTTGCGTGAGGTTGAGGGCATCTAGTTTGGATTGTAGGATGGCTGGGGGATTAAGCATATCCCAATTTAGGTCACCAAGCAGTACAAACTCTGAGGATAAATGGGGGCAATCAATTCACATATGGTGTCCAGGGCACAGCTGGGGGCTGAGGGGGTCTGTAGCAAGCGGCAACAGTGAGAGACTTATTTCTGGAAAGGTGGATTTTTAGAAGTAGAAGCTCAAACTGTTTGGGCACAGACCTGGATAGTATGATAGAGCTCTGCAGGCTATCTCTACAGTAGATTGCAACTCCACCCCCTTTGGCAGTTCTATCTAGACGGAAAATGTTATAGTTGGGGATGGAAATTTCAGAATTTTTGGTGGCCTTCCTGAGCCAGGATTCAGACACTGCTAGAACATCAGGGTTGGCGGAGTGTGCTAACGCAGTGAATAACTCAAACTTAGGAAGTAGACTTCTGATATTTATGTGCAAGAAACCAAGACTTTTGCGATTACAGAAGTCAGCAAATGATAGCGCCTGGGGAGTAGGAGTGATACTGAGGGCTGCAGGGCCTGGGTTAGCCTCTACATCACCAGAGGAACAGAGGAGGACTAGAATAAGGATACGGCTAAAGGCTTTAAGAACTGGTCTTCTAGTGCGTTGGGTACATTGAATAAAGGGGGCAGATTTCCGGGTGTTATAGAAAAGATTCAGGGCATTATGTACAGACAAGGATATGGAAGGATATGAGTAAAGTGGAGGTAAACCTAAGCGTTGGGTAACAATGAAAGAGATAGCATCACTGGAGGCATCAATTGAGTCGGTCTCCGCGTGTATAGGGGGTGGGACAAAGGAGCTATCTAAAGCAGGTTTAGCTGGGCTGGGGGGTCTACAGTGAAATAGTACAATTAGAAATAACCGAAACAACAATAAGCTAACCATGTTTGGGCTGAGGCTAAACATAAACAGGATGTAGTACCGTAAAAAGGAACAGTCCAGCAGACATCAGCAGTATAGCTGAGTTATCATAAGGTCCGGTGAACAGCAATAGGATAGTTCGAGTAAGAGGCCACGGCTAGCGTGTGCTAGCGGGCCGGGGCTAGCAGATGGAATCTTCGTGGTTAACGTCGTAACCACATCAGACGATTTCGTCGGCAGACCAGTCGTGTAGGATCGGCGGGGCTCCGTGTCAACACTAGGTGGTCCCGTCCGGTTGACAGAGAGGTAGATAGCCGGGAGATGGGCCTAGCTCAGGATGATTAGCCAGACCACAGCGTCCATTCCGTTGCAGCTAGCTGGTAGCGATGAATCCGGAGTTAAAGGTCCAGTGATTCCAGTGATTCCGGCGGAAAAACGATATGTTCTGGGTCGACAACGCGCTGTGCAGACTGGCGAATATCCGGTGATTAATGTCCATGGACCAAATCAATCCCGCAGAAAAAAAATCCAATGCTCTGGGTGAAATACCGCCAGCTGTGGCTAATAGCAAGTAGCCAGTCAGCTGGCTAGCTAGTTTCAACTGGAAACTCCAGATAAAGGTAAGTCAATAATAGAATCCGTTCCACATTGAGTGAGGCGGGTTGCAGGAAAGTATATTTTGTAGAAGGATGAAAAGTCTGATAGGGAAATATGTACGAAAAATACAAAAAAACAGGGTATTTACAGGCTATTTACAGACACGACAAAAACAGAACTGCACTACTACGCAATCTTGGAAATGAGAGTTACAGAGTTAAGGCTGCGACTGAACTCTTTCATTTTCTTTAGAATTTCCATCACTTATCACTCTCGTGACCACTCTTGAGTCTAGCAATTTCAGGGCTTGTCAAACCTCCCCCTGTTATTTTTGACATCAGAAACTTTGCTGATTCAATAAACAATTCACTTTCAGGGAAAAAATCTGTTACATTATAATCCTGCATATATTTCTTCCCTTTTGTCAACTTCAGAAATTGACGTACCTTCTCAATCCCATACCTCCCTTCCACCCCATTTATCTCACTATTTTGTTATGACGCATCAGATGACTCACTCTCGCTATCCTCCCCAGAAGAAAACTCCACCATCTCTACAACCTGTTTATCCTCAACTGATTTATCAATCTCTACCTTCCTCTTGGAATTAGACCCTTCACCACCCCTTACATTCTTCCTCTTACTCCTCGGTACTTTGAAAACAGCTACTTCCTTTTCCATTATTTCAATCTCCTCTTGACCTCCAATTTCATTTTCCAGCACCATCTCAGCGACGGCAGTCACAATCTCACCGACTTTTTCCCCTCCTTCTTTGTTCTGATCTACCACAATTGCCCCCGTATCCACACTGCCTTCCTCTCCTACTTTTGCAACCACATCTGCCCACCTTCTCCCTTCCCCTGCACCCTTAGCATGTTCATCCCTTCGCGGTGGTGCATTAGCTGCACCAGCACTAGAGCTGCTACCAGACTCTGTGCGCTCGTTCTCGGGACAATTACGTACCAAATGCCGCTCTCTTCCACAGCCAAAGCATGTCATTGATTCAGTAGAAGCGTAGAAGACATAATCAAATCCATCAATCTTAAAACTGAATGCTAAATTCAGTTCATCAATGTCCTTTTTTCAAATCATATGCACTTGTCTCCTATGAGACACAACATGTTTCAGCAAAGGAGATTTGCATCCAAAAAGAACCTTCTTTATTGTAGATACAATTTGACCATGACGAGATAACACTCGCTCCAACACTTCATCTCTAACAAATGGTGGCACGTTAGAAAGTCTAACTTTCTTCGCCGGATTCATGAGCGGAAATACCGGCGTCTGTGTCTCCCGCAACACAACACCACTCTCAACTATCGTATTCACCTTTTCAATGGAATCTAAGAATATCACTACAGCGCTATTCATCCTTGAGGCTGATTTGATGCTATCATACCCAATGATAGCACCTGCTGCCAAGCTACATTCTTCCACTGAACACCCTGCCGCAGCAGGAATCTTTACTCCATGCCGCCGACAAAAATTTTCAAACTCCAAACTTCCGCGAGTGGCCATTGCAACCAGCCCCACCTGGTTGTGCCCTCGCGAAAAACAACCTCTACGATCCCACCACCCATATACGTGCTTAGTGATAGTTAGACAAGATAACCTTAAAACAACTAAACTAATCAATATATATATATATACACACACACACCAAAACCCAATAGAGTGAAAATTATTCCAGTCGCTCTCACAAATCACTCCTGCTTCACGACTCACTCCCAGCATGCACTCCAACGAGAGAGAGAGAGAGAGAAATGGAGATGGAGATGGAGAGAGAGTCAGCCAGGCCTCCTCTCTTCTTCCCACGATCCACTCATCAACACACACACCAAGGACGCAGACACGCACACACACAGAGTCGAACACACACACTCATCAGCGTGGAACAGGCTGACCACCAGCTGCCCACGCTGTGCCATGCCAAGCAAATGCCCAGGCCAAACCAATAACGGATGTCAAGTGCAGGTGCCCTGCCCAACCACACACCCACCTCCACATGGAGGGCTGCTCACTACAAGGCTGTGCTCCTGATGGAGGCTATTGCAGGCAAAACGTTGTTTATCGAATACATATTATTGAATAAAGCCCTGGGGCACACGGTTTACCATGTGTGGGCTTTTCTTTCATTATTCTCTGCTGAGGTGTCTCATGCTAGAGCTATACATGTACAGTAGGTTTTTCTTTGTACTCCCCATATTTCATGTACAGTACAGGCAAATGACAAGCACAGGGTTGTATGTACCTGTCATTACATCTCTCTCTGTTGCTATGTGCTAGGATGTCTTTGTGTCTTTGTATGACTGTCTAGGGGAAATAATGATTACAAAGATTATATTATCTGGTTGTCCATGAATGGATAATAGAACACGTGCTGTGTGGTGGTCCCCAAAAGGAAAAGGGCTATTTTAAGCTTAGGGGTTAGGTTTAGAATCAGTGTTAGGTTTACAATTAGGGTTAGGGTTAGGGGTTAGGTTTAGGGTTAGGAGTTAGGTTAGGGTTAGGGGTTTGGGGTTAGGGATAGGGCTTAGGGAAAATAAGATTTTGAATGGGAATCAATTGTTTGGTCCCCACAAGGATAGTAAACAATCGTGTGTGTGTGTGTGTGTCTGTCTGTTTAAATGCAGCAGGGCCCTTCACACAAGATCACACAATAGGCCTATTATATTCTATTACATGATTTTGACTGTGTGCCACAGTAGGCTATATGTTACTCTTTGACAATGCAGTTGTTGCAGCACCATTCAAATGGAACTGCATTGAACTGAATGGTATCAAATACTGCAGATGCAGCACCTGGCACAGAATAGCCTTAATGTACGTTCTGCCCACTAGCTGCTGCTCATGACTTGATTTCTTTGTTGCTGAAACACGTGTGGCACAAGACAACTTCCTGTTCAAGAACATATCCTGATTGGCCGAGAAGGATACATACCCCCGACTTGCCCACATTTCACTGTTTGTTGTGGCTTCTGGCATCAGTCCCCTAGTTTTATCAGCATGGCAATTACAGTTCAGGTTTGCATGGTTCGCACCTGCTGCACACAGCCTTGGCGCTATAGTAACAGTCATGGTGTATTAGGCCAAATGTCTGATCATCAGATCCAGGACGTGTCAAAAGAGGATATCTGCCAAGAGTGGTCATCCAAGTCAAAACATCATCACATGCTCTGCTTCTCCTGACCTCCTGTACTTCTGTTCAAGGGAACCCTTCCCAGCAACCATGTGCAATGTCTGACTTATGGTTTATGCTCATACTGCGTATCCTGTGTCCAATATATTTGTTGAAATTTCTGATGTTACTTATGATTTTGCAGCAAAACTGATTTCCACCTGGGGGACGATAAAGCTCTCTACTGATGACATGTTTATTGGCAGACTGAAAGATCTGGAAGAGTCACAGTGTCCTTGACAAGCAGATTGTCAAAGGAAGGATACGACCAAATAGTTCCACAGATGCACAGGGAGAAAATGAATGACCTCAGTTTTAATGGACAAAGGTTCCTTTATGTATATCCCCATGTCCATATTTTTTGGTATCTTCTAAGAGTCCACCCTGTACCCACTGTATTATCCTCTAGAGGGGATTTAACGGTGGGATCACCTGTAAGAGCTTTCCATCTTTACACCACACCTCACCTCCGTAACGAGCCTCTAAAATTAGAAGCCGTCCATAGGTCCAGAGTATGGGTTTTTTGTCTGTGGTCCGTGCTTGGCTGTCGTTTATATATGCAGAAACGATCCTACAGAAATGTAAAGCTCATTTTTTACACAGTGTGAAAACATATAAGAACTTGTGCATTAGCACATAGGGGAATTCGTAATTCCACAACTTCAGCAAACTGAATCGAGGTTAAGTCGTGAGCCTACAACTGCATTTTCTCTCAAAGTTCTGGAATGTTAGTAAAAAATAATTTTTTTCAATAAGTCTAGACAAAACGGGTGGCTGGATCCTGAAATGCATGTGATGTATGCTTTGGCTCGGCAACCGCCTGCCTCTGCATTCAGATTGCCCCTTTAAGGAAACAAAATCCAGGAAACCCATTTCTGTCAATGTTGTTTGTTTTCCTGCTCTTTGGGTATTAGATGTAGGTTAAAGTTTAAGGCTATAATGCACTGGGTTGGAATGTCAGCTCCACTTGCCATGTAATGACCCTAATCCTTCCGAGCAGGAACTGCTCCTATGCAAAGAATGGTAATTTGTTTCCCCAGGGTCAGGGGGGCTTAACACACACCAGCCAGAAGCATAGGTAACAGTGCCACGGCAGCCATCGATTATGCTAAAAGAGGGGAAATGTGTTTCTCATTTCCAAGAGCGTTGGAAGAGCAGTGAAGGAGAAAGAGAAAGCTGTGAACGATCTGAGAGACAAGGCAAGAAGGGCCTTCTATGCCATCAAAAGGAACATAAAATTCGACATACCAATTAGGATCTGGCTAAAAATACTTCAATCAGTTATAGAACCCATTGCCTTTTATGGTTGTGAGGTCTGGGGTCCGCTCACCAACCAAGAATTCACAAAATGGGACAAACAGCAAATTGAGACTTTGCTTGCAGAATTCTGCAAAAATATCCTCAGTGTACAACATAAAACACCAAATAGATGTGAAGGCATTAACCTTCCTGCTATCAGAGAAGGAGAGGGGTTTAAAAGACAATTATCTCAGATTGAATTATCTCAGGCCTCTCTACATCTCTGGGCTACCATGCAAAATAGCACTATTTTGCGACATGTACAGTGTAATACCCGGGACTGTCTCTATTTTGGTAGATTAAAAAACATTAAAGTGGAAATCAGCAGTAGAAACAATAACAAAGTGGGCTCCCTGCTCCTGGTTCGGTAAAAAGCTGAGGGATGGGGCTGGAGAAATGTAATCACTCAAAAAATTCATAGACAGAGCTATGGACGCAAGGACTGACCATCCATTAGGCTGTTACCCGCTAATTATCCAAATCCAGAAAAGAGCTCTTAAGTGATTCCCAAACCTTCCATAACAAAGCCAGCACCTACAGAGATATGAACCTGGAGAAGTGTCCCCTAAGCAAGCTGGTCCTGGGGCTCTGTTCACAAACACAAACAGACCCTACTGAGCCCCAGGACAGCAACACAACTAGACCCAACCAAATTATGATAAAAATTATAATAATTAATTGACACATTGGAAAGAATTAACAAAAAAACTGAGCAAACTAGAATGCTATTTGGCCCTAAACAGAGAGTACACAGTGGCAGAATACCTGACCACTGTGACTGACCCAAAATTAAGGAAAGCTTTGACTATGTACAGACTCAGTGAGCATAGCCTTGCTATTGAGAAAGGCCGCCGTAGGCAAACCTGGCTCTCAAGAGAAGACAGGCTATGTGCACACCGCCCACAAAATGAGGTGGAAACTGAGCTGCAATTCATAACCTCCTGCCAAATGTATGACCATTTAGAGACACATATTTCCCTCAGATTACACAGACCCACAAAGAATTTGAAAACAAATCCTATTTTGATAAACTCCCATATCTATTGGGTGAAATACCAGTGTGCAATCACAGCAGCAAGATTTGTGACCTGTTGCCACAAGAAAAGGGCAACCAGTGAAGAACAAACACCATTGTAAATACAACCCATATTTATGTTTATTTAATTTCTCTTTTGTACTTTAACTATTTGCACATCATTACAACACTGTATATAGACATAATATGACATTTGAAATGGCTTTATTATTTTTGAATTTTTGTCAGTGTAATGTCTACTGTTCATTTTTTATTGTTTATTTCACTTTTGTTTATTATCTACAGTGGCTTGCGAAAGTATTCACCCCCCATGGCATTTTTCCTATTTTGTTGCCTTACAACCTGGAATTAAAAATGATTTTGGGGGGGTTTGTATCATTTGATTTACACAACATGTCTACCACTTTGAAGATGGAAAATATGTTTTATTATGAAACAAACAAGAAATAAGACAATAAAACAGAACTTGAGTGTGCATAACTATTCAACCCCCTCCAAAGTCAATACTTTGTAGAGCCACCTTTTGCAGCAATTACAGCTGCAAGTCTCTTGGGGTATGTCTCTATAAGCTTGGCACATCTAGCCACTGGGATTTTTGCCCATTCTTCAAGGCAAAACTGCTCCAGCTCCTTCAAGTTGGATGGGTTCCGCTGGTGTACAGCAATCTTTAAGTCATACCACAGATTCTCAATTGGATTGAGGTCTGGGCTTTGACTAGGCCATTCCAAGACATTTAAATGTTTCCCCTTAAACAACTTGAGTGTTGCTTTAGCAGTATGCTTAGGGTCATTGTCCTGCTGGAAGGTGAACCACCATCCCAGTCTCAAATCTCTGGAAGACTGAAACAGGTTTCCCTCAAGAATTTCCCTGTATTTGCGCCATCAATCATTCCTTCAATTCTGACCAGTTTCCCAGTCCCTGCCGATGAAAAACATCCCCACAGCATGATGCTGCCACCACCATGCTTCACTGTGGGGATGGTGTTCTCGGGGTGATGAGAGGTGTTGGGTTTGCGCTAGACAAAGCGTTTTCCTTGATGGCCAAAAAGCATCTGACCAGAGTACCTTCTTCCATATGTTTGGGGAGTCTCCCACATGCCTTGTGGCGAACACCAAACGTGTTTGCTTATTTTTTTCTGTAAGCAATGGCTTTTTTCTGGCCACTCCGTAAAGCCCAGCTCTGTGGAGTGTACAGCTTAAAGTGGTCCTATGGACAGATACTCCAATCTCCGCTGTGGAGCTTTGCAGCTCCTTCAGGGTTATCTTTGGTCTCTTTGTTGCCTCTCTGATTAATGCCCTCCTTGCCTGATCTGTGAGTTTTGGTGGGCAGCCCTCTCTTTGCAGGTTTGTTGTGGTGCCATATTATTTCCATTTTTTAATAATGGCTTTAATGGTGCTCCGTGGGATGTTCAAAGTTTCTGATATGTTTTTATAACCCTGATCTGTACTTCTCCACAACTTTGTCCCTGACCTATTTGGAGAGCTCCTTGGTCTTCATGGTGCCGCTTGCTTGGTGGTGCCCCTTGCTTAGTGGTGTTGCAGACTCTGGGGCCTTTCAGAACAGGTGTATATATACTGAGATCATGTGACATATCATGTGACACTTAGATTGCACACAGGTGGACTTTATTTAACTAATTATGTGACTTCTGAAGGTAAATGGTTGCACCAGATCTTATTTAGGGGCTTCATAGCAAAGGGGGTGAATACATATGCACGCACCACTTTTCCGTTTTTCATTTTTTTCATTTCACTTCACCAATTTTGACTATTTTGTGTATGTCCATTACATGAAATCCAAATAAAAATCCATTTAAATTACAGGTTGTAATGCAACAAAATAGGAAAAAACGCCAAGGGGGTTTAATACTTTTGCAAGGCACTGTATTTCACTTGCTTTGGCAATGTAAACATATGTTTCCCATTCCAATAAAGCTCCTTAAATTGAAATTGAACTGATAGGACAAATTTAAGGGGAAGATAAGAAAGATAGAGGGGGGCTGAGATAATAATAATAATATGCCATTTAGCAGACGCTTTTATCCAAAGCGACTTACAGTCATGCGTGCATAAATTTTTTTTTTTTGTGTATGGGTGGTCCCGGGGATCGAACCCACTACCTTGGCGTTACATGCGCCGTGCTCTACCAGCTGAGCTACAGAGGACCACGATAGTAAAAGATAGAGGGGGGCTGAGATAGTAAAAGACAGAGGGGGGCTGAGATAGTAAAAGACAGAGGGGGGCTGAGATAGTAAAAGATAGAGAGGGGCTGAGATAGTAAAAGACAGAGAGGTGAAAGAAGATAGATGGTGAAAGAGTCAGAGAGAGTAAGGGAAATATAATAAAATGGGAATGAGAGATAGAAAACAGAGAGATCACCTAGTGCCTCTCTCTATGTAGCCCTGTCTCTGGGGCACAGTGTATAATCAGGGTAATTAGCCTATCATACAGATAGACAGTAACGGCCCTGATACAGTCAACCAGCACTAATCCTCATCACCATTGGAGCCCCAGCTAAGCACAGACCCTGGGTCAGTTTCCTGTAGTCACTTTGGGAGCATTGGATTGTGGTTGTGCTGCTGAGAGCTGATTGTAGACCTGTGTTTGTGGACAATGTCTCATTACAGTGTAAAAATGGCTTATGATGAATGTGCCTTCAAGGGCATGGTGAAAAGAGCATCTACACAACACAACACAATACAACATACTAACCAAGTCCCATTGAACATATTTGGCTGACCATTAATTATTTGTCACTGCTGTTTTCTCTGAATGAACCATTGCCGTATGAAGTGACTAACCAAGCAGTCCATTGACTAGATTAATATGTGAATTTCAACTAGCAGATCTCAGAGCCTAGCAAAGAAAATGTATTAGTGTTCCAATCTGTCCCATGAGTGATCTCACAGAGAAGTGAGATCTGGCTCTACACTATTAGAGCAATTCAACATAAACCTTAAGTTATTTCTACACTATTCCACATCCCACTTCGGACATACCCAACAGTCACATTCAAGACCTTTGTGATGTCATCAACACTTGCCAGTCACCCAGGTGAATACTGTAACACAGCTGGCCATCTGGTTGGAAAACGCAGACCCTGCAAAAAACTCTGGGTTCTTTCTTTGTATGGATGGAGAAAGCGGCACAACATGTTTTGGCAGTGTAACAAAGATTTCATTATTCCCTCGAAGGTAGGTTTCTTACAAATGTTGGTTTAACAAGCAAAGTGGGAATATTGACAGTCTTTCATATTTGATGTTGTACCAGGCTGTAAATAGTTGAAAAAAACACACGTGTGCGCAAATGGATGCTCGCACAAATACACGCATGCACACACACACACACAATAGGTGTTTTGGGGCCGATTCCAAAGCCAGCTTTCTCAATAAACAGGAATTTTGCAGCAGGAAAGCAGTGTAATGAAGTGATATGATGGTGGCCATGTGTGGAGGAGTGAGGGATGGAGGGAAGGAGCAGGAGGAGGAGAGATGTGAAGGCATTAACCTTCCTGCTATCAGAGAAGGAGAGGGGTTTAAAAGACAATTATCTCAGATTGAATTATCTATTTGCCTTTGGAAATGCAAACTCAGGCCTCTCTACATCTCTGGGCTACCATGCAAAATAGTACTATTTTGCGACATGTACAGTGTAATACCTGGGACTGTCTCTATTTTGGTAGATTCAAAAACATTAAAGTGGAAATCAGCAGTAGAAACAATAGCAAAGTGGGCTCCATGCCCCTGGTTCGGTAAAAAGCTGAGGGATGGGGCTGGAGAAATGTAATCACTCTCAAATTCATAGACAGAGCTATGGATGCAAGGACTGACCCTCCATGGTATCAACATTATAGTTTTAACCATAATTTGAGGCTATATAGTGTTTGTTTACATGTTCTTTGTTTACAAACTTTGGAGTAAAACAAGCTTATATTTTGGGTTCTGACAGTTGAACTAAGCTCATGAGGCATTTATAAGTTACAGTGGGGAAAAAAGTATTTAGTCAGCCACCAATTGTGCAAGTTCTCCCACTTAAAAAGATGAGAGAGGCCTGTAATTTTTATCATAGGTACACGTCAACTATGACAGACAAATTGAGAAAAAAAAATCCAGAAAATCACATTGTAGGATTTTTTATGAATTTATTTGCAAATAATGGTGGAAAATAAGTATTTGGTCACCTACAAACAAGCAAGATTTCTGGCTCTCACAGACCTGTAACTTCTTCTTTAAGAGGCTCCTCTGTCCTCCACTCGTTACCTGTATTAATGGCACCTGTTTGAACTTGTTATCAGTATAAAAGACACCTGTCCACAACCTCAAACAGTCACACTCCAAACTCCACTATGGCCAAGACCAAAGAGCTGTCAAAGGACACCAGAAACAAAATTGTAGACCTGCACCAGGCTGGGAAGACTGAATCTGCAATAGGTAAGCAGCTTGGTTTGAAGAAATCAACTGTGGGAGCAATTATTAGGAAATGGAAGACATACAAGACCACTGATAATCTCCCTCGATCTCGCAAGATCTCACCCCGTGGGGTCAAAATGATCACAAGAATGGTGAGCAAAAATCCCAGAACCACACTGGGGGACCTAGTGAATGACCAGCAGAGAGCTGGGACCAAAGTAACAAAGCCTACCATCAGTAACACACTACGCCGCCAGGGATACAAATCCTGCAGTTCCAGACGTGTCCCCCTGCTTAAGCCAGTACATGTCCAGGCCCGTCTGAAGTTTGCTAGAGTGCATTTGGATGATCCAGAAGAGGATTGGGAGAATGTCATATGGTCAGATGAAACCAAAATATAACTTTCTGGTAAAAACTCAACTCGCCGTGTTTGGAGGACAAAGAATGCTGAGTTGCATCCAAAGAACACCATACCTACTGTGAAGCATGGGGGGTGGAAACATCATGCTTTGGGGCTGTTTTTTCTGCAAAGGGACCAGGACGACTGATCCGTGTAAAGGAAAGAATGAATGGGGCCATGGATCGTGAGATTTTGAGTGAAAACCTCCTTCCATCAGCAAGGGCATTGAAGATGAAACGTGGGTCTTTCAGCATGACAATGATCCCAAACACACCGCCCGGGCAACAAAGGAGTGGCTTCGTAAGAAGCATTTCAAGGTCCTGGAGTGGCCTAGCCAGTCTCCAGGTCTCAACCCCATAGAAAATCTTTGGAGGGAGTTGAAAGTCTGTGTTGCCCAGCGACAGCCCCAAAACATCACTGCTCTAGAGGAGATCTGCATGGAGGAATGGGCCAAAATACCAGCAACAGTATGTGAAAACCTTGTGAAGACTTACAGAAAACGTTTGACCTGTGTCATTGCCAACAAAGGGTATATAACAAAGTAGTGAGAAACTTTTGTTATTGACCAAATACTTATTTTCCACCATAATTTGCAAATAAATTCATTAAAAATCCTACATTGTGATTTTCTGGAAAAAAAATTCTCATTTTGTCTGTCATAGTTGACGTGTACCTATGATGAAAATTACAGGCCTCTCTCATCTTTTTAAGTGGGAGAACTTGCACAATTGGTGGCTGACTAAATACTTTTTTTCCCCACTGTATATTCTTCAAGAATCAATGGGTACATATAATTAATTTTAAGTCCAGAAATTGGTGTAGCAACTGCTGATTGCCCCTTTAACACTAGAACCGCCTGGCCTTTCAGCCTATAAGTACCTACTAGAGAACATTGCCGGGCGTTCCTTTAGCATATGTATCAGATGCATATCAACCCACAAAGTGGGCAAACATAAGCACCAATGCTTGATAAATAGTGCATAAACTATTGTAAAGGATTAATTATATGAAGAAATATTTGTGGAAATATAACAATAGTTATTTGTTTAGAGTCAAGGATATGTTTTGTATAATTCTATAAAGTCCTAGAAAAAAACGTAGGCCTATAATCTATTTTTGTTTCCCTTACAATAAAAACATTAAAATGTGATCCATTTGATCAACTTTATTTATAGATTTGATTAGTAATAGAGTTACAGTAATTAATAAAGTCCAGTTACAGCTTCTTTTGACAAAGATAATAATAATATAACCAGCCAGGTGCACAGGTGAAATTATTTTACGTAATTCTAAAGCACCAGTGCATGAACAATTGTAAAGGATGAATTGTATAAAGAACTATTTGTGGAAATATATTCATGGCAAGATATAAAAACAGTAATTTGTTGATTGTATCGGACACTCTATTGTGCCCTTATACGCATGCCTTTACACAATTATCGGCCATTCATCCATTTGTCATTCATTCAGTGAGGAGAGAGAGACGCATTAGTGTCTGGCTGGGTACCAACGTCCTACAGCACATTGTCTTGGCGGGTAAAGTTGGGAATAGGTGTGAAAAAAACAGGTAGAAAGGCTCTAAATTATTTTATTTTTTATTTCAAAATTCTGACAAATGAGCAGTGTAAAATATAAACATTTAGGAAAAGTCAGGGAAGGAGCAGGACATAGCTTTTTTGGGGGGCTGATTTTTCTAATTTACAAAATCAAACGTCAGTGGCCGTTGGCCTATGGCGGTTCTAGTGTTAAGGCTATTTGACAGAACCATGTCAATGAAAACAATGTAAAAATAGGTACAGTACAGAACTGTAGAATGTTTCTACTGTACATGTGAATGCTATAGGTTAGTCTATAGGCTAGACTTTACCACCCAACAACCACCTTGTTGACACACACCGTTATCGAGAGGATTGATTACGTACCAACATTGTCGCTACAACTAAACATCATTAATATGATCTGGGCCGTGAATAGAAAGCAAATAGGCCAAAATAAGCATCTAGGGATTTTTGACATTCTAAAATAAATCGAATCTAATTTTATTGGTTGCGTACACAGTTTAGCAGGTGTTATGGCAGGTGCAGCTAAATGCTTTTGTTCCTAGTTCCTATCAATCAATGCAGTAAATGTCATGAAGCACACAATAATCCAACATTTAAAAAAATTATCCCACATTTTGTACAGCACTAGATATATAAATAGTATGTAAACATCATTAAAGTGACCAGTGTTCAATGACTATGTACATAGGGCAGCAGTCCCTAAGGTGTAGGGTAGAGTGCCCGGTGGTAGCCGGCTGTTGACAGAGACTGAGGGGCAGAGTAGGGTACTGGGCAGCATTGATGCACATGTACTGTCTCCACCTTCTAGATGGTAGCGAGGTGAACAGGCCGTAGCTTGGGTGGCTGAGGTCCTTGATGATCTTCTTGACCTTCCTGACAACGGGTGCTGTAGATGTCCTGGAGGGCAGCCAGTGTGTCCCCAATGGTGCGTTGGGCTGACCGCACCACCCTCTGGAGAGCCCTGCGGTTGCAGACGGTGCAATTGCTGTACCAGGTGGTGATACAGCCCGACAGGATGCTCTCAATGGTGCATGTGTAGAAGTTTGTGAGGGACTTGGGAGCCACATTTTTGTTGCGCCTTCTTCACCACAATGCCGGTGTGAAGGAACCATTTCAGGTCCTCAGTTATGTGCACGCCTAGGAACTTGAAGCTTTGACCCTCTCCACTTTTTCCCTAATTTTCCCTATTCAATCTTCCATATTAGCGGTGCAAGGGTAAAAAGGTTGCTTACTTGACTTAAGGTGTGGACAAAATGATCTCAGCTAGGACACGTCTTTACAGTCCAAACTCTATACTGCCAGTGTTAGTCTGTTTACCAGGAAACCATTTGTTATTGCAGAGTGGCATATCGCACACGGAGGGCACAATCAATGAGCTGTGAAAGGTAGACGCTAACCACTAGCCCGCTAGGCACTAATGCTATACACTCCCTACTGGAGTTTAGACTCAGTGCTGTATGGGCAGCATTAGTCAGGCAGTCACAGCCCCTGTATATACACACTTGCACAAACACACACAAACACACGCGTGTGTGGGAGTCTGTAAGTGTGTGCCCGGGATGGGTTTGGTGGCTTTGGCCTGCTGTTACTGTGCAAGCCTTCACAGGCAAGTGTGTGTTCTGCATGGGCATGTGAAAGGGGGAGAAGAGAGGGGTTTAGCTGGGACAACTCTGACACAATGTACTCTGAAACCGGGGGAAGGAGAAAAACGTGGCAGGGTGCCTGGGCGTACAGTGTGTATGTGTGTCTTTGTGTGTATATAAGTTGCTATAGACAACAGAGTTTCTCTCAGATTCAAAAGCAGGTCAACATGGAAGTGATTAAGGGAGGAGGGAGCACAGGAATAATCAGCCACTGAACAGGGAACTGCCAAACACATCTAGCAGAACTGATTTCACATTCTCACAAATCACTGATATCTGCCTGAGCTAAAATTGGTGAACTGATATGTTTGTGTCTGTGTGTGTGTGTGTGTGTGTGTGTGTGCTGACTAGGCAACTCGATCATGGCTAATGTTCCTTACAATAACACAAACAATTGTAAAGTGGCAGACAGAGTCCACTGGGGAGGAAAATGCTGCACATACTATAGTCCTTTTGGCCCCAGGAGTCCTACTGTGATCTATAGAGCCGATGAAGTGAAATACTTCTTACTAAATAGCTCACTATAAGCCTTTGCCATGGAGTGTGTAGGTGCGTTTGCGTTTTTATGTCTTTGTGTATGTCTATATTAATTTGTAGGTGTGTGTTTGCGGGTATGTGTATGTGTGTGTGTGTGTGAAGGTGGCAAGCTGGCTGGTGGCTGGTGAGAACAGGGCCTAGATAAGGTGCCGAGGGTTGGGGATCTCCAGTAGCCAGCTGTGGAACAGGGGGGTGAGTCGGGCATTGGCCAGTGCCCACATCCTGGCATCTGTCAATGATAAGGGCATGAGGCCTTTGTCAACATGCAGGTGACAGTTCTATTGCTGTTATTCCCATTTATCAGTGAGGACCAGGGGCATAGACCGATCAGCCTGATCACTAGAAATAGATTTCGGGCGTTTGAAAAAGTCCTGAGAACGTTTTTATATGCCTTAAATCGGTGCTCACAAATTTTTTTTTAAATGATTGCCCAGCACTGGGCGTGAACTCATGATGCTCGCAGCCAAAGCGCACTCAGACCATTGCACTTCATTTTGTATTATTTTGTTTTAAGCCTTCCCCAAACCATAGCCCCAACCTTAACCACTTGGAATGAATGCCTAAACCTTTGAGTTGTTTCTGTTTTAACCCTGTAACCATGCAGAATTAAAAGGATCACACCCTTTTTTAAAATTTTTGCCTAAAATGACATATCCAAATCTAACTGCCTGTAGCTCAGGATCTGAAGCAAGGATATGCATATTTTTGATATCATTTGAAAGGAAACACTTTGAAGTTTGTGGAAATTTGAAATTAATGTAGGAGAATATAACACATTAGATATGGTAAAAGATAATACATGCATTTTATATTTTGTTGTTGTTGTTGAATCATCTTTGAAATGCAAGAGAAAGGCCAGACAGGGATGTAGGATTCTAGGTGTACTTTAGATGTTGTCCACAAGAAGGCAGCAGTGTGTGTGCAAAGTTTCAGACTGATCCAGTGAATAATTACAGTGAGGGAAAAAAGTATTTGATCCCCTGCTGATTTTGTACGTTTGTCCACTGACAAAGAAATGATCAGTCTATAATTTTAATGGTAGATTTATTTGAACAGTGAGAGACAGAATAACAACAAAAAAATCCAGAAGAACGCATGTCAAAAATGTTATAAATTGATTTGCATTTTAATGTGGGAAATAAGTATTTGACCTCCTCTCAATCAAAAAGATTTCTTGCTCCCAGGTGTCTTTTATACAGGTAACGAACTGAGATTAGGAGCACACTCTTAAAGGGAGTGCTCCTAATCTCAGCTTGTTACCTGTATACAAGACACCTGTCCACAGAAGCAATCAATCAGATTCCAAACTCTCCACCCTGGCCAAGACCAAAGAGCTCTCCAAGGATGTCAGAGACAAGATTGTAGACCTACACAAGGCTGGAATGGGCTACAAGACCATCGCCAAGCAGCTTGGTGAGAAGGTGACAACAGTTGGTGCGATTATTCGTAAATGGAAGAAACACAAAATAAATGTAAATCTCCCTCGGCCTGGGGCTCCATGCAAGATCTCACCTCGTGGAGTTGCAATGATCATGAGAACGGTGAGGAATCGCCCCAGAACTACACAGGAGGATCTTGTCAATGATCTCAAGGCAGCTGGGACCATAGTCACCAAGAAAACAATTGGTAACACACTACTCCATGAAGGACTGAAATCCTGCAGCGCCCGCAAGGTCCCCCTGCTCATGAAAGCACATATACAGGCCCGTCTAAAGTTTACCAATGAATATCTGAATGATTAAGAGGAGAACTGGGTGAAAGTGTTGTGGTCAGATGAGACCAAAATCGAGCTCTTTGGCATTACATTTACGTCATTTAGCAGACGCTCTTATCCATAGCAACTTAGTTAGTGCATACATAATTTTTTTTCATACCCCCTGTGGGAATCGAACCCACAACCCTGGCGTTGCAAACGCCATGCTCCCTCCCTGGACGACGCTGGGCCAATTGCGCGCCGCCCCATGGGTTTCCGGTCGCAGCCGGCTACGACAGAGCCTGGATTCGAACCAGGATCTCTAGTGGCACAGCTAGCACTGCGATGCAGTGCCTTAGACCACTGCGCCACTCGGGAGACTATCAACTCAACTCGCCCTGTTTGGAGGAAGAGGAATGCTGCCTATGACCCCAAGAACACCATCCCCACCGTCAAACATGGAGGTGGAAACATTATGCTTTGGGGGTGTTTTTCTGCTAAGGGGACAGGACAACTTCACCGCATCAAAGGGACGATGGACGGGGCCATGTACCGTCAAATCTTGGGTGAGAATCTCCTTCCCTCAGTCAGGGCATTGAAAATGGGTCGTGGATGGGTATTCCAGCATGACAATGACCCAAAATACACGGCCAAGGCAACAAAGGAGTGGCTCAAGAAGAAGCACATTAAGGTCCTGGAGTGGCCTAGCCAGTCTCCAGACATTAATCCCATAGAAAATCTGTGGAGGGAGCTGAAGGTTCGAGTTGCCAAACGTCAGCCTTGAAACCTTAATGACTTGGAGAAGATCTGCAAAGAGGAGTGGGACAAAATCCCTCCTGAGATGTGTGCAAACCTGGTGGCCAACTACAAGAAACGTCTGACCTCTGTGATTGCCAACAAGGGTTTTGCCACGAAGTACTAAGTCATGTTTTGCAGAGGGGTTGTTATTCTGTCTCTCACTGTTCAAATAAACATACCATTAAAATTATAGACTGATCATTTCTTTGTCAGTTGTCAAATGTTCAAAATCAGCAGGGGATCAAATACTTTTTTTCCCTCACTGTACATCACTACACAATATTTTGTATCAAGTCTGCCAGGAGTTTTCCCAAATGTGCCGAATTGGTAAATGTATAAATTTTCATGTACATAACTACAGAGAATATACAAAAATGCTATGGTACTAAAAAATTGAAGTTTACACACTCCCAGTAATGTCCTACATGATGGATCATTTGCTTCCCTACAGAAAATACACTAACCTTCACACCTCTAGATGGCCGGTTCTTAAATTGGAATATAACATTGATTTTTCAAACAAAACTACACTACATTTTATCTCTGGGACCCTCAGGATGACAAATCAGAGCAAGATTACTGAATGTAAGTACATTATTTACCTTCAGAGGTGAATGTATCAAACCAGTTGCCGTGATAAAAGTGTTTTGTTGTTGTGCACTATCCTCAAACAATAGCATGGTCTTTTTTTGCTGTAATAGCTACTGTAAATTGGACACTGCAGTTAGATTAACAAGAATTGAAGCTTTCTGCCCATATAAGACATGTCTATGTCCCGGAAAGTTGGCTGTTGTTTACAACGCCATTCTTGTCACATATCGCATATTGAGCAGCAACTGTCCCGGTATAGGGACACCGATCCCGTAGAGGTTTTAATCATGTAACCACGCTGAATTGATGCGTAAAAAATATGTTTACCCATAATACATAGAATTCCGAAGGGAAACTATGAGATCTTGTTGCAGCGATACCCAACACCCTATCTATAACCTAGGTCTATAGATGGGTTGGTTGTTTAGCAACAAAACCGACGTGTGTGCAACTATGGGGCAAAACAGACGGGGTTGGCTTAGATTGTTGACATGTAAACTATATTTAGTCTCCAATGTTACATTTTTCTTTATGACCAAATCTTTATTAATTTTTGTAAATAATATATATGTTTATTGAAAACATGAATACATTTGCACAATGAGCACTTGTCACTCAAATACATTGTTACAGTTGTTGGTAAGCTAACTAGCAAATGTTAGTCATATTAGCATAGACGTGACATCAGTCAAAACAAGACATGGTATCAAGAACAAGATAAAACTAGTTGAAACAAGCCACCTACGATCCCCCACATGGCAGCTTCTTGTCATTGTTCCTAGATATCTGGCCATCCAGAATCACAACAACACACTGCCTTCTGTCCCATTGAAGCGTGTGCATTGTTTTCATGACGTTGTCAGCTAACCCGTCTATGGCAGGGGTGGCCAACCCTCTTCCTAAAGAGCTACTGTAGGCTTTGTTCTAACATACCTGATTCAGCTAATCGAGGCCCTGATGAGTAGCTGATTAGTAAAATCCAGAGTGTTAGAGCAGGGTTGAAGCAAAAGCCTGCACGGACACAGACACACATGCAAGCACACACACACTCACAAACTGGTGGAGGCTGGTGGGAGGACCTATATGAGGACGGGCTCATTGTAATGGCTGGAACGGGCCGTACTCGTATAGCTCCTCCCACCAGCCTCCTCTGATCCGCACATAAAGGAAGGTAAGGCCAGCGCACACACAGTAAACCACACAGGAACCCAAAGCCAAACATGCAGGGGATCTAGGTGGACAGATAAATGTTTGTAGACAAACATCCTCAGCTATACAGCAGATCACTGAGGTCATATGATGTATGCCCTTGTTAACTCCAGCACCAACACACTGTAGCCTACGAGGCATTAGAAGAACTTGCTGTAGCCTACCTACAACATGGGTCATCCAATTATTTTACACACCACATTGCCATGGTGATATTTGCTTGTTAGGAGCAGAAGATCTACCAATTTTGAGGTGAAAGGCAGTGTTTCATAGTGCAACTATGACTACCATGCGATATTTCAGGCATATTAGAGCTTTGTTCACATCCACCTGCTTTTTCAACACTGTTTATAAAGCAGGAACACTTTTTATAACATGGGGTCACTGTGGAGCAGTTCAGAACGACCAGACAGTATCTATTAGCTAACGACCTTGATCTACAGTGCCTCAGTGCCAGTTGCCATGGACCATGTATAGGTCTGCACGTTCACACATACAGTCCAACGGGTGAATCTACAGGATGACGCGGGGCTGTCGCTGCCAAGTCAACAGTAAAATGCCACTTGTTCAACACCAGGCCTTTACGGTGATTCTTCTTCCCCGGTTGGAATGCTCTCCAATCTCTGCGGAAAATGTCAGCTGCTTGCCTTAATACCAGGCCTGATGCATAAATCAGTAGGAGTATTTTTCTTCGCCCAAATACTGTCCACATAGACAGTTCTAGGTCATATACAGTATAGGTTATAGTTCATCGTGTAGATTACATGACACATCCTGTCTGTCTGTCTGCCAGCATGTCTGCCTGCCTGCCTGTCTGTCTGCCTGTTATAATAGAATTCATTATTTTGTGGATGTATTTTATTCGCCCAGCACCAGGACACATTTTGGGATTGACTTTGTTTGAATAATAAAGCCTATCAGATGATCTATCAAAGAATGATCTCAATCGTTTCAATTCTGCACCAAATCCTGCTGCTGACAGAGTTTACTTCCCGTCAGAACTCAAGGAGAGTGTGCGGTCTGTGCGATGTGCGTGTACGAGTGTAGGCCTAAGCGGGTGTGCACGACACATGGGTGCGATGCATGTGTATGAATGTAAGTGTGTGTGTGTGTGTGTGTGTGTGACACATGTGTGTGTGTGCGCACGGGTGTGTGTGTGCAAACACTGCAGACTGTGTCAGCAGCAGCCTTGCTGCACCAGGTGAGATTTACGAGGTGTTAAGAATGTTAGCCTGTAACCCAGCAATGGGACTCCCGGGGCTGATGCCTGCGCCTCAACATAACCCCCCCAACCGCATACACACACACACCACGCACTCCTCGAAACCCATTAACCCTAAAGTGTGAGCTCATGATGTCTGTAACACCAATATAGCCCCCCTCCGTCCTCCTACCCCCATCCTTCAGGCAAAACACACCTTCTAAAATATCCTCCAGCTCCCCCTTTTCTCTCTCGAATGACAAAGTATCTCCTCCTACAGGATAATGGAAAATACATCTCACTTGACTACGACGCCTCTTTTCTGAAGAAATTCTGATCGAGGCATTTCAAAGAGACCGATAGTTACCCCTAAGCCTAATGTAACAGTCACCCTAAATTGTAGAACACAGTTCAATATATAAAAAGAGTAATTTTAGTGGCGTCCACTTGACACATCCATCAAACAGGCAGATTACATTTACATTGTAGTCATTTAGCAGACACTCTTATCCAGAGCGATTTACAGTTAGTGCATTCATCTTAAGATAGCTAGGTGGGACAACCACATATCTCAGTCATAGTAAGTACATTTTTACCTAATAAAGTAGCTATTAGCAAAGTCAGTGCTAGTAGGGGGGAATAAAGTCAAGTGTGAGTGTTAGTTCACGAAAGCCTTTAAAACGTATATATATATATATTTTATGACCTTACTTCAAATGGCCAAACCCATCTGTAGGTACAGTATTACTGTAAGTGCAGAGGTCCACACGAGGCACCAGTTTAAAGCAGACTGAAAAGCAAACCCTTCACCTTTAGTCTCACAGCCATCTCTGGCCAAAATGGCCTTTCTAATGCTTTCCATTGCAAAACAGACTCAATGTCTCAACCACAGCTGCCCCCTTCCCCACTGCCTTTACCATCCCTCCTAGATGTGGACTCAAACAGTGTTTGCTGAAAGCTTTTCTGTACTATGCCGTTGCAGTCATTATAAGGTATTTCCCTCCCAACATCTGTCCAACAACCCTCAGCTCAGTGTTTCTCTTGGGCGGCTTTATCTTTTTCTGCTGTTTCCTAATGCGTTCAGATTTAGGCAAGGATTACACTGGGATTAAGAACTTCCATCCCTTTCTCCCTCTCTCTCCCATTCACCCAGCTGGAGAGGACAGGAAGTTAAAGGAGAGCAAATAAAAATTCAACTCATGAAGAGAAAAGTCCACATATAACAGGAATGTCCAACTTCTATTTATAAATTGAATGTCAATACATCCCCTGAATGGACCCCAACCCCAACATGCATTATACTCCTAAACTGGTCTGCCTTAATTTTTGCCACAATGCCACCACCTACACTATTGGGACACAAACTGAAAGTCTTAAATTGCAATGAGAGCTAAAACAAACATACATACAGTGCCTATAGAAAGTCTAAACACACTTTCAAAATGTTCACCTTTTGTTGCCTTATAGCCTGGAAATAAAATGCATTAAAATAGTTATTTTTCTCCATTGATCTACACATCCTACCCCACTACTTTGAAGTGAAAAAAATATTCAGTTTTTTGGTTGTTGTTATCTATAGAAATATTCAAATTAAATAGCTTGGTAAGATAAGTGTCCACCCCCCTTGTAATATCGATACTATATTAGCTCAGGTGTAACCAATCACCTTCAAAATCACACACCAAGTTAATTGGCCTCCACCTGTGTTAAATTGTAGTGATTCACATGATTTCAAGACACATTCAGCAGTTCCTGTAGGTTCCCTCTGCTGGGTAGTGAATTGCAAAACAAACACTCAACCATGAGCACCAACGAGATTTCAAAAGACCTGAGGAAAGGCACAGATCAGGGGATGGGTATAAAAATATTTCAAAGGCCTTGAATATCCCTTGGAGCATGGTCAAGACGATTATTAACAAGTGGAAGGTGTATGGCACCAACAAGAACCTGCCTAGATCAGGCCGTCCCTCCAAACTGGATGACTGAGCAAGTAGGAGACTGATCAGAGAGGCTACCAAGAGTCAAATGGCAACTTTGAAAGAGCTACAGGCTTTTATGGCCAAGACTGGTCAGTGTGCATGTGATAACAATATCCCAAGCATTCAACAAATCTGGCATGTATTGTAGTATGGCAAGACGGAAGCCATTACTCAAGAAAACCCACCTTGAATCCCGTTTGAAGTATGAAAAAAAAAAAAAACTTGGGAGATTCTGTAGCCATGTGGCAAATAGTGTTGCAAAGTGTTAGGTTAAATGCAAAGTGTTAGGTTTGGCGCAAACTCAACACATCACATCACCCAAAGAACACCATCCCTACTGTGCATCATGTTATGGGGATTTTTCACTTATATTTCACTTATCAGGATAGAAAGGAATATGAATGGAGCGATTTATAGAAAAGTCCTTGAGGAAAACCTGCTGCCCTCTGCAAGAAAGCTGAAACTGGAACGGAAGATCAAATTTCAGCATGACAACGACCTGAAGCACACAGACAAAGCTACAGTGAAATGGCCAAGGAATAAAAATATAAATGTCCTGAACATAAATATAAATGCAACATGCAACAATTTCAAAGATTTTACTGCGTTACAGTTCATATAAGGAAATCAGTCAATTGAAATTAATGAATTAGGCCCTAATCTATAGATTTCACGACTGGGCAGGGGAGCAGCCATGGGTGGGCAGGGGCACCACTTGAGAGCCAGGCCCAGCCAATCAGAATTAGTTTTTCCCCGTAAAAGGGCTTTATTACAGATAGAAATACTCCTCAGCACTCCCCCTCTCCTCTCTCAGATGATCCCGCAGGTGAAGAAGCCGGATGTGGAGGTCCTGGGCTGGCATGGTTACACGTGGTCTGCGGTTGTTAGGCCGGTTGGACGTACTGCAAAATTCTCTAAAACAACGTTGGAGGCCGGCTTATGGTAGAGAAATTAACATTAAATTATCTGGCAACAGCTCTGGTGGACATTCCTGCAGTCAGCATGCCAATTACACGCTCCCTCAAAATTTGAGACATCTGTGGCATTGTGCTGTGTGAAAAAACTGTCCATTTTAGAGTGGCCTTTTATTGTCCCCAGCACAAGGCGCACCTGTGTGATGATCATGCTGTTTAATCCGCTTTTTGATATGCTACACCTGTCAGGTGGATGGATTATCTTGGCAATGGAGAAATGCTCATTAGCAGGGATGTAATACGAAATAAGCTTTTTGTGCTTATGGAAGATTTCTGGGATCTTTCATTTCAGCTCATGAAACATGGAACCCACACTTTACATGTTGTGTTTATATTTTTGTTCAATGTATTCTTTTCAATAATTATACTTTTTTTCCTTAAAACTGTGGAGTAGATAAGTGGGGGGAAATCCTTATTTAAATACATGAAACACTAAGGCACTGACACAAAAAACGTTCAAGGCAGTGTAGACTTTTTATAGACACTATTGGCTAACCTCCTAGACAGGGCATTTGGACTGATGTATCCATGGACACCATATTCACATATTATTCCCCAAAATGTCCCATATTCCAGTAAGTGGGAGTAGGGTGTGTGAGCCGAGCAGACACACAAGGCCCCGGCTCAGGGAAACACATTGGACTGGCGGGAGGCGGGAAATGTTACCGTTAATATCAGGACCCTGACTTTAACACCACACTGCAAACACCATTTTGGAAAGAGAGAGAGAGAAGGATGGAGGAAAGAAATCTGACAAGGAGCGCGTACATATTTCCACAGTAGGACGAAGGCAGTATAAAAACCCTATTTGGTAATACGATCAGTGGGAGTCGATACATCACCCTGTAGACGGGGCTATGAGTTACACTGCCTGAGTGAGATAGAATGTGTGTGCATATATATATATGTGTGTGTGTACATCCACGTGCATGTGCATACAGTCCACAGACATGTATTTTATATTTAACCTTTATTTAACTAGGCAAGTCAGTTAAGAACAAATTCTTATTTACAATGACGGCCTACCCCGGCCAAACCCTAACAACGCTGGGCCAATTGTGCACCGCCCTATGGGACTCCCTGGGATCAAACCAGGGTCTGTAGTGATGCCTCTAGCACTGAGATGCAGTGCCGTAGACCGCTGCGCTACTCAAGAGACATACCACATATAGCTATAAGGAGAGAGAAGCAAGCAGCAGAACTTACCAGTGTCCTGTTGTGTGTGGTGGTTAATGATTTGCCCAGGCCTTTAGTATGTTCTGTGGGACGATGGCTTCCGCCCTGTGAGAAATAAACAGGAGATTGTTCAGAGGGGGGCGAGGAGGAGAGGAGGTAAAGCAAAGTGGGAAGGGGGGGAATAGAAGCATATGGAAAACAAACAGTGCAAGGCAGTACAATCAATCAATCAATCAATCAATCAATTTTATTTTATATAGCCCTTCTTACATCAGCTAATATCTCGAAGTGCTGTACAGAAACCCAGCCTAAAACCCCAAACAGCTAGTAATGCAGGTGTAGAAGCACGGTGGCTAGGAAAAACTCCCTAGAAAGGCAAAACCTAGGAAGAAACCTAGAGAGGAACCAGGCTATGAGGGGTGGCCAGTCCTCTTCTGGAGCATCAGCGACAGCACCACCCACCAACACTACTCTCCCTCTCTTTTGGTGGTGGTGGGGGGGCCGGATAAGCCTTGCTAGTGAGCTAGCTAGGCGGGGCCTGGGATCTCAGATCTGGGTTCTTTGCATGTGTGGGGCTGAATCTGATTACGTAATCAGCTCTTGTAGACCCCTGGCTTTTGTTGTTTTAGACCCCTGGCTTTTACGGCGTTGTTTGCTTTACTCTTAATTGGGCTACAAAATTAAAGACATGGGTCTCTGAGAGGAGGAAGGAGAGAAAAAAGAGAGGAGAAGAAGAAATGGGTACAGAGTGGAAACTGTTCCAAGGTTCACCGGGAGGAGGAAGCTGTTAATGTTATTACGGTCCCATCGGAAGGGAAGCAACGGAGGAGGGTGTGTGTTTGCCTATGTATGTGAGTGTATGAGTGTGTGTGTGTGTGTGCATGCATGTGTGTGTGTGTGTATGTGTGTGTGTGGAGAAAAGGGTCAAGATGCCGTTACAAGCCCCTAAAATGGGGGGTATGGAGTAGGCCAGGGAGGAATACAGTGCCTTGCAAAAGTATTTATCCCCCTTGTCGTTTTTCCTATTTTGTTGCATTACAACCTGTAATTTAAATTGATTTTTATTTGGATTTCATGTAATGGACATACACAAAATAGTCCAAATCGGTGAAGTGAAATTTAAAAAATAACTGCCGATGAACATCCCCACAGCATGATGCTGCCACCACCATGCTTCAATGTGGGGATGGTGTTCTCGGGGTGATGAGAGGTGTTGGGTTTGCGCCAGACATAGCGTTGTCTTTGATTGCCAAAAATATCCATTTTAGTCTCATCTGACCAGAGTACCTTCCATATGTTTGGGGAGTCTCCCACATGCCTCTTGGCGAACACCAAACGTGTTTGCTTATTTATTTCTTAAAGCAATGGCTTTTTTCTGACCACTCTTCCGTAAAGCCCAGCTCTGTGGAGTGTACGGCTTAAAGTGGTCCTATGGACAGGGCTTTGCAGCTCCTTCACGGTTATGTTTGTTCTCTTTGTTGCCTCTCTGATTAATGCCCTCCTTGCCTGGTCCATGAGTTTTGGTGGGCGGCCCTCTCTTGGCAGGTTCGTTGTGGTGCCATATTCTTTCAATTTTTTAATAATGGATTTAATGGTGCTCCGTGGGATGTTCAAAGTGTCTGATATTTTTTTATAACCCAACCCTGATCTGTACTTCTCCACAACGTTGTCCCTGACCTGTTTGAAGAGCTCCTTGGTCTTCATGGTGCCGCTTGCTTGGTGGTGCCCCTTGCTTAGTGGTGTTGCAGACTCTGGGGCCTTTCAGAACAGGTGTATATACTGAGATCATTTGACAGATCATGTGACACATAGATTGCACACAGGTGGACTTTATTTAACTATTTATGTGACTTCTGGAGGTAATTGGTTGCACCAGATCTTATTTAGGGGCTTCATAGCAAAGGGGCTGTGTCGTGTCCTTTGCTGCAGTGACTCGCTCAAGCTGCAGATTCACAACGCCTGCAATGCCTGCCAAGTGTGCTTCTGCTGCTGCTGCTCCGCACTACTGAACTCTTGGTACAGCTTCCTTGCCAAACACAGTGATCGGCACGTGCGCCTTGTTGCAGAACAACAAACCAAAAATACGGCGTATGTGTAGTGTTTGTATGATGAGTGTACAATATTTGATTAACAATCCAAGCTATAATGGAGGAGCACTGACAACAGAATATATTATACCAAGGTCAATTGTAGCTTATTGTGACTCTATAATCTACAGGCTAAATAATATAACTAAATACTTTCATTTGAAATTGCTCTTGACTCTTGCTCTCGCTCTCTCGCTCACTCTGACTTCAGTACCTATACATCCATCAATACCAGCAGATTGTGAGACCAAAGGCTACACATCTACACAGGAGAATGGAGACCAGGACAGGAGAGTAGTTGTGGGAGAGCAGGCCTTGGGATAGGAACTTAGTATATTTGTCACACACTCGGAAACTCCAATGGAACTCCAGGACCTCAACCTCAACAGGGCGATTTCAAAGGTTTGTGTACCATGTTCACCCTGACTGATACTTACACGCGTTTCCTTTTATATGCATTTAGCAGCGGCGCACTGCCGTTTCTAAATTGTGGCCCACGACTGCAATTTTTATTAGATTTTTTTATCCTAGGGGAAACACTGCTTATGATGACAATCTAGCTAGGGCTGACCCCATTAGGTCGACTGGTTGATTGTTTAGTCGATAGGATGTTAGCCGACCAAGTTTTTTTAGTAGAGCAGTTGCAAATATATATTTTTTTTTTATGGCACACGAGACATCTGTCTGATTCACGCCTGTCTAAGTGGACTAATCCATTGTGGCACCCCAGTATCATCAGTATGTCACGCCCTGGCTCTGGGGACACTGTTATGTTGAGCCAGGGTGTGCCAGGGCCAGTGTGGTTCTCAATCAGAGGCAACGAGTGTCAGCTGTGGCTGGTTGTCTCTGATTGGGAACCACATTTAAACAGGTTGTTTGCCCACAGTGGTTGTGGGATCTTGTTCGTGTTGGTTTGTGTTTGACCAGTGACTGTCACGTTATCGTTTTGTTGTTTTTGATCGTGTATCATAAATAAAGAGTATGTTCGTCTGCAACGCTGCGCCTTGGTCCTCATCTCTTACCGACGATCGTGACAGAAGATCCCACCAAAACTGGACCAAGCAGCGTGTCCAGGAGCCATCGCCAGGGGAATCGCTAGCAGATCTCCGTGGCAACCTCGACTGGGTCAAGCCTAGTGAGGAGCAGAGAGGGTGGACTTGGGAACAGTGGAGGAAGAGCTTCGACTGGGTCAAGCCAAATGAGGAGCTGAATGGCGGGAGTTGGAAGCAGAAGAGCGAGAGTTGGGCGAGAACTATAGAGGCCTGGCCCACGGGGAAGAGAGACCCCCAGAAATTTTTTAGGGGGGGCTCACGACGTCGGGGCAGCAGGAGGCCGCGATAGAGCGGTCCAGCGGGTTGGCAGAGGAGGCCGCCAGGTTACGGGGGCCACTGGTCGAAGAGGGGATGGAAGGTGTAGAGGCACGGCGAGAGGTACTGGGGTGTGTTACCAGTCCGGTCCGGCCCGTTCCAGATCCCGGTGTAGGGCCAGTGGTGTGTGTCCCCAGTACGGTCCGGTCTGTTCCTGCTCCCCACACCAAGTGTACGGTGCGCGTCGCCAGCCCAGCCCGGCCTGTTCCTGCCCCTCATTCCAAGCCTACAGTGCGCGTCGCCAGCCCGGCCCGGCCTGCTCCTGCCCCTCGCACCAAGCCTACGGTGCGCGTCGCCAGCCCGGCCCGGCCTGCTCCTGCCCCTCGCACCAAGCCTACGGTGCGCGTCGCCAGCTCGGCCCGGCCTGTTCCTGCTCCTCGCACCAAGCCTATGGTGCGCTTCGCCAGCCCGGCCCGGCCTGCTCCTGCCCCTCGCACCAAGCCTACGGTGCGCGTCGCCAGCCCGGCCCGGCCTGCTCCTGCCCCTCGCACCAAGCCTACGGTGCGTGTCGCCAGCTTCGGCCCGGCCTGTTCCTGCTCCTCGCACCAAGCCTATGGTGCGCTCGCCAGCCCGGCCCGGCCTGTTCCTACTCCCCCGCACCAAGCCTATGGTGCGCGTCGCCAGCCCGGTCCGGCCTGTTCCTGCCACTCGCACCAAGCCAGGGGTGCGAGTCGTCAGCCCGGTCCAGCCCGTTCCTGCTCCACGCACCAGCCAGGGGTGCGTATGTCAGCCCGGTCCGGCCCGTTGCTGCTCCACGCACTAAGCCAGGGGTGCGCATCGTCAGCCCGGTCCGGTCCGTTCCTGCTCCACGCACCAAGCCAGGGGTGCGTATCGTCAGCCCGTCCGGTCCACTCCTGCTTCCCCGCACCAAGCCAATGGTGCGCGTCGCCAGCCCGGTTCGGCCCGCTCCTGCTCCTCACACCAAGCCAGTGGTGTGCGTCGTCAGTCCAGCATGGCCCGTGCCTGTTCTCCACACCAAGCCAGTGGTGGGCGTCGTCAGTCCGGCACGGCCTGTGCCTGTTCCACTGGTGCCTGGTCCGGCACCGGTCAGATGCGTTACGCCGGAGCTAGAGCAATCCGCTCCATCAGTGTGCAGTCCAGCTCCGGCCAGCGGGCCAGACCGGACCAGGGGTACTTTGGGGGTTGGAGAGGGAGTGGGGATCAGGCCCGAGCCGGATCCGCCGCCAAGGCGGAGTGCCCACCCGGTCCCTCCCCTGTGGTATTTAGTTGCCGCGGTCGGAGTCCGCGCCTTTAGGGGGGGGTACTGTCACGCCCTGGCTCTGGGGACACTGTTATGTTGAGCCAGGGTGTGTAGATCTATGTATTCCATTTCTATGTTGGCCAGTGTGGTTCTCAATCAGAGGCAACGAGTGTCAGCTGTGGCTGGTTGTCTCTGATTGGGAACCACATTTAAACAGGCTGTTTGCCCACAGTGGTTGTGGGATCTTGTTGGTGTTGGTTTGTGTTTGACCAGTGACTGTCACGTTATCGTTTTGTTGTTTTTGATCGTGTATCATAAATAAAGAGTATGTTCGTCTACAACGCTGCGCCTTGGTCCTCATCTCTTACCGACGATCGTGACACAGTAGTACATTTACTGTTAATTATCATAATTTCTCATCTACAATGTTTGTTTGATTACGGTAATTTCTCTTAATGCATTTAATATATTATTTTTACAGTCTTTTACAGTTCTCATTGTAGGAGTGGACACGTTGTTTGCGGACCGCACAACCTAGGCTACACTTGTGAGGAACAAGTTTTGGTTTATTTAATTGCATTCACGAGTTGTCAATTTATTCATTGTCTTTTGTTTGTAGCGCTCCTGTCAATGTTGCATAAGGACGCGCACCTGGTTATACAGTGCATTCGGAAAGTATTCAGATCCCTTCCATTTTTCCACATTTTATTACATTACAGCATTATTCTAAATGTATTAAATACATGTTTTCCCTCATCAATCTATACACAATACCTCATAATGACAAAGTGAAAACAGGTTTTTATAAATGTTTGCAAATGTATAAAAAAGAAAAACCAGAAATACCTGTTTTCAGACCCTTTGCTATGAGACTCGGAATTGAGCTCAGCTGCATCCTGTTTCCATTGATCATCCTTGAGATGTTTCTACAACTTGATTGGAGTCCACCTGTAGTAAATTCAATTGATTGAATATGATTTGGAAAGGCACACACCTGTCTATATAAGGTCCCAGAGCTGACAGTGCATGTCAGAGCAAAAACCAAGACATGAGGTCGAAGGAATTTTCCGTAGAGCTCCAAGACAGGATTGTGTCGAGGAACAGGTCTGGGGAAGGGTACCAAAACATTTCTGTAGCATTGAAGGTCCCCAAGAACACAGTGGCCTCCATCATTCTTAAATGGAAGAAGTTTGGAACCACCAAGACTCTTCCTAGAGCTGGCCGCCCGGCCAAACTGAGCAATCGGGGGAGAAGGGCCTTGGTCAGGGAGGTGACCAAGAACCCGTTGGCCACTCTAACAGAGTTCCAGAGTTCCTCTGTGGAGATGGGAGAACCTTCCAGAAGGACAACCATCTCTGCAGCACTCCACCAATCAGGCCTTTATGGTAGTGACCAGATGGAAGCCACTCCTCAGTAAAAGGCACATGACAGCCCGCTTGGAGTTTGCCAAAAGCCACCAAAAGCACTCTCAGACCATGAGAAACAAGATTATCTGGTCTGATGAAACCAAGATTGAACTCTATGGCCTGAATGCCAAGCGACACGTCTGGAGGAAACCTGGCACCATCCCTACGGTGAAGAATGGTGGTGGCAGCATCAAGCTGTGGGGATGTTTTTCAGCGGCAGAGAGATCCTTGATGAAAATCTGCTCCAGAGTGCTCAGGACCTCAGACTGGGGCGAAGGATCACCTTCCAACAGGACAACGACCCTAAGCACACAGCCAATATAACGCAGGAGTGGCTTCGGGACAAGTCTCTGAATGTCGAGTGGCCCAGCCAAAGCCCGGACATGAACCCGATCGAACATCTCTGGAGAGACCTGAAAATAGCTGTGCAGTGACGCTCCCCATCCAACCTGACAAAGCTTGAAAGGATCTGCAGAGAAGAATGGGAGAAACTCCGCAAATACAGGTGTGCCAAGCTTGTAGCGTCATACCCAAGAATCCTCGAGGCTGTATTTGCTGCCAAAGGTGCTTCAACAAAGTACTGAGTAAAGGTCTGAATACTTATGTAAATGTGTATTTCCTTATTTTATTTTTGTATACATTTGCAAACAACAACAAAAAATTCAACAGTTGTTGCTTAGTCATTATGGGGTATTGTGTGTAGGTTGATAAGGGGGGGGGGGGGATTTAATCCATTTTAGAATAAGGCTGTAACGTAACAACATGTGGAAAAAGTCAAGGGGTCTGAATACTTTCCGAATGCACTGTACATAGAAGTAGGCCTAGGCTACGTGGCCTGCGCGCAAATGTAGGCCTATAAATGTGCCCATTTGGGAATCTGATAGTATTTCTGATTGTCTTAACTCGACACCACTGTGGAGCTTCTCAAAGCAATTTTTTCTTCACCTCAAACAGCAAGTAAATGAAGTCTGTTTTTACATCCATTGAGAATGACAATAGTTCCTCAACATAGCCTATTTGAAAAATCTTTACAGCTCTCTTTCAAAAACCACCACTCAGCGTGAAAGGGGGGAAAAAATGTAATGCTCTGATCCAGTGGAATTGTCATAAAATAGGCCTACCTGATTACTTCTTATCCCTTGCGCAAATAGCCTATAGCTATGTCTGTCCTGAGCTCACTGGTGCAGGAAACTCTGAGGGCCCAGGATATTTTATACAATGTTGCAAGTTTGCTAGAGAGAGCGTCAGGCCAGACCCAAGTTAATACAATGTTTCAAGGTCCTTGCAGACAGGCCATATGTAGCCAATATTTTTATCTGGATTTTTTTCTACCTGCAGGCTGAAATGTTTTTATTTGTTTGCTTTATGTAGGCTATTTTTACATAGTTGGCAATGGCAATAGATGTTACTTTTAGAATTTTGATTAACCACATGATAATGATTTTGACTTTATTATAAATTAAATGAAACTGTTCCACGAAAATGTGCATATGAAAATCATAACTGCCACACAGATCGATAGAAATGGTAAGATAAATTGGCACTCCAAATAGAAAAGGTTGCCGACCCCTGTTGTAGCCTATTACCTACTGCAACTTCGGGAGCGTAACTGCAAAATCTACAAAGGCCAGCAGGAGCGGGAGGAAGTGGGTAGGGATCAGGTTTATTTCTTCTTGTTAGGTTATCTTGATCTCTGGCTCCCTCTTGAGTCATTTGTGTGTCTTATTTATATTATCACATTGTGCTTAAAGCATCAGACAAGCTCAGTAGCCTACTTATACAGTTGAAGTCGGAAGTTTACATACCCCATAGCCAAATACATTTAAACTCAGTTTTTCACAATTCCTGACATTTAATCCTAGTTAAAATTCCCTGTCTTAGGTCAGTTAGGATCACCACTTTATTTTAAGAATGTGAAATGTCAGAATAATAGTAGAGAGAATGATTTCTTTCAGCTTTTATTTCTTTCATCACATTCCCAGTGGGTCAGAAGTTTACATACAGTAAATTAGTATTTGGTAGCATTGGCTTTAAATTGCTTAACTTGGGTCAAACGTTTTGGGTAGCCTTCCACAAGCTTCCCACATTGGCCCATTCCTCGTGACAGAGCTGGTGTAACTGAGTCAGGTTTGTAGGCCTCCTTGCTCACACATGCTTTTTCAGTTCTGCCCACAAGTTTTCTATAGGATTGAGGTCAGGGCTTTGTGATGGCCACTCCAATACCTTGACTTTGTTGTCCTTAAGCCATTTTGCCACAACTTTGGAAGTATGCTTGGGGTCATTGTCCATTTGGAAGACACATTTGCGACCAAGCTTTAACTTCAATATATCCACATCATTTTCCTTCCTCATGATGCCATCTATTTTGTGAAGTGCATCAGTCCCTCCTGCAGCAAAGCACCCCCACAGCATGATGCTGCCACACCCGTGCTTCACGGTTGGGATGGTGTTCTTCGCCTTTTTTTATTTTTACCTTTATTTAACTAGGCAAGTCAGTTAAGAACAAATTCTTATTTACAATGACGGCCTACACCGGCCAAACCCAGACGACGCTGGGCCAATTGTACGCCGCCCTATGGGACTCTCAATCACGGCCGGTTGTGATACAGCCTGGAATCGAACCAGGGGGTCTGTAGTGACGCCTCAAGCACTGAGATGCAGTGCCTTAGACCACTGCGCCACTCGGGCTTGCAAGGCACCCCCTTTTCCTCCAAACAATGGTCATTATGGCCAAACAGTTCTATTTTTGTTTCATCAGACCAGGACATTTCTCCAAAAAGTACGATCTTTGTCCCCATGTGCAGTTGCAAACCGTAGTCTGGCTTTTTTATGGCGGTTTTCGAGCAGTGGCTTCTTCCTTGCTGAGCGGCCTTTCAGGTTATGTCGATATAGGACTCGTTTTACTGTGGATATTGATGCTTTTGTACCTGTTTCCTCCAGCATCTTCACAAGGTCCTTTGCTGTTGTTCTGGGATTGATTTGCACTTTTCGCACCAAAGTACGTTCATCTCTAGGAGACAGAACGCTCCTTCCTGAGCGGTATGACGGCTGCGTCGTCCCATGGTGTTTATACTTGCGTACTATTGTTTGTACAGATGAACGTGGTACCTTCAGGCGTGATGAACCAGACTTGTGGAGGTCTACAATTTTTTTCTGAGGTCTTGGCTGATTTCTTTAGATTTTCCCATGATGTCAAGCAAAGAGGCACTGAGTTTGAAGGTAGGCCTTGAAATACATCCACAGGTACACCTCCAATTGACTCAAATTATGTCAATTAGCCTATCAGAAGCTTCTAAAAAATAATTTTCCAAGCTGTTTAAAGGCACAGTCAACTTAGTGTATGTAAACTTCTGACCCACTGGAATTGTGATACAGTGAATTATAAGTGAAATAATCTGTCTGTAAACAATTGTTGGAAAATGTACTTGTGTCATGCACAAAGTAGATGTCCTAACCGACTTGCCAAAACTATAGTTTGTTAACAAGATATTTGTGGAGTGGTTGAAAAACAAGTTTTAATGACTCCAACCTAAGTGTATGTAAACTTCTGCCTTCAACTGTAGTTGATTTTATTAAAACACATAGGGTGTGCCTATATAGAGAAAAATACACTTTACAAAAAAGAACAGACGACTCTAGGTCGACCAGTATTTTTTTTAGTCGAGGACAGCTCTAAATCTAGCTGACCTCAGACAAGCCTAGGGAATCGAGGTCAAGCCCTGCCTGCCAACAGCCCTTCATAATCGTCATACTCTACATTTACTATGGGAAGCTGTTAAACGCTCCATATAAAAACAGTCTACTCCTTTCAAAGTGATCTGTGACTGGTACTCTCAATCAATTTCATTGGTCATGACACGATCTAACACAAAGCAGACCTTTAAAAAAAGTAAGCCCTGATAGATAGTCTGTGCGCAACTTCATCTTGAATCTGAGAACCCTTTGAATCAAATGAACATGAAAAAGGCCCCTCCTTGTGTGAATGAGATAGCAACAGTAACTCTGATGCCTTTCCAAGCAGCTCACTCGGCACGCATAACAATCAATCACAAGTGCAACTCAAGCTGCAGTCAAACATGCAATCTTTGCATTTTAACATGTGTCTGGCTCCGGTGTAGGTTACGAGATTCATGGTGACAAGACAACTATACTTTTTGTGGGGATGCGTTTCCCCCTTGCTACTGACTAAGGAAGGTGTTGGGTTGTGTGAAAAAGCACACCCCAGCCAAGATGAGCACACCAGAGAAACTATTCTACAGTGATTCAGGCTGATCGCATGAGCAAAAAGTATAAAGTGTGTCTGTTTCAACTGAAAACACCTTGGGGCTAGATTCAGTGGGCCCCAAGTTTTCCCCACCTGAAAAGGCCCCTTCTCTGGTGGCCAGGGAAGGGCTTTGATGTTGTAGGGGTAATTCACTGCCATGTCACAGGTTCAGTGACTGATGGTGGGGATCGAGGAGATCAGATCCTGCCTTTGGTTTGCCTCGAGGGAAACGCTCCTGCAGGGCTTGAGAAGGAGCTGTGCAGGCCAAACATGGCAAGACATATTAAGATATCCAGCAGCGGGGTTACTGTAAGTCGCCTATGCAGCGATGACACAGATACGGCTAGTGAGTACTTTTGCAAGTGCGGTAATCAGGAATCGTAAGCAGACATCAAGGGTTGCAGAGAAATTTCTATCATTTTACTTTCAAGTGGCTGCATTTTTCTTGATTTCATAGGTGAAGTATACATATCGGTAGAGATGAAAAATGTAATGAGCAGCATTTCTTTCTTAACTAGCCAGCACATGGGTCCAGGGAGATTGTATTGTTTCATTAGATATGCACTTTGAATCTCATGCATCCTTCATCTTCAATATGAAACCAGAGGCTCTGTTGCATCATGGGAGCTTTGGCAGTTGGCGGCTACTCTCTGGACTCAGACTCAGCTAGGGAGCACCGATGGATGGCGTGTGTATCCCTGATAGCGCCTGTGCCATTGGCTGTGGAGTGTTACCGTGGTTACTGGACTGGTTATGTGGAGGCCCTCCTGTTCCCATGATGTTGAACTCTGACCTCCATAACCACCTAAAAACAAACACACTAACCGTTGAATATCTTTATAATCACATGAGACAATTAAGAAGGCAAAACTGCAAAAAAATCCCAGTCAGGCAGAGAGTAGGTTAGGTTATGAATGGGAAATTTGATTAGGAAACAATGGCAATGCTCAATTTTCATACCAGCAGCCTGGGGGGCGAATGGCTTTGCAAGAGTAGGCAGGGGAGCGATGGCGGGAACGCATCCATTGTCAATAAAAGACACAGAGGGGTTCTGTACATTGATGAAACTCTAGTCACTGCCCTTCCCACACATGGTCTCTGTTTCTGTGTTTGTGTGTGCAAAATCAGGGGGTTGAGAGGGGACCCATGCCAGGGCATGGAAAGGACACCCGGGTTGAGTCCGTAGGGCAGGGCAGTGCCAATCGCCTCCATGTTCAGTGCTTGTTCTACACTGTGTCACTCAACATTGTTATCTTACATTCTGGCACCACTGCAGAGTTGCTCATGCATGATGGTGTGAGAGACAGGCACGCACACATTGTGGCATTTGTACATCTAGCAACGATAGAGATTCAGGCTATTAATGTACATACAGTGCCTTCAGAAAGTATTCATACCCCTTGACTTATTCCACATTTTGTTGTGTTAGTCTGAATTCAAAATTGATTACATTGATTTATTTTCTCCCCATCTGCACGCCATACCCCATAATGACAAAGTGAAAACATGTTTTTAGAAACATTAGCAAATGTATTAAAAATGAATTTTCAGAAATATCTCATTTACATAAGTATTCACACTCCTTTGCTATGACACTCCAAATTGAGCTGAGGTGCATCCAATCATCTTTGAGATGTCACTACAACTTGATTGGAGTTCACCTGTGGCCAATTCAATTGTGAAATTATTTAGAAAGAAACACACCTGTCTATATAAGGTCCCACAGTTGACAGTTCATGTCAGAGCAGAAACTATACCATGAAGTCCAAGGAACTGTCTGTAGATCTCCGAGATAGAATTGTGATGAGGCATATATCTGGGGAAGGGCTTAAAACAATTTCTAGAGTGTTGAAAGTTTCCAAGAGCACAGTGGTCTCCATCATTGGGAAATGGAAAAAATATGGAACTACCCAGACTCTGCCTAGAGCTGGCCGTCCGACCAAACTGAGCAGCCGGAAAAGATTACCTTGGTCAGGGAAGTGACCAAGAATCCAATGACCATTCTGACAGAGTTCCTTGGCTGATATGGGAGAACCTGCCAGAAGGACCACAGGCTCTCTAGCACTTCACCAATCTGGGCTTTATTGTAGTGGCCAGACAGAAGCCCCTCTTGAGAAAAAGGCAAATGATAGCATGCCTGGAGTTTGCAAAAAGGCACGTGAAAGACTCTGAGAGCATAAGGTTTCAAGACTGGTCATTCAACTGAGACTGCTCTTCTCTGTGTCACGGAGGCTCTCCGCACTGCTAAAGCTAACTCTCTCTCCTCTGCTCTTGTCCTTCTAGACCTGTCTGCTGCTTTTGATACTGTGAACCATCAGATCCTCCTCTCCACCCTCTCCGAGCTGGGCATCTCCGGCGCGGCTCACTCTTGGATTGCGTCCTACCTGACCGGTCGCTCCTACCAAGTGGCGTGGCGAGAAGCTGTCTCCGCACCACGTGCTCTCACCACTGGTGTCCCCCAGGGCTCAGTTCTAGGCCCTCTCCTATTCTCGCTATACACCAAGTCACTTGGCTCTGTCATATCCTCACATGGCCTCTCCCTATCATTGCTACGCTGACGACACACAACTAATCTTCTCCTTTCCCCTTCTGATAACCAGGTGGCAAATCGCATCTCTGCATGTCTGGCAGACATATCAGTATGGATGACGGATCACCACCTCAAGCTGAACCTTGGCAAGACGGAGCTGCTCTTCCTCCCGGGGAAGGACTGCCTGTTCCATGATCTCGCCATCACGGTTGACAACTCCGTTGTGTCCTCCTCCCAGAGTGCGAAGAGCCTTGGCGTGACCCTGGACAACACCCTGTCGTTCTCCGCTAACATCAAGGTGGTTACCCGATCCTGTAGGTTCATGCTCTACAACATTCGGAGAGTACGACCCTGCCTTACACAGGAAGTGGCACAGGTCCTAATCCAGGCACTTGTCATCTCCCGTCTGGATTACTGCAACTCGCTGTTGGCTGGGCTCCCTGCCTGTGCCATTAAACCCCTACAACTCATCCAGAATGCCGCAGCCCGTCTGGTGTTCAACCTTCCCAAGTTCTCTCACGTCACCCCGCTCCTCCGCACACTCCACTGGCTTCCAGTTGAAGCTCGCATCTGCTACAAGACCATGGTGCTTGCCTACGGAGCTGTGAGGGGAACGGCACCTCCGTACCTTCAGGCTCTGATCAATCCCTACACCCAAACGAGGGCATTGCGTTCATCCACCTCTGGCCTGCTGGCTCCCCTACCTCTGCGGGAGCATAGTTCCCGCTCAGCCCAGTCAAAACTGTTCGCTGCTCTGGCACCCCAATGGTGGAACAAGCTCCCTCACGACGCCAGGACAGCGGAGTCACTCACCACCTTCCGGAGACATTTGAAACCCCACCTCTTTAAGGAATACCTGGGATAGGATAAAGTAATCCTTCTAACCCCCCCTTCCAGGCCAAATACAGGCAAACCCTTGATGAGCACCTGCTTCAGAGTGCAAATGACCTTAGACTGGGGCGAAGATTTACGTTCCAACAGGACAATGATCCCAAGCATACAGCCAAAGCAACGCTGGAATGGCTTCAGAACAAGAATGTGTAATAGGTCAAGAGGTATCAATACTTTCTGAAGGCACTTCTAGCAATTCTGATCTTAAATATGTTTTAAATGGCATTGTTTCAAAATAACACCAATGCACTACGATAACCATGCCCGCAATATCAGATGATCACTCTTGCACGACTCTAACATTGTGCAACCCTTTCAATTAATTATATCCCATGTTCTTTATCTAGGACAAGACATGTACATTTTAGTCATTTATCAGATGCTCTTATCCAGAGCAAGTGCATAAATGTTTTCGTACTGGTCCCCTGTGGGAATTGAACCAACAACCTTGGCATTGCAAGCGCCATGCTCTACCAACTGAGCCGCAACAAAATGGTCCAATTCACGCACTTATCAAGAGAACACTTATATTTTAGCAGACACTCTTATCAAGAGTGACTTACAGGAGCAATTATGGTTAAGTGCCTTGCTCAAGGGCACATCAACAGAGTTTTCACCTAGTTGGCTTGTGGATTCAAACCAGCGACCTTTCGGTTACTGGCCCAGTGCTCTTAACTGATAGGCTACCTGTCGCTCCCTGACCACACACACACCCACGGACATTACACTAAATGACCTACAGCCCATCTGTGTGTCCAAACTAGCCAAATAGTTTAAAAAACACAACATGTTCATTGTGTCATTCCAAGGGTGGCCGTTTAGAGCCACTAAAATAATACATTCACATTGTGGGCAGCCTTATAATGCACAGCACTCAAAGAGGAGGGGGAGAGAAAAGAGATAGAGAAAGACAAGGCCACGTTGACAAGAGGCTTCACAGCTGTGCAGCTCCCTGAAAGGGGATGGGGTGAGAGGGAGGGGGAAGACAATGCAGATGGGCTTGTCAAAACTCAAATGTATTGCCGGTCAAGCAGCGTACTGCAGTTTGCCCCAGTTAATTTGCATGGAAGATGGGTCAGGAAGAAGGGGTGGAAGGACGGAAAGAGCAAGGGAGCTGCTATTGGGCCGTTGTGTATAAATGCAGTAATTGTGAGCATGACACAGGGAGAGGGGGAAATATCTTGGCCGGGGATAATTTTTCACACTCTTAACACATTGTGCTTAACCTCATGGAAGAGCGAATATACAGAAATACATATCCTCATTGCGGCTCTCTGAGGAGAAATACATCTCCCTTGAAGGAAAATGCTCTGGAATCAGGTTAGGCCTATGTCTAATTCAGATTACACCCATGATTGGATAAGTGCAAACTGTTTACAGTGGGGAAAAAAAGTATTTAGTCAGCCACCAATTGTGCAAGTTCTCCCACTTAAAAAGATGAGAGAGGCCTGTAATTTTCATCATAGGTACACGTCAACTATGACAGACAAAATGAGAAAAAAATCCAGAAAATCACATTGTAGGATTTTTTTATGAATTTATTTGCAAATTATGGTGGAAAATAAGTATTTGGTCAATAACAACAGTTTCTCAATACTTTGTTATATACCCTTTGTTGGCAATGACACAGGTCAAACGTTTTCTGTAAGTCTTCACAAGGTTTTCACACACTCTTGCTGGTATTTTGGCCCATTCCTCCATGCAGATCTCCTCTAGAGCAGTGATGTTTTGGGGCTGTCGCTGGGCAACACGGACTTTCAACTCCCTCCAAAGATTTTCTATGGGGTTGAGATCTGGAGACTGGCTAGGCCACTCCAGGACCTTGAAATGCTTCTTCACGAAGCCACTCCTTCGTTGCCCGGGCGGGAGTGTTTGGGATCATTGTCATGCTGAAAGACCCAGCCACGTTTCATCTTCAATGCCCTTGCTGATGGAAGGAGGTTTTCACTCAAAATCTCACGATACATGGCCCCATTCATTCTTTCCTTTACACGGATCAGTCGTCCTGGTCCCTTTGCAGAAAAACAGCCACAAAGCATGATGTTTCCACCCCCATGCTTCACAGTAGGTATGGTGTTCTTTGGATGCAACTCAGCATTCTTTGTCCTCCAAACACAACGAGTTGAGTTTTTACCAAAAAAGTTATATTTTGGTTTCATCTGACCATATGACATTCTCCCCAATCCTCTTCTGGATCATCCAAATGCACTCTAGCAAACTTCAGACGGGCTTGGACATGTACTGGCTTAAGCAGGGGGGACACGTCTGGCACTGCAGGATTTGAGTCCCTGGCGGCGTAGTGTGTTACTGATGGTAGGCTTTGTTACTTTGGTCCCAGCTCTCTGCAGGTCATTCACTAGGTCCCCCCGTGTGGTTCTGGGATTTTTGCTCACCGTTCTTGTGATCATTTCGACTCCCAGGGGTGAGATCTGCAAGTGGAGCCCCCAGATCGAGGGAGATTATCAGTGGTCTTGTATGTCTTCCATTTCCTAATAATTGCTCCCACAGTTGATTTCTTCAAACCAAGCTGCTTACCTATTGGAGATTCAGTCTTCCCAGCCTGGTGCAGGTCTACAATTTTGTTTCTGGTGTCCTTTGACAGCTCTTTGGTCTTGGCCATGGTGGAGTTTGGAGTGTGACTGTTTGAGGTTGTGGACAGGTGTCTTTTATACTGATAACAAGTTCAAACAGGTGCCATTAATACAGGTAACGAGTGGAGGACAGAGGAGCCTCTTAAAGAAGAAGTTACAGGTCTGTGAGAGCCAGAAATCTTGCTTGTTTGTAGGTGACCAAATACTTATTTTCCACCATAATTTGCAAATAAATTCATAAAATATCCTACAATGTGATTTTCTGGAGAAAAAAAATCTCAATTTGTCTGTCATAGTTGACGTGTACCTATGATGAAAATTACAGGCCTCTCTCATCTTTTTAAGTGGGAGAACTTGCACAATTGGTGGCTGACTAAATATTTTTATCCCCCACTGTATATCAATGTGAATGCTATTGAAGCCATTCAATTACTTAGAACAATGTGGACTGCAAATGGATTCAAGTTAACATATTTAACAGAGATAGGTCTACATTTTGTTATTTTGTTTCTGCAAGCCATTTAACAAACTATAACGGACTAACATTGGAATTGGAGTTGATTCCAAGACAATACATAAAAGACCATAAATACACAACTTGAAGCAACCACATACACGACCACATCCGAGGGCTCTCGGAGTGTGGTGTCAGGAAAATAACCTCTCACTCAACGTCAACAAAACAAAGGAGATGCTCGTGGACTTCAGGAAACAGCAGAGGGAGTACCCCCCTATCCACATCGGCGGGACAGCAGTGGAGAAGTTGGAAAGTTTTAAGTTCCTCGGCGTACATATCACTGACAAACTGAAATGGTCCACCCACACAGACAGAGTGGTGAAGAAGGCCCAACAGCGTCTCAACCTCAGGAGGCTGAAGACATTTGGCCTGTCACCTAAAACCCTCACAAACCTTTACAGATGCACAATTGAGAGCATCCTGTCGGGCTGTATCACCTCCTGGTACGGCAACTGCACCGCCCACAACCGCAGGGCTCTCCAGAGGGTGGTGCGGTCTGCACAACGCATCACCAGGGGCAAATAACCTGCCCTCCAGGACACCTACAGCACCCGATGTCACAGGAAGGCCAAAAAGATAATCAAGGACAACTACCACCCGAGCCACGGCCTGTTCACCCCGCTATCATCCAGAAGGTGAGGTCAGTACAGGTGCATCAAAGCTGGGACCGAGAGACTGAAAAACAGCTTCTATCTCAAGGCCATCAGACTGTTAAACAGCCATCACTAGCACAGACAGGCTGCTGCCTACATACAGACTTGAAAATCACTGGCCACTTTAATAAATGGAACACTAGTCACTTTAATAATGCCACTTTAATAATGTTTACATATCTTGCATTACCCATCTCATATGTATATACTGCATTCTATACTATCTATTGCATCTTAGCCTATGCCGCTCTGACAATGACATTGCTCATCCATATATTTATATATTCTTATTCCATTCCTTTACTTAGATTTGTGTGTATTAGGTATTTGATGTGGAACTGTTAGATATTACTTGCTAGATATTGTTGCACTGTTGGATCTAGAAGCACAAGAATTTCGCTACACTCGCAATAACATCTGCTAACCATGTGTATGTGATCAATAAACTTGATTTGATTTACAGTGGCAAGAAAAAGTATGTGATTTCTGCATAAATTGGTCATGAAATTTGATCTGCTCTTCATCTAAGTCACAACAATAGACAAACACAGTCTGCTTAAACTAATAACAGACAAACAATTATACATTTTCATGTCTTTATTGAACACACTGTGTAAACATTCACAGTGCAGGGTGGGAAAAGTATGTGGAACCTTGAATTTAGTAATTGGTCCTCTGTAGCTCAGCTGGTAGAGCACGGCGCTTGTAACGCCAAGGTAGTGGGTTCGATCCCCGGGACCACCCATACACAAAAAATGTATGCACGCATGACTGTAAGTCGCTTTGGATAAAAGCGTCTGCTAAATTGCATATTATATTATATTAATAATTGGTTGACCCTCATTTGGCAGCAATAACCTCAACCAAACTTTTTCTGTAGTTGCGAATCAGACCTGCACAAAGGTCAGGAGGAATTTTGGACCATTCCTCTTTACAAAACTGTTTCAGTTCAGCAATATTCTTGGGATGTCTGGTGTGAACCGCTTTCTTGAGGTCATGCCACAGCATCTCAATCGGGTTGAGGTCCGGACTCTGACTGGGCCACTCCAGAAGGCGTATTTTCTTCTGTTGAAGCCATGATGCTCCCTCCAGCATACTTTACAGTGGGGATGAGGTTTTGATGTTGGTGTGCTGTGCCTTTTTTTCTCCACATATAGTCTTGTGTGTTCCTTCCAAAAAACTCAACATTAGTATTATCTGTCCACAGAATATTTTGCCAGTAGCGCTGTGCAACATCATGGTGCTCTTTTGCGATCTTCAGACGTGCAGCAATGTGTTTGTGGGGCAGCAGTGGCTTCTTCCGTGGTGTCCTCCCATGAACACCATTCTTGTTTAGTGTTTTACGTATCATAGACTCATCAACAGAGATGTTAGCATGTTCCAGAGATTTATGTAAGTCTTTAGCTGACATAGGATTCTTCTTAACCTCATTGAGCATTCTGCGCTGTGCTCTTGCAGTCATCTTTGCAGGACGGCCACTCCTAGGGAGCATAGCAACAGTGCTGAACCTTCTCCATTCATAGACAATTTGTCTTACCGTGGACTGATGAACATCAAGGCTTTTAAAGATACTTTTGTAACCCTTTCCAGCTTTATTCAAGTCAACAATTCTTAATCTTAGGTCTTCTGAGATCGATTTTATTCAAGGCATGGTTCACATCAGGCAATGCTTCTTGTGAATAGCATACTCAAATTGTGTGAGTGTTTTTTATAGGGCAGGGCAGCTCTAACCAACATCTCCAATCTCGTCTCATTGATTGGACTCCAGGTTAGCTGACTCCCAACTCCAATTAGCTTTTGGAGAAGTCACTAGCCTAGGGGTTCACCTACTTTTTCTAAACTACACTCTGAATGTTTAAATGATGTATTCAATATAGACAAGAAAAATACAATAATTTGTTTGTTATTAATTTAAGCACATGTTATTTTATGACCAATTTATGCAGAAATCCAGGAAATTCCAAAGGGTTCACATACTTTTTCTTGCCACTGTATTTCGCCATGGAGCACATTCTGATTGGCCAGTGAGGGGCCAAGCCTCGACACACCCAGAACTTGTTTACAGTGGCTTGCGAAAGTATTCAGGGTTTAGATCATTTGATTTATACAACATGCCTACCACTTTGAAGATGCAAAACACAGAAAATGTGAGCGTGCATAACTATTCTGTCACGGTTTCGGCCGAGGCTGCTCCTCCTCCTTGTTCGGGCAGGCTTCGGCGGTCGTCGTCTCCGAAGTACTAGCTGCCACCGTTCTATGTTTCATGTTCGTTTGGTTTTGTCTCTTTGTAACACCTGTCCCTTGTTTGTGTTTGATTGTGTTCCCTATTTAGTTTCGTTTGTTTGGGTCAGGTGTTATGCGTGATTGTATTTGTCAGCTTGCCTCCGAGGAGTTTGATCTCTCTCGTTTGTTGTAATTTTTCGAGAGTTCGCACTGCGTGCGCTTTTTCTTGTTTTCCGCACTGTGTGTTGTGCGTAATTGTTCGCGCCGCCCGGTTGGGTTGGCGACTCATTTTCCTGTATTGGATTTACTAAAGTCTGTTGAAGTCATCCTTGTTCCTGCGCTTGATTCCCTACACTCATCCACACACAGCACTCTGACATATTCACCCCTCCAAAGTCAATATTTTGTAGAGCCACCTTTTGCAGCAACTACAGCTGCAAGTCTCTTGGGGTATGTCTCTATAAGCTTGGCACATCTAGCCACTGGGATTTTTGCACATTCTTCAAGGCAAAACTGCTCCAGCTCCTTCAAGTTTGATGGGTTCCGCTGGTGTACAGCAATCTTTAAGTCATACCACAGATTCTCATTGGATTGAGGTCTGGGCTTTGACTAGGCCATTCCAAGACATTTAAATGTTTCCCCTTAAACGACTCGAGTGTTGCTTTAGCAGTATGCTTAGGCTCATTGTCCTGCTGGAAGGTGAACCACCATCCCAGCCTAAAATCTCTGAAAGACTGAAACAGGTTTCCCTCAAGGATTTCCCTGTATTTAACGCCATCCATCATTCCTTCAATTCTGACATAGCGTTTTCCTTGATGGCCAAAAAGCTCAATTTTAGTCTCATCTAACCAGAGTACTTTCTTCCATATGTTTGGGAAGTCTCTCACATGTCTTTTGGCGAACACCAAATGTGTTTGCTCATTTTTTTCTTTAAGCAATGTTTTTTTTCTACCCACTCTTCCTTAAAGCCCAGCTCTGTGGAGTGTATGGCTTAAAGTGGTCCTATGGACAGATACTCCAATCTCCGCTGTGGAGCTTTACAGCTCCTTCAGGGTTATCTTTGGTCTCTTTGTTGCCTCTCTGATTAATGCCCTCCTTGCCTGGTCTGTGAGTTTTGGTGGGCGGCCCTCTCTTGGCAGGTTTGTTGTGGTGGCATATTCTTTCCATTTTTTAATAATGGATTAAATGGTGCTCCGTGGGATGTTCAAAGTTTCTGATATTTTTTTATAACCCAACCCTGATCTGTACTTCTCCACAACTTTGTCCCTAACCTTTTTGGAGAGCTCCTTGGTCTTCAGGGTGCCGCTTGCTTGGTGGTGCCCCTTGCTCAGTGGTGTTGCAGACTCTGGGGCCTTTCAGAACAGGTGTATATATACTGAGATCATGTGAAAGATCATGTGACACTTGCACCAGATCTTATTTATGGGCTTCATAGCAAAAGGGGTGAATATATATGCACGCACCACTTTTCCGTTATTAATTTTTTTGAATTTTTTTAAACAAGTAATTTTTTGCATTTCACTTCACCAATTTGGACTATTTTGTGTATGTCCATTACATTAAATCCAAATAAAAATCAATTTAAATTACAGGTTGTAATGCAACAAAATAGGAAAAACGGCATGGGGATGAATACTTTTGCAAGGCACTATTCATCAAAACCCAGCCCTTTTGCACCAACGCCAGCAAGTGCGCCAATAATTGTGATAGTGAAAATAGCACAAATATTTCTGACACACACCTGAACCTATAGCGCTACCGCCTGCGCTTAGATTTACCATTGTGTTAGGTTTGTTAAAATAGAGCCCTTAGTGCTGGATAATTAAACCAATTAGACAATCTGGACTGGAAAGCATCGGCTAGGCCTGCTGACACACGTCAAAGGACCCACACTGGTTTCTAGGAACCGTGTCCTGTCTAAGCCTCTCTTACCAGTAAGGTCAGGTCCTGTGAATGGGAGAACGCTTTAAGCCCTACTAACCCTGTCCTGCCATGTTAGGAACCTTGTATTGGGATGGGCAGCCCACCCTCATGACCACCACCTCTGTGCCCTTCCCAATATTCACCACTGTGTCCCCCACGTCAAGCCCAATCACAGCTTGCTGGGTGTGAGGCATACAGTAAGCCCCCTGCAAGGCTCCTGTACCCAAGCCGTTATAGTTACAGTAGAACACACATATCAAGATCCAGTCACTTCCCAGTCCCATGTCCATCTCGCGTTTTTCTTTCAACATGGTGCAGTAGTGAATGTCCCCTGTATATCTCGTGTGCCTCTTTCAACATGGTGCGTCTCTTTCAACATGGTTTCAACATGGTTCTGTTAGCAACACATAGTTACTGTTCTCTGCTAATATCATCAGGGGAGTTGATTTCACCTTAAATACAATTTACAAGGTTGAAATGTATTCCGTGGGTCCCACTGTAGGTCTGCAAGCTAAGAGGGGGGCGGCAACAGGTGCCTGGCAACAGCTGGGGTGTGATACAGGCCGAACTGCATCCATTCACATTGTAACACCAGAGACCAGGGGCGAGGAGCTAGCATCGGGGGCTGAACGCGATTAGTGCCTGGTGCCCATCCTGGCCCATTCAGCGCTGTTTAGCGGACATAACACATGCGATTCAGGGATTACTCCGTGCAGGACAGGGGAGGAAATCAAGGGGCTGTATGAAGAAGAGAGGAAAGGAGGGAGAAAGGAGGAGTATCAAAGTGGGAAAGAAGGGGAATGAGCCATGAGGCCAATCTAACTCTCTCCATAATTAAAGTAGACAGCTACTATGTGCTGCCATGTCATTAAAACATGGGTCCTCTGAGTTCACAGTCACAGCATAAAAGCTGGAAGACAAGTCAGAATACCACAACTTTGATCTTTGATTCCACTGCATGAATAGTTCAAGACTCAAACTTCCATTCATTCCATTGGAGAACTTGGTTTGAAACAAGATAAACACTAGATAATACATCAAAGTTCTGTCGCACATTTACATGTGCGCTCATATCGATACACAGGCATGTCATAGCATCTATCAACAGCAAAAATAGGTGATAACACGACCAAAGTACTATTAATAGAGTTAGCATCCGAAATAGCACAACAGCTTTGTTGGAATTGATTTTTTTGTCTATTTATACGAACACATACACCCCCGACACACATACAACACACAGACAGCCAATGTCTCCCTAGAGAGCTAGCACTCATCAAGACCGTCTGGTTCCACTGATGTCCCGTTCAGAGACATTGATTGGCCCCATTAAAACAACAGTGACATAAGAGACAACAACAACAGAGATTTATAGCACACCCCTAGAGAGGAGAGAGAGAGAGAGAGAGAGAGAGAGAGAGAGAGAGAGAGAGAGAGAGAGAGAGAGAGAGAGAGAGAGAGAGAGAGAGAGAGAGCACATCCCCAAATGCCCAGCATACCCTCCTCCTCACACAATCACATCTGATTCCCACTGACAGGCCCAGGCAGATGGGCTCAAACACAAACATACACACAAATCCATTGAGGCGCAAAGAGGATTTGGGAGCTATCTGTGGGTTGGAGATGTAATAAAAAAAGAGAGTGTGTGTCTCCTCTCCATGGATTTGTCAGTGTGTGTCTTTCTGTGTGTGCAAGGGTGTACGTTTTAGTACTGAGTGAGTAGCAGTGCTATATGTATGTGCTCTCTCTCTCTCTTTCTGGCCCCTCCATGTGAAGTCACATTCCCTCTGCAGATACTATGAGAGGGAGAGAAAGAGAGAAAGAGAGAGAGAGAGAGAGAGAGAGAGAGAGAGAGAGAGAGAGAGAGAGAGAGAGAGAGAGAGAGAGAGAGAGAGAGAGAGAGAGAGAGAGAGAGAGAGAGAGAGAGAGAGAGAGAGAGAGAGAGAGAGAGAGAGGGAGAGAGTAAAGAGGGAGAGAGAAATAAAGAGGGAGAGAGAAATAAAGAGGGAGAGAGAGAGAAAGAGAGAGAGAAAGAGGGAGAAAGGGATGGAGAAAGAAAGGAAGAAAACTAGGGAAAAAACTAGGAAAATAAGCTCGGTTGTGGAGGGTGGGGAGTCCATAACCTATAGCAGGGTTTCCGTTAGCCGGTAATAGACGTTTTTTGACAAAAATAAATAAATGAAAAGCTGATGAATAAAATTGCCGCCGGCCAATTGTCCAGGAGAAGAAAAAAGATCCCATAGCAAAATAATGCATTTTAGCCTATTCATTGATTGAAATACTAGTCGATGTAGCGTGAGAGCTGCTGATACAGCTCAAACAGCTGTTTGTTGCTGCTGGAGTGAAATGTGCTTTAATAACAATCATTGCCCAACAATTCTAAAGGCAATCGTGTAAAAAACAACAACAATGGCCACGATTAAAAAGAGCTTCTATTTTTATTTCTCAGTTGGAAATTTAAGCTCGCTTCCCATTCACCATTCAAGTGCATAGGCAACTAGGCAGGCTTCAGCGAGTCACACACCACTTTGCAATGAGCTGGAGGCAGTATGCATTTTGAAAACATATACTTAATTGGTTGAAACCAGAATGTTTTACTACATATTATGAGGCATGTCTTACCTTGCTTCAAACGTGCAGGCAATTATTTTATTAAGATATATGCCATTGAAACCAGTAGCCTTTTTCTCGAATTGTTCTATTGATTTTCTTTCTTTCGTTGTCCAGTAGCCAAAAGCACAATCCTAGTCATATTAGCAACCCATGCTAGTTGTTACATATTAGATTGTTTCCCTTCTTTCTAAATTTCTAATGGACATTTTCTCAGTCACATGAAACCTCTCTGACGACGATTGTTTTCCTGTTAACTGCATTATGGAACAAACATTCACATGTAGTCTACTGCCTTGTGCGTATTGCCAAACTTATAAAGTGAAGAAATAATAGTTTATCAACATTTTGTGCTAAACGTTCTGATCTGTTGCATCAGCCTCATTGGTTTTAAACAGGTGTATTTATGTAGCCTAGGCCCACTGGTTGGATTGATTTGGGATCTATCGTCCCATAACTGTCCCAGAGTCAGTTTGGAATAGGCTATTTCTTTCTCAACAAGCTGACCAATAGAATAGGTCAACTTTTCTACTATGGGGGATAGTAGATTGACATACTACACTTTATATGACTAGAGATATTAGCAGAATCATTTTTAATTCGACAAAAATTACAGGGTAGCCTACTCTGCTGACACTGACAAACAGATCAATAGAAACGACGTTGTCTGATCCATATTTTAGGCCTATGAAAAGGGGAGACAATATGACGTCCATCTAACCTGGAGGAGGAATTATTGTCCAAAACAAACAAAAGTTGCACTGACCCAATGATAAAGACAGTGCATATGCACACTCACTGGGGATATGGCCGATGTTCTCCGCTGGTGCCAATAAGATCGCTCAATTAAGTTGAGAATTTTTATAACTAAAAGACAGATTGGAGTCTTTTCATTGTCTTCTCTTTACAAGCAATAACCATTTGTTTTCCAAACTGTTTTTCCCCAATTGTATTTTTAAATATTGCAATATGCCTGACTGGGTCTCTCTAATTTTCACTGACAGTCGCAACTCAACAATCATCTATTTGGTACAGTATTTGCCACGCGCTCTGCCCAAATTGCGAGCCCTTCCGACAGTAGGTTATGCGATTTAAAACGATCCACAGGTTTTTTTAACCAAATCATGCTTTCTGGTGTAGTAGCCTATTTTGAATGATTTTTATTTATTTATAGACAGGAGTAAGCTAATTAGGCTATATAATTTTGGCAACTTAATTCAATTTACTTTAGGGAAAGCTTAGCTTCCCCTAGCCTTATGGACATCTTCAAATTGCTCATCGGAATTCGGTAAGAATGACGCACGCCATTGCATTCCGAGTTGCATGTTCTGTTAAGATGAATTACCATAAACGAAATGTGATTTCTGTCATTCTGAGAACCGTGGGTGGATGCCCTAATCAGGTTACGCAACCACTGCATAAATTAAAATGCTGCCGGTCAAATGTCCGGCGCCACATTAACGGAAACTCTGCCCTATAGACACAGACATTTTGTTCTGCATAGTTATGGGCCTGTCGCTGCTGCTGAGATATATTATCTGTATTCATTATATTAAGGCCACATCGTAATAATAGCATACTTTCCTTCCAGAACCATGGGAGAAAAGACATGGACAAACCCTTATTTGTGTTAGCTCAGCTCCAATCCCACTGCTAGCCACCCTCTGTGTGTGTGTGTGTGTTTGTTGTGTGAGAGCATCTGTGAGTGTGTGTGTAAGTTTATGTACTATTCTGAGCATATGTGTGTATGTGTGAGTGTTCATGTGTAATGTACACGATTTATTTACCATGACATGGTACTGCAGTACAATGCCAGGCTCTGGCGTAATGCGTCTCTCTTTGGCAGGCCTGTCTGCCTGCCAGGCTGTTTGTTTCTCTGGCCCAGACCCAGGCCACTAGAGGGGAGAATGGCCGCTGCCTGTTTGTCTATGTGCTCTAATGTTTAAAGGCATTGTCCTTGTGGAGAGGCGACACCAATGGATCTATACCATGAACAGAGGGGGCTTTATCGGGTAAAGTCACAAGCCTGCCTTTGTCTTTCAGATCGTTGGTGGGGTTATGGCCTCCTTTAGCCTTTAGCATGTGTGATAGGGAGAAGGAGTTGAGGGATGGAGGGAGTGGGGGGTGTTGAAGGAGAGCCAACATCGGAGAGTTGGTAGCATGCAGGGCCATGAGACTGAAACATTGTCCGTTTACAGACCCCCAGAGCCAATAACATCTCTTCATGAATGAGGAGTTCAAGGCTAATCCAGTTCGAGGGATACAAAAATACTAGGTTAATGACAGCTCTCTACAAATAGGGTACATCATAAAGAAAAGCTAAGGTGGCTAAAGGGTCACTGCTGAGCCCTAAAACGTAAAGGTCATCTAGGTATTCCTAGAAGCCACAAAACTGCTCGCTACAATTACAATAAATCTGATTATGTATACCTTTCTGCTCACCAGGCAGCAATTCATGAATGATAGGGGGATAGAGCTACAGTACCGCGGAATAGTGTACCTGGCCTGTCCTCACTTGAACCTGCCATTGAGCAGCAATTGGTTCTAAAAATAGGCTGTACTGCACACAGTGACTGACTGGGAAGGCGATGCTGTTCCAAAAGTGTAAAAGCCCAGTAATAAATTATAGCACAGTGAGAAATGGAGCCTAATCATCTAAGCAGGGATGTTATCAAATGAATGAGGTCTAGTTTTGAGTCAGGTGTTGTTTTGGGAATTGGTAAATATATACTAACTGCCTTCATGGCAATGGCCTGGTGTAAGTTGTTAAAAGATAGGCCTACTACCAATCCATTTCAAATGAGCCGTCTTTGTCTAATGAAAGCAGAACAAAAATAAAACATTTACTAGAGATAACAATTATGTACCCTACCATTCAAAAGTTTGGGGTCACTTAGAAATGTCCTTGTTTTCAAAAGAAAAGCAATTTTTTTGTCCATTAAAATAACATCAAATTGATCAAAAATACAGTGTAGACATTGTTAATGTTCTAAATGGCTATTGTAGCTGGAAACGGCTGATTTTTAATGGAATATCTACATAGGCGTACAGAGGCCCATTATCAGCAACCATCAGTCCTGTGTTCCAATGGCACGTTGTGTTTGCTATTCCAAGTTTATCATTTTAAAAGGCTAATTGATCATTTGAAAACCCTTTTTCAATTATGTTAGCACAGCTGAAAACTGTTGTGCTGATTAAAGAAGCAATAAAACTGGCCTTCTTGAGACTAATAAAATCAAATCAAATCAAATGTTATTTGTCACATACACGTGTTTAGCAGATGTTATAGCAGGTGTAGCGAAATGCTTGTGCTTCTAGCTCCGACAGTGCAGTAATATCTAACAAGTAATATCTAACAATTGTACTACTCCCTTCACAAAACAGCGCAAACTGGCTCTAACCAGAATAAAAAGAGGAGTGGGAGGCCCCGGTGCACAACTGAGCAAGAGGACAAATACATTAGAGTGTCTAGTTTGAGAAACAGACGCCTCACAGGTCCTCAACTGGCAGCTTCATTAAATAGTACCCGCTAAACACCAGTCTCAACGTCAACAGTGACGAGGCGACTCCAGGATACTGACCTTCTAGGCAGAGTTGCAAAGAAAAAGCTATATCTCAGACTGGCCAATAAAAATTAAAGATTAAGATGGGCAGTCTGAGATATGGCTTTTTCTTTGCCTAGAACTCTGCCTAGAAGGTCAGCATCCCCAAGTTCTTTGTTTCTGGCCATTTTGAGCCTATAATCGAACCCACAATTGCTGATGCTCCAGATACTCACCGCGCTATCATCCAGAAGGCGAGGTCAGTACAGGTGCATCAAAGCTGGGACCGAGAGAATGAAAAACAGCTTCTATCTCAAGGCCATCAGACTGTTAAATAGCCATCACTAGCACATTAGAGGCTGCTGCTGCCTATTGAAATCACTGGCCACTTTAAGAAATGGAACACAAGTCACTTTAATAATGTTTACATATCTTGCACTACTCATCTCATATGTATCTACTGCATTCTATTCTATAATATTCTACTGTATCTTAGTCCATGCCGCTCTGTCATTGCTTGCCCATATATGCATATATTCTTAAATTCCATTCTTTACTAGTTTTGTGTGTATTGGGTATATGTTGTGAAATTGTTAGATATTACTTGTTAGATATCACTGCACTGTCGGAGCTAGAAGCACAAGCATTTTGCTACACCCGCTATAACATCTGCTAAACACGTATATGTGACAAATAACATTGATTTGATTAGTCTCAAGAAGGCCCGTTTTATTGCTTCTTTAATCAGCACAACAGTTTTCAGCTGTGCTAACATAATTGCAAAAGGGATTTCAAATGATCAATTAGCCTTTTAAAATGATAAACTTGGATTAGCAAACACAACGTGCCATTGGAACATAGGACTGATGGTTGCTGATAATGGGCCTCTGTATGGCTATGTAGATATTCCATTAAAAATCAGCCGTTTCCAGCTACAATAGCCATTTACAACATTAACAATGTCTACACTGTATTTCTGATCAATTTGATGTTATTTTAATGGACAAAAAAATTGCTTTTCTTTCGAAAACAAGTACATTTCTAAGTGACCCCAAACTTTTGAACGTTAGTGTAGATATACAGGTACATTAGCATGGATATTGATTGAGATAGATATTCAACTGGAGAAGCAGCGGCTGGGTGAATCATTTCTAGATGATCTGTACTGGTCAGGCCTGACAAAGGCACGGTAGCCAAAATTCTCCAGCTGATCTCGCCTAAGTTCATCATTAAGTCAAGCTCTTTCCCTCCTCCTCACCGGATAACCACAACAACAATCAAGTAGGGCTGGCAGGGGAACAAACACGTGGATGACGGCACAGCGTTGACATTGGCAGTCTCCCCAAACCATGATTCCCTTAGTAACTGTCCCAAAACAAAGCATGGAGTGGGTTAGGGGGGAGGGGGAGGTGGGAGTGGGAGTGGGGGGCAGAGGGTGAGCACCTCACACTCGTAATTGGATATCACAAAATAAAATACATGTTTTGCTATTGGCTTACACAATAAGTCTTTATGACCCAGAGCATTAGGTAGAGATGGCAAGATTGACATCCCGAAGACATATGTTATCACAAAAAGCAGGTACAACTGCGAGACATAAAAAGACCCAAGCCGTATGACCATCTGATGCAATACCATCCAAGGCAGTGTAATATAATGATATAATGTACATTCAATGCCAGGTCCTCTTTTGACCTCACCCTTTCCCAGTCCCCTACCACTCACAAGGCAGGCAATGCACTTTACCTCATCTTTACTAGATGGTGTTCGCCTACTAATCTCACTGCAACCCCCCTCCAGGTCCCTGATCACTACTTTGTTTCCTTTTCTCTCTCCCTCTCCTCCAACCCTACCCATTCAGCCTCACCCACTACTCTCTCCTCTTCTATCCTATCATCTCTCCCTTCTGTTAAATCCAATCTACCTCCTGTCTCCTGATTCTGCCTCTTCGACCCTACTCTCCTCCCTTTCCGCATCCTATGACTCGCACTGTCCCCTTTCCTTCCGGCTGACCCTGCCCTCCCCTCCTGCTCTGTGGCTGAGTGACTCACTGAGACATCACAGAACAGGGCTGCGGGCAGCTGAGCAAAAATGGAAGAGAATTAAACTTCCAGACCTATCATCCTTTCACTCCCTCCTCTTTACCTTCTCTTCCTCTGTATCCACTGCTAAAGCCACTTTCTATCACTCTAACCCTAGGAAACGCTTTGCAAACTTCTCCTCCCTCCTTAATCCTTCATTTCCTTTCTATCCCTTTTCCCTCTCTGCAGACGACTTTGTCAAGCACTTTTAAAATAAGGTCAACATCCGCTCCTCAATCACTCAGCCTATTGAGTCCACTGGTCCCAGTCACACAGAATTGCCAAGAGCGTGCAAAACTGTCATCAAGGCAAAGGGTGGCTATTTGAAGAATCTCAAATATAAAATATATTTTGATTTGTTTAACACTTTTTGGTTACTACAGTGAGGGAAAAAAGTATTTGATACGTTTGCCCACTGACAAAAGAAATGATCAGTCTATAATTTTAATGGTAGGTTTATTTGAACAGTGAGAGACAGAATAACAACAAACAAATCCAGAAAAACGCATGTTATAAAAATTTTATGAATTGATTTGCATTTTAATGAGGGAAATAAGTATTTGACCCCCTCTCAATCAGAAAGATTTCTGGCTCCCAGGTGTCTTTTATACAGGTAACGAGCTGAGATTAGGAGCACACTCTTAAAGGGAGTGCTCCTAATCTCAGCTTGTTACCTGTATAAAAGACACCTGTCCACAGAAGCAATCAATCAATCAGATTCCAAACCCTCCACCATGGCTAAGACCAAAGAGCTCTCCAAGAATGTCAGGGATAAGATTGTAGACCTACACAAGGCTGGAATGGGCTACAAGACCATCGCCAAGCAGCTTGGTGAGAAGGTGACAACAGAAACACAGAAACAGAAAAACAAAAGAACTGTCAATCTCCCTCGGCCTGGGGCTCCATGCAAGATCTCACCTCGTGGAGTTGCAATGATCATGAGAACGGTGAGGAATCAGCCCAGAACTACACGGGAGGATCTTGTCAATGATCTCAAGGCAGCTGGGACCATAGTCACCAAGAAAACAATTGGTAACACACTATGCCGTGAAGGACTGAAATCCTGCAGCGCCCGCAAGGTCCCCCTGCTCAAGAAAGCACATATACAGGTCCGCCTGAAGTTTGCCAATGAACATCTGAATGAGGAGAACTGGGTGAAAGTGTTGTGGTCAGATGAGACCAAAATCGAGCTCTTTGGCATCAACTCAACTCGCCGTGTTTGGAGGAGGAGGAATGCTGCCTATGACCCCAAGAACACCATCCCCACCGTCAAACATGGAGGTGGAAACATTATGCTTTGGGGGTGTTTTTCTGCTAAGGGGACAGGACAACTTCACCGCATCAAAGGGACGATGGACGGGGCCATGTACCGTCAAATCTTGGGTGAGAACCTCCTTCCCTCAGCCAGGGCATTGAAAATGGGTAGTGGATGGGTATTCCAGCATGACAATGACCCAAAACACACGGCCAAGGCAACAAAGGAGTGGCTCAAGAAGAAACACATTAAGGTCCTGGAGTTGCCTAGCCAGTCTCCAGACCTTAATCCCATAGAAAATCTGTGGAGGGAGCTGAAGGTTCGAGTTGCCAAACGTCAGCCTCGAAACCATAACGACTTGGAGAAAATCTGCAAAGAGGAGTGGGACAAAATCCCTCCTGAGATGTGTGAAAACCTGGTGGCCAACTACAAGAAACGTCTGACCTCTGTGATTGCCAACAAGGGTTTTGCCACCAAGTACTAAGTCATGTTTTGCAGAGGGGTCAAATACTTATTTCCCTCATTCAAATGCAAATCAATTTATAACATTTTTGACATGCGTTTTTCTGGATTTTTTTGTTGTTATTCTGTCTCTCACTGTTCAAATAAACCTACCATTAAAATTATAGACTGATCATGTCTTTGTCAGTGGGCAAACGTACAAAATCAGCAGGGGATCAAATACTTTTTTCCCTCACTGTACATGATTACATATGTGTTATTTCATAGATTTGATGTCTTCACTATTATTCTACAATGTAGAAAATGGTAAAAAATAAAGAAAAACCTTTGAATGAGTAGGTGTTCTAAAACCTTTGACCGGTAGTGTATATTTTTTGTATACTGTAGAATACTATAGTAAATACTACAGTATTATCCACCAAAAAACACTGTAGTAAATACTACAGAAATGTCTGCAAAAACACTACAGTCTGCAAAAACACTACATTTTTAAAAACTATAGTAAAAACTACAGTATTTAATTTGCATATTTCCTGCCCATTCCCCTCCCCCATATCCCAATTTGTGCCACCCATAACTGAGAAACCAACATGCCAAGTATAGACCATATATATTGTGCTTGCTACAGGTTATAGGAAAGAGTAGAAGCTCTTAACTGTCTGTTCAGAATCCAGTCCTACCTATAGTATATACTACCATTTTTTTTTACAACAGTATTTATACTAAAATAAACTGTAAATTCTACAGTATACTACAGTGAATACAATAGTATTCCTACGATAGTATAGACTACATATTTGTTTCATGTTGGAGACCTCATGCGCCGATACTGTCTTCCCATCGGTAAGGGAGTGGACAGCTCGTGGCTGAGGTGTGTAGGGTCCTTGTTGATGTTGCGGGACTTCCTCAGGCACCAATTCAAGTAGATGTCCTGGATGGGTGGGGACACTGCCCCAGTGATGTACTGGGCCACTTTCACCACCCGCTGGAGGGCCTTGCGATCGTGGACGGAGCAATTCTCGTACCAGGCCATGATGCAACTGGTCAGGACGCTCTCAATGGTGCAGCGGTAGTATTTGGAAAGGAGCCGGGGTGGCATGCCAAATTTATTCTGCTGCCACAGGAAGTAAAGGCGCTGTTGTGCCCTCTTGACAAGAGTGGTGGTCTTGTTGGTCCATGTCAAGTCATAGGTGATGTGGACGCAGAGTGACTTAAAACTGCTGACTCTCTCTACTGCAGTCCCGTGGATCGGGGCATGTTGCCTCCTCTGCTTCCTGAAGTCAACAATCAACTCCAGTGTTTTGCTGACGTTCAGGGAGAGGTTGTTGTCCTAGCACCACAATGCCAGTTCACTTACATCCTCCCTATAGGCTGACTCGTCGTTGTTGGTTATCAGGCCTACAAACTTAATTATGGAGTTGGTGTCGTGCAAAGCCACGCAGTCGTGGGTGAACAAGACACACCTCTGGGCACCTGTGTTAAGAGTCAGTGTGGAGGAGGGGTAGTTGACAATCCTCACAACCTGTGGTCTGCCCATCAGGAAGTCCAGGATCCAGTTGCAGAGGGTAGTGTCCAGACCCAGGGCTCTGAGCTTGATGACGTGCTTAGAGGGAACAACAGTGTTGAATGCTGAACTGTAGTCAATGAACAGCACACACATACACTCTTAGGAAAAAGGATTCAAAAAGGGTTCTTCTGTCCCCATAGGAGAACCATTTTTGGTTATGTGCCAGCTGGGTTGCTTCTTCCCAGCAAGCCCACATCAAGCACATCTGGTCCGCACATGCCTCCCTTGAAGAACAGCCACAACAATGGACAAAAGCCCAATGGAGAAGTTTGCAGTGCAGGGATGAAGGGATGAAGGTATGGAGGAGTGGAGGGATGGAGGGAGGGGCTGTGGGCAGTGCCGCGGCCAAACTCAGTAAATCATTACGGTAATGTGCAGCAGGCCTGCCATCTGAGCATCACACACTGCTGGGAGCCCCAGAGGCTGCCCGGCTAACTAACACTGGGCCCGCAGAGGAGCTACAAACACACGTAACATTGTACACATGTGGGAATACATAAACACACACACACACGCACATTCACAATGGTACTCACAAACGCACACACACATAAAACGCATCCACATCCACACACAAACACACAAACGCGTATGCATGCACACACGCACAGACACACACATACACACACATACACAGAAGCACTCAAAATGCACGCAAACCTCCTTTAGACCTCTGGTCCATATTACCACTGTGTCAACAGATAAGAATTTATCAATTAGGGCTTTGTTCATTGACATAATGGCTGGTGAGTTTAAGGGCTGCTGGTTCTTCCTTCTTAAAGTGATAAGTGCCACTAAGCAAGGTCTCTTCAAATGCGATCCTCCTTACTTCAAAATAACAGACACTGAGAGAGAGAAACAGAAAGAGAGATAGAGAGAGAGGGAGAGAGAGAGAGTGAGAGACAGAGAGGAAAGAGTCGGACGGAAGGGTCATGTGGAGGTAGACGATAAAAATAGAAGCTGACAGGCCAGGGGGAAGAAGAGGAGGAGGAGTGTGATCCTCTGTTCAACAAAAGCATTGCTCCACAGACAACATCTGTATAACACATTTTTTCATTCTAATTTGTCTTTTTTTCTCTCTCTCGTCTCCAGTAGAAGACAGAGCAGGATGCAGGGACAAGACCAGAGGCAGGGGAGCTACAGAGGAGAGTGGAGCAGAGAGGGGTACTGTACTAGAGGAAGCCTCCAAATCACACGCAGATGTACACACACACACACACACACACACAGGCAAAAACAAACGCGCACATACCAACATTCCCCAGCCCACCCAATAAATGTCAAACCTTCAGCAGAAAAGATACACACACACACACACACACGGGACACCGGACACGGGTGAGCTCACCAGTACACCAATTGAAAGAGCAGTAGAGGATGACTCATAGGGAGGTGGGGGTTAGGGTTAGGGGAAGGGGACAGATCAAAAGTGGTCACTTGGAAATCGATGGCGGGTAAGAAAGACAGAAAGACAGATAAACACAGAGGGTGGTCATAGAGAGAAAAAAGGAGTAGAAAGGGTGGAAGGAGGGATGGAGGGAGGGGCTGTGGGCAGTGCCGCGGCCAAACTCAGTAAATCATTACGGTAATGTGCAGCAGGCCTGCCATCTGAGCATCACACACTGCTGGGAGCCCCAGAGGCTGCCTGGCTAACTAACACTGGGCCCGCAGAGGAGCTACAAACACACGTAACATTGTACACATGTGGGAATACATAAACACACACACACACGCACATTCACAATGGTACTCACAAACGCAAACACAAAACACATCCATACACACACCCAAACGCGCACGCTAGGGCTGTCCCCGACAAAAAATTCACATTGGTCGACCGAGAGTCATCTGTTCTTTCAACCAATCGATTGGTCAGAATTTTTAAACGTGGATTTTTCCATATGTAGACACAACCTATGTTTGAATAAAATCAACTATACTGAAAAAATATATAAATTCAACACGCAACAATTTCAATAATTTTACTCAGTTACAGTTCATATAAGGAAATCAGTCAATTGAAATAAATTAATTAGGCAAGACCTAGCAAGGGCGCAGCCATGAGTGGGCTTAGGAAGGCATCAGCCCACCCACTTCGGAGCCAGGCCCACCCACTGGGGAGCCAGACCTACCCACTTGGGATCCAGGCCTTCCCACTGGGGAGCCAGGCCCAGCCAATCAGAATGAGTTTTTCCCCACAAAAGGGCTTTATTACAGACAGAAATACTCCATAGTTTCATCAGCTGTCCGGGTGGCTGGTCTCAGACGAGGTCCTGGGCTGGCGTGGTTACACGTGGTATGCGGTTGTGAGGCCGGTTGGACGTACTGCCAAATTCTCTAAAATGACGTGGGAGCTGGCTTATGGTAGAGAAATGAACATTAAATTATCTGGCAACAGCTCTGGTGGACATTCCTGCATTCAGCATGCCAATTGCACACTCCCTCAAAACTTGAGACATCTGTGGCATTGTGTTGTTTGACAAAACTGCACATTTTAGAGTGGCCTTTTATTGTCCCCAGCACAAGGTGCTCCTGTGTAATGACCATGCTGTTTAATCAGCATCTTGATATGCCACACCTGTCAGCTGGATGGATTATCTTGGCAAAGGAGAAATGCTCACTATCAGGGATGTAAACAAATTTGTGCATAAAATTGGATATAAATAAGCTTTTCGTGCGTACGGAACATTTCTGGGATCTTTTATTTCAGCTCATCAAACATGGGTCCAACACTTATATTTTTCTTTACTATATATGTAGGCTACTGAGCTTGTTTGATGCGTTAAGCACTGCGATTAAAAATTAAGAAACACTAATTACTAAAGAGCGAGCCAGAGATCAATATAGCCTAACCAGAAGAAAAAAACCTGTTCCCGACCCTCCTCCTCCCACTGCCCGCTGCTGCTGGATCCCGTTGCCTGCTGCTGCTGGCCTTTGCAGATTCTGCAGTTATATTCCTCCTGAAATTGCCGGTAATAGGCTACACCAGCAGTTGGCAACCTTTTCCATTTGGAGTGCCAAGTTATCCTACCATTTCTACTGATCTGCGTGCCAGTTATGGTTTTCATATTCACATTTTGTGGAACAGTTTAATTTCATTTATAATAAAGTATTCATATCTCAAAATCAATTTCATGTGGTTAATACAAATTCTAAATGAAAATGATACAAATCTAAAAGTAACTTCTATTGCCATTGCCAATATGTAAAAATAGCCTACATAAAGCCAACAAATAAAAACATTGCAGCCCGTAAGTAGAAACTATCCTGATGAAAATAAATATCCTATGAATCACATTGGCTATGCATGACCTGTCTGCAATTAACTTGAAACATTCTATTAACTATTGTAATAACTTGGTCCGAAGAGTTTTCTGCGCCAGTGAGCTCCGGACAGACAGACACAGCTGTAGGCTATTTTGCACAAGAGATAAGAAGTAATCAGGTAGGCCTATTTTATGACGATTCCACCGGTCAGAGCATTAATTTATTTTCCCCTTTCATGCTGACTGGTAATCGAAAGGGAGAGAGCTGAAAATATTTTTCTAAATGGCTACGTTGACAAACTATTTTCATTCACAATGGATGTAAAAACAGACTTTGTTTACTTGCTGTTTGAGGCAAAGGAAAATTACTTTAAGAAGCTCCACAGTGATGGTGAGTGAGTTAAGACAATCAGAAATAGTATCAGATACCCTACTTCTATTTGCGTAATCAGGTGTGTGTCCTTACTCAAGGTTGACAGAAGCTATCCAAACAAAAGACAATGAATAAATTGACAACTCGTAAATGGAATGAAATAAACCAAAACTTGTTCCTCACAAGTGTAGCCTAGGTTGTGCGCTCTGCAACCAATGTGTCCACTCCTACAATGACAACGGTAAGACTGTAATAATAATATATTCAATGCATTAACAGAAATTACCATAACCAAACAAACATTGTAGATGAGCAATTATGATAATGAACAGTAAATGTACTACTGATGATACTGGGGTGCCACAATGGATTAGTCCACTTAGACAGGCGTGAATCAGACAGATGTCTCGTGTGCCATCATTTTTTAAATATACATTTGCTACTGCTCGACTAAAAAAATCTCGGTCGACCAACAAACAGCCTGTCGACCAAACAACCGACCAGTCGACTAAATGGGGTCCGCCCTAGCGCACGCACAGACACACATATCCACAAAAGCACTCAAAATGCATGCAAACTTCCTCATTGGGACCTCTACTACATATAACCACTGTGTAAACAGATAATAAATAATCAATTAGGGCTTTGTTAATTGACATGTACAGTATAATGGCAGCTGAATTTAAGGGCTGCTGGTCCTAAGCAACGTCTGCTGGTCCTTCCCTCTTGAAAGTGATAAGTGCCACTAAGCAAGGTCTCTTCAAATGTGATCCTCCTTAATTCAAAATAACAAATTAGTGGCAGCAGACACTGAGAGAGTGAAACAGAGAGAGAAAGAGAGAAAGAGAGATAGAGAGAGGGGGGAGAGAGAGATATAGAGAGAGGGGGAGAGAGAGAAAGAGAGGAAATCAGACGGAAGGGTCATGTTGAGGTAGAGGATTAAAATAGAAGCTGACAGGCCAGGGGGAAGAGGAGGAAGCAAAAAAGAGCAGGCAAAAACAAACGCGCACATACCAACATTCCCCAGCCCATCCCATAAATGTCAACCCTTCCGCAGAAAAGATACACACACACACACACACACGGGACACCGGACACGGGTGAGCTCACCAGTACACCAATTGAAAGAACAGTAGAGGATGACTCATAGGGAGGTGGGGGTTAGGGTTAGGGGAAGGGGACAGATCAAAAGTGGTCACTTGGAAATCGATGGCGGGTAAGAAAGACAGAAAGACAGATAAACACAGAGGGTGGTCATAGAGAGAAAGAAGGGAGGAAGGAGGGGAAAAAAGGGTGTCAAAGGAGCTTTGTCAGAAGCTATCTAGCGGATTGACATGCAGTAAAGAGGGGGAAGGTTGTGCCGAGGGCTCAGGACAGGTTGTCTTAGGGAGCATAAGAGGCTTGGTCAGCCCCTCCGGACACACCGACATCTGAACGTGCGCACGCACACACACACACACAGTCATACACGCACACTTACACAAACAATCTTTCTCACAAACACACACAGAAACACACTCTTCCCCATGCAGGTTGGCAGAGTAGAGGGGCCCAGGGTGCTCCGCAGGCTGCGGTTGATTTAGGATTCTTGAGGGGAGTACAGTGAGCAGGACAGCAAGCCAAAAAGCTCTTCTGAGGCTTCACAGAAAAACATGTGGAGTGGAAAGCAGTGGATGCATGTATGATACAGTCGTGTTTGTTTGTTTGTGTGTGTGTGTGTGTGTGTGTAGGTGCATGTGTGTAAAACAAGGACAATTTCACCGGTCCCCACAAGGAAAAGGGCTATTTTAGGCTTAGGAGTTAACTGCTGACCAAACCGGCTCTGCGCGTGCGTCTGCGTGCATCATCGTACGCGTGTTGATTTTGTCTATCCCCACCAGACGCATTCATGACACGCAGGTTGAAATAGCAAAACCAACTGTGAACCAACTATATTCATTTGGGGACAGGTCGAAACACACATGAAACATTCATGGACATTTAGCTAGCTTGCTATTGCTAGCTAATTCGTCCTGGAAAAGAAACATTGGGTTGTTCTTTTACCTGAAATGCATATGGTCCTTTTTATGTTGTTGCTGGATCTTTGTAGATGAAATTATTGAATAACATGTATGTGTAAATGTATTTTGCATCGCTCGCGCACGCAACGCGGGCGATGTGGTCAGCATGTTAGGTTTAGGGGTTAGGGTTAGGGGTTAGGTTTAGGGGTTTGGGGTTAAGGTTAGGTTAAGGATCAGGGGATAGGGAAAATAGGATTTTAAATGGGAATCAATTGGATGGTCCCCACAAGGATAGTAAAACAAACGTGTGTGTGTGTGTATGTGTGTATGTACTTCTGCAAGAGTCTACCCGTGTGCATAGTGTATGTCTTTGTATGAGTGTGTTTGAGTGTGTGTAACATGTGTTTCATGACGTGACTGTTTGTGTGGAGGGGTAGATTTAATGTGGAGTAAGGACAGAGTCTGGGAAGGGGAGAATTCCACTCTGGCGCATTGGGAGTACAATATATTGAATAAGCCAAATGGATAGGCCTACACAATATCTCAAGGCAAGAGAGAGCCAGTGAGAGAGAAGTGGAGGAAAGAAAAGTGAGTGAGAGGGAAAGAGAGTGAGTGAGGGGAGAGAGAGAAAAAATACAAGAAAACAAGAGCATGAAATGGGATTACAGCGCAGTTAAAGGAGGCTGGATGTCAGCCAAGGGTCTGGCCCTTCCCAACAGCAAACGTGCAGGGGTGGAAAGAGCTACTCAAACTGGACTGGGAAATCAAGGAGTTATGAGGCCCACAGGCCCACTGAAAAGGAAAATGAGACTCAAAACTGAAGGGTGGATGAGATCAGATTCAGAGGGATGAGAACCAATTCCACCCAGTTCAAATCTAATTACATTTTATTTGTCACGTGCTGAATGCACCTTACCGTGAAATGCTTACTTACGAGCCCTTAACCAACAAAGCAGAGTTAAAAAGTAAGTAACAAAAATGTGCTAAATAAAAGGAAAAATAGTAACACAATAAAATAACAATAACGAGGCTTTATACAAGGGGTACCGGTACCGAGTATGGGTTAGTCGAGGTAATTGAGGTAATACGTACATGTAGGTAGGGGTAAAGTGACTATACATAGATAATAAACAGAGAGTAGAAGCAGCATATGTGAAGAGTGTGAAGGAATGTGTGTGTGTGTGTGTAAGACGTCAATATTCATATGTGTGTGTGTGTGTGTGTTAGAGTCCAGTGAGTGTACATCGAGCCTGTGCAAGAGAGTCAGTGCAAAACATTTTTAAATAATAACAGGGTCAACACAAATAGTCAGGGTAGCCATTTGATTAACTGTTCAGCAGTCTTATGGCTAGGGGGGTAGAAGCTGTTAAGGAGCCTTTTGGTCTCAGACTTGGCACTCCGGTACCGCTTGCCGTGCGGTAGCAGAGAGAACAGTTTACCACCATTACATGTTGATACTAAGCTTTAAATAGCTGATTGATTCACCCATGGACACATGCTCTTTATAAGCTGAGGCAATTAGTTTGGTTCGACATGTATCCCCTATGGAAAGACAGCCACCTCACCCCTCCTGTTCTAGAGTCCTGCATCAGGTCAGGTACCCACAGTTCGGTTCCCCATGGGTGACCTGCAAAAAAATTTGCTAGCGGGTGAAATGAAAACATTCCTTCAACCCGGGCTGGGGGTCGGTTCGCGGTTCAGAACAATTATATTGTTATTACATTTTTTATTAAAGGGTTATATCAGTTCTACGTACTATATCTTTGATTTTATAAAGCCTAAATGAATTTAAAATGATCATTAGGTAGGGCCCTATGAAATCCGTTAGATTTTGTGCTTGATTCCATTTAGTTTTTCCAGGTTTCCGTTTTCCCCAGTCTTTTCAGGTTTTCACTCTCAAAATCTTTCAAAAAATAAAATAAAAAAATTGATGTTATAAGTCCACTACAATGCTTAAACCACATCAGGAAACCACTTTTGAGGTATGGAAAACATCTGAGAAATTTCGATTTCGGCGTGTAGTTACCCTTTACAGTTTTTTTTTATTGCTAACAAGCGTTGTTCAATACTGCAGATACATGTGCAAAACTCTAAATACAGTTATCACAACAACACTCTGTGGCAACCTGTGGATCATTTGTCATTGCTTTGACACAAAATGCATTCAATGACAACATTTTTCAAATTACATAAATACTTGTCTCACAAAAACACATTTACCAACAAAACTCTATGTATCTACAGACCATTTTGCAAATGTTAAGATACCCTTATCAAAACGGTTAAACTCAAGTTTAAAAGCTACTGAAAATTGAATTAGACTGCAATTATTTTTATTTATAATAACTCTTAATTATTCACAGCTGATTTTCATTCTACATTACGTAACTGAAGACCTACCCAGGTATTTTTCATTTTTATGTCATTACCATCTCTACAAAAGGGGACATCTTTGGAATATATTTTACATAAACATGGACCCAGCCAGAGATCGTGTAGTGGCTTACGGAGGTGGAAGAGTTGCCGGGAGAGGCAGAGGATTACGTATCCGTGGTGGAAGACGACTGAGGGGAAGACCCAGAGTTGCAACGCTCAACTGTGTCATCTATTATAAGAACCTTCCAGCAAACTAACAGGTAAGATATGCATTCTGCATGGGCATCTAACTGTACTGAATATTACTGTACAGTAGTAAATCGAGCAAAAGCTCTCCGAACCACTTGTGGGTAATTGTATTTCTGTTTTAGGACTCAACGGTTACCAAATGGAGGGGGGAGAGGTAGGATTTTCTCTGCTCAGCAGGAAGCTGTAATTGTTGACATGGTCATTAGCAACAATGCCATAAAACTCAGAGAAATTCAAGAGAGAGGGTTGGCAGACAATAATACATTTCAAAATGTTGAAAGTGTAAGCACGACAAAGTCTTGACAAAGCATCATATCAGCATGAAGCAGATGTACACTGTTCCCTTTGAGAGGAACTCTGATCGTGTCAAGGAACTCCGGTACCAATATGTCCAGATAAGATGTCTATATCCTGTAATACAGTACTGTTTTTACTGTAAACAAAACCCACCAGAGCACTGCACACTCAGCAGTGATTTCAGTTACAGCATACTGTAATTTAAACTACTGTTATAGAATAACTGCTATGTTGCCCTGTGGATTTACAATATTTTAGAGTATCATGGAGCTTGAAGCCAGGCCAACACCCCACGTTCGTCTTTGTGGATGAGGCTGGTTTTAACATGGCCAAAACACACCGACATGGAAGGAATGTGATTGGGAAAAGAGCAACAGTGAATGTCCCGGGCCAGAGGGGTGCCAACATCACAATGTGTGCTGCAATATCCTCTGAAGGATTGCTGTTACATAAACCACTAATTGGGCCATACAACACAGAGCGCCTCATTTCATTCATGGATGACCTCTATGGAAGGCTTTTGCCAGGTGAAGAAAGAGGGCAAGTCAGAAGAAATATGGAAACCTGGGTGATTGTATGGGACAATGTGGCATTTCACCACTCCCATGCAGTCACAGAGTGGTTTGCAGCCCATCCCGGGATGGTGTCACTTTTCCTCCCCCCTTACTCTCCATTCCTCAACCCCATAGAATAATTATTTTCCTCATGGAGGTGGAAAGTTTATGACCACCATCCACATGATGAAATGTCACTCTTGGATGCAATGAATGCAGAATACCTTGATATCTCTGCAGAAGATTGCCAGGGATGGATCAGGCATGCAAAGAGATTATTTCCCAGCTGTATTGCGCGAGAGGCCATACGGTGTGATGTGGATGAGAACTTGTGGCCCAATGCATCAGACAGGGTTGACTAGCATTGTTATATATCTGTTTCATTTGGACAATATGCTATGCATATTCATACTGTGTATACACTTTTTGTTTGTTTAACAGTACTGGAATTATTTATTTTTGGGTATTTTGGAATTACCCTGCAAAAAGCAAAATACAGTAATTTGCAAAAATACAGTAAATTGTATTGAAGCATATTGCAGCCTTTCTGCTTTATTTCTTTACATATATTGCAGGACATTCTATACAGTACAGGTTTGCCACTCTTCTTTTGTAAAAATGACTGTTGGTTCATCTAAAAAAATTAAAGACATGTACACATTTTCAAGTGGTAGTTGTTTTTAGTTTTGTAGGTCATGATACTATGAATAACAAAGTGTGCATGTCGTGAGAGACTGTTAGCTTTCTTTTGACAGAATGTATGCACTCACTAACTGTAAGTCGCTCTGGATAAGAGCGTCTGCTAAATGACTAAAATGTAAATGTAAATGTAGGATGTGCATTGCCAAGTTGCATGTTGTTTTGATATCTGTATTTAGAGTTTTGCACATGTATCCGCAGCATTGAACAATGCTTGTTAGCAATAAAATAAAAATAAACTGTAATTCAAGTGCACACCTAGCAAGAGGCTGTTATTTAGCAGTGCTTTTGTAGCGCACGTGTGATGGTAGAATTTCCATTGATGAAAATAATCATGATATCATTCTGCCAGGTAAGCAGAGGCTACTTTATAGTTAACATTTAATTGAGAAGGTTTTTGGGAAAGCCTTTCCATCTACCAGAAGACGGTTTTCATTAGCATCATCGCTAACGGCTACACAGAGTGGTAGACGCGCGCACCGCACACACACAGAGAGGGGCATTCTTGTTGCCTCTTCAGAAAGTTGCAGGAACTACGAATCACTGATTCGTTATGTTCATGTCTTATGAAAAACTTGGGCAAGTGAATACATTTTTAAATATATTTAGTTGATTCCCTACTAAGGTAAATTATTTTGGGAATATTGTTGAATTACGTTTTAATGGACCAGAATGAGTCTCTCCCCTACCTATTGTTCCTGCAGTGATGATTCACCATCTTCATGAAATGTTTTCATAATTTATCTGTAGATAATCGCCAAAAAAACAGGCCTACCTGTAGCCTATGCAAATTTGGGAGCCAAATGAACGGCTTTCTCACCGATGTGATTCGGTAGGCTTCACTGACTGACAAGACGAGAGTCACTCACTTCAGCGTCACTGTCTGGCATGCCCCGACATCCTAGGAAAGGAAACCTAGGAAATCCTTTTGGTGATCGATGCGATACCATGGGACATATAACCAGGGCCAGCGTTCTGGGCGGACCTTAGGGGGCCTGGCCCGCCCTAACGTACCTCCTGGCCGCCATACCATACCTCTTTGCCCTTCCAAATAAAATATTTAAATATTGATAATGTATTTGACCTAGACGCGAGCCTACAGAAAGACCCATCATTGTCAGATAAAAAGCATCCAAGCAAGCGAAACAGCGCCTCTGTCTCAGTATGTGTGGCCCATGTATCTGATGATGTCTGTACTAAAAGAGTATGGCACACCATTCTCTTTTTTGCCAGACCGCATTAGATACATGGGCTACATATTGTAAGTAAGAAGAGCGCTGTTTCGGTCGGTCGGATGCTATTTTGGACTGACGTGCGAAGGTAACCTACTTGTTGAAGTGATTTGTTTCACAATCAGATGAAAATGTCATGACTGGTTGTGTTTATGCCACATTAAAAGGTAGACTAATACATTTTTACAGTTAAATTACATGTCGTTATTATAAAACCCACAATAGAACCACTAAAGCAGTCATTTGGACTGCTCATGAATTTTTAAAAAATTTTACTCTGCCATTTTTAAAGTCATGCCCCCCCTCTGTCCTTGACTTTTCCTAAATAAGTCTATAATACACACCGTCGTTGTTAGAATCTTAATATCACAAACAGAACTGGTGTTATAGACAGTTTTAGGCGGGCATGTCATTTTTTATATGGTTTTCCCCGTTGCCCCTCCTTCTCTCGACAGTAGGACCTGCTCCCCTCGCACGCCCGATAGTTGAAGATGCCATGCCCAGTTGATAATCACCCTGATAATTGCCTCGAAAGTTAACCTAATACTATACCGAAACTAATTTCACACATATAATAACAGATTAAATAAATGAAGAAAGCTAAAGTATGATGGGGGAGAATGGATGAGTTGATGAGCGAGGTGAAGCGAACAATGCATAATTATGTAATCACCAATTGTGAATGAAGAACAGGGCGGGCCATTCTATTGTATTGATCTATTCTAATTATAATCTCAAAATGTTATGTACTCTATCAGTCTACTCTGGCCTACTTGGAGTACACAGTGAAAGCATGCATAATTTATAATGGCAAGAAGACCAAGATGAATGGATGCACTCGTTAGTGTTGCTTCAAAATCTGAATGAAAACGACTCAGATGGTGGGGGAGAAATTAATCCTGATGACATCTCTGATGAGTATTCTTCTGATTCTGAGCCTCAACCTGAACCTACACCTCCGAGACCTAAGCGCAAAAAAGCCAGAACTGTACGCACTGAGCAGGTGCCCACGCCACCACCAAATGAAACAGTGAGACAGGAGATAGGACGGCACCGTTTGGAATAGAACAAGCCGGTGAGAATTCTACAGTGAGGGAAAAAAGTATTTGATCCCCTGCTGATTTTGTATGTTTGCCCACTGACAAAGAAATGATCAGTCTATAATTTTTATGGTAGGTTTATTTGAACAGTGAGAGACAGAATAACAACAACAAAAAATCCAGAAAAACGCATGTCAAAAATGTTATAAATTTATTTGCATTTTAATGAGGGAAATAAGCATTTGACCCCCTCTCAATCAGAAAGACTTCTGGCTCCCAGGTGTCTTTTATACAGGTAACGAGCTGAGATTAGGAGCACACTCTTAAAGGGAGTGCTCCTAATCTCAGCTTGTTACCTGTATAAAAGACACCTGTCCACAGAAGTAATCAATCAATCAGATTCCAAACTCTCCACCATGGCCAAGACCAAAGAGCTCTCCGAGGATGTCAGGGACAAGATTGTAGACCTACACAAGGCTAGAATGGGCTACAAGACCATCGCCAAGCAGCTTGGTGAGAAGGTGACAACAGTTGGTGCGATTATTCGCAAATGGAAGAAACACAATATAACTGTCAATCTCCCTCGGCCTGGGGCTCCATGCAAGATCTCACCTCGTGGAGTTGCAATGATCATGAGAACGGTGAGGAATCAGCCCAGAACTACACGGGAGGATCTTGTCAATGATCTCAAGGCAGCTGGGACCATAGTCACCAAGAAAACAATTGGTAACACACTACGCAGTGAAGGACTGAAATCCTGCAGCGCCCACAAGGTCCCCCTGCTCAAGAAAGCACATATACAGGCCCTTCTGAAGTTTGCCAATTAACATCTGAATGATTCAGAGGAGAACTGGGTGAAAGTGTTGTGGTCAGATGAGACCAAAATCGAGCTCTTTGGCATCAACTCAACTCGCCGCGTTTGGAGGAGGAGGAATGCTGCCTATGACCCCAAGAACACCATCCCCACCGTCAAACATGGACGTTGAAACATTATGCTTTGGGGGTGTTTTTCTGCAAAGGGGACAGGACAACTTCACCGCATCAAAGGGACGATGGAGGGGCCATGTACCGTCAAATCTTGGGTGAGAACCTCCTTCCCTCAGCCAGGGCATTGAAAATGGTTCGTGTATGGCTATTCCAGCATGACAATGACCCAAAACACACGGCCAAGGCAACAAAGGAGTGGCTCAAGAAGAAGCACATTAAGGTCCTGGAGTGGCCTAGCCAGTCTCCAGACCTTAATCCCATAGAAAATCTGTGGAGGGAACTGAATGTTGGAGTTGCCAAACGTCAGCCTCGAAACCGTAATGACTTGGAGAAGATCTGCAAAGAGGAGTGGGACAAAATCCCTCCTGAGATGTGTGCAAACCTGGTGGCCAACTACAAGAAACGTCTGACCTCTGTGATTGCCAACAAGGGTTTTGCCACCAAGTACTAAGTCATGTTTTGCAGAGGGGTCAAATACTTATTTCCCTCATTAAAATGCAAATCAATTTATAACATTTTTGAAATGCGTTTTTCTGGATTTTGTTGTTGTTATTCTGTCTCTCACTGTTCAAATAAACCTACCATTAAAATTATAGACTGATCATTTCTTTGTCAGTGGGAAAACGTACAAAATTAGCAGGGGATCAAATACTTTTTGCCCTCACTGTATAGGCTATTATCAGCCAAAAATTTCATCACTGAGAGAGCAGGCCCTACATCTCAAGCAAAAAACAAAATCAGCAACTCACTCAACAGCTTTCATTGTTTAGGCTATGTGACATGGACATGCTCCAACTGATAATTAACTTTTTGACTGCTGTCATATTAACACTTATATTCATTATGCCATTATTGCTTTTGTGATGATTTTCACTATTATCAAGAATACTTGTCTCTTGTAATGATTATGTTTTCGTCATTTGACCATGCATCTTGCTGACCGTGCGTCTTGGTGGTTGGGGTATTTATTTTTATTTTGTCATTATAAAAATAAGCTTATATCAGGTTCCAACACCAATGCTTTCTGTTTCATAGTTGTAACAAAGGCAATCCACGAATACGATTAATTATTTTTTACATATATCCACCTAGGTCCCGTGAAAGAAACGTGCCCCCCTTTGGAAATCAAATGCCCGTCCAACGCATTCGTTCTGGGGCGCCGGCCCTGCATATAACCACGTTGCATGATTTATGAATGATAAAGGGAGACCGACTTTATTCAGTCAGTTCAACACCTTCAATAAACTAGTCAACACTTGCTGTTCAGTTGTCAATCAAAGCACAGTAAATAGCCAATCAGCCACGACTCCTTGTGGCTATCTATGTGAAACAAGCAAAAGAAAATAAATGAATGTGGCAGAAAACAATAATTAGGCTAAGTGGATTTTGACACATTATATGGGACGTGCAAATTCACGAGAATCATGCTCTCTCCCTCCTCCATGTAAAGAAATTATACTGCAACCATTCTTCTTCTTCGTTGGGGATTTACGGCAGACTACATCCAAAATGTGTACTGCCGCCACCTACTGTGCGGGATGAAAATAAAAGATCCCAAAAAGACAAAAATTATGTGGATAGAAATACTCATACTGACTACCAGAAAGTCACTCAACATGCTTCTTACTCTACTGTTAAAATCCTAATCCCTACACAGGCTCAGGAGCCCGGAAGGCAGCACATCTTCCATCTCCGATAACCCTTGCAACTCTTCCGCTGTGAATTCCTGAAGCCCTAGATACCTTCCTGCCGCAGCCACAATGATGTCCAATTTCTTTGACTTCCTCGCTACTTGAGCCATGCAGTTTATCACAGATGCAATGAACCCCACAAAATCTACTTTCTTCACATACAACATGTCTGGTTCTCTTAGTTGACAAACATTCACTATGGGCTGTATCCACAACAGGGTTTCTGTTAGGAAAATGTGGAGCCAGACATTTGACTGGCAACATTTACATTTACCGGTTATTTGAGAAATGTACCGAACCCATTTGCATTGGGTGCGTAACCTGATTCGGGCGTCCACCCACGGTGCTCAGAATGACAGAAATCACATTTAGATTATGGTAATTCATATTAACAGAACATGTAAGTCGAGGATGCAACAATGTGTTGTCCTTCTTACCGAATTCTGATGTTAGAATAACTGTCCACATTTACTTTTCCTCAGCCAACAAGACGAGTAACGAACAGCAAAATCACTAGCCTATGTCAATCTACTATCCCCCATAGTAGAAAAGTTGACCTATTCTATTGGTCAGCTTGTTGAGAAAGAAATAGCCTATTCCAAACTGACTCTGGGACAGTTGTGGGACGATAGATCCCAAATCCATCCAACCAGTAGGCCTAGGCTACATAAATACACCTGTTTAAAACCAATGAGGCTGATGCAACAGATCAGAACCTTTAGCACAAAATGTTGATAAACTATTATTTCTTCACTTTATAAGTTTGGCAATACGCACAAGGCAGTAGGCTACATGTGAATGTTTGTTCCATAATGCAGTTAACAGGAAAACAATCGTCGTCAGAACGGTTTCATGTGACTGAGAAAATGTCCATTAGAAATGTAGAAAGAAGGGAAACAATCTAATATGTAACAACTAGCATGGGTTGTTAATATGACTAGGATTGTGCTTTTGGCTACTGGACAATAAAATAAAGTTGATATAAAAGAATTGCCTCCACGGATATGGTCTGATTTTGGCTAGGCTACTTTGAAGCTACTGCCTCATAATATGTAGTAAAATGTTCAGTATTCAAACAATGAAGTATATGTTTTCAAAATGCATACTGCCTCCAGCTCATTGCAAAATGGAGTGTGATGCACTGATGAAGCCTGTCTTCCGTTGCCTATGCATTTGCTGTTTGAGATGCTGTAGCAGCAGCTCTGGTGCTGTCTGACAGATTTTCAGCTCAAAGGCTCTGCATCTGTATGCTGTATTTAATTCCACAAAATTATGCAAATGAACTTATAGACCAATAAGAAAATGTATTTACATCGACTGCTATTTCCATCAATGATTTATTTTTTCTTCTCCCGGACAATTGGCCAGCTGCAATTTTATTTATCTGCTTTTCTAAAAGAAAATATCGGCCAACAACCAGCTATTACCAACTGACAGAAACCCTGATCCACAACCATCTCTTCAACACTAGTGTCACTTTCTCTCTCTATTCTTTTGATTGCCTCCGCATAGGAGATCCGATGGACCGCCCTAACTTTAGCCACCTTAACCCACCTTTATAGAGCACTCCACAAACTCTGGTCATGATCCCCACCACAATTGCAACATGGACGTTCTTCACTCCGATCTTCCGTATACTCCTTCCGTCTACACACATTTGAAACATGACCGAATCCTTTACAGTTTTGGGACAAAACCTCTTCCTCCGTACCTCATATATCCTAGCTTTACATGCGTAGGGAGGTATTCACTATCAAAAAACAATAGCATGACAAATGGCTTCCTTTCCTCCATTCACCATGCGGGTCAGGCGACGGGCCATAGCCACACATGGGATTCTTGTCGCAAGGATTTCCTCCTTTACTTCCACCGACACCCCAGAGATGACTCCCTTAACAGGTGCCCTACTCCGGAGTTTGAAGCACAACACTTCAGATGGCCCAACTCTCACACAATTAATCAGGACAAGCCCACTCCTGGTCACTCTGATTGATCCCACATTTCCCAGCAGAAGCTTCACCTTCTTCCAGACCCCAAACAGATCTCCCAGATATACATCCTTACAAAAAAAAAAAAAGCATCCCAAAAAGAAACAAATCCTTATCCGACATACAATTATCATCCCCTTCTGTTTTCAACACTTTCTTATTTTTTTATTCCATTCTTTGATACTACTGTTCTCCATTCCTCTTCTCCAAATACAGTGGGGAAAAAAAGTATTTAGTCAGCCACCGATTGTGCAAGTTCTCCCACTTAAAAAGATGTGAGAGGCCTGTAATTTTCATCATAGGTACACGTCAACAATGACAGACAAATTGAGAAAAAAAATTCCAGAAAATCACATTGTAGGATTTTTTATGAATTTATTTGCAAATTATGGTGGAAAATAAGTATTTGGTCCCCTACAAACAAGCAAGATTTCTGGCTCTCACATGCCTGTAACTTCTTCTTTAAGAGGCTCCTCTGTCCTCCACTCGTTACCTGTATTAATGGCACCTGTTTGAACTTGTTATCAGTATAAAAGACACCTGTCCACATCCTCAAACAGTCACACTCCAAACTCCACTATGGCCAAGACCAAAGAGCTGTCAAAGGACACCAGAAACAAAATTGTAGACCTGCACCAGGCTGGGAAGACTGAATCTGCAATAGGTAAGCAGCTTGGTTTGAAGAAATCAACTGTGGGAGCAATTATTAGGAAATGGAAGACATACAAGACCACTGATAATCTCCCTCGATCTGGGGCTCCACGCAAGATCTCACCCCGTGGGGTCAAAATGATCACAAGAACATTGAGCAAAAATCCCAGAACCACACGGGGGGACCTAGTGAATGACCTGCAGAGAGCTGGGACCAAAGTTACAAAGCCTACCATCAGTAACACACTACGCCGCCAGGGACTCAAATCCTGCAGTGCAGACGTGTCCCCCTGCTTAAGCCAGTACATGTCCAGGCCCGTCTGAAGTTTGCTAGAGTGCATTTGGATGATCCAGAAGAGGATTGGGAGAATGTCATATGGTCAGATGAAACCAAAATAGAACCTTTTGGTAAAAACTCAACTCGTCGTGTTTGGAGGACAAAGAATGCTGAGTTGCATCCAAAGAACACCATACCTACTGTGAAGCATGGGGGTGGAAACATCATGGTTTGGGGCTGTTTTTTCTGCAAAGGGACCAGGACGACTGATCCGTGTAAAGGAAAGAATGAATGGGGCCATGTATTGTGAGATTTTGAGTGAAAACCTCCTTCCATCAGCAAGGGCATTGAAGATGAAACGTGGCTGGGTCTTTCAGCATGACAATGATCCCAAACACACCGCCCGGGCAACGAAGGAGTGGCTTCGTGAAGAAGCATTTCAAGGTCCTGGAGTGGCCTAGCCAGTCTCCAGATCTCAACCCCATAGAAAATCTTTGGAGGGAGTTGAAAGTCCGTGTTGCCCAGCGACAGCCCCAAAACATCACTGCTCTAGAGGAGATCTGCATGGAGGAATGGGCCAAAATACCAGCAACAGTGTATGAAAACCTTGTGAAGACTTACAGAAAACGTTTGACCTGTGTCATTGCCAACAAAGGGTATATAACAAAGTATTGAGAAACTTTTGTTATTGACCAAATAATTATTTTCCACCATAATTTGCAAATAAATTCATAAAAAATCCTACAATGTGATTTTCTGGATTTTTTTCCCTCATTTTGTCTGTCATAGTTGACGTGTACCTATGATGAAAATTACAGGCCTCTCTCATCTTTTTAAGTGGGAGAACTTGCACAATTGGTGGCTGACTAAATACTTTTTTTCCCCACTGTACCTAGTTAATATGAAGTTGATGTATTTATGCAGGGCTCATCTGTAAAAGAGACCCTACTCTCAGTATGACTTCCCTGTCAAAATAAAGGTTAAAAAAATACTTTAAAAAAACACACATCCTCAATCAGCAGAAAGGGACAGCAGCAACCCTTGCAGAAAGACCGCCTGGTGTGCTCTCTAACAAACACACAAACACACACACACACACTCAGAGGTGTGGCACTGGCCGTGGCACACTTTGCGCCCGGCTAACCTTAGCAGCCTTGGCAGAGGTACAATGAGGTGCTTTGCCAAAAGGCACGTGGGGCACTTTATTGGACTGCGGGCTTATGCAATGATGATAACACCAGAGCTGGCAGGCAGAGGCATGCATGGGCAGAACGAGAGGGAGGAAGAGCAAGAGAGAGAGAATTGGCAATCAGCAGTGGGTCCATGATTTAACACCATTATCCACGGTCCTTCTTTATAGCAGGCACTGGTAGGAAGGTGCAATGTACAGTATAAAAGACCATGGATGAAGGATATTATACCAGTGGGAACTAGGCCCACAGTGACATTGGACATTGGGCAGAATATACAGGCAACTGCCAAAATAAAGGAAACGCTAATATAAAGTGTTTTAATAGGGCGTTGGGCCACCACGAGACAGAACAGCTTCAATGCACCTTGGCATAGATTCTACAAGCGTCTGGAACTCTATTTAAGGGATGTGACATCATTCTTCTATGAGAAATTCCATAATTTGGTGTTTTGTTGATGGTGGTGGAAAATGCAGTCTCAGGGGACACTCCAGAATCTCCCATAAGTGTTCTATTGGGCAGAGATCTGGTGACTGAGACGGCCATGGCATATGGTTTACATTGCTTTCATGCTCATCAAACCATTCAGTGACCACTCATGCCCTGTGGATGGGGGCATTGTCATCCTATGGGGGCATAGTCATGGTAGCCAAAATAATGGCCTGCCCAGCATTTTTATACATGACCCTAAGCATGACCCTAAGCATGATGGGATGTGAATTGCTTTATTAACTCAGGAACCACACCTGTGTGGAAGCACCTGCTTTCAATATACTTTGGATCCCTCATTTACTCAAGTGTTTCCTTTATTTTGGCAGTTACCTGTATCTCACTGATCTGGAACTCTTCCAAATACCAAAGTTAGGTTATGTATTCCTCTCTCCCCTTGTAATTTCCACTTTGAAATGTCACACTTTCCCTCACGAAAAATGTATCAACCCCTACAAAAATGTATATTAGTTATAATCCACATAATAATTCACATTTCCTGTTGCTGCAGGATTATTTTCCTGCTGTAGCAAACTGGCTCAAATTAAGATCCTACAGCTGCATGTGTTATGCATGTGGTTTAATTAATCCACTGTGCCAAATAACTCGTTTCCTCAATAGGGTATATAAAGGTGCAGAAACCCTATCCCACATGCACAAAAAAAAACTCCAACCAGAAACTATTAACTGCCGGAGTTGAAGCTCTGTGTGCGTACAATACGGGTTACTGGATATGTGAGCAACCCTGTGTGTTAGTAAGGCCTCTCTCTCTCGTTCCACCCTCTGTCTATGAATAAATGCGCTACCCTCTCTTCTCCTTGCGGCACTGTGACCTATAGCGACCCCGTTTATTGATCTTCCACAGTGCAGCTCATTTGTGTGGTGAGCATGTAGAAGAGAGGCTAAGAAAGCTGAATATGTGTGGCTGGCAACAAAAGACGCAGAATGCTAGCTAACACTGCCCACCGCTAGCATCCTGTTGCTACATTCGGCCCCTCTTGTCTCTCTCCTCCCACTCCCTCTTTTTCCCTCCCTTTTCTCCCTCACTAACTTCTACAGATGTACCATTGAGAGCATTCTGTCGGCCGGATCACCGCCTGGTATGGCAACTGCACCACCCTCAACCGCATGGCACTCCAGATGGTGGTGCGGTCAGCCCAACGTATCACCGGGGGCACGCTGCCTGCCCTCCAGGACATTTACAGCACTCAGTGTCAAAGGATGGCCAAGAAGATCATCAAGGACCTCAGCCGAGCCACGGTCTGTTCACTCTGCTACCATCTAGCAGACAGAGACGGTACAGGTGCATCAGAGCCGGGACAGAGACTGAGAAACAGCTTCTATCACCAGGCCATCTGTTGAGCAGCCATAACTAGCCGGCTACCTGCCCGGTACTCTGCCCTGCACCTTGAGACTATGCCCCATGTATATAGAGTCATTGAACGCTGGTCACCTCATATTCTGTTTATATACTGTTGTTTACTCACTGTGTATGTATATACTGTATTCTCCACATAGCTCATCATAATATACCTACTACTGTACATACCCTTTTCTTTCCAAATGATATAATGTCTATACACACCACGTATTTATATTCTGGATATACTGTATTCTGGATTCTCACTCTAATATATCTACTCTGGATTGTTAATTGGACTCGTTCTGTCATTTGTTGATTTTTTGTTTTGATTTTGATCATTTGTATTGTATTTACGTGACATTCTACTGCACTGTTGGAGCTAGTAACATAAGCATTTCTCTGCACCTGCTATAACACCTGCAAATCTGTATACATGACCAATAAACTTTGATTTGATTTTCATTCTTTGTTCCCGCTTTCTCTCGACTTGGATTACTGGTCTGGTCTTGATTACAGAGGTGTATACTGTATACAAAGCTTTGTGGCTCTGTTTATTGCAGTTTGGATGCAATGAACACAGTCATTATGGACATCCTAGCTGTTCCGAATAGCCCAAAGTGCCCCGGACCACAATGTGTATATTCTTGGTACTTTCAAGCTTTGAAATCAACACCAGCTCTTTGCACCATCACTGTACCTTTCTTTATCGCTCAAACAAGGAACAAAGTGTTTCACCGAGCCCTCAACCCCTTACCCACACTCATGCACGCGCACACACACACACACACATACAGAGTACACACATACACAGTACACACATACACAGTACACACATACACAGTACACACATACACAGTACACACATACAGAGTACACTGAGTGAGCCAGCATGTTCTTACAGGTACTTTCACAGGGTAAAATGGCCCACTTTTCAGATTATTTCCAGACATACTGTACTACTTATCTACAGAGAATGTTACTTATAAAGCTTAGCTGTAAAGCAGCAACAACCCTATCATTTTTCCTCAGCTACATAAGTACTTATCCATGCAAATCATATAGGCTATGATATCCTTATCTCTAATCCTATAAGGATGAGTACACACAAAGTTAAAAGAAAACACACATCACTATAGGGAGTCAGGGCACTGAGATCAGAGTGGTCCAACCTGGTCCCGCTCTTTTATTCTGTTCAAAGGCAAGATTCAGGTCTAGACTGATTGTATAGTGTGGTCGCCCAACTGTTTGAGCAGGGTCTCAAGATCATATCACTCCCTCCCGGCTGCACCAGATTTTTACTTCAACTGACAACACTGGAGAGAACTAGAGAGAAAGTGAGAGCGAGAGAGAGAATACAGAGAGAGAGAGACAGAGAGAGCAAGACAAAATGTTCCCATACATTCATCCAGAGCGAGACGAGTTTTCATGCAGAGCAGCTTTTTTGGCGTCAGTTCTTATTGAATCAACATGAGAACATCAGGCAGAATGGCAGGAATGTGGAAAAATATGACAAATTCAATGTATACAATTATGAAACAAAGACTGATTTATGGTTGGAATTAGTAATGAGATATTCATTAGAATTAGTCCCTATTTAAAAAAACGTCCCATGCCATGATCAACAATCACGAGATGATTGATTAGCATAACAAACCAGTTTATAGGTTCCTCCGGTATATCTTTGAGGTACACTACTTTCTTTTGTAAAGTGCCAGAAGGCAAATTTCAAGGTTGTGTTTTTTCATTTCTTCTTACTTTGTCTGAACAAGGCACAGACATAGCCAAACTTAATAGCGCTATTGTTTATTTTATATGACTGGAACTATTCTTCTTTCAAAGAGATATTAATAATGATCTTTTTGAAATGTTTCACATTGCCAGGAATTACCGATGGGTGATAAATGACAAAACGACATGGTTTAATGATGTCACAAGCTCTGCCAAAAGAATGTTGTTTGGACAGCTAGCATATTGTTTAAATGTTCACATAGGAAAGTGGCGAGCGTGTGGAAATTCTCACTGGTTTGGAAAATATTTACAATAAAAATAAAGCACTAATTCCTAATTTGTCAATAAAAGCATAATTTATACATTTTCATAAGCCATTTAATGACACCAGTTTCGCAAAAGAACATACAGTACATGCCTGTATGACTATTTAAAATACCAATTTAACGCCAATTATTTGTAGGGCTGCAGCCTATCTGAAAGCAGTCAGGATATAATGCAGTTGGAAATTGACAGCAGAAGACTGTCAATTAGTGTAATTAGTACATGAACTTGGCTTGGAGGCTACAGACTCCCAACCCCCCACAGACCACCCACCATTCACCAGCCTGCATGAGGGTCAGCAGGGGTCAATCCAACAATGCAAATGACATGCCACTGGTGGATAGTTAGTGAATTGCACTGACCTGACCCTGTAGTCTGTCACCTGGGTATATGAGGGCCGCCAAGCAGTTGCAGTGCGTGGGTAAAATCACTGGGGAAGCCTTTTTTTTGGTGTGCCAGGACCATTCACAGTTGAGCTCGCTCAGTTTAGCTCAATGCTGATTGGTACATTTTTTATACTTTTTTGGTCAATGCTACGGGCCGCAAGACTGTCATACTTATTTGGATCAGACAGTCCCAGATAGACATATGGAATCATTTAGTAACCAAACAAGTGTTACACAAATCAAAATATATTTTGTATTTGAGATTCTTCAAATAGCCACCCTTTGCCTTGATGACAGCTTTGCACACTTTTGGCATTCTCTCAACCAGCTTCACCTGGAATGTTTAGGCTACATGCCCCTCCCCCAGTGCTTAATCTGTAAATCGGGAGGTGCCGGAAACAAAAAGTGAGCATGAGAGGGGGGTGGGGGAGTTCTGAGGTACCGGAACGCATGAGGAAAAAAAGTACCTTTATAATAAAGCATTGCATGCATATCATTGCATTTGCGTAGTGGCATAGAGCAGTAGAGTACAGAAGTTGCACACATGGGGAACATTTTAGTAGCGTAGGGTCTGGGAACAATGTGGCCTTTTATTAACGCATTTCATGAAATTCTAGGTCATTTTACATGACTGGAGACTTTCGCAGAGTATTTTTTAATCACGCACAAATGATCGAAATGGCAGGCTACTTTGACACTGACAAACTGAGAATCTGAGATCAATAAAAATGACCTTGTCTTGAATCCATCAATAGCCTAGGCCTAGGTGTATGGAGACATATTGTAGGCTACAATATGAGGAGGAAATTATAGTCCTACAAATGCTTTCCAGTTTCACTGACTCACCCAATGATGCGCAGCTCACTCACTGGTGATGGCCGATGCGCTCGTACCAAAAGCCTATCTCTCTCTTGTTTTACTTTGTAAAACAATATTTGGAAGCTGATCAAATATTTTGGTAGCCTACAGCAGGGTTCTTCAATTCCGGTCCTGGAGGGCCGAGACACCTCTTTTTTTAATCAGGGGCTAATTCAGACCTGGGACACCAGGTGAGTGCAATTAACTACCGAAACAGAAGTGTTTCGGCCCTCCAGGACAGGAATTGAAGAACCCTGGCCTACAGCATAGTCTTCTCTTTTCGGCAGGAGTCATTTGCTTTCCAACCTGTGTTTTCCCTCGATTGTATTTGAAATATTGCGAAAGGCCTGTTTTGTCTGCATGCTGTTTGTTCACGGACAGATTTGCCGCACGTTCCCGACTGTAGGCTATTCCTTGTTATTGGGCTACAATCCACAGCTAGGCTATTTTTTAAAAAGAAGCTATTGATCCTCTGTGGCTAAATTATAGGCCTACTCATGGTGTAGTAGGCTATTCTGAATTATTTCATTTATTTCTGAACAGACAGTAGTAATTCTATAACTTTGGCAAATGTATTTCAATTTATCAGGGGTGCTGCAGTTCCTTCAGAACCCGTCGCTATGATTCTATAAGGAAATAACTGATGAATTGCAACGCTGGAGAGATGAGAGTTGCAGGCTCATGTCTATCAGAGCAGAGCGGGAGAGAGATCATAGAAAGTGAATCTCGTGAGAGATACAGGCACGCTTCTCACACAGCCACGGCCACCTGTTGGTCTCACACATACAGTAGGTTACAATGTTGCACAAACCATAAACCTGGGACGGCCCAACCCGAATCAACTCTTAGAATATTAGGCCCGGGCTGAAAATCTACTTTTTCACATTATCTTTTTTTGTGGGGGCCGGAGAATTAACAGAGGCAACTCGAATGAACTTTGATCGCTTTTATTATAATTTTTACATTGCAAAAAAATGAAAAGAAAAGTTCATGCCATGAGTGTTACCCGATGCGGCCAAATAGGTTCTGGAACAAAACAGTCCAAAACGGAGAGGTGCCGGATCCTGTTCCACCAGCTCAAATTAAGCACTGCCCTCCCCCCTCCGAAGCTTAGGCTACTGCAAGCTTGATACAGAAGAACAGATTAACTTTTTCAATGCTAGTTCAGGATACTATAGGCCAAGTTATCACGTTTCACGTTGGATTTATTAACTACAAAAAGGTAAGACGTGTTCTTAATTCTGGTGCCGTTATGCACACACAAGCTTGTTAGCTAGTTAGCTCAAGCTTGTTAGCTAGCTAACTCATAGGACATTCAAAATTCCTCCATAGAATCCGCTCCTCCTAGGTATAATTCAGTGGGCCTAATTCAGATAATGCATGTCATAACAAGATGCCCAGCGCTTCAAGCCTCCTCTCTCGCTCTCTTTCCACCTGCAAAATGTCAGTCGCATCTTGCGCCATAGGCTACACCTGTCTGTCCTTCACGCATGTAAACAACTAGCTTGCCTGCTCTGTCCGCACTGATTGGTGAAGTAATTTAATGAGTTAAATGTAAAAAACAGGTTAAAAAAGGAACTGAAAGGAACGATATAAAACGAAACGAAAAAAATTGTGCTTCTGTTCAGAACGTAATGATTGGAAAATTATTTCGGCTCCAATCCCTGGTTATATGGCAATTATTCTTCCAGTACTCTGCAACCAAACCTTACATTGAAAGTGTATTACTGATATATAACCATCTATCTCTCTCATTCCAAACCTCCTCATACAGTTGAAGTCGGAAGTTTACATACACTTAGGTTGGAGTCATTAAAACTCGTTTTTCAACCACTCCACAAATGTCTTGTTAACAAACTATAGTTTTGGCAAGTCGGTTAGGACATCTACTTTGTGCATGATACAAGTAATTTTTCCAACAATTGTTTACAGACAGATTATTTCACTTATAATTCACTGTATCACAATTCCAGTGGGTCAGAAGTTTAAATACACTAAGTTGACTGTGCCTTTAAATAGCTTGGAAAATTCCAGAAAATGATGGCATTGCTTTAGAAGCTTCTGATAGGCTAATTGACATCATATGAGTCAATTGGAGGTGTACCTGTGGCTGCATTTCAAGGCCTACCTTCAAACTCAGTGCCTCTTTGCTTGACATCATTGGTAAATCAAAAGAAATCAGCCATGACCTCAGAATTTTTTTTATAGACCTCCACAAGTCTGGTTCATCCTTGGGAGCAAATGTCCAAACGCCTGAAGGTACCACGTTAATCTGTACAAACAATAGTACGCAAGTATAAACACCATGGGACCACGCAGCCGTCATACCGCTCAGGAAGGAGACACGTTCTGTCTCCTAGAGATGAACATACTTTGGTGCGAAAAGTGCAAATCAATCCCAGAACAACAGCAAAGGACCTTGCGAAGATACTGGTGGAAACAGGTACAAAAGTATCTATATCCACAGTAAAACGAGTCCTATATCGACATAACCTGAAAGGCCGCTCAGCAAGGAAGAAGCCACTGCTCCAGAACCGCCATAGAAAAGCCAGACTACAGTTTGCAACTGCACATGGGGACAAAGATCGTACTTTTTGGAGAAATGTCCTCTGGTCTGATGCAACAAAAATAGAACTGTTTGGCCATAATGACCATCGTTATGTTTGGAGGAAAAAGGGGGTGGCTTGCAAGCAAAAGAACACCATCCCAACCGTGAAGCACGGGGGTGGCAGCATCATGCTGTGGGGGTGCTTTGCTGCAGGAGGGACTGGTGCACTTCACAAAATAGATGGCATCATGAGGAAGGAAAATTATGTGGATATATTGAAGCAACATCTCAAGACATCAGTCAGGAAGTTAAATCTTGGTCGCAAATGGGTCTGCCAAATGGACAATGACCCCAAGCATACTGCCAAAGTTGTGGCAAAATGGCTTAAGGACAACAAAGTCAAGGTATTGGAGTGGCCATCGCAAAGCCCTGACCTCAATCCTATAGAAAATGTGTGGGCAGAACTGAAAAAGCGTGTGCGAGCAAGGAGGCCTACAAACCTGACTCAGTTACACCAGCTTTGTCAGGAGGAATGGGCCAAAATTCACCCAACTTATTGTGGGAAGCTTGTGGAAGGCTACCCGAAACGTTTGACCCAAGTTAAACAATTTAAAGGCAATGCTACCAAATACTAATTGAGTGTATATAAACTTCTGACCCACTGGGAATGTGATAAAATAAATAAAAGCTGAAATAAATCATTCTCTCTACTTTATTCTGATATTTCACATTCTTAAAATAAAGTGGTGATCCTAACTGACCTAAAACAGGGAATTTTTACTAGTATTAAATGTCAGGAATTGTGAAAAACTGAGTTTAAATATATTTGGCTAAGGTGTATGTAAACTTCCGACTTCAACTGTAAGTAACCATCACCAACCCTATTTCCTGTCTAGACAAAAATAACTTACAAGAGAAAATGTAATCCGTTTATTGATTTCTGTCACGCCCTGGCTCTGGGGACACTGTTATGTTGAGCCAGGGTGTGTAATTCTATGTTTGTATTTCTATGTTGGCCTGAGTGACTCCCAATCAGAGGCAACGAGTGTCAGCTGGTTGTCTCTGATTGGGAGCCATACTTAACTGTCTGTCTTTCACTTTGTGTTTGTGGTTTCTTGTTCTTATTTGGTTTGTTTATGGAACCAGAGACATCACGTTTTCGTCTGTTATTTTGATCGTGTGATCATACCCTAATAAATATAAATATGTTCACCTTCAACGCTGCGCATTGGTCCTCCTCCTTAGACGAGCGTGACAGAAGAAACCACCAGAACTGGACCAAGCAGCCTAGTGAGGAGCAGAGTGGGTGGACTTGGCAACAGTGGAGGAAGAGCTTCGACTGGGTCAAGCCGAATGAGGAGCTGAATGGCGGAGATTGGAAGCAGAAGAGCGAGAGTTGGGCGAGAATTATCGAGGCCTGGCCCACGGGGAGGAGAGACTCCCAGAAAATTTTTAGGGGGGGGCTCACGACGTCGGACCAGCAGGAGGCCGCGATAGAGCGGCCCAGCGGGTTGCCAGAGGAGGCCGCCAGGTTACGGGGGCCACTGGTCGAAGAGGGGGTGGAAGATGTAGAGGCACGGCGAGAGGTACTGGCGTGTGTTGCCAGTCCGGTCCGGCCTGTTCCTGATCCCCACGTAGGGCCAGTGGTGTGTGTTCCCAGTACGGTCCGGCCTGTTCCTGCCACTCGCACCAAGTCTACGGTGCGCATCGCCAGCTCGGTCCGGCCCATTCCTGCTCCCCGCACCAAGTCAGTGGTGCGTTTCGTCAGCCCTGTCCGGCCCGTTCCTGCTCTCCGCACCAAGTCTGTGGTGCGCGTCGCCAGCCCAGTCCGGCCCATTCCTGCTCCCCGCACCAAGTCTGTGGTGCGTTTCATCAGCCCTGTCCGGCCCGTTCCTGCTCTCCGCACCAAGTCTGTGGTGCGCGTCGCCAGCCCAGTCCGGCCCATCCAAGCTCCCCGCACCAAGTCAGTGGTGCGCTTCGTCAGCCCGGCACGGCCCGTGCCTGTTCCACCGGTGGCGGGTCCGGCACCGGTCAGGTGCTGCGTCACGCCGGAGCTAGAGCAATCCGCTCCACCAGTGTTCAGTTCAGCTCTGGTCAGCAGGGCCAGACCGGACCAGGGGTACTTTGGGGGGTTAGAGAAGGAGTGGGGGTCATGTCCGAGCCGGATCCGCCGCCAAGGCGGAGTGCCCACCCGGTCCCTCCCTGTGGTATTTAGTTGGCGCGGTCGGAGTCCGCGCCTTTAGGGGGGGGTACTGTCACGCCCTGGCTCTGGGGACACTGTTATGTTGAGCCAGGGTGTGTAATTCTATGTTTGTATTTCTATGTTGGCCTGAGTGACTCCCAATCAGAGGCAACGAGTGTCAGCTGGTTGTCTCTGATTGGGAGCCATATTTAACTGTCTGTCTTTCACTTTGTGTTTGTGGTTTCTTGTTCTTATTTGGTTTGTTTATGGAACCAGAGACATCACGTTTTCGTCTGTTATTTTGATCGTGTGATCATACCCTAATAAATATAAATATGTTCACCTTCAACGCTGCGCATTGGTCCTCCTCTTTAGACGAGCGTGACAATTTCCAGGTGAAATTACTAGTTAAAATGTCACAACCAGGAATAGAAATGACAATTACATTTAAATGCCACTGATGTATGTACTGTATCGTGTGGATATAATAGCTGTGATTTAAATGTCAGTCTCTAAGCATTGTAATGCAGCAGGGAAAAATAAGTCTCCTTCAAGTAAAGTATAGACGTAAATGCCCACATGAAAAATGTATTTGTCTCAAATGTAGAGTCAAGGTTCCGAACACATCCGGTCCAAACATGTGCACTGGGATTACACTGAGCCAGGTGGGGAATCATACTGTTGGAGATTCAGGCAACTCAAAGACTGGCAAAAATCCCACACTGTATGCTAAATGCATCCCAACCCAGCTCTACAGAAAAGAGGAAAAACATACTGAAAACATAGCTTGTTTCCTCCATTGTCCCTACTGAGGGAATAGGTGTGTTTACAGGGAGAGAAAGAGAGAGTGAGGGATGCTAACCTGACCGCTCCAACAGTGACAGATAGGCAGAGAGTGGCAATACACTCTCACTCTTCCACCTGAGAGGCACGAGTGAGGGATCTGTGTCACCACTTCCCCATCCTCCAATGCCTCTCCTCTCAGTGTCTCTGGCAGATCCTGCACTGTCAAACACATTCACTTTGAACTGCTTCCTGACTCACACTCTTCTACCTCTGAAAACGCACATCAAGCTGTTTCTCACAAACTATAACCGCTAGCTATTCACTAACACATTCCTGCATACACTGCACATACAACATGCTAACTGTTCCATATCATACTATGACACTATGTTCAAAATGTAAAGAATGCTCTCTTTCCATCAAATGATACATCACAATTTTGCCCATAGAACTTACTGCACACTGTGTAAACTATTCAAGATGAAAGCTAGACAATCCCCAAATTGTTGATAGCCTCACGTTGACAGGCTCCTAATTCCTTAAATTCCTCATTCATGGACATTATACACATGGGCATATCTGTAGCACACATGCATGGTGCTAGTGAAAGAAAAATAATTGCTCTATCATCAGTTTATGACTATGTAAGACTGCTATTGTGAACTACTATTCTAACTATGGGTTGGGGAAGTCCTGCTGGAGGGGAGGTGGGAGGGGAAATGTTTGTCTTGTTCGGTCTTGTCACTTGTTTCTTTGTCCATGTGTAACTGTCTTACCAACAACAATAACATTTTGATCACAAAAAAGAGCACTCTTTCTAGGACAAAGTGGGCTGCTTTTCCTTAGCTAATCACAGTGCACATAAAACTACAGGCTCCCTCACGTGACCCAACACTGCATATTGACAGGAGGCAGTGTTGACTGAGTGAGAAAAAGTGCCAGTTGTCATTGTGCAAGACATTAATTCTCCTGAAGTGCTGACTGCGTTTCAGGACAAAACCTGAGGACAGTGCCATGCAGCTGGACCCCTGCCAGTCAGCCGGCTGCAAAAAAGAAAAAAGGCCCCTCACCTGTTGCGGCATTACGCTAATCCCAGTGTGTCTGTTTACTGCCCCACCCGGCCTGACAGCATGACTGATCTGATTCAACTGTCCTCCGCATGAACAGGGGTACGTGATTCACGTGAAGACTGACTGGACATTAGCTGAAAGTAAAAAGGGGGAGAGGGGGGAGGTGGGGGAGCGAGAGCAGACAAGTTGACCCATGGCCGTGGCCAAAGATAGCTCCTTGTACTGTATGTGAATCTGTGTGCGAAGCAGAGATGTCAATGAGCTCATACCCATACAGGCAGCAAAGCTCCCCCTAAACCTACCCCACCCCCCTCCTCCCCATTCCCAACCACCAAAACCTGATATCTGCACTTGTGGAGTCATAGACATTGCACTAGAACGGGGGGAAATAAAACCCTCCCCTCCCTCCCCTCCTATTCTGCCTTTTATTCTGGGGTACCGTTAAGTGTCTACTGTACTAACATATCTCACAGATATTTCAAGTAGTTCTCTTCAGCGAAAGGATTAATGACCTCCAGAAACCCATTGAACAATAACTTTCGATGAATCCACACCATTAAACAACTCAATACGCCTGAGGTACGGTCCGAAAGGTAAAGTGTCCTTATAACATGGTATAACAAATGTTATCTGAAAATACTTGATTTTCAAAACCTGTGATCCGTGTGTGTTCTGGCTAGCCAGGGACAGGCAACAAGTAGTTATATGTTCAGGAGGGGTGGAAACCAGAGGGGGCTGCAAAAGGTAGGGTTTGAGGGGGGGTCTACTGGTCAAAGCAAAACTCTGCGGTACATTTCATGTGACCAGCTTACCACTAAAAGGCTTACCATCGTAATCCTCCAGCCAAATGAGGTGTCTTACCTAAGGCTTAGGCTCGTCAGGGGAATCAAAAGCAATATATGATGTACAGTATACATAGCCTATAGCTCTTTACATGGGTCGTCTTAGGTACATTTGTTCAGGAATGTGGGCGGCTGGTGCAGTGTGCAAAGGATTTATACAGGATTTATGTTCTATATGGTATTCCCTAATCGTCTCTCACTCCACTGCTCACTGCTACTATAATGATATATCTCCCTGCCACTACTAGATCATTAAGAGCTGCAAACATATATATATATTTTTTTATTACTTACCTATATACAGTGAGGGAAAAAAGTATTTGATCCCCTGCTGATTTTGTACGTTTGCCCACTGACAAAGAAATTATCAGTCTATAATTTTAATGGTAGGTTATTTGAACAGTGAGAGACAGAATAACAACAATGTATTTAAAATAATCCAGAAAAACGCATGTTAAAAATGTTATAAATTGATTTGCATTTTAATGAGGGAAATAAGTATTTGACCCCCTCTCAATCAGAAAGATTTCTGGCTCCCAGGTGTCTTTTATACAGGTAACGAGCTGAGATTAGGAGCACACTCTTAAAGGGAGTGCTCCTAATCTCAGTTTGTTACCTGTATAAAAGACACCTGTCCACAGAAGCAATCAATCAATCAGATTCCAAACTCTCCACCATGGCCAAGACCAAAGAGCTCTCCAAGGACGTCAGGGACAAGATTGTAGACCTACACAAGGCTGGAATGGGCTACAAGACCATCGCCAAGCAGCTTGGTGAGAAGGTAACAACAGTTGGTGCGATTATTCGCAAATCGAAGAAACACAAAATAACTGTCAATCTCCCTCGGCCTAGGGCTCCATGCAAGATCTCACCTCATGGAGTTGCAATGATCATGAGAACGGTGAGGAATCAGCCCAGAACTACACGGGAGGTTCTTGTCAATGATCTCAAGGCAGCTGGGACCATAGTCACCAAGAAAACAATTGGTAACACACTACGCCGTGAAGGACTGAAATCCTGCAGCGCCCGCAAGGTCCCTCTGCTCAAGAAAGCACATATACAGGCCCGTCTGAAGTTTGCCAATGAACATCTGAATGATTCAGAGGAGAACTGGGTGAAAGTGTTGTGGTCAGATGAGACCAAAATCGAGCTCTTTGGCATCAACTCAACTCGCCGTGTTTGGAGGAGGAGGAATGCTGCCTATGACCCCAAGAACACCATCCCCACCGTCAAACATGGAGGTGGAAACATTATGCTTTGGGGGTGTTTTTCTGCTAAGGGGACAGGACAACTTCACCGCATCAAAGGGACGATGGACGGGGCCATGTACCGTCAAATCTTGGGTGAGAATCTCCTTCCCTCAGCCAGGGCATTGAAAATGGGTCGTGGATGGGTATTCCAGCATGACAATGACCCAAAATACACGGCCAAGGCAACAAAGGAGTGGCTCAAGAAGAAGCACATTAAGGTCCTGTGGAACAAAATCCCTCCTGAGATGTTTGCAGACCTGGTGGCCAACTACAAGAAATGTCTGACCTCTGTGATTGCCAACAAGGGTTTTGCCACCAAGTACTAAGCAGAGGGGTCAAATACTTATTTCCCTCATTAAAATACAAATCAATTTATAACATTTTTGACATGCGTTTTTCTGGATTTTGTTGTTGTTATTCTGTCTCTCACTGTTCAAATAAACCTACCATTAAAATTATAAACTGATCATGTCTTTGTCAGTGGGCAAACGTACAAAATCAGCAGGGGATCAAATACTTTTTTCCCCTCACTGTATGAATATTACATAAGTACAATTACGGTGCTTGTGCAACTCAATAAATACCCTTTCAACTTTTAATAACTAATTTTTAGAAATTCTGAATGTACAAAGTACCACACATACTAACATGGAAACAGTGGCAATCTATACCATGCATGGTCTAATACAGTATCTTCACTAGGTTCAGACTGAGTACAAACATATAGTATATCCTGATATTAATTTTATCATCAGTATCTGATTTGGCAAATATACCAACATAATGTAATTTACCCAGGACAGTAGAGTACAGTATACACTACCGGTAAACAAATGTGTCACCCTTCGTGCAGGCATCTATCTTCTCCTTCATTTGTCACTACCCCCTTTGTGTCATTGGCAAAAGGTATGTACCTTTTGGGTTTGCACATCAGATGCCAAGTAGTTCACAGGCACTCTTGTGTTTCCACCTGACTTCGCAGCCACAGAACGCAAGGCACTCCTATCTCGCATTCAGAAGATAATGAAACAATTCCGTTGTCTAGATTGGATGCATGTAGAAACTGTCCCATTATGGAGAATACCCTAGCTCCATATATGAAATGAAGGACATGCGTATCTGGAGCATGTCTACTCCTTATATCTAATAAAATGTCAGATATTCGCAAATGTATAGATAAAAGATATCCCCTGATATTGACCCTTGTCACGATCGTCGTATGGAGTAGACCAATGCGCAGCGTGTTGAGCGAACATACTTTATTTAATTAAAGTGCACACACGATACAAAAACAACAAAACGATAACGTAACGTCCTAGGTAACATAGACCAACACGGAACAAGATCCCACAAACACTAAGGGAAAACCGACAGTTTAAATATGGCTCCCAATCAGAGACAACCAGCCAAGCTGACACTCGTTGCCTCTGATTGGGAGTCACTCAGGCCAACATATAAATACCACAACTAGAACTCCCAACATAGAACTACAACACATAGAATGAGCACACCCTGGCTCAACATATAGAGTCCCAGAGCCAGGGTGTGACAACCCTTTTCGCCCAGTGATACGCTTCATTGTTTGGGGTAATATCAAAGCTAAACGTGTAACAAACTCTTTGGCCTTTTGATCTCGAATTTGGCTTGCCAAGTTCGTCAGTGATCCAGCTGGCTTCACATGGATTCCTGGTCAATGAAGTCTGCTTAATATTTACAGTTGTACTCTATGAAGGATTCAAATAATTTCTGTAATAAGCCAAATAGAAATACGCTCTATACGCTGTTCAGTCTTTGCACTGCAATAGTGCCAGAAATATAATTACCTGTATGAGCGTTGGAAGGGGCTCTCCCTTACTGTTGAGAGACCATTAATCAAGATGTACAATAGGCTATAGGTCACCTGAATGCATTGGTGCATTGACATCAGATAACAACACTGTTGACACTCATATCTGTTACTCCCTCCTGTGGCACTGTCTATATTAGCAAAGGCAACTAACACACTGTCCATTTAATACCTGGAATAAGCAGTCAAGTAGTTCACAGGCTTATGCAAATACGCATTATCCATACTGCCTCCCATCTTTAGAGACTGCGAAAGCTCTTTAAGCTTTTCATGGATTTTGGACGTGATGCCGGGAGGCAAAGGGGGTTTTCATAACTACGTACCTTTTAAGTGTTTTTGATTTTAAACATTTAGTACGTTAGTGTACATTTGGAGGATTTTCAGGGACGCATTTTAAACCCGTAGTGGCCATACTTGTGAACTTTTGCTTAGACCATGGTTTAAAAACCATTGGTCTAAAATGGCTAGATGCTAGCTTTTCTCATAGGGAAACCTGGCAAAATTAGCCACGATGCTGAGGACGGCCAGCTGAGCAGATAATTACATCCGGTAACAAAATAACTAATCAACCTATCAGAGACCTTAAACAGAAGAGCTACCATCCAATCGCATTTGTTCAACAGGTCAATTTGGCCACCAGAGGCAGATTGTTAAACCATCCAATTGCTTGGTTTAATTTGTTACCTATGGTCTAAGTGGAGTGTGCCAATATATTTTTGCATGATGCTTCCTTGACTAGGCTACTGACGTCATACAAAATTCAAAAGGGTTTTCGCATATATGACCAAACTCCACATTTTTGCTCATCCATTTAACACACATCCATGTACTTTGACTGAAGAAAGTAGGGGGATTATATAACATGTAACTTTGTATTCAGACAGCGCAAAAGTAAAAGGCGATGACTCTCGTGGTGCTGTCAAATAGCAGTAATTCACCCACTACTGCTAGCCTTGAGTAGTGGTGTGATCCACTAAAGGACTTAACTCTACTCCACGGCGTCAGCATATGCTGACTGTGAGTTCAAATCCCATTTGGGACAAGATTATTTCTAAGGAGAAAACCCTCCACTGCTGGTCTATCTCTTCATTAACATTTAATTTGTGGTGGATACTTACTGATAAAGACCTGAAATTAATTGACAGGAAACCAAGATCAGATTTGTATTTTACTGCATCGGCTTCATGAGTTGTGAAGCCAGGAGGAGGCGTCACCTCAGTGGATTCCTGGAGTAGCTGCGCCCTCTACTGGATGCTTGGTGAACGTAGCCAGACCAGTCAATTTACACTTTGCTACACGTATGAAAAGATATGCTAGATAATTATTATAAAAACAGTGTCCAAAAATGATGACCCCACGGGGGATTCAAACTTACATCGCAAGTGGTGAAAAGTGTCAGGAACTAAGCGTTGTGAGCTAATTGTCCAGACACATTTTTTGCATGTGATGCAGTTAATTTCAGTATCAGAACGTGCCGGTAGACTTCTGGTAAGGATGCTTTAGTGAAAAAGTGTTGGGTCAGATCCAACTACTTGAATGATTTTAATTGGCTGAAACTGAATTTGTTACCGGATATAATGATCTCCTCAGCTGGACGTCCTCAACATCGTGGCTAATTTTGCCAGGTTGGCCTATGAGAAAAGCTAGCAGCTAGCCATTTTAGACCAATGGTTTACACCATGGTCTAAGAAGCAAAAGTTCATAAGTAGGGAAATCCCTGAATAGCACAAACATCATTTCACCCCTAACCTCTACCCACAGCTCAGGGTCAGGGGTCAACAGTAGGTTGTGAGAGCCCTCATAATTCCACCAACTGCTGTCGCTGCCATCTAGACCCATCGCCGATATCAAATGTTGTGTTCGCACACACTAATGGCACCCTTTTAAAGCAGTGCGCAGCGGCTATGGCTGTTTGGTGTGGCCTTGCATTCAATTCTTATGCTAATCCCTATGCTAAGCCAGTGCAGTGCTGTGTCCGTGCCTCTCAGAGAGGGATAAATATGCACCAGCACAAGCTGGCCAGATAAGAAGGCCAGCTGCCGGCAGGTAGGGTTAAAACCGTCAGCGGCCCGGGCCTTCCGTGTCCTCCCGTGTCCTCCCGTGTCCTCCATTTTACACAAACTGGAGGACAGCAGGAAGGAGCTAAGAGTTCACGGGCTAATTACGTTCCAGACCCACATTCAGGGGCATCCAGGCCTCTTATCAGCGTGGGGGGAGGTCAACTAGCAGCAATATATAAGGCCCCTGGTCGCCTGTCACGTCTTTAGCAAGCCAGCTCTCCCTAACGCTTCCTGTGGCATTGTGCGTGCGGCTCACCGTGTGATGGAGTGGTGTGCGTGTGAGTTATTATATATATATTATTTATTTATTTTTGGAATGTAATTGTATGCATCACTTCCAATCCCCCATATGTTTTTTTTCTCGCAAATATATATATATATATACATATACATATACATACACATACATATACACATACATAGATATAAATACATATACATATGTATATATACATATCCTTTAAAAATATTTATTTCCCTTTATTACTTTCCAACCCCACCACCCTTTCCCTAATTGGAGTAAACTAGTGAACAACAACGCTTAGGCCTCTACTTCCATCTTATACATACTATATACATTTTATGGACACAGTCAAATTTACAATAATTCTATTTTGTTTGTTTTTACTCCTGAACTTCCTCTACCATCAACCTCTCCGATCATTTTCATGATGTACATCCGGTTTGCTACCATATGCCATATCTTTCTAACTGTGCTCTTTCACAAAAGCTCTCAACCTATAACTATATACTTATTATGTACACAGTATGCTTTACATTAGTTATCTTGTTGTTATTAGTTGTTGTTAGTTGTTATTAGTCCCATCCTTCAGCTCCATTCAACACCTCCCATCTATCTCTTAACACCATCCATATTGGATTTCTATTTGCCATATATTTTTCAACTGTACTTTGATGTTTCACAAAAGTTTTGAACCCTTCTATTCTCATTGTTTCTACAGATTGCAAATTGAAAATAAACATTTTTGATCGATTGACTATGACTTTTCAGATCACCCAGTAGTGCTATCTGCAGGGTTAGCTCCAGGTAAATATTGCAATCCTTTAGCCATTCCTGGACCTGTGACCAAAAACAAGCTACGTGTGTGTGAGTTAGCAGGGTAGTGAAAGGAGAGGACAACGCGTCTCAGAAGCTAAGTCAACATCATTGTCTCCCTAATTTGTTTAGGAAAAGAAAAGCGGTGAGCAAAGAGCAGTTAGCAGGATTTTGGGGCTTTGTGTGAACCAAGAGGGTTGAGGGACAAAAAGAGAGGGCTGAAGCCTCTATCAGGGTATGTTTCTGCCACACGATGGGGGACTGGGAGAGGGAGGACTGAATCTGACCCCTCATCATTAAAATTCCTGCTCCTGTACGATGGTGGGGACTACATAGTTCAGAGTTTGTGGCCCATGACAAGACAAATTGAGAGAGGGAGAGAAATACGATAAATATACGCTGAGTGGACAAAACAAAGCTCTTTCCATGACAGACTGATCAGGTGAATCCAGGTGAAAGCTATGATCCCTCATTGATGTCACTTGTTAAATCCACTTCAATCAGTGTAGATGAAGGGGAGAAGACAGGTTAAAGACAATTGAGACATCGATTGTGTATGTGTGCCATTCAGAGAGTGAATGGGCAAGTCAAAATACTTAAGTGCCTTTGAACACGGTATGGTAGTAGGTGCCAGGTGCACCGGTTTGAGTGTGTCAAGAACTGCAACGCTGCTGAGTTTTTCACGCTTAACAGTTTCCCGTGTGTATCAAGAATGGTCCACCACCCAAAGGACATCCAACCAACTTGAGACAACTGTGAGAAGCATTGGAGTCAACATGGGCCAGCATCCCTGTGGAACGCTTTTGACACCTTGTAGAGTCCATGCTCCAACAAACTGAGGCTGTTCTGAGGGCAAAAAGGGGTGCAACTCAATATTAGGAAGGTGTTCCTAATGTTTTGTACACTCATGGTGTTTGTCAATATGCATACTGCCGTGATCCACACTCTCATGCGCCGAGTGCATTCTCCGAGGACGTTCTCATGAGTACGTTCTTGTGAGGACGAGAGTGTGGAGAACGCATAAAACATTACATTTGAGAAGCACTCCCCTTACTGTATTACCTCACGCTGCACTTCCCCATTCACTGAACCTTCTTTCAGCCAGGACAAAGGCAAAAATAGAGACTAAACAAGATATACACAAAGCAAACTTTTTACTTCATAACTATCAGCTAGCTATATGTGAATCATAATGATCTAGCTAGCCAGCTAGTTAAAAAGGCAAAAATGACCTAAAACTAATGTTATGCAAGGTAGATGTCAATTATTTGTGGGTAGCTAGCCAGCTAACAATTCTCTGTGGCTATCTGGCTAGCTAACAGTAGTAGCTAGCCAGTTAGCCCTATTGACTTACTATGGGCTTGCGATCTACGCACACTACAGTGGGTAATGTAGGCAGGTAAACATGCCAAAATTAATACAGCATGTATTTATTAACATATCAAGATAGAATATTGTAGTCAGGCAACATAAGAGATGTGAATGGGCAACATTCCATTCCGAAGTCTGAGTTTATTTTCTCTCGCTTCAGCTCAAATAATGATTTCAATAAATGTTGCGTGTTTACATGGATGCATCATATTTCTGTGCACACTTTCCGTTGAAGCTTGCATCGATGCATGCTTCAAAATATGTACAAACGGAGTACGCATTCGAGAAGTGCCCTCCATGCTCTGTTTCGTATTCTTTGATTTGAGCCCTCCGGTGCTCCAGTTAGCATGGTCGGCGCACTGTAGTATGCATTTTGAGAAATACCTTCAGTGTATATATACAATGCCTTCAGAAAGTATTCATACCCCTTGACTTTTTCCACATTTTGTTGTGTTACAGCCTGCATTTAAAATGTATTCAATTGAGATTTTTGTCACTGGCCTACACACAATACACCATAATGTCAAAGTGGAATTATGTTTTTCAAAATGTTTACTACACTGAACTAAAATATAAACGCAATGTCTAGTGTTCGTCCCATGTTTCATGAGCTGAAATAAAAATGTTGCACAAATTTCTTTACATCCTTGTTAGTGAGCATTTCTCCTTAGCCAAGATAATCCATCCACCTGACAGGTGTGGCATATCAAGAAGCTGATTAAACAGCATGATCATTACACAGGTGCACCTTGTGCTGGGGACAATAAAAGGCCACTCTAAAATGTGCAGTTTTGTCCCACAATGGTGGCTGCATCATGTAATGGGTATGCTTGTAATCGTTAAGGACTGAGTTTTTTAGGATACAAAATAAACGGAATGGAGCTAAGCACAGGCAAAATCCTAGAGGAAACTTGATTCAGTCTACTTTCCACCAGACACTGGGAGATGAATTCACCTTTCAGCAATAACCTAAAACACAAGGACAACGCTACACTGGAGTTGCTTATCAAGAAGACAGTAAATGTTCCTGAGTGAACCAGTTAGAGTTTTGACTTAAATCTGCTTGAAAATCTATGGCAAGACCTGAAAATGGTTGTCTAGCAATGATCAACAACCAATTTGACACAGCTTGAAGAATTGTATAAAGAATAATGGGCAAATGTTGCACAATCCAGGTGTGGAAAGCTCTTAGAGACTTACCCAGAAAGACTCAAAGCTGTAATAGCTGCCAAAGGTGCTTCTACAAAGTATTGACTCAAGGGTGTGAATAATGTAAATGAGATATTTCTGTATTTCATTTTCAATAAATTCGCAAACATTTCAAAAAAATATGTTTTCAATTTGTCATTATGGGGTATTGCGTGTAGATGGGTGAGAAAAAAATATATTTAATCCATTTTGAATTCAGGCTGTAACACAAAATGTGTTATAAGTCAAGGGGTATGAATGCTTTTTGAAGGCACTGTAAATTGCTGGCTTGGAGCATGAAATACTGTATATACCACAGTACACTCTTCGAAAAAAAGGATATATATAGAGAGAGAGAGCGAAAGAAAGAAAGAAAGAAAGAAAGAAAGAAAGAAAGAAAGAAAGAAAGAAAGAAAGAAAGAAAGAAAGAAAGAAAGAAAGAAAGAAAGAAAGAAAGAAAGAAAGAAAGAAAGAAAGAAAGAAAGAAAAAGAAAGAAAGAAAGACAAAGCCAACCTGGTAAGATCTGATAGCGTTCTGACACCCGTTTCAGAAAAAGGAATGCCTGACCTATTTCTCTGCCTTTTCCATTCCCTCTCAGTTCTGTTCTACAGAGGAGATAGTATCTGGCTGTGATAGGCAGGCATTGCAGAGATTGACGAGTAGATCTTGTGATTTCTTTAATGGTGTAGAGCTGGGTTCCCCAATAGGCGGCCCGCGGGACAAATTTGGCCTGCGGGTGATTTTATTTGGGCCCCAAGTTTTCTGAGCAAAAACAAAACAAAAAATATATACATATTATTATTATTTTCTTTGACATAAAAGACTGTAAAACACCAGAAAATCAGCTCCAAGTGATTATTAATTTTGGAAATCTGTTCCAAAGTATTCCCACACATAATAGAGAGATACTGTATATGTGATCGTATACAAATGTAAGCAAGGTTTGAAATGGTTATGTTCTAGTCAAATATTATATCTGTTTGGGCTTCTTGTTGTCAATTTGCAGTCTACAAATAATTAGTAATTATGTTCCGGCCCCCTGACCATCAGCTCAAGAAAATAATCGTCCAGCAGCTGAATCTAGTTAATGATCCCTGGTGTAGAGAACCACACAACACATACTTATGTGTTTATTGTGTCCCTCACAGGAAATACAAACAACTGATGACACAAGTCTGTTGTGGTGACATCTCCAGAATTGCCCATGCCTGAATTGTGTACATGCGTGTTAAGGTTTAATAGCGGGAACCGGGTTCCCGAGATTGACAGAGATTTCCCGCCCAAACCCACTCCCGTTTCCCGGGATAAATAACTGCGAGAAACTGGTCAATTATAATAAATTATTTATATGAACCGCATGATGTGAAATGGTACTGTTACATTATATGCAATGTCTGGCTTCTCCACGACCTATGCTATGTGCATGATCAATCATCAACGCTCAGGGTTGGGACAGACAGTGCATCTCAGTATGAGCGCAGTTCACAATGCATGTATCAATGCTGATACCTTTTTAGGTACATTTGCCGCAGCATAGCCTATGCTACAGTAACATTAGGACTAATATATCTGAATGTGCATCTAATTTATACATCTCCATCTGGCTTTCAGGGGTCACCTTATTTTTTTATTGTAAAGATGATTATTTAATTTAATTACAGCTACAGAGTTTAAAAAAAGCCTATCACTCGAAAATCGTTGTTTTAAATCAGTGCACACGTGAGCACTCTCTCTGTCTTTCTCTCTCTCCATCAATTCCATTCAAATTGCATTCAATCTAGATCATCCTGTTCAAGATTGATTTATATATACAGTTGAAGTCGGAAGTTTGCATACACTTAGGTTGGAGTCATTAAAACTCGTTTTTCAACCACTCCACAAATTTCTTTTTAACAAACTATAGTTTTGGCAAGTCGGTTAGGACATGTACTTTGTGCATGAGACAAGTAATTTTTCCACAATTGTTTACAAACAGATTATTTCACTTATAATTCACTGTATCACAATTCCAGTGGGTCAGAAGTTTACATACACTAAGTTGACTGTGCCTTTACACAGCTTGGAAAATTCCAGAAAATGATGTCATGGCTTTAGAAGCTTCTGATAGGCTAATTGATATCATTTGAGTCAATTGGAGGTGTACCTGTGGATGTATTTCGAGGCCTACCTTCAAACTCAGTGCCTCTTTGCTTGACATCATGGGAAAATCAAAAGAAATCAGCCAAGACCTCAGAAAAATAATTGTAAACCTCCACAAGTCTGGTTCATCCATGGGAGCAATTTCGAAACACCTGAAGGTACCACGTTCATCTGTACAAACAATAGTACGCAAGTATAAACACCATGGGACCACGCAGGTCGTCATATCGCTCAGGAAGGAGACGCGTTCTGTCTCCTAGAGATGAATGTAATTTGGTGCGAAAAGTGCAAATCAATCCCAGAACAACAGCAAAGAACCTTGTGAAGATGCTGGAGGAAACAGGTACAAAAGTATCTATATCCACAGTAAAACGAGTCCTATATCGACATAACCTGAAAGGCTGCTCAGCAAGGAAGAAGTCACTGCTCCAAAACCGCCATAAAAAAGCCAGACTACGGTTTACAACTGCACATGGGGACAAAGATTGTACTTTTTGGAGAAATGTCCTCTGGTCTGATGAAACTGTTTGGCCATAATGACCATCGTTATGTTTGGAGGAAAAAGGGGGGACTTGCAAGCCAAAGAACACCATCCCAACCGTGAAGCACGGCGGTGGCAGGATCATGCTGTGGGGGTGCTTTGCTGCAGGAGGGACTGGTGCACTTCACAAAGTAGATGGCATCATGAGGAAGGAAAATTATGTGGATATATTGAAGCAACATCTCAAGACATCATTCAGGAAGTTCAAGCTTGGTCGCAAATGGGTCTTCCAAATGGACAATAACCCCAAGCATAACTTCTAAAGTTGTGGCAAAATGGCTTGAGGACAACAAAGTCAAGGTATTGGAGTGGCCATCACAAAGCCCTGACCTCAATCCTATTGAATATTTGTGGGCAGAACTGAAAAAGCGTAAACTATGTAAACTTCTGACCCACTGGGAATGTGATGAAAGCAATAAAAGCTTAAATAAATAATTTTCTGTACTATTATTTTGACATTTTACATTCTTAAAATAAAGTGGTGATCCTAACTGAGGGAATTTTTACTAGGATTAAATGTCAGGAATAGTGAAAAACTGAGTTTAAAAGTATTTGGCCAAGGTGTATGTAAACTTCCGACTTCAACTGTAGATGTCCTAGCCTACCTCTTTCAGGTATTACATTCAATGCAGTATTAGCCTTAAATTTAGCTAATTAATGATGGGTTAATATACATAAGCTTCTAACTTATAGACTCTGTCTTCACTATGTTCTCTTGCGCAATACCCACCTGCTCTTCGCTGGCCTCTCTCCTTATTAGTTCCTGTGGAGTCCTGGGAAAGCTAGACTAGAATACCTTGTTGGAATAATTTTTTTATTATTATTATACTAATAGACTATTCAAAGAGGTATGCAATCTTGCTCTTGTTTGCTGAATGTTAAATACAGTTACCCAGGAGAAAAGTGATTTATTTTCGTGATGTAACGTTTGTAAAATACCGGGAAAATATCAAAAACACTAATGCGCGTCTGCAGATTCTCAAAGCCGGTTCAATAATCAATTATTTCCTTGGATTATTCATACACACAAGTCAAGAGCCCATTCCTCGCACGGCGCTGGGTCTAATGCTTGCAGACGAGAGTTTAGACGTAGTTGTACAAACACAAACGCACGGCTGCATGAAAAATGAAGTGAAAGTGCTTTTGTGTATGCTGAATGTATCGTCCGGGGTTCTCAAGTTCAAACATCATAAGCCTTGTGCTATGTGCATTTCTTGTGTCCCTGAGTACAACTCAGTCTACAGGCTTTTAGGGTGATAACCGCTGTACAGAGGAAACTTTTCTGTAATAACACTTGCTGTCCAAGTGGTCATGTGTATGTGAGGGTGTAAGAGTGTTGCTTTCAAATGTGTCAAATTATTTGTGCCTGTCTGTGTGCACTGGGTATGCTCTTGTGTATGTATGTATGCATGCATGTGTGTGTGTGTGCATGCATGTATTTGGGTGTGTGTACTCAATCCCAGCCAGTGAGTCTATTGCTCTAAAACTCAGTGTTTTCCCTATATTCATTAAGCCGCCACTGCTAAGTCGTTGCCACTGCTAAATCGCCACTGCCACTCCACTTCAGTGTAAACTTAGGGTCCGACATTAATGATGGCCCGTTGGCCCAGCACCAGTTAAAACATGTGTCGGCCAGTGGATCTCGTCAGTCACTGGACCGACAAACACGAAGGCCAAAATATTCCAACGTCAGTGAATCTCGGTAGAGGAGAAAGCTAAATAGCCAGCCAGATAGTAAACAGTCAAGTGTGTCCAGCCAGCTCCTGCTAGCCAGCCAATTTGACTGTAATGTATTATAGCTAACGTTGCCACTAATCTCAGTCAAATAAAACTAAATACAATAAAGATGTCATCGGGTGCTCCCAGAATGAGAAAAAAAACATTGCTTTTATGTGAACAGTAATATCCAATTAGATGTCATGAAAATCAGTCCGTTGCCAGCTAACGTTAGCAAAGTAGCCAGCCACATATTCCTCCCGCCTTGGCTAGCCAGCCGGGCCGCTTCCTCTATCAACTTTACTCTATGCGCCAGACATAGAATGCTTTAGCCTCGGCCAGTGTGTCAAAAATTAGGGTCTCTTTCTCGTAAAAGACACGAAGTCGGGCAGGGTGTAGGAGCTGAAACGTTATCCCCTTCTTGTAGAGACAGGTTTTGATGTCCTTGAATTCAGCTCTTTGCTTCACGAGATTGGCACTCAGGTCTGGGTAAAATCGTATATATTGGCCACGGAATTTTGGATGATGTTCCCTCGCCCAGCACATTGCACGTTCCTTGTCTTGGTAATGATGAAAGCGGGCTATGATCGCTCCCTAGGCCGCTCCCCTGTGTTGGGTTTGGGGGCGAGGGATCTGTGCGCTCGGTCGAGCTTCGGCAGCTTGTCAAAGCTTGTCAAAGACACCGTTACCCATCACTTCCACCAGCATGTCGGAGACAAATTTCACAGGGTTGACTCCAGTCTCAATTCCCGCCAACGATCAGGACGTTTTCCCTTCTGGTATAATTATCCAACAAATCTACCTTGGAAACCACCACCCAAAGGACATCCAGCCAACTTGACACAACTGTGGGAAGCATTGGAGTCAACATGAGCCAGCATCCCTGTGGAATGCTTTCGACACCTTGTAGAGTCCATGCCCTGATGAATTGAGTCTGTTCTGAGGGGGGAAAGAGGTGCAATTCAATATTTTGGAATGTGTTCCTAATGTTTTGTACATTCAGTGTATATTTATATTCCGGACTCTGACATTGCTCGTTCTGATATTTCTAAATTCATTTCTTTATATTTGGGGGATTTGTGTTTATTGTTTTGTATTGTCAGGTATTACTGCACTGTTGGAGCTAGAAACATCATAAGCATTTCGCTGCACCTGTGATAACGTGCAAAATATGTGTACGCGACCAATCAAATTGTATTTGATTTGATTGGACACCCTACACCATGCTCCAGCGAGTGACAACTTCTCAAGCACTAAAGCAGAAGTGAATACGTTCACACAGCACACGCGAGCTGTCCTGAGCAAAAAGAAGCTGCCATCAATCTACTCGCTGAGCTTATTTATTTTAGGGAAAGGGATTTACAAAAGTAAACCTTCATAGCAATATGCTGGCTACTGTTGAAAGGGTGCAAAAAGAAAGCTACAGTACAAAAATACAAATTATTATTCGTTTTGGCTAGCCTAATGTAGCCAGGTCGATATCTCTTTTGGAACGCAGGTGCACTATGCAGAAATCGCTCCGTTATTTTCAGGTTGCAAAAATTCTAATAGTTTGCCTAATTTCCGTATGACAAAATAAGCAAGTATAGTGTAGAGAATCATTGTACCATCTAAACCGCTGTGAAATATATTTTCCATAACCCAAAATATTGTATTTTTAGCAGTTTGAAGCTGGTGTACAAAACCCAAAGTAAAAGAAACGCAAGAACGGGAAGCTTAGAAATAGCCCACATAGAATAGATCTAACGCTTCTTAGACTTGCTTTCAATGCGAAAACGTCCTGACAGATCTATAACTTACGTTTATATGTGAATTTGGTCGGGTCACCCAAAAGGTGATTTATTGCAGCATTAAAAGTGCAGCGTCGAGATGTACACATTTTGTCTCTCAAAATGACATACTTTAGAATCAAAAATTAATGCAATTAATACAATGCAATTCTAAAGAATAGAGTTATGACTTACATTGCTCAATTATATTACACAGCTTTTTAATACATAACCAAATATAGCCTATTAGTAGCTGCATACAGAGAGAAAGCATGCCAACTTGCATGACCCCAATGAATTTAAAAACTACACATGTCCAGGCCAGTAGAAATTATGTTAGGGCCAGTAGATTTTTGGTCAACTGGCCCATGACAAAATGTGTAGAATTGCAGGAAACTTGTTTTAAAACTGTAAAACATTTCTCTCTGCCCCACGAAAAAAAGATCCTAGGGGAAACACTGAAAACTGCAGTAATCACAGTCCAGTAATCACAGATCCATTGCATTATGTCTTTGAGGATGTTTCCTCACATCAAGGGCAACTATAGTGAGAGATCCATATTAGCTGCCCTTTCATATGAGAACATAAACACCTACACAGCACCTAAACATATATCAAAATCTTAAATCCATATTGTACATGCATAACACAGCCCAAATGCACACGTACATGCTCATACAGGCCATACAGTGGATTGAATGGTTCAGTATGTCGCTGTCGCTCAGCAGACTCCTGCATTTCATGTTAGATCAGCAGTTGACCTTAACACATGTATACTCACACATCCACGCAAGCAACCTGGGGGACACTCCCCCTCAGGGCGTTTGGCATTATTCTGAACTCCCAGTTCACCCTTTTTCTTTTAGTCCAGACCACTTGGCAAACGATACAAACAGGTAGGGATTGAAAACACCCCAAACACACACACACACACAAACAAACACACACACGTGCGCACACATACATGCACACACACAAAAAAATAAAACATTGGTTTCTTGCCCAGCCTACTCTACTGTTCTTAATGTCCTTCAATCATTCCCAAGTTACTCCTCGCCTCAGGTGAAAAGCCTTTCTAAAGCCTTGGCTAAACAACACTTCTGTCAATCTGACAGCGAATCCTGCATGCAGAGGAATCAGAAAACTCAGCACCGATGATTCAGCATGCCATACATTGCTCAAAACTGGTAGCGCAGGTTTTTGTGCCTTAATTAGGTTGGAAATAACTTATTGGTGTTGTACAGAGGTCTTTTTCGAAAGCAGGTTAATGCCGGTCATGCAATGACACAGCACCAGGGCCTTAAATTAACACCCGCGAAATGCGGGTAGATTTTGGTATTGGCGGGTAAGACGTCTATTTCACCATCCACGTCGGCGGGTGGTCAGTGCTCCACAGTGCGAGCATTTCACTCACATTTGTGAATAAAAAGTCAAGTCTGATCACATTTATAGCAAAATAAATGCTGCAGTAGCTGTTTTCAAAGTATTTCTGCCTCGCATTGCAACATTGCATGGCTGGGGGCTGTGAGCACGTGAAGACATTTTTCAAAGCGTTGCGCACAGGCATAAAAGTTGATCTAATTTACTTGAAACTAAAGTCTACTGAAGTGAGACTTTGTAGTTGTGTTTCTTTTCTATTTACATTGATTTTTTCACAAGCTACCCATATACTAGTCAGACTATCTAATAGGCACAAACATGACTGGAGTCATGTTACCACGGTAACCTACCACCCTTAAAGGGGCAGGTTAACATGAAATAAAATCAAACAATATACCACATTACTACTTACTAGTAACACATTAATTGTTTTAGAAACATTACAAAGCACGCTCATCTGTTTTTTTGTGTTTTGTTGGTGTAATTTTAGCGGCAAAAAAGTTATTGTGTCTGGTAAAAGAATCAGAGTGGCAAAAAAATAAAAAAATAAAACGTTTTTAGGCCCTGCACAGCACTATTTAAATATATGAAATAAGTGTCAACAGTTATGGTGTGTCACAGTCAAAGACACGGGCGTTTACTTTTTTACTTGTTGGTAATGGTATATTTAAGGAATAAGGCCCAAGGGGGTTTGGTATATGGCCAATATAACACCGCTGGTGTTACGCAAATGATACAGTGCCTTGCAAAAGTATTCATCCCCCTTGGCGTTTTTCCTATTTTGTTGCATTATAACCTGTAATTTAAATGGATTTTTATTTGGATTTCATGTAAAGGACATACAAAATAGTCCAAATTGGTGAAGTGAAATACATTTTTTTTTTTTTATCTAAAAAATTAATAACGGAAAAGTGGTGCGTGCATATGTATTCAACCCCTTTCCTATGAAGCCCCTAAATAAGATCTGGTACAACCAATTACCTTCAGAAGTCACATAATTAGTTAAATAATGTCCACCTGTGTGCAATCTAAGTGTCACATGATCTGTCACATGATCTCAGTATATATACACCTGTTCTGAAAGGCCCCAGAGTCTGCAACACCACTAAGCAAGGGGCACCACCAAGCAAGCGGCACCATGAAGACCAAGGAGCTCTCCAAATAGGTCAGGGACAAAGTTGTGGAGAAGTACAGATCAGGGTTGGGTTATAAAAAAAAAATCTGAAACTTTGAACATCCCACGGAGCACCATTAAATCCATTATTAAAAAATGGAAAGAATATGCCACCACAACAAACCTGCCAAGAGAGGGCCGCCGACCAAAACTCACGGACAAGGGAGGTCCATTAATCAGAGGTAACAAAGAGACCAAAGATAACCCTGAAGGAGCTGCAAAGCTCCACAGCAGAGATTGGAGTATCTGTCCATAGGACCACTTTATGCCGTACACTTTATGGAAGAGTGGCCAGAAAAAAGCCATTGCTTAAAGAAAAAAATAAGCAAACACGTTTGGTGTTCGCCAAAAGACATGTAGGAGTCTCCCCAAACATATGGAAGAAGGTACTCTGGTCAGATGAGACTAAAATGGATCTTTTTGGCCATCAAGGAAAACGCTATGTCTGGCGCAAACCCAACACCTCTCATCACCCCGAGAACACCATCCCCACAGTGAAGCATGGTGGTGGCAGCATCATGCTGTGGGGATGTTTTTCATCGGCAGGGACTGGGAAACTGGTCAGAATTGAAGGAATGATGGATGGCGTTAAATACAGGGAAATTCTTGAGGGAAACCTGTTTCAGTCTTCCAGACATTTGAGACTGGGACGGAGGTTCACCTTCCAGCAGGACAATGAACCTAAGCATACTGCTAAAGCAACACTTGAGTGGTTTAAGGGGAAACATTTAAATGTCTTGGAATGGCCTAGTCAAAGCCCAGACCTCAATCCAATGGAGAATCTGTGGTATGACTTAAAGATTGCTTTACCCCAGCGGAACCCATCCAACTTGAAGGAGCTGGAGCAGTTTTGCTTTGAAGAATGGGCAAAAATCCCAGTGGCTAAATGTGCCAAACTTATAGAGACATACCCCAAGAGACTTGCAGCTGTAATTGCTGCAAAAGGTGGCTCTACAAAGTATTGACTTTGGGTGGGTGAATAGTTATGCACGCTCAAGTTTTCAGTTTTTTTGTCTTATTTCTTGTTTGCCAAGGTGTGTGAATACTTTCGCAAGCCACTCTATGTCCTCTCTATCTGTTCGGGAAATGTAAATGTCTATTAACCACCTGATAAAATAGTGTGACTCGCATTGTTAATTGTTTTAATGCATCCACACACCCATGAGCACACAATGAGAATTCAAACCGACAGACACACACACAAACAAAAACAAACACACACACACACACACACACACACACAAACCACAAATCAAATACAGCACAATGTTACCTTCGTCAAGTCACCTTAAACTACCACTCACTCCCTCCCTCACTCACACACACACACACACACACACACGCACACACATACAAACACACATACAAACACACAGTCCCACGACCCACAAAAGAAAAAAAAAGATGCCTTCTAATGGCCAAGCCACCCCATGCATGAAGGAACAGGTGTGCCAGGACTGGAGGGGCAGGGGGAGGGGGGGTTACATTTTTGTGTAGTGGAGGGCCTCCTTTGACGGTTGGGTTGCCAGCGTGGATGCTAATCTCATGGGAGAGATCTCCTGCAACCCTCATTACAGGATCTTACCTCGGTTGGCAACCCAGCCCCAGCCCTGCACCACACCCCGCTATCCTTCCCTCATCTATCTATCAGTCAACATAATTCACACAGAGCACAGAGTACATTGGTTGCACATTCTCTGCATACCGTACATGGAGGACCTCACTGTGTTCTCTTCATTTCACTACAATAGATCATAATTTAAACCAATACTGTATCATGTTCTGTTCATGTGTTGCATTAATTAGTATCAAAACTTCACCTGGAATGCTTTTCCAACAGTCTTGAAGGAGTTCCGACATATGCTGAGCACTTGTTGGCTGCTTTTCCTTCACTCTGCCGTCCGAATCATCCCAAACCATCTCAATTGGGTTGAGGTCAGGGGATTGTGGAGGCCCGGTCATCTGATGCAGCACTCCATCACTCTCCTTCTTGGTCAAATAGCCCTTACAAAGCCTGGAGGTGTATTGGGTCATAGTCCTGTTGAAAAACAAATGATAGTCCCACTAAGCCCAAACCAGATGGGATGGTGTATCGCTGTAGAATGCTGTGGTAGCCATGCTGGTTAAGTGTACCTTGGATTGTAAATAAATCACAGACAGTGTCACCCTCAAAGCACCCCCACAACATAACACCCCTCCTCCATGATTTACGGTGGGAAATACACATGCGGAGATTATCCGTTCACCCACACCGCATCTCACAAAGACACAGCGGTTAGAACCAAAAATCTCCAATTTGGACTTCAGACCAAAGGACACATTTCCACCGGTCTAATATCCATTGCTCGTGTTTCTTGGCCCAAGCAGGTCTCTTCTTCTTATTGATGTCCTTTAGTAGTGGTTTCTTTGCAGCAATTTCACACAGTCCCCTCTGAACACTTGATGTTGAGATGTGTCTGTGACTTGAACTCTGTGAAGCATATATTTGGGCTTCAATTTATGAGGCTGGTAACTCTAATGAACTTATCCTCTGCAGCAGAGGTAACTCTGGGTCTTCCTTTCCTGTGGCGGTCCTCATGAGAGCCAGTTTCATCATAGCGCTTGATGGTTTTTGCGACTGCACTTAAAGAAACCTTCAAAGTTCTTGAAATGTTCCGTATTGACTGACCTTCATGTCTTAAAGTAATGATGGACTGTCGTTTTCTTTGCTTATTTGAGCTGTTCTTGCCATAATATGGACTTGGTCTTTTACCAAATAGGGCTAACTTCTGTATACCCCCCCACACACACACACACCTTGTCACAACACAAGTGGCTCAAACACATCAAGAAGGAAATACATTTCACAAATTAACTTTTAAGAAGGCACACCTGTTAATTTAAATGCATTCCAGGTGACTACCTCATGAAGCTGGTTGAGAGAATGCCAAGAGTGTGCAAAGCTGTCATCAAGGCAAAGGGTGGCTATTTGAAGAATCTCAAATCTCAAATATATTTTGATTTGTTTAACACTTTTTTGGTTACTACATGATTCCATATGTGTTATTTCATAGTTTTGATATCTTCACTATTATTCTACAATGTAAAAAAAAAATAAAATAAAGAAAAATCCTTGGAGCCCTCCTGTAGCTCAGTTGGTAGAGCATGGCGCTTGCAACGCCAGGGTTGTGGGTTCGATTCCCACGGGGGGCCAGTATGAAAAATGTATGCACTCACTAACTGTAAGTCACTCTGGATAAGAGCGTCTGCTAAATGACTGAAAATGTAAAAATGATTGAGTATGTGTGTCAAACTTTTGACTGGTAGTGCAATTATAATGGTTCAATGCAGTAAATGCTTCAGCTTAGGTTTGGCTTCCCTGTTCAAATAAATCATAAATCAATTCCAAAAGTCTTGTTACAGTGTTTGCATTCAAGGTCAGGATTTTACATAAGGGTATTAGCATACAGCAGTAAATTCACTTGAAAGTGCCATCCAGAGTGCGAATTATACAGTGACATTCAGGGGTCTCAAATTTTTTAACAGGACCTTCTATGTGTAAAACGTGCTTGGCTTGTATTCATGGATGCCATGGGAAGCCAGGCTTCCTCACACATTTTAACAATACAAAAATAAATGTTCCTTCAATTCGCAAGAGGCTAAATCTATTTCATCAGAGAAAGCATCCAAGCGAGGCAAACAGCGCCCCTCTGTCTTAGTATCTGTAGCCCATATGTCTGATGCTGTCTGGCCAAAAAGAGTATGACATGTCATATTCATTTTGGCCAAACAGCATCAGATACACAGGCTACAAATACTAAGACAGAGGGGTGCTGTTTCGCTTGCTCGGATGCTTTCTCTGGTGAGATTGATGAGTCTTGCTGTCGGTGCACGTCTTGTTCAAAATGATCAATATATTCAGAGACGACCTATCAGATCTCCGAATGTTGGGGGGGGTCAAAGCAAAATCAGTAAGTGTCACAGGCTTGGCTTACTGTCGCATGTAACTCAGTTGGAGTGTAATCATGTGCAACTGAACGATATGATGATACAGGAAAGTTTGGGACTGGGGAAAGGGTCACGTCCTGTAAAAAAAAAAAAATTAAGTGACGGATGGACAACATCACCACTTTATTTCAGTTACTCTCTCTGTAGCCAAAGGAGTATCTTACACACATCTCTCCGTTCATCGCCCCAGGGAAACCGACGTGGGACTGAGGGAGAGAGCCAGAAATGTGACCAAAAACTGTGGTGCTCTCCATCTGAAGCAGCTTGCAGTAAATTAATATGTAAGCAGTCAAAAGGAGGCCGGCTGTCATAACCCAGTATAGTAAAAGCTTAATAAGGCGTTAAAAAGTTTTATACGATTTTAAGATCAATTGGCTGAAATCCACTCTATTGCCACTCAATGAGGCTGCAAGTCTACCAGTCTTCCTGCTTTTATCTCAGTAGTTCAACATTTCAAATATCTTGGTATTGAAATTCTTCCCTCCTTAAATGTTATTGCTAAGAGAAACTACACAGACAATATCAATAAGGTTACTAGTCATCTAGACACATGGTCTAGCTTGCCAAATTCCCTTCGAACTGGTAGCACTGGTGCTATGAACCTTTTCAGTTAGTGGCACCAGCACATGATTTGGTCACACCAATGTTTTTAATATATATTTTTTAATCATTGATAATGACCTGGCCTGTGTCCCATAATGTGCCTGCATTCCATACAGAACCAGGCTAATAATGACCAGACATCTTTTAAATTAGCATTCCCTTGTGTTCTTACATTGATTTGGATAGATTTACTGTAACAGCAAAGAAAAGAGACTGTTAAAATAAAGTGCAAAATCCTCTAGAGGGCAAAAAAAAAGAGAGACTTGATACGAAAACGATACCATGACCAAAAAATTTAACGGGGAAAAGGACTGTGATTTCCCCATTTTTTTCAGGTTTGCACCCCCAAAATCACACTTTTTCTTATAGAAAAACAATAACATTGGATTTTCTAAGTCCACAACAATGCTTAAACCACATCAGGGGACAATCTTTGAGGTCTTGGACAGATCGATTTTGTTTGTGTAGTTACCCATTAATTCTGGTGCTCACCAGTCAGACAGTTGTGTTTAGCTAGTGGTGTTTCTGTAGTGCATTTGTGATGGAGTTTTCAAAACAAATGGACACTGGATTGATGCAAATAATCATATTTCTGCTAGGTAGGCATAGGCTTCTTTGTAGTTACCTTTTAGTTGCTTTTCCATCTACCCAAAAACGGTTAGGCTATCATTAGCATCGCTAACGGCAACACAAAGTGGTATTTTTAATATGCGGGCTGTGCAAGTAGCCTATACAAGGTTCATACAGACATTGGCAAGTTAAATTCAAGGACTTTCAAATACTTTTTTAAGCACTTAATTGTAATTTTCAAGGACCTACATTTTATATTTAATAGTTGTAATAGCCTATAGGAAAAAAATCCCCCCAAAATGTATGAAAAAAGTATGCATTACCACTTTAAGAATATTGCATTTTGTAATAGGCCTACCCAATGGCATTATGCATTGACATCCACATTATTCTTACATTCTAAAATATGTCAGAATAATGTGGACATTGCCTGACTAAATAGACAGCATGCTCTCGACACAAACACACTAATGTCTGTCCATGTGGTAGCTAGTCAGTCTCGCTATTTGAGATGTTGCAAAGTTATTGAGGGGTTACTGTATCATGTTTTAAAATGAGAAAGCGACCAAAATCTGGGTTCCCTTTGTAATTCAACGCTTTGTATGGAAGACCAAGTTGAAGCCTACATCTCTCATAAAAGCTGATCAGAAATGAAATCACAGAATAATTCTATTGGAGCAGTAAAACTTCTAAATTGGCTACCATAACTTTAATGACTTTTCAAGGAACAAAGAGCCTAGAGGAAATGTCTGGTTTTCAAGATAGGCTAATTCCATTACAACTGAATTGCGCATCACAAATATTGAACCAAGATTTATCCATTCTTGTCTTAGCATTTAGGCCTACTGGTAGATATCATAACTTGGAACATCTTTCCTACTTTACATTTACGTAATTTAGCAGACGCTCTTATCCAGAGTGAGTGCATATTTTTTTTTACTACTGGCCCCCCTTGGGAATCGAACTCACAACCCTGGCATTGCAAGCACCATGCTCTACTAATTGAGCTACATGGGCCTAATTCTATCGCTGTCACGCAACAACCAGCTGTTTGAGAGCTGCACACTCTCTCTATCCGACATATTATCTATTCATGGGTTGCACGTTTCATCACAATATTGTTTTGACGCCTGACGCCCGACTGAGCATTCTACTCAACGCATTGTCATTAAGCGCTGATGAAAATGTAATCTAAAGTGCATTACAGTGGCTTGGAAATACAATTAAGTTTTAAAAGGAGGCAAATAATTAGTAGGAAAACCTTCTGTCATCATTTTGATGTCGCCAGATTGACTTTAGATGCAGTAAAACATTAGCTAGCTAGGAAATATTGAGGGTATTTTTGCTAGCTAACGTTAGCATTGCTAGCTATGTTTGACTAACTTTGCTAGCTAATGACAACATTGCCATCTGTCTAAAGTAAATTTGACGACATGATAATGATGGCAAAGTTGTTTCCTACTAAATATTTGCCTACTTTAGCAATGTCATCGTATTTCCAAGACATTATAGTGTAATTTAGACTAAAAAATCGTTAGCCATGTCCAGAATAACTGGGCTTATCACGACTTTTGTGCACCACTATGGCGCCGCCGGCAGAGGGCTGCTTGAGAACATTCACAACAATGGCATGACACGACCGAGTGACGGATGTGCAAACTATGAATAGGCTATATGTGTGCAGCGCATGTGTGATAAATAATCAACATAACGAACAGCTTCGGCAATCCATATGTTTTTTTATCAATTATAATATAGACTAGATTAAAAATAGCATTATTACTAGGGGTTGGAACTGAAATTATTTTCCAATAGTTTCAGAACCATTATTTTTTCCGTTCCGTTTCACTATTCGTACCAGCAAAATAAAGTTCTGAACCGGTTCTAACCAAAAAAGTTGTTTACATGCGTGACGGAAAGACATATGTAGGTCGCAAGATGAAACTGAAATTTTGCAAGTGTGGAGAGAGGAGGAGGCTTGAAGCACCTTGTGATGACATGCATTATCTGAACTAGGTCCACAGAACCATCTCTACAGAGAAGCAGTTTCTATGGAGGAACTTTGAATGTCTTCAGAGTTGGCTTATTGTTGGACATTTGCTCTTATCCAGAATGACTTACAGTAAGGAATGCATACATTTTCATACTTTTTTCATACTGGTCCCCTGTAGGAATTGAACCCACAACCCCAGCTTTGCAAGCACCATGCTCTATCAACTGAGCAACACGGGACTAGAGAAGCTAGCTAGCTAACAAGCTTGTGTGTGGAGACGGCACCAAAATAAATAAAAAATCATACCTTTTTGTAGTTAATAAATCCTATGTGAAATATGATAACTATAGTACCCCTAACTAGCATTGAAAAAGTTAATCCATTCTTCTCTAATTAAAAATCTCTCCCTATCTTCTGAATCACGCTTGTAACTTCAGTAGGCTATGCTTTGGAGGGGGAGGGGCAGGTAGCCTACACGCGTACACACACTGGCAAAGAGTTTCAGCTGGCAAAAATAATAAGTTTCTGATTGACAGAGGGAGGGCTTTGGTGTTTTGTGGGACTGGGAAAAAGTGCTAGGAACATAAAATAAAGTTATTACTCAGTCCCTAAGCTTTTAAAAAAACTGTTCTGGAACAGTATAGATCACTTTCGTTCCCGGTTCTGACTCTATTCCTTGAAATATATTGTTATTTTCCGGTTTTCGGTTCTGTTCCCTGAACCGGTTCCATCCCTTGATTATTACACCAAAATAATCACTAACCCAGGGATGATCGACTGGCCCGGAGGGTTTAAAAAACCTCCCCTGTACACTAAAAGTATGTGGACACCCCTTCAAATTAGTGGATTCGGCTAGTTCAGCCACACCCGTTGCTGAAAATCGAGCACAAAGCCATGCAATCTCTATAGACAAACATTGGCAGTAGACAAACATTGGCCTTACTGAAATGCTCAGTGACTTTCAACTTGGCACCGTCGTAGGATGCCACCTTTCCAACAAGTCAGTTCATTTACATTTCTGCCCTGCTAGAGCTGCCCCGGTCAACTGTAAGTGCTGTTATTGTGAGGTGGAAACGTCTAGGAGCAACAACAGCTCAGCCACGAAGTGGTAGGCCATACAAGCTCACAGAACGGGACCGCCGAGTGCTGAAGCGGGTAGCATGTAAAAATTGTCTGTCCTCGGATGCAACACTTACTACCGAGTTCCAAACTGCCTCTGGAAGCAACGTCAGCACAATAACTGTTCGTCGGCAGCTTCATGAAATGGGTTTCCATGGCCGAGCAGCCGCACACGAGCCTAAGATCACCATGCGCAATGTCAAGCGTCGGCTGGAGTGGTGTAAAGCTCGCTGCCATTTGACTCTGGAGCAGTGGAAACGCATTCTCTGGAGTTATGATGGACGAATCTGGGTTTGGTGGATGCCAGGAGAACGCTACCTGCCCCAATGCATAGTGCTAACTGTAAAGTTTAGTGGTTTCGGCTAGACCCCAGCGAAGGGAAATCTTAATGCTACAGCATACAATGACATTCTAGACAATTCTGTGCTTCCAACTTTGTGGCAACAGTTTGAGGAAGGCCCTTTCCTGTTTCAGCATGACAATGCCCCTGTGCATACAGAAATTGTTTGTTGAGATCGTTGTGGAAGAACTTGACTGGCCTGCACAGAGCCCTGACCTCAACACCATCGAACACCTTCGGGATGAATTGGAACGCCGACTGCGAGCCAGGCCTAATTGCCCAACATCAGTGCCCGACCTCACTAATGCGCTTGTGGCTGAATGGAGTCCAAGCAGCAATGTTCCAACATCGAGTCTGTTATACCAGCAAAGGGGGGACCAACTCAATACTAATGCCCATGATTTTGGAATGAGATGTTCGACGAGAAGGTGTCCTCATACTTTTGGCTACATAGTGTATGTCGCGCTCTGACACACACACACAGCAGCATTCCCGTGCCGTTGTTGCCTCTTCGGAAAGTTTGGTTTATTTTTGGTCAATTGCACGTTACTGTTTGAATAAATGATGATCATAAAAAAATAAGCAAATTGTGAACCAAAAACGAATGTGACCAGGTAAATTTTTTTGGCAATGGGCACCTTTGCAACCAATAAAAAATGTGTGTCAAATGGTCGCAAATGCGACTGTTTTGGTCGCAGTATCGAACCCTGCTGTGAGGTTCACAGACACAGGAAATTGTCTATTTGAATAGGGAGCGACACGTCACATTTTCTGGCCTATCCAGACAAAGGAACGATTTCCTCGTAGCTGTGCTTGCAAAAGTCTGTCGTCAGTTATATGAAATGGTGCCAATATTGTACTGTCACTAAGTATGATCATATTTATTTTACAGTTATAAGAAAGGTGAAATCTTATAGTAAGTCGTTTATAATTTAGTTGTTACTATATTTAGACATTTTGCAGTCATTTCAAGCCCTATTGTCTCACTTTTGTAATTATCATCAATCTGAAACACAACCAAAACAAACAGCAAATGCATCCAACAAATGTATAGAGACACAAGCTTAATGTTGTCATTGAGTGCTATGAATATGGGACCAAATACTTAACTTTTTTACTAAATTAATGCAAATATAAGTGAATTTGTTCCCCTAAAATGGGGGGACTATATACAAAAAGGTTTATCATCCCTCACACAAACAAAACATTAGGAATACCTGCTCTTTCCATGACACATTTTAGCAGACACTCCTATCCAGAGCAACTTTCAGTAGGGAGTGCATACATTTTCTTATACTGGTCCACCGTGGGAATCGAACCCACAACCCTGACGTTACAAGCGCCACGCTCTACCAACTGAGCTGGACGGGACATAGATTGACCTGGTGAATCCAGGTGAAAGCTATGATCCTTATTGTGGTCCTCTGTAGCTCAGCTGGTAGAGCACGGCGCTTGTAACGCCAAGGTAGTGGGTTCGATCCCCGGGACCACCCATACACAAAAATGTATGCACGAATGACTGTAATTCGCTTTGGATAAAAGCGTCTGCTAAATGGCATATTATTATTATTATTATTATTGATGTCACTTGTTAAATCTACTTCAATCAGTGTAGATGAAGGGGAGGAGACAGGTTAAAGAAGGATTAAAGACAAAATATTTAAGTGCCTTTAAATGGGGTATGGTAGTAGGTACCAGGCGCACTGGTTTGAGTGTGACAAGAACTGTAATGCTGCTGGGTTTTTCAAACTCAACAGTTTCCAGCATGTATCAAGAATGGTCCACAACCCAAAGGACATCCAGCCAACTTGACACAACCGTGGGAAGCATTGGAGTCAACATGGGCCAGCATCCCTGTGGAACGCTTTCGACACATTGTAGAGTCCCATAATAATACTCATCATACAATTATGATAATAAAGTTAATACATTTTAATAACTACAAGGAAGACATTCGTTGAAAAGATAGTAAAGATTACACTACTACCAGTGTCTTCAATTATGTTATTGACATTCTGGGAAGACTAAACTAGTTGTAGTCAAGAGAAAATCTTTATACTGCATAATGCTACGCCAGTCAGGGTTGCTACCCTACGGCATCGAAAACCAACCAACTTTATGCTCTTCCCCACTCTTGCCTGTGACATCTCCGCAAATCTGTCACAACTTAATTTCTCTTCCAGTGCGTGAACATAAACAGAGTGGCTACTAGGCTCGTGCCAGCCAGTGTCAGATGGACTCCCACTCGTAAAGCCATCGCCCTGGCAAAAATAAAGCGGCCATGCCGCACAACAAGTCTTCCTGCTCATGAAAGGGGTTGTGGAGCTGGCGGGAGCAAGCAGTCATAGCCAGGGCCAGGGCAGCATGACTGCTGTTAATAAGAGAATAGTGTGGCGGTGTAAAATAGCCTCTCAACTCTCCCTGTCCAATAAAGGGATGTTTTATATGTAATTACTTTCCCTGAGAGCTGAGAAAAAGAGAGCGAGCAAGAGAGAGAAAAAGAGAGAGAGAGGCAGAGAGGGAGAGAGGGCTCATGGGAGTCTCGCAGTCATGATTATACTAGGAGAGGGAAGAATAAAGAAGAGGGGAGGAGGCTCTCTGGCAGCCATCTGCATGGAAACTCTGGCCGAAGAGAAACAAGCAAATAAAAAGGAGCAGAAACAGAAGAGCTATAGGAACCCTACCTGCTAGGAAATGAAGAGAGGAGGCTTAGCTTGGCTGGAGCGAGGAGCTGAGAGAACTTTGGAAAGCCACATTTGGCTCTGAAGGAAAAACGCAGACGGTTTGTTGGTGGTGGTGTGTTTGTGTGTGAGTGTGGTTGTCTGTGGTAGTGTGTGTTATCTCGAAGACACCACGGCCCCCGGTGGCCCATGCGACCGCCATGCACTGATAAATTCTGTAATGTTCAACGAAGGTAAGGCATCAGTAGTTTGGGGCTGCGTTGCACTCTGCACAGGCTGAAAGAGGCCTGTCAAAGTAAAGCTTTGTTTGTACTGTATGGACGTCACCATAAGGAACTCAGCCGCCAGTTCACTCACGTTCACACTGAGAGGTTAACTGGTACATACACTGTTCATGAAGTTAATTGTATGTGGGATGAAAATGTTTGGTGCCTTGTTTCAATCACTGCATCCAAGGGGAAAGGCAACAGAACATTAATTGTAAAGATAAGTTGCTAGTTGGAGACAATGCTTATGAAGCTTATGGTGAGGTAGAACGGGTGCTATTTGGATGCAAGTCCTCTTCTTGGCAATTAAGAAATACTTTAACATAGCACTCCTGGTTAACCCTTTAAAAGCCATTATTATATTGTACAAGATAAAAGCCATCTGACCAACACATTCCTGCCTTACTCAGGGTAATTTCATTGTGAAGATGATAACATGGCGACAGAGGGGAGGTATGTCAGAGCTGCCTGAGGAAAAACATTTAGCCTTGTTCACATTTGCAGTTTGAAGTGACAAAAAAATAATAATAATGCATATCCGATTCTAATCTGTTCTTTTTCCTGCAGTCTTCACAGCCAAAAAGCACATGGAATCGGATATTTCAAGCCACATTTCAAACCACCTTCATAGGTTATTTGAAGGAGATACAAATTTGATTCCTTGCAATGCGACTTGTGTCTGAACGGTCAAATCTGATTTATTTGCCCTCAAGTGGTTTTTAGACTGTTATTTGTCATATCTTGTTGCTTGCTAGCTACTCTGTTGACGGCTTGACAAGCACATGTGGTAGCTGACTAGCTTTTTAATTGTTTTAGGACTGACCTCATTTAGTCAACGGGTTGATTTTGGTCAATAGGCTGTTGGTCGACTGAGATTTTCTAGGCCCTAATCTTTGGATTTCACATGACTGGCTGGGCAGGGGTGCAGCCATGGGTGGGCCTTGGAGGGCATAGGCCCACCCACTTGGGAGCCAGTCCCACCCACTGGGGAGCCAGACCCAGCCAATCAGAATTAGTTTTTCCCCACAAAAGGGCTTTATTACAGACAGAAATACTCCTGGTCTCAGACGATCCCGCAAGTGAAGAAGCCGGATGTGGAGGTCCTGGGCTGGTGTGGTTACACGTGGTCTGCAGTTGTGAGGCCGGCTGGACATACTGCCAAATTCTCTAAAACAACGTTAGAGGCGGCTTATGGTAGAGAAATTAACATTAAATTCTCTGGCAACAGCTCTGGTGGACATTCCTGCAGTCAGCTTGCCAATCTGGGATCTTTTATTTAAGCTCATGAAACATGGACCAACACTTTACATGTTGCATTTATATTTTTGTTCAGTATAGTTGATTTTATTAAAACATATCTCTATGTCTATGTCAATTGATTGGTCGAAAGAACAGACGACTCTTGGTTGACCAATATTTTTTACAAACAAATTAGTAAATGTGCGCTACCAAGCTAGCTAGTTAACTGCTGTGGCTAGCCAAAAAGGATTTGTTTTGAAAGTTGGATCATCTTATCCTTTGAGGCTTTAAAAGTGTTCTTACACTATGATTTTGAACATTCAAAGCAACTGGGAAATGTCCATGGCAGGCATTGTTGTCACCTTAGCTTGCTACATAACGTCTGAGTGATAGGAAGCACGAGCACCACCATCAATTAGCCTACATCACCGCACACACACCCATTGTTACTATGACAACTAGCGTAGCCATGTCATCAAATGACTGCTGTCTGAACACACACAAATCCAATTTGGTCACTTGTAACATGCTGTTTGAATGGTCCGGTTTTTTTCAAACGGATTTGACGGATTTGAAAAACAAAACTGATATGAGCATTAAGGCCTGCAGTGTGAACAAGGCTTTAGTCGCACAGCAATGACAACCTGCACTCAGTAAATAGCCCTTTCTTCACCTCAGCCAATGGCGAGTCACAATGACGACCCTAAACTATTTAAGCATAGCCCTAGCGCTATCTGGATCTCATCTGACCTTTGACCCCTATCTACTTGTTAAACAGGCATAACGACTCATCTGATCACTTCATTGTCTGTATTAACACATGGGGCGACACTCGGCTGGATTACAGAGAGGAAACTTGTTCAAGTGTAATAGCAACCAATTCAAACATGACCTTTCCTGTCTTTTCCATTAGGTGTGGACTCTGATGCACTGCACACACTGTCATTGCTGAAGTTGAATAACTAGAGAAGTGTGTATACGTAATAGGCTTGGGCGGTATACCATATATACCTTATACCGGGGTATTTGGGAAAAGCCACGGGATGGTTTTTCAATACCTTCAATACCGTCAAAACTATTTTCAATAAGTGTTTCAATAAATTTGAATATTTGTAGCTACTTTTTAAGTTAATACCTGCAGTCAACTTGTGCAATCGTTAGGCGATAAAGCATATTGCTTTCTTCATTTCACCTGTCACATTATATTACAGTAGTTCCTCAGAACAGTTGAGCCAGTCATGTGTTTGTTTGTAAGTAGCACAACAGGAGAAAGCGGGAGCTAGTGAAACCATGAAGTTACACTTGTATGCAATTCACTACTAAATGTTTGCCATTAGATATCTTATAATGGCCTTCTGCCAAAAGTTAAAGAGCTCTGGATGAGTTATCTATACAGTTGTCATTTCTTCCCTGTGCTTCCTACTAGTGTTTTTTTTTTTTGTCCTTCCGTTCTTCTCCCCTCTGCTCCGAGTACACATGCTGCTCTTCCCTTAGAAAAGCACACATCACAACTTTGTTCATTTGCACAATTTCTCTCATTCACGTTCACTTTCACTGCGCCACTCTGGAGGCTCTTTGTGCTAATTCTGGTAATAGAGGCCCAATGGGATTTTCTTGCGTTTTTAGTGCCCCCTTGAGTGCTATGCCGGTAATACCATAAATCCCCGGATGAGAGAAGGACGGTATGACGATATGAAAATCTGGATACCGCCCAAGCCTAATATGTAACCGGTGTGAAATGGCTAGCTGGTTAGCGGTGCACGCTAGTAACGTTTCAATCGATGACGTCACTTGCTCTGAGACCTTGAAGTAGTTGTTTCCTTTGCTCTGCAAGGGCCGTGGCTTTTGTTGAGTGATAGCTAGTGATGCTTTGTGGGAGGCAGTTGCTGATGTGTTCAGAGGGTCCCTGGTTTGAGCCCAGGTTGGGGCAAGGAGAGGGACAGAAGCAACACTGTTACATATAATCTACAGTTAAGATTGAAATCTCTCACTGAGAAAAACAGGTAGAAGAAAGATACAGAATAAAGCCCCAAAGTCGTTAGACAGGATAAAAACTAGGGCGTGGCGGTATCCAGATGTTCATATCTTCATACTGTTCCTGTACCATACCGGGGTATACAGTATTAGCAGTGCACATGTAACAGTGTTGCTTCCGTCCCTCTCCTCGCCCCTACCTGGGCTTGAACCAGGGACCCTCTGCACACATCGACAACAGTCACCCTCGAAGCACCGTTACCCGTCGCTCCACAAAAGCTGCGCCCTTGCAGAGCAAGGGAAACAACTACTTCAAGGTCTCAGAGCGAGTGACATCACCGATTGAAACGCTACTAGTGCGCACCGCTAACTAGCTAGCCATTTCACACCGGTTACACACACAATGGGGTGCTATTTCTTTCCAATCGGTTAGTCGGCGGAAATATATTTGACCGGTCATGCTTATCATTGGCACGTGTGTTTTTGTTAGTCGTCATGTATCTTATTTATCACACACGCACAGCATACAGAGCCTAGTTTGAATTGCCTATCACCTGTCAGACAGAGCGAGATCAGCTCCTCATAAAGCTAGTACTGGAGTGAAACGTCAGTCATTGCACAAAAAAAACAATTCTAAATGCAATTGTGTGTTAAAAACTGTTTTGATGACCACGATTAAAAATAGCTGCTATTTTTATTTCTCAAGCTTAACTCGTAATTAAAGCGCACCTCCCATTCGCCATTCGAGTGCATAGTCTATAGTCAATTGTAGGCAGTCTACAGTATCAGCTCAAAACCCACCACTTTACAATGTGAGCTTGAGGCAGTATAATTGTTTGAAACCTGAACGTTTTACTTTGCTTCAAATAATGAGGAATGTCTTACCTAGCTTCAAAGTAGCCTAGCCAAAATCAAACCATAGAAATGTGGAGGCAATTATTTTCTAAAGTCTTCCTCATGGTATTTACCAGCATTTCTCTCCTGTTCTATTGGTTTTCATATCAACTTTCTTTCTACGTCCAGAAGGCAAAAGTAAAACCCTAGTCATATTAGCAACCCATCCTGTTAGATTCTAACTGAGATTTTCAAATCGGTCACATATGGAACCGCTCGCATTAGGTGCACTTTTTAGAACGGTGTTTTCCCGCGAATTGCATTTTGGCAAATGTTTGAAAATGACATTTTATTATCTGCTTTATTACAGCAGTTGCAGGTTCAATAATAGGCTATAGCCTTTTGACTGTAAGATGATAGGCTTGCTATTGCTGCATGTTTTCATTAAGCTCTTAATTATAGTTCCTTGTATGCATGCATACATGCTATTTTCTTCTGGTCAAGACATTTTACTGTTTGAACATTTGTTTACCGTTTGTTGACAGTTAATGAGGGTCGGTTAGTCAGCAGCAAAATTTACTGATTTGCATCCCTAATATATATATTAGTGCCTTGCAAAAGTAGTCAGACCTCAAGAATTCTTTCACATTTTATTGTTACTAAGTGGGATTAAAATTGATTTCATTGTCTTTTTTTGTCAAGAATATAGACAAAATTCATGTTTTTTTTTTTAGGTGCTACACATTGAATTGTTGCATTGCATTGAAAGCTGTTTTTACATTGTGGCTGTGTTATATAGTTGTCACGAGAATTTTGTTATCTCAATGGTTGAACTCAACTATCACTCAAGCTTTGAATAATTCCCAGAGGGTGTAAGGCTCTGGTTTAATAATGAATTGAGCAAAGTCCCGTTCTGCAATAGGTCAGTCTTTTATTCATGAGAGCTCTGGCGCTAAAAACACACACAGCCTTTTTACATGCGTCCACACAAAGGACTTTGCTCCGCCCACCTTTAGGCGGCCTGTGACTTTCCACAGTATAGAATGTTTTTATTGTCTTATAACTCTAACATAGTTTACACAGTTATACAGTATCGGGGTGGAATATTTTAGTCATTACATTAAACATACAAATTCATCTATCAATAGTGGAAACCGGGGCTATAACTCTTTCCTTTCCTGGTTGCTAAAATTCGACACTGTTCGCTCAATTTCAGTTTATGTAAGAAAACAACTGAATAGTGAAGTGAATCATTGTACCATCTAAATCGCTGTGAAATATTTGTTCAATAACAAAAAATATAGTTTTTACAGCTGTTTGAAGCTGGTGGACCAAAACCGATAGTAAAAGGCTCAAGCGCGAGTCTCCACAATGTTACTGGGAAATGGGATGCGGGGGAGGGGGGAGATTTGTTTTGAATGCGGTCTACTGCTGTTGCAATTCACCTAGCTTCCACGTAGGGGAGAAATTCTGAGAAATTCTATGTGTAGCACCTTTAAGATAAATACAACATTCATAACTAGAATATAGTTGTTGCATAAGTATTCAGCCCCTTTGTTTAGGCAAGCCTAAATTAGTTCAGCACAAATATTTGGCTTAAAAAATAACATAATAAGTTACATGGACTCAAGAATAGGGGTTGACGTGATTTGTTTATGACTAAACCTTCCTCTGTGCCCCATAAATACAACATCTGTAATGTCCCTCAGTCAAGTATTGAATTTCAACCACAGGTTCAACTACAAAGACCAGGGAGCTTTTCGAAAGCCTGATAAAGAAAGCCAGTGATTGGTAGATGGGTAACAATAACAAATCAGACATTGAATATCTCTTTAAGCATGGTCAAGTTCATAATTATTCTGTGGATTATATATTAAACCACACAGACACATCAAAGATACAGTCATCCTTCGAAACTGAGCTGCAGGACAGGAATGAAACTGCTTGGATGTTATCATGAGACCATTGGTGATTTTAAAACAGCTACAGAGTTCAATGGCTGTGATGGGAAAAAACGGAGGATGGATCAACAACGTTGTAGTGACTCCACAATAATAAAGAGTGAAAAGAAGAATACAAATATACAGAAGGCACTAAAGTAATACTGGGGAAAAAAAGCATAGCAAAGGAAATCCAACACAACACATCACTGAGTAACTGCCTCCTTATTTTCAAGCATGGTGGTGGCTGCATTATGGTATGGGTATGCTTGACATCGGCAAATACTGGGGAGTTTTTCAGGATAAAAAGAAACGGGATGGAGCTAAGCACCAGAAACTGGGAGAGGAATTCACCTTTCAGCAGGATAATAACATACAACACAAGGCCAAATCTACACTGGAGTTGCTTACCAAGAAGACAGTGAATGTTCCTGAGTGGCGAAGTTACAGTTTTGTCTTAAATATGTAAGGTAAGGTCCCTCAGTCGAGCAGTGAATTTCAAACACAGATTCAACCACAAAGACTAGGGAGGTTATCCAATGCCTCGTAAAGAAGGGCACCTATTAGTAGATGGGTAAAAAAAAAGCAGACATTGAATATCCCTTTGAGCATTGTGAAGTTATTAATTACACTTTGGATGGTGTATCAATACACCCAGTCATTACAAAGATACAGGCGTCCTTCCTAACTCAGTTGCTGGAGAGGAAGGAAACCGCTCAGGGATTTCACCGTGTGGCCAATGGTCACTTTAACACAGTTTAATGGCTGTGATAAGAGAAAACTGAGGATGGATCAACAGCATTGTAGTAATTCCACAATACTAACCTAATTGACAGAGTGAAAAGGAAGCCTGTACAAAATAAACATTTTCCCTTAGCATGCATCCTGTTTGCAACAAGGGACTAAAGTCAAACCGCAAAAAATGTGGCAAAGCAATTAACTTTTTGTCCTGAATACAAAGTGGTATGTTTGGGGCAAATCCATAACAACACATTACTGAGTACCACTCTCTATATTTTCAATCACAGTGTTGGCTGCATCATGTTATGTGTATGCTTGTAATTGTTAAGGACTGGGGAGTTTTTCAGGATAAAAAAGGAATGGAGCTAAGCACAGGCAAAATCCTAGAGGAAAACCTGGTTCAGTCTGCTTTCCACCAGACATTGGAAGATTAATTCACCTTTCAACAGGACAATAACCTAAAACACAAGGCCAAATCTACAGTGAATGTTCCTGAGTGGCCGAGTTACAGTCTTGACTTAAATATGCTTGAAAATCTATGGCAAGACTTGAAAGTGGTTGTCTAGCAATGATCAACAACCAATTTGACAGGGCTTGAAGAATTTTGAAAAGAATAATGGGCAAATATTGTACAATCCAGGTGTGCAAAGCTCTTAGTGACTTATCCAGAAATACTCATAGCTGTAATCACTGCCAAACGTGATTCTAACATGTACTGACTCAGGTGTGTGAATACTTATGTAAATTAGATATTTATGTATTTCATTTTCAATAAATGTGCAAAAGATTCTAACAAAATGTTTTCACTTGGTCATTATGGGGCATTGTGTGTAGATGAGTGTTTTTTATTTATTTATCAGGCTGTAACTAGGGCTGGGCGATATCGCCAAAATATCATATCACAGTATTTTTCCAATTTCTGACGGTATGACGGTATTTGACGGTATTTTATGTTTTTGAATAAAAAAAGTTATACATTTGCTTTATGAGTAGTATGTGACTCTACGGTGCCAACACATAGACTACATGACCAAAAGTATGTGGACACCTGCTTGTCGAACATCTCATTCCAAAACCATGGGCATTAATATGAAGTTGGTCCACCTTTTGCTGCTATAACAGCTTCCACTCTTCTGGGAAGGCTTTCCACTAGATGTTGGAACATTGCTAAGGGGGCCTGCTTTCATTCAGCCACAAGAGCATTAGTGAGGTTGGGCACTGATGTTGGGTGATTAGGCCTGGTTCGCAGTCGGCATTCCAATTAATCCCAAAGGTGTTCGATGGGGTTGAGGTCAGGGCTCTGTGCAGGCCAGTCAAGTTCTTCCACACCGATCTCGACAAACCATTTCTGTATGGACCTCGCTTTAGGCACGGGGGCATTGTCATGCTGAAACAGGAAAGGGCCTTCCCCAAACTAGTGCTACTAGAATGTCATTGTATGCTGTAGTGTTAAGATTTCCCTTCACTGGAACTAAGGGGCCTAGCCCAAACCATGAAAAACAGCCCCAGACCATTATTCCTCCTCCACCAAACTTTACAGTTGGCACTATGCATTGGGGCAGGTAACGTTCTCCTGGTATCCTCAAAACCCAGATTTGACCGTCGGACTGCCAGATGGTGAAGCATGATTCATCACTCCAGAGAACGCGTTTCCACTGCTCCAGAATCCAATCGCGGCGAGCTTTACACCACTCCAGCCGACGCTTGGCATTGCGCATGGTGATCTTAGGCTTGTGTGTGGCTGCTCGGCCATGGAAACCCATTTCATGAAGCTCCCGATGAACAGTTATTGTGCTGATGTTGCCTCCAGAGGCAGTTTGGAGCTAGGCTGAGCCGTTGTTGCTCCTAGACGTTTCCACTTCACAATAACAGTACTTACAGTTGACCGGCAGCTCTAGCAGGGCGGAAATTTGACGAACTGACTTGTTAGAAAGGTAGCATCCTATGACGGTGCGATGTTGAAAGTCACTGAGCTCTTCTGTAAGGCCATTTTACTGCCAATGTTTGTCTCTGGAGATTGCATGGATGTGTGCTCTTTTATACACTTGTCAGCAACTGTTATACTGTTTACTTCAACTTCAACCAAAATAATTTCCAGCATTTCCATCCATTTCTGCATTTCCTGCACTCATTTGAGATAATTCCCACACTGCCACATAGTTATTGTGACAGGGAAGGAACCAAAGTGATGGTCACTGTTTCCTAGGGGACTCTATTAGGGCTGAACCTATTTAGTCGACTGGTCGATTGTTTGGTCGATAGGCTTTTGGTCGACCGAGATTTCTTTAGTCGAGCAGTTGCAAAAAAAAATGATTTGTGCCAGTCTGAGTGGACTAATCCATTGTGGAGGCCGTGGGGATGGCACAGTCCATCACTCTAAGACGTGCTACTGAAATTGTATATGGTTATATTATGTAAGAACAATGGTGCAACACTAATAAAGTTAATATTATTTTATAACAAATGCGCTTTCTCCCGAGTTGGATAGCGGTTGCTGTCCGTGGTTCTGAAACACATCAGTGGGCTGTTGAATTGGCGCCTTTTCCTAGACCATGTTGCTATGTGCATAATAGCAAAGTTAACCAGCATGTTGGTGTTGAGAACAATGCGGTGGAGGCAGCAGCGGAGTTAGGAGACGTGAAAACAGCCCTTGTCTTAATTGTCTAAGAAAAGTGAGGAGAGAGGAAACCCCAACTTAATTAGGTCTATAATCAATAGCCTAACTGTTAAATGTGCCTGGCTTTATAAATCATCCATTTACTGTATATCTACAGAAATAAGACAAAGCCTGCTTCTGTTGCCTGTTTCAGTGTTTGTTTAATAGCCTTGTGATTCCAATTTCACAAATGTGGCTGTGTTTAATCTTTGCTATGCTGTAATAAAGGCTTTACACTTTTTTTTGTTAGAACAGCCTCTGGCATTATTTATGATTTATTTAGTGTTGTTTACACTATTTTAAATTGTCAGAAAAATTATAATTACAATAATAATAACCATCCTTTTTCTTGATCTCCTTATTGTTATTATTATTATTATTATTATTATTATGATCATCATTATAATAATAATAATAATAATAAGTAATTTCATTACCATTAGTAGGCTTAGTATAGCAGCCTTGTATACCCACCATCGAGCTGTAGGCCTAAGAGCGCATCCTGTTCAGTCTTAATACCATAACTTAGGCCTATATTTCAATACTTATTATATAGGCTACAGTACTGTATCAATCAATCATTCATTCATGTCATCACACAGCATACGAGTCATTCATCATTTGAAATGCAATCAAGCATTTTAGTTTTAAAATGAAATAACAAAGCGACACCTGAATAATTAGCATAAACAATAAATAAACCGTTCCTTTTTGGAAATTGCATTCATGAATGAATGCAACTGCTTTTAGTCTTTGCTGTAATAAAGGCTTTCCATTTTTTAAAAATCTTTGGCTACATTAAATGTTTCTTCATGTAGCCAACATATTCATGCTTCGCCTAATCCTCTTTGATTTAAAAGATACTGTTGCACAAACAACATGCTGATTTAGGCCTACACCAGCAGTGGTATCAGGCTTTATTACCTAGCTACTTTGCTCTGACTCAGTATATTTATTAGCTAGCTAGTCAGCCAACTAGCGATTAGCATTAGCGGCTAAAACAATTTAGTTAAAACTTGCTGAGAAAAGACAAACCAGCTGTTTGCAGATGTAAGAAACACAAACTAATAGTGTAATTATAGAATGCTTGTGGGTTTATATTAAGAAGCAAAGTGGAAACAATATTGTTGCATTTGCTTCATTGACCATGCACACTGAACGCAAGTGTCTTGTGGTCAAGCAACAACAAATGCGCTCCTTGAGTGACAGGGGGCGGGGCTAGGTCTGTGTGGAAAGTGGCATGGCGAGAGAGAGCAGAGAGGGTTGACTCAAGTAGTGGTGTAAACTATAAAAATTGACGTTACACACGGCATATCACATTTAACAAAACAAACATTCAAATACCATTATAGAATGTAAAGTCAAAACTCAAACCAGTCCCTGCATCAATACCAGTATAGTCAAATACAGTATACCGCCCAGCCCTCGCTGTAGCACAACAAAATGTGGGATAAGTCAAGGGGTATGAATACTTTCTGAAGGCACTGTATGTCAGGACAGACAATGCTAACTATTGTTTGTATATCGTTGAATTTTAAATTTGTGAAACTCTTCTTGTCTATCAGTGTATCCGTGTTTTGTTACCTGTCAAGTTTTGTGTTTTCTGTGGACTCCAGGAAGAATAGCTGCTGCTTCAGCAAAAGCTATTGGGGAACCGAATGAACCAATAAAACCAATAAACCAATAACCAGTCAAACAATCAAAAATGTTATCCGCTCACATCTATGGGACCATTTCTCCCTTCATCCGAAGCTATCAATCAAATGAACTTTGATATAAGTTTATCCAGCTTAGAATGTTGTCTGACATTAAAAAAGACAACGTGCCCCAAATACTGCCAATGTTCCCAGCAGAGCTAAAACATGCGGATCAGCTGATGGCATTTTGTGCTTTACTGCCTGCGCTTTCTGAACGGAGACTGTGAGAGCAACCTGTTAGCATATGGCATATGGGGTGATATAATCTAATTAATCATAGACATGAGCAGAGACAATCGCGCAAGAGTGCTTCGGGGGCATGTGTAGTATGACTAACTCTGCTGCACTGTATTTAAGTCAAATCAGCCAACATTAAAACCATTCACTGTCAAAGCTAAGAACACCATAACCAAATACATCATTCTCATAGACAGTACATTGTCCAGTCTCAGTCAATATTGTATAAGTAAGACACTAATGGAATCTGGTCGAATTCCAGTCTGGCCCCATTGCCCACTCTCAGCCTAGCCCTAGACTGTTCAGGAAAGGGTTCGACATGTTTGACTACCCAGCATGCCCCTGTCTCTCTCTAGGCTCCTCTGCTCTTTTCTGCTCTCTCTTACATCATAATAGAGTGGATTCAGATCTGGATATCGGCTGCACTGCATAGCCTGCTTATATAACTGAACTTTTTCTAAGCTTTCAGCACCACTGCCCCATACAGAGAGAGAGAGAGAGAGAGATAGAGAGAGAGAGAGAGAGAGAGAGAGAGAGAGAGAGAGAGAGAGAGAGAGAGAGAGAGAGAGAGAGAGAGAGAGAGAGAGAGAGAGAGAGAGAGAGAGAGAGAGAGAGAGAGAGAGACAGAGACAGAGACAGAGACAGAGACAGAGACAGAGACAGAGACAGAGACATATACAGTACTGTAGACAAAAATAAGCTGGGAGAGGCTGAGGCTGAGGAAGGTCACCTCAGCACCCCTGAAGAGGCCCAGCCTGCCAGCCATCTCAAATACACACACACACACACACACACACACACACACACAAGTGGGGAGCAGGTCACATAGGGCTACAGAATAACTGCTCCACCAGCCAATACCTCTCTTTCTCTCTTATTCATCCCTTATGCTTACTGATATCCCCTCATGCCAAACATAAACAGTATGCGCTAATACACACGTAATAGACCATGTACTGTACACATTAGTGCATTCATTTGTTTGTGATGGAACCCAAAATGTAGGAGGCTGAGTTACTGTACACAAAAGCTGAAATGTGATTACAGATGCTTTCCAAAGCTCACAATGGGTTTATTTGTAAGAGTATGCTTTCAGAAAAATGTTTATGGTGTAATGTCTGATTTGGCCAAGGCTAATAATCAACAGTTTTAAACAAGTAGGTAATGATTAATGTACTGTATAGGTGGAAATCTGGATGAAAGCCAAGGGCTCGCTGTATTAGGTTTTATCATGAAGCTAGGAAAAAGTATCTTCCTCACGAATGAAAACAGCTATCAGTAGGCTATCCCCGAGAAAACGACTTGGGAGGTCGGCTTGCTTGCATACTGACAATGTCAAAAGAAAGGGCATTCTTTCTTTGAGTTGTCAATTTGAATCAGCACAAAACAAAAGTCTTTGAAGATCAAGAACTTCAACATTCTATGCAGAGAGAGGATGTGCTCTGAATGTGCTTTGAATATAAAAACCTGAGCCATTGTAATATAGCTGTCAGAATTGAAATGTGGGTCCATAGTATGACATATGTAAAAGTGCTATGGAAAGATAAAGGAGAAATTCCTTTAAAGGACATTTAAGGGACATTACTGTTTGACAGCGCTAAGAAAACAGACGTACAACACATTTATTACAATAGAATAGTAAGTAACATTGTACCAAGCTATTAACATTACACAGTAACTCGTGAATTTCCTAAACAAGACTAAATGATATGGCTGTGCATAACTGTCATGTGTTCCATTATATTATTATTATTATTATGCACTATGACAGTCAGACAGAAAATGGTATTATAGTATCAATATTAATGTAGTTATAGGCCTATAATTATCACTTTCATTCTGCAGTATCATAGCTAATGTGATGTGTAATTTGTACTGTAACCCTTGGAAGTTGTCAGAGTCAATATAAGGGGCCCTGTGTAGCTCAGTTGTTAGAGCATGGCGCTTGCAACGCCAGGGTTGTGGGTTCGATTCCCACGGGGGGCCAGTATGAAAAAAAAAACATGTATGCACTCTGGATAAGAGCCTCTGCTAAATGACTAAAATGTAAATGTAAAATAAGTTATCTAAAGTATTTTCTGCACATGTGTTACAAACATACTCGCACCAGCTTTGAACAATATGACATTTACTGTCTAATTCTATGGATAAATAATATTTGAATCTCCTACACACAAAGACACACCACATAGCCTACACACTAATAGACAAACATGCGGGTGTGTGCTTGTGTGCAGTATCATCAATCCAAGTTAGGCCCCTCAATGGACTATGTGAACACATTGCACACTGACTAACTGCATCCACAATGAAAACACTAACAACAACAGTAGCCTATATTTTAGCAAGCAAACTTTAGGAGGCCAAGCTGAAGCTATATACTGTAGCCTACATAGTGCTGCTGATCTGTCAAACCATGCAGCTACCGTGGCTAGCTTGGACAGTTAAATACGCACAAATGCAACATGCAAGATGGGTAGTACACGTTTGGAAGTAGGTATGTGCCAATGAGACTCACCCGTCAGGTTCTTCGACTGTTTTAGACGAGAATACAGTTGTTTTGAGACTGAAACGGGGATGAAAAAAGTCAAAGCCTCCCCGTATGCAGCGCAAGTGAACTGGTACGGAATGCAACTGCACAAAACACTGGGCTTTTCGATCTAAATCCCTCCGCAACGCACCGCATGCGGTCAAACTGTCTCGTACAGTTCCTCTTTTGCACTTAAACAGAGTCGCTAGGTGCTCGTTATTTGGGATTTTTCTTGAGGTGTGTGCAAAAAAGTGCTCCAGTATCGTTTCGACAGGGAAATGGAATCAAGATAAATGCTAGGTTTTCTCTTCCCTCGGCTTATGTACAGTATGGGGCGCGCATAAAACAATTGTAATAAAACTATCTACCGCTCTCTACAGGAATACCACTGTAAAGTACCTTCTTTGATAAAAACTACATTAAAAAGTAGCAATACTTGTTTTGAATATGAAATGAATGTAGTTCGGAAATGTTGAGCATCCCTTGGCATCCAGACGTGTCTGGCGTGGCGCGTTATCATCATCCTTATATAGGTCCGCCGAAGATGCGCTCCACCTCCTCCCTTCAGAAGAAGAAAGACCTCTACCTTGTGTTACCTGATGGAAGATGAGGTGAGTTGAGGATCAGGAGCTATATAAAACAATATAAAAAATTCAAACAAACAATTAAATACACTATAATACATTAAGCATATGAGAGGAAAACATGAAGAAAACAGTTCTTATTATAGGCTATGCTTATGATTATTATGTTAAACCTTCAACAGTGGTGTAAAGTACTGAGGAAAAATACTTTAAAGTACTACTGAAGTATTGTTTTAGGGGTATCTTTACTTTAGTATTTATATTATTGACAACTACTTTACTTTTACTTCACTACATTCCCTGACACACTAAAGTACTCGTTACATTTTTGATTGCTTAGCAGGACAGGAAAATGGTCAAATTCATGTACTTATCAAGAGAACATCCCTTTTCATCCCTACTGCCTCTGATCTGGCGGACTCACTATACACACATGCTTTGTTTGTAAAGATGTCTGAGTGTTGGAGTGTGCCCCTTGCTATCCATAAATTAAAAAACAAGAAAATGGTGAGGTCTGGTTTGCTTAATATAATTTTTGAAATGATTTATACTTTTACTTGTACTTTTGATACTTAACTATATTTTAGCAATTACATTTACTTTTGATACTTAAGTATATTTAAAACCAACTACTTTTAGACTTTTACTCAAGGAATATTTTACTGGGTGACTTTCACTTTTACTTGAGTCATTTTCTATTAAGGTATCTTTACTTTTACTCAAGTATGACAAGTAGGAACTTTTTCCACCACTGACCTTCAATGTATTCTATAGCCTACAGCAGTTTTGTATTAACCCTAAAACCTACACATCTAAGATAGGCCTACCTACTGTATTAGGCCTATAGACTGAAAATATTTTGGACTGAAGGAGGACTTGGATACGGAGTTCAACAATTAGGCAATGTTAATACTCTGCAGATAGCGAATAGATTTTTCAAATTAATAATGTGAGAAAGCCTGTCTGCAAAGCAGAAGTTTGGTTCATATCCAAGAGCAATATGGGAGTGAATTGCATTTTCTGTCATATGGTATCAGTAAGAAGAGGTCCACATGTTACTGGTAAGAGACAACAAACTAGCTAGCTTATGTAAGGAGTTTATTTAATAACCTTAAAGTGTATTTTACCATGACCCCAATGAGGAAGACTCCAACTGTCCCTTGCTTCATTCTAAGGTGACATGCTAAAACATAACTCTCGCTTCCATTCGGTCTGAATAATCACCCTCTAGCACACTAACATTCCTATCATGGCTGACTGCAGATATTTCCATCAGTAGCCTAGTAGCCTATGGACCCTTTCCAAGGTGTTAAAAACTCATATACAGTAAGCATTCTGATATTTCTGCTATTAGAGATGACTCACACATTAAATGACTCTGGGTCATGATGAATGATGATATACTGTATGCTGCCAAGGCATCAACGATGATTCGGACAATTTCATCCATTTCCATCTCATCTAACCGCTGCATGGACTTGGCTGAGCAAATGTATGCATACTGGCTCAGATCAGTCAAACATCAGACACATCATCTAATCTTCCATACAAATATGTATAGAGAAAAGCACAGTGTAAAGTGTATTAGGATATGTTTTCCAAACATTTAATGCTAGAACATGTGAAATCTACATTGGATGGAATCAACTACCGATTCAAATCACCTGTGGAAGGGAATAAAGGTTGCTGCTTTTGTGCAAATACATCTACTACTGCGGCAGTCGGATTAATTATGTTTTTCTTCTTTACTAAACACTTGTCAATGTAGTGTGTGCCTGACTGATGTACAAAAGATGGGATCTGTGAGGTTTGATATGGTTACCCACTGGGCACAGACGTCAATTCAATGTCTATTCCACGTTGGTTCAACGTAATTTCATTGAAACCAGTGTGTGCCCAGTGGGTAGTTGCTGCCATTTGATTTGGCGGTGTCTCTCTTTGATGGCAGCACCCTCCATTTGATCACACTGAGCAACAGTACTTTTTCCCGGAACAAAGCAGCTACTCCACCAGAGGCTCACCTACTGACAGCCTGATCGAAACACACACACCAGGAGACAGAAATTAACCCTGCAGCAGGTGGTGGAGACTGTGTGTGTGTGTGTGTGTGTGTGTGTGTGTGTGTGTGTGTGTGTGTGTGTGTGTGTGTGTGTGTGTGTGTGTGTGTGTGTGTGCGCGCGCCTTGGCCAAATCAGAAATTACACCATAAAACATTTTCTGAAAGCATACTCTTACAAATAAACCAATTGTGGGCTTCAGTTAAATTGGTTAAAGAAAATTGTGATAAAAAAAAGTATACCAGTTTCATTTAAGGACCAAAAAATTGACAGCTGTGCCATATAGATTGTAAAATAGTTGGGAAGAGGTTTTCGATGTACCAATTCCATGGCATATGGTTTATGAACAGATACGCAAAACGACGCCGGATTCAACATTTTCAATGTAAATTATTATACAAAATTCTTGTAATGTTATATATAATGTTATATATATGGGGGATACAACCATCCCAGAATCATTAGATAATTTGTTTTGGTACTGTCCATATGTAGCTTGTTTTTGGTCTCAGGTCCAGGAATGGCTGAAGAATTGCAACATTTACCTGGAGCTAACTCTGCAAATAGCACTGCTGGGTGATTTGAAAAGTCATAGTCAATCGATTTAATGTCTGTTTGTTTCCACACCTGTTTCTGTTTTGACGTAATTAGTGTCCTATAAGTTTCTCGTTGTGTTTGTCTAGTGTTGTATATGATTGTTTCCGTCAGTGTTGTGTCTTGCTCGGTTGAGCGTATTTCTCCACTGTGCTGGAGCTTATTTGCACTTGTGGGTGCACCGTTTCATTTTGTCGCACCTGTTAGTGCGCATTTACCTTTCGCCTTCGTGCGTGTTTTTGCTGTCGGGCTTAGTTGTCCTGTTGCCTGTGTTTGGGCCAGTAATACAGCTTTTGGAACATTCAGTCTGCGTCCTGCGTTTGATTCCTACACTACACCTACAACACGCCCTGACAGAATCATATACCACCAATGGAATCAGCAGGAGCCGAAGCAGCCCAGACGAGACTGGAAGCCCAGGTTCGGGACCAGCAAGAGCAGCTCCTGCAGATGGGGACCGCCCTGCAGGAGGTGATTACCACACTCCGAGGCTGGGGTTCGCCTCCACCGCCGCCCGCCCTGCCAGCACCATCGGCCAGCCCGCCCATTCCAGCGCCGGAACCTCGAGGAGTCCGACTATCTCTCCCGAGGGCCTACGACGGGACCGCGGCTGGGTGTCAGGGATTCCTGCTCCAGGTAGAGCTATACCTGGCCACAGTGCACCCGGCACCTTCAGGGCATGAGAGCGTGTCCGCCCTGATCTCCTGCCTGGCCGGAAAAGCGTTGGAGTGGGCCAACGCGGAGTGGAGGAAGATCGACGCCACGACGATTACGTACACCGGAGTTCTCCCGCCGCTTCAGGGCGGTGTTTGACTCATCCCCGGAGGGGAAAGCGGCGGGGAGCGTCTGGTCTTCCTCCGGCAGGGGAGGAGAAGTGCCCAGGAATTCGCGCTCGAATTCCGTACTCTAGCGGCAGATGCAGGGTGGAATGATCGGGCCCTCATCGATCTATACCGATGCAGCCTACGAGAGGGACGTCCGTCGGGAGCTGGCTTGTAGGGACACCAGCCTCACTTTCGACCAGCTGGTTGATATGTCCATCAGGCTGGATACCCTGCTGGCTACCCGCGGACGTCCTGCGGAGGGTCCGTCCATTCCACCCTCCAGCGCCTCCGAGCCTTGTCCTATGGAGCTCGGGGGCGCTGGCGCTAGAGAGAGGAGGAGTCGGCAGGCTAGGGGGTCCATCCACTGCACCAACTGTGGTCGGGGGAGGACACACCGCGGCTAGGTGCTGGGGATGGCCTCCTAGGGGAGATGACGACAGGTCCCGCACTGGGGATTCCCTCCAGGTGAGTAGGCGCCCCACTCACCCAGAGCTCACTGTTGCCCATTTTTGTATGCCTGTACGTTTTCCACAGGTAGCACCTCATTTCCAGCATAAGGCGCTGGTAGATTCAGGCGCGGCTGGGAATTTTATTGATAAAAAGTTTTGTTTAGCGTTAGGGATTCCCCTCATTCCTGTTGATGTTCCTTTTCCCGTTCACGCCCTAGATAGTCGTCCGTTGGGTACGGGCTTAATCAGGGAGGTCACGGTGCCACTTAGGATGTGTGCGCAGGGGGATCATCAGGAGATGATTCAGCTGTTCCTGATTGACTCTCCTGCGTATCCGGTGGTGCTGGGCATGCCCTGGTTGAGTACCCATAACCCAGTGATTTCGTGGCAGGAGAGGGTTCTGATGGAGTGGTCTGCTCAGTGTGTGGGTAGATGTTTGGGCGTTTCCGTAGGGGGCTACCTCGGTGGAGAGTCCAAACCAGGTGCCCGCATTGCACGTTCCACCTGAGTATGGGGATTTGGCTATCGCGTTTAGTAAGGCGAGGGCGACGCGGTTGCCACCCCATAGGCAGGGGGATTGTGCGATAAACCTACAGGCAGGAGCTGCGCTCCCACGGAGCCATGTGTATCCTCTGTCTCAGGAGGAGAAGAAAGCTATGGAGATTTACATAGACGAATCGCTGAGACAAGGATACATACGGCCGTCCACTTCCCCGCGTCCTCGAGTTTCTTTTTCGTGAAGAAAAAGGATGGTGGTTTGCGCCCGTGCATCGATTACCGTGGTCTCAATCAGATTACGGTGAAGTATAGTTATCCACTCCCGCTGATTGCGACCATGACTGAGTCGTTGCATGGGGCGCGTTTCTTCACGAAATTAGATCTCAGGAGCGCGTACAACTTGGTGCGCATCAGGGAGGGTGATGAATGGAAAACAGCCTTTAGTACCACCTCGGGCCATTACGAGTATCTGGTCATGCCATACGGGTTGATGAACGCTCCGTCAGTTTTCCAATCATTTGTGGATGAGATCTTCAGGGACATGCAGGGGCAGGGGGTGGTGGTGTACATTGATGACATTCTCGTGTACTCACCTACCCGTGTCGAGCATGTGGCCCTGGTGCGCAGGGTGTTGCGGAGGCTGGTGGAGCACGACCTGTATGTGAAGGCAGAGAAGTGTCTGTTTTTCCAGGAGTCGGTCTCCTTTTGGGTTATCAGTTGTCTGCGTCAGGGGTGAAGATGGAGGTAGACCGGGTGTCGGCCGTGCGTAATTGGCAAACACCAACCACTGTGAAGGAGGTGCAGCAGTTTTTGGGGTTTGCAAATTACTACAGGAGGTTTATCCGGGGTTTTGGACAGGTGGCAGCTCCCATCACGTCTCTGTTGAAGGGGGGTCCGGTGCGTCTGCAGTGGTCGGCCGAGGCGGACAGGGCGTTTGGGAGGCTGAAGGACCTGTTTACCTCGGCCCCGGTGCTGGCGCATCCGGATCCCTCTTTGCCGTTCCAAGTAGAGGTGGACGCGTCGGAGGCCGGTTTAGGAGCCGTGCTTTCACAACGATCTGGCGCGCCACCTAAACTCCGCCCCTGTGCTTTTTATTCTAAGAAGCTCAGTCCGGCGGAGCGGAACTATGACGTAGGGGATAGGGAGCTGTTAGCCGTGGTACAGGCTCTAAAGGTGTGGAGGCACTGGCTTGAGGGGCTCAACACCCTTTCCTCATTTTGACGGACCACCGTAACCTGGAGTACATCCGGGCGGCGAGGAGGCTGAACCCTCGCCAGGCAAGATGGAGTATGTTCTTGACCAGGTTTACTTTTAAGATCACGTACATCCCTGGGTCACAGAATGGCAAGGCAGATGCGCTGTCTCGGCGGTATGACGCGGAGGAGAGGGCCGTGGAGCCCACTCCCATACTGCCTGAGTCGTGTCTGGTGGCACCGGTAGTGTGGGAGGTCGATGCCGAACTCGAGCGGGCGTTACGCACCGACCCTAGTCCACCACAGTGCCCGGAGGGTCGGAAGTACGTTCCGCTCGAGGTTCGGGATCGATTGATCTATTGGGCTCACACGTCACCCTCCTCTGGACATCCGGTATCGGCCGGACAGTGCACTGTCTTAGTGCCAAGTACTGGTGGCCCACGTTGGCAAGGGATGTGAGGGTTTATGTTTCCTCCTGCTCGGTGTGCGCCCAGTGTAAGGCGCCTAGACATCTACCTAGGGGTAAGTTGCTACCCCTGCCCGTTCCATAACGGCCATGGTCCCACCTCTCAGTGGACTTTATAACAGACCTTCCCCTCTCCCAAGGGAATACTACCATCCTGGTCGTTGTGGACCGGTTCTCTAAGGCCTGTCGTTTGCTCCCCATGCCGGGTCTTCCTACGGCCCTGCAAACTGCTGAGGCACTGTTTACCCATGTGTTCCGGCACTACGGGGTACCCGAGGACATTGTGGCTGATCGGGGTCCCCAATTCACCTCCAGAGTCTGGAGAGCGTTTATGGAGCGGTTGGGGGTCTCGGTGAGCCTCACCTCGGGTTACCACCCGGAGAGCAATGGGCAGGTGGAGCAACGCGTAAACCAGGATGTGGGTAGGTTTCTCAGAACATACTGCCAGGACCGGCCGGAGGAGTGGTCAAGGTACGTTCCCTGGGCCGAGATGGCCCAGAATTCCCTACGCCATTCCTCCACTAACCTAACTCCATTTCAATGTGTGTTAGGTTACCAGCCGGTTCTGGCACCCTGGCAGCAGAGCCAGATCGAGGCTCCTGCGGTGGATGAGTGGGCGCGGCGCTCGGAGGAGACTTGGAACGCTGCACACGTCCACCTGCAGCGGGCCCTCCGACGTCAGAAGGCGAGCGCTGATCTCCACCGCAGTGAGGCACCGGTGTACGCACCTGGTGATCGAGTCTGGCTCTCTACCAGAAACCTGCCCCTCCGCCTGCCCTGTCGGAAACTGGGTCGGCGGTTTGTAGGAGCCATTTAAAGTCCTGAGAAGGTTGAACAAGGTATGTTATAGATTACAGCTACCTGTGGAGTATAAGTGTATTAACCCCTCGTTCCATGTGTCCCTTCTCAGGCCGGTGGTAGCGGGCCCACTCCAAGAAGATGAGATCTTGGAGACTCCTCCGCCCCCGTTGGACATTGAGGGGGCACCGGCGTACTCCGTGAGATCCATCTTGGATTCGAGACGTCGGATGGGGGGTCTCCAGTATCTAGTGGAGTGGGAGGGTACGGTCCGGAGGAGCGGTGCTGGGTGCCGAGGAGAGACGTGTTGGACCCGTCGCTCCTGACGGAGTTCCATCGGAGGCATCCGACGCGCCCTGCGCCGCGTCCCCCTGGTCGTCCCCCGAGGCCGGAGTCGGCGCACGTCTGGAGCCGCGCGTCAAGGGGGGGTACTGTCACGGTTTCGGCCGAGGCTGCCTCTCTCCCTTGTTCGGGCAGGCTTCGGCGTTCGTCGTCTCCGAATTCTAGCTGCCACCGATAGATGTTTCATGTTCGTTTGCTTTTGTCTGTTTGTTTCCACACCTGTTTCTGTTTTGACGTAATTAGTGTCCTATAAGTTTCTCGTTGTGTTTGTCTAGTGTTGTATATGATTGTTTCCGTCAGTGTTGTGTCTTGCTCGGTTGAGCGTATTTCTCCACTGTGCTGGAGCTTATTTGCACTTGTGGGTGCACCGTTTCATTTTGTCGCACCTGTTAGTGCGCATTTACCTTTCGCCTTCGTGCGTGTTTTTGCTGTCGGGCTTAGTTGTCCTGTTGCCTGTGTTTGGGCCAGTAATACAGCTTTTGGAACATTCAGTCTGCGTCCTGCGTTTGATTCCTACACTACACCTACAACACGCCCTGACAACCACCCCTCCAGCTTATATAATACCATATATATATACAGTCATGGTCAACATTTTTGAGAATGACACAAATATTTATTTTCACAAAGTCTGCTGCCTCAGTTTTTATGATGGCAATTTGCATATACTCCAGAATGTTATGAAGAGTGATCAGATGAATTGCAATTAATTGCAAAGTCCCTCTTTGCCATTTGGCTGGGAATATCTCATCGTGTTATGAGAAATGTTTGATTTGATGACTGCAATAGTAGGAATGCAACCAGGGAATGAAAGAAGAATCAAACATTCACAAAGCAAGATACTGTACTGTATATGAATACAGGGCCTTTGATGTCAAACGTTCTTGAGCCTTTTACATTTTTAATCTAAAAGGCATTGTTTCAAACCAGTGGAGGCTCCTCAGAGGAGAAAGGGGAGGAATATCCTCCTTAGTGAATTTCAGAAAAATGTAAATAGTGAAACATTAAAAAAGTTATCCTTTTTAGATAGAACTATACTAAATATATTCCCATGTCACCAAATAATTGATTAAAACACTGTTTATGCGACCAGGTGAATCCAGGTGAAAGCTATTATCCCTTATTGATGTCACTTGTTAAATCCACTTCAATCAGTGTAAATGAAGGGGAGGAGACATGTTAAAGAATACTTTTTAAGCCTTGAAACAATTGACACATGGATTGTGTATGTGTACCATTCAGAGGGTGAATGGACAAGACAAAAGATTGAAGTGGCTTTGAACGGGGTATGGTAGTAGGTGCCAGGCACACCAGTTTGAGTGTGTCAGAACTGCAACGCTGCTGGGTTTTTCATGCTCAACAGTTTCCCATGTGTGGTCCACCACCACCCAATGGACATCCAGACAACTTGACACAACTGTGGGAAGCATTGGAGTCAACATGGGCCAGCATCCCAGTGGAATGCTTTCGACACCTTGTAGAGTCCATGCCCGATGAATTGAGGCTACAGACAGTAGTCTATAGCAAAATACAGTTGTGGAAAAAGTATCAAATTGTCATACTTGAGTAAAAGTAAAGCTACCGTAATAGAAAATGACTCAAGTAAAAGTGAAAGTCACCCAGTAAAATACTACTTGAGTAAAAGTCTAAAAGTAGTTGGTTTTAAATATACTTAAGTATCAAAAGTTAAAGTATAAATCATTTCAAATTCCTTCTATTAAGCAAACCAGACGGCACCATTTTCTTGTTTTTTATTTATTTATGGATACCCAGGGTCACACTCCAACACTCAGACATCTTTACAAATGTAGCTTTTGTGTTTAGTGAGTCCGCCAGATCAGAGGCAGTAGGGATGACCAGGGATGTTCTCTTGATAAGTGCGTGAATTTGACCATTTTCTGTCCTGCTAAGCATTCAAAATGTAACCAGTACTTTAGGGTGTCAGGGAAAATGTATGGAGTAAAAAGTACATAACTTTCTTTAGGAATGTTGTGAATTAAAGTAAAAGTTGTCAAAAATATAAATAGTAAAGTAAAGTACAGTAGTACTTTAAATTATTTTTACTTAAGTACTTCACACCACTGGCAAAATAGAACTAAATTGATTGAACATTAAATGTATTTCAATATGATTGAAATAGGCCTATAGCCTACTGTTTATATTTTAATTCAGTTATCTCCGTTTTCATTTATTTGAAGCATATGTGTATACGTTGCTTGATTGCAAAGACATTGGCAACTTCTTATTTTTTGTCAACTTTGTTCTGAAGTTATCGGTGGTCACAGAGAGACGGAAAAACCATGTGATTCTATGTTTAGTGGAGATCTTCTGTGTTTAAGTGATGCCGGAGGGCAAAAAAACATCTAACGACGCACTTAGGTGTTCTCCTACGAAGGTTCTAACGCTGAACGTAGCCTTGAGATGCTTTTGGAAAACCGGGCCCTGTAATGAGAGTTTAGGTTTTATAGTCCTGGAGACATACAGTAGGTAAAGACTATAATTGGATCATGTGAGACATGTAAAGAACGTAATGTCTGCTTCTCATCATCAGATCACAGTCTTATGATACATTTTGTTGACTGTGACAAGTGCTCTGTAAATGCTTAACCCAAATGACTAGGCTACAGCTTGTGAACTCTAATCCAATTGAGAGTATAGGATAGTAAAACACCTCTCAAAAGGCTAAAAGGAACCCAAAACACACACACGTGCCACACATGTACATACACTCACAGTCAGTTTTAAATCCCTATAATCCAATTACAAATGTCCACTTTTAGATGATTTTTAATTATGTTTTACTATCCTTATGGGGACCAAACAATTGATTCCCATTCAAAATCCAATTTTCCCTAACCCCTTACCCAACCCTTAACCTAACCCTAACCTTAACCCCAAACCCTAAACCTAACCCTAAACCTAACGCCTAACACCTAACCCCTAACCCTAACCCTAACCCCTAACCCTAATTGTAACCCTAACCCTAACCCTAACCCTAACCCAAACAATTGATTCCCATTCAAAATCCAATTTTCCCTAACCCCTTACCCAACCCTTAACCTAACCCTAACCTTAACCCCAAACCCTAAACCTAACCCTAAACCTAACGCCTAACACCTAACCCCTAACCCTAACCCTAACCCCTAACCCTAATTGTAACCCTAAACCTAACCCCTAAGCCTAAAATAGATTTTTTCCTTGTGGGGACCGGCAAAATGTCCCTACTTGTCTGAATTTTGGTCCCCACAAGGATAGTAAAACACACAAACACACACACACACACACACACACACACAAAGCCCCCTGACTTAGATGCAGCAGAAAAAAACAGTTGTCTCAGTTCACACCATTATCTTCCTCATCTGTTATCTCCAGGTTATCTCGTATTGTCCTATGCTTTTAGTTGTTACTTTACTGGCATTAAATAACACTCACTTTCAGGTAATGTGTGCTGAACCTTGATCAGATGTGTTACTGCTTATTTGTGGTGAACCAAATTAAACCCTCGGGTTCCTGTCATGTTGATCATAGCACCGGTTCCTCAGATCAATGATAGGCTAGTCACAGGGAACATTTTTGTTTAATGGTCCACAATGATTTACATATGCCAATGGATTTCAGGCATTTTGTTTGTATGAGCCTTTATAGACATCAGTAAAAATGTTCTAAATTAATAGAATGACATTAGATTGATTGGGCACATTTTCTTTTGTAAATAGTCAAGTGAAGCTCTCTTAAACAAGTGTAGGGAGTAGGAGGGAGGTTAGCATGCTTTTTATGTTGATATGTAATATGAGCCATTTAACTGCCATTGTTATTCATCATTCAGAAAGGCTTTTTAGTAATTACGATTGCTTTCAGGTAAATGAGTGTCCTCCTCAGGTGAAAGCTATAGGGTTAATTAGGCTACCATTCTCACTGAGGATTCACTCTGTCTCAATAATATAAATACATAATTTGGCCTCAGTCAATCCACGCTCACTTCAATTCAGGTTTTCCATCAATATAACTCACCATGCATAGGTTGGAGAATGGTTCATTGTTTTCTATGCAGATTTTGTTCAATTCCTTGAACTGACTGAGCTGAAATACCCCAAACTGAATAAACCTAACTTGCAGGGCATGCTTAGCAAAGTGGATCCTGTCATTTGTACAATAACTCAAGGTTACTTTCTCGAACATGTCTCTATTTCTTGCACTCTTGCGAGCAGGAAAATGAGGTGAGATAGTATCTCACTCATATTGTCAGTGAACCGGGGTTACGCAAGTAATCTTGAGTTCTCTTTCAAATATTTGTTTCGATTTCTCACAGTGGGATATGGCCAACTCCCGCATCGCAGACATGCTCTCTGAAGCCAGGGTAGTCTCAACAACATCACCCCTCAGAGGCTCCGACACTATCAAGCTACCAAGATGAGGGATTAGCCCTATTCCAACAACGGTGCAGTGACGTCTAGTCAGTAAATCTTTTGTAATAGATCTCTTGTAATAGATGCCATTGAACAGTGCCCAAGAGGTAGCCAAACTTTTGGTGGAATGAGCCTTCAACCCCTCTAGGGTTTGCAAACCCTTGCTATTATAAGTCAATATAATAGCCTCCACTATCCAGTAGGATAGTCGTTGACGAGAGAGGGGCCTCCCCTTGCAGGGGGAGTTGGTAGCTCTTGCGTAAAGCTCCAGTTCTATCTCAGTAGATCTGCAAAACTCATACTGGACATAAACGGTGGAGACGCTCTTCTTCCATAGAAGTGAAGGGTGGCAGGTGGAAGGCTGCAAGCTCCAAGGCGAGACAGTCGGAATTGTCACTGACCTTAGGCAAAAGGCTGGGTTAGGTAACAAGGTAACCTTGAACAACCCCTGGGCAAACTGTAGGCACAAATGGTGAACTGACAGGGCATGCAGCTCACTCACTCACTTGCTGATGTAAGGGCAAGCAGTGAAGCGGTCTAAAGGAGAGATAGTAAATCTCCATGCTTTACAGTAGCTCGAAGGCTGCTGTGGAATAGCGCCAAGCACAATAGAAAGTAGAAGAGATATGGTGTAAGCGACGCACTCCCTTCATAAAATGGGGATGTCTCCCAACTGTGTTGTTGTCGAAGCCTCAAAGCCTTCCCTCTGTCCAAAAAGGTCCTGCAAGAAGCATAGAACCATAGAAACAGACCATGGGTAAGGGATGATCTGTTTTCGGTCACACCACGTCTCAAAAACACGCCAGCTGTATTGATAGTGAGTGTGTAGAAGGGGCTCTGGCACTCTGGATAGTCTAAATAACTCTAAGTGGCAAGCTAGTCGCGTTAAGAGTCAACCTCTCACGGGCCAGGCCCAGAGGGCCAGGGTGTCTGGGTGAGGGTGGAAAATCTCCTTGTCGCTTGGGTCAAAAGACCCCTTCATGATGGGGGCTGCCAGGGCTCGTTGTAAAGCAGGAGAAGATCTTCGCCAACTGGAGCCTGGCCATCGAGGGGCTACCAAGATGAGGGATCAGCCCTGTTCCTTCAAGGGTGTGCCAACGCGTCTATCCCTAGTGGTGTGACCCCTGAAATCGCAAAGAACAACTGGCAGTGAGCCTTTTTGTGCAATGTAAAGAGATCTAAGGTGGCTTGACCTTATCTCTGCCAGAACTGATACGCCTGGCATGGGTCAGGCGTAGTGGGAGTAAGAGTGCTGTGTTCCACAGAATAAGCTTACCAGCTCGTCTGTGTCGATGCAGAGAGTTATTGCCTTCCCGTCTTTGAAGGGGGGTGGGGTACTGCACGCGTTTAAAGTGCACCTAGGCATGTGATACTGCTGCGGAGGTGCAGAGAGTACGTCCCAGCAACTGGGGTACCTCGTAACGTGCCCGAGGTGAGTGAGCAGAGTTCTTAAAACGACGTGCCCGAGCCTCTTGGACTGCGCCTTGGAGGGTGGTGAAAAGTATGTCCATACCGTCTCGCCGAATGGGGCTGTCTGCCAAAGAGCAGACGGCAGAATGACGTAAGCCATCAGACGGTGAAGCTAAGAGGAAGAAGGAAACATATTGGTTACCAAAATGTACTAATTCCAAGCAGTGGAGCAGCTATGTGTCTAGTATATCTTGGCCCTGTTCCATAGCTAGGTGAGTTAGTTCAGGGCTACAACAAAATTGTGAAACGTTTGTTGGTCACCGAGGAGAGGTTTGAGAACCACTGCTCTAGCACCATAGAAAGGGTTGTCTATCAATAGAGCTGAGTTGCCATAGGCTCACAGAAGAATTGCAAAGGCCCAGGTTTCATTCCGTGCCTCGCTCACCTAGGGTGATGGCATGGGAGGTGCACCTGTGAGTTTGTTCTATTGTGTGCGCCTGCACGACATAGAACATTTTGAGGCAAAGTGGGAATAGCCATGATAGATGGCAAATGGCAATCTGTCATCCTACTCTGTATGCCAAGAGGCCGGAGGGAGTGTGGATATGTTGACTTCCACCCCTGGCTAGAACCTGACAAGGTGCCGAGGGAAGAGTCTAGGGTAGGATAGCACTTGAGGGTAAAGTGCAGCTCCTCCATGCTTTCCCATGTGAGCAAGATCATAAAGATGAGCTGCTGCACAGGGAATAGGATTTATTTAATCAACGCAGGCCTGTTTCCCCACTGCCGTGAGAGGTCTGGAGGGGGAGGGATGGCTAACGTTAAACCCAAAAGGTAGGGCAGGGAGCCGTAGGCTGTGTGCGCTATCCTTCTCAGCCGCAAGGGCAGGGCCCTAGATTGGCCGGCTCCTCTTGGTCCATTTAGGGGCAGAAGCAGCAAATTACTGTTTACCTGCAGGTGTGCTCTGGTTCAGGGGCTTAACCTGGCTTTTGTCAGTCAGCTGCGTTGCCGGGGGTTTTAAACCCCCAAAGCCAGCTTGTTGCCCATTCTCGGCCATGGGGCTAAGGCGGATTGCAGGAACCGACAGGCCATGGGGCCCAGGTCTGCGGGGCAGGCTTTGCCTTCTTTCTTACGCATGACACACTTCTGTCACATGGCGGCGACAGTGGGCCTGAACAGCTCCTTGGCAGTCACAGGGGTATCTAGGAGGTCAACTTTTTATTTGATGGTCAAGCTGGACAAGCTTAACCAAAGAGGCCTCTCTTCCACCACTGCCAGGCTCATGGTATGACCACAGCCCTAGATGGCAGTGCGGAGGTTTAAGTCTGTAATCACACAGATCTTGTCCCAGGCATTTGGGTTCAAATTGCCTGAATGCAGTTAATTCCCCGCTTCCTCCAGTAACTCTGCCTGGTAGGCCGTCAATACAGAGGTCACGTTAAGTGCTCTGATTGACTCTGGTATTTTGGAAAATGGAAGCAGAAAAGCGCCCCGTCTATCCAAGGAGGGAGGCACCGGTGGCGTTAGCCGCACGTCACGAGGGGTTGAGTTGGTCAGCCAGTGATGGCTCCAACCTGGGAGGGTTGTCAAACCCGGATTCCTCCATATTGTGCACGTCCAGGCTAAGGGAACCCCTAATAGGGAACTTGCTGGAAAGGTGCTTATCCCACAAGCCCTTAGCTGGCAGGCTGGTACTGTGAGGAGCAGTTGTTTAGTAGGGGTAGTACGGGAAGGGAGTCTCTTCCCATCGTACAGGTCCCTAACGGGGTCCTGGCCCATCAAGGGAGCCGGCCACTCGATGTTGAGTCTGGCCGCTGCTTGTTTGCAAACTTCTAAAAACCCAAACTCTAAGGGAGAAGCGCAGCTCCCCTGTCCTGGGGGCAGGGAGACATAAGGACTTTGGAGGGTGGGAGAACGGGGTCTCCACCCTCCATTTCAGTGAGGAGCGGGAATCGAGGAATTGAGTGGGAATCAAGGCTATCCATAACCTTGCCCCAACTTGGCTCAGTTGTGGGGGGTTGAATCTCAGCCTCAGCCGGTGGGCTGGAGGCGAGAAGGGGAGCCGTGACAGAGGCACAGTTGAGCCTCCTCTTCAGACCCGCACTAGTCAGCACCTTGCAGTGCTCACAGGACTCGGGTCGTTGAGTGCTGCTTGGGCATGTTCCCTTCCCAAGCAGTTGATGCATAGAAGGTGAAAATCCCCGCAATCGTAGTGCCACAAGCACAAGCATGTGGGGAATCTCTGGGATGGGGTAGCAGTGGCCATTGTAAAGGACAAGGCTTGCTTAAGCTAGCTAAGTGAAAATCCAAGAGGGCTAATATCTAGCTAGGATGAGCACGGTATGAACGCTGTAGCCGTGAGGCTAAAGAGGTATTACTAATTTAGCAGCTACCTTGTGATAAAGGTAACCTGTAGCTAGCACAGTGATAGCCGAAGGGAACTGCATGGAGGCAGACTTCTACTTCGGATGGTTTCTCCCCTGACCGTGGAGCTGAGAGGCTAAACCGGCTGGTTCAGTTAACACAAACAAGTGAACGTAGGTTAACGAGAGAAGCAAGCTAGCAATACTACCGTATGTACATACACGGGCGGATTGGCCATCTGGCAATTCTGGCAAATGCCAGAAGGGCCAGACCATCTTTTATTAGGGTGGGTTGGTCGAAATGGACAAAACAAAAATAATAAATATATATTCAGTGCATTCAGAAAGTATTCAGACCCCTTGACCTTTTCCACATTTTGTTACGTTACAGCCTTGACAGTGCATGTCAGAGCAAAAACCAAGCCATGAGGTCGAAGGAATTGTCCGTAGAGCTCCAAGACAGGATTGTGTCAAGGTAGATTGATGAGGGAAAAAAATACTGTTATCCATTTTAGAATAAGGCTGTAACGTAACAAAATGTGGAAAAGTCAAGGGGTCTGAATACTTTCCGAATGTACTATATACACTACCATTCAAAAGTTTGGGGTCACTTAGAAATGTCCTTGTTTTCAAAAGAAAAGCAATTTTTTGATCCATTAAAATAACATCAAATTGATCCATTGTTAATGTAGTAAATGGCTATTGTAGCTGGAAACGGCTGAATTTTAATGGAATGTCTACATAGGCGTACAGAGGCCCATTATCAGCAACCATCAGTCCTGTGTTCCAATGGCACGTTGTGTTTGCTAATCCAAGTTTATCATTTTAAAAGGCTAATTGATCATTAGAAAACCCTTTTGCAATTACGTTAGCACAGCTGAAAACTGTTGTGCTGATTAAAGAAGCAATACAACTGGCCTTCTTGAGTCTAGTTGAGTATCTGGAGCATCAGCAATTGTGGGTTCGATTACAGGCTCCAAATGGCCAGAAACAAATAACTTTCTTCTGAAACTCGTCAGTCTATTCTTGTTCTGAGAAATGAAGGCTATTCCATGCGAGAAATTGCCAAGAAACTGAAGATCTTGTACAACACTGTGTACTACTCCCTTCACAGAACAGCGCAAACTGTCTCTAACCAGAATAGAAAGGGGAGTAGGAGGCCCCGGTGCACAACTGAGCAAGAGGACAAATACCTTAGAGTGTCTAGTTTGAGAAACAGGCGCCTCACAGGTCCTCAACTGGCAGCTTCATTAAATAGTACCCGCAAAACACCAGTCTCAACGTCACCAGTGAAGAGACGACTCCGGGATGCTGACATTCTAGGCAGAGTTGCAAAGAAAAACCCAAATCTCAGACTGCCCATCTTAATATTTTATTTTTATTGGCCAGTCTGAGGTATGGCTTTTTCTTTGCAACTCTGCCTAGAAGGTCAGCATCCCGGAGTCGCCTCTTCACTGTTGACGTTGAGACTGGTGTTTTGGGGGTACTATTTAATGAAGCTGCCAGAAATGCACTGAACAAAAATATAACTGCAACATGTAAAGTGTTGGTCCCATGTTTCATGAGCTGAAATTTTCCATACACACAAAAAGCTTATTTCTCTCAAATTCTGTGCACAAATTTGTTTACGTCCCTGTAAGTGAGCATTTCTCCTTTGCCAAGATAATCCATCCACCTGCCAAGTGTGGCATATCAAGAAGCTGATTAAACAGCATGATTATTACACAGATGCACCTTGTACTGGGGACAATAAAAGGCCACTCTAAAATGTTCTGTTTTGTCACACAACACAATGCCACAGATGTCTCAAGTTTTGAGGGAGAGTGCAATTGGCATGCTGACTGCAGGAATGTCCACCAGAGCTGTTGCCAGATAATTTAATGTTAATTTCTCTACCATAAGCCGCCTCCAACATCATTTTAGAGAATTTGGCAGTACGTCCGTCTGGCCTCACAACCACAGACCACGTGTATGGCGTCGTGTGGGCGAGTGGTTTGCTGATGTCAATGTTGTGAACAGAGTGCACCATGGTGGGGTTATGTACGGGCAGGCATAAGCTACGGACAATGAACACAATTGCATTTTATCGATGGCAATTTGAATGCACAGAGATACCGTGACGAAATCCTGAGGCCCATTGTCGTGTCATTAATTCGCATCCATCACCTCATATTTCAGCATGATAATGCATGGCCCCATGTCGCAAGGATCTGTACACAATTCCTGGAAGCTGAAAATGTCCCAGTTCTTCCATGGCCTGCATACTCACCAGACATGTCACCCACTGAGCATGTTTCGGACACTCTAGATCGACGTGTATGACAGCGTGTTCCAGTTCCCGCCAACATTATTAAAGTGACTAGTGTTCCATTATTAAAGTGACCAGTGATTCCATGTCTATGTACATGGGGCAGCAGCCTCTAAGGTGTAGGGTTGAGGAACCGGGTGGTAGCCGGCTAGTGATGGCTATTAAACAGTCTGATGGCCTTGAGATAGATAGTTTTTCAGTCTCTCGGTCCCAGCTATGATGCACCTGTACTGACCTCGCCTTCTGGATGGTCTCTCTGATCTCTCTGTACTTTGCTCCGTTCATCTTTGCCTCGATCCTGACAAATCTCCCAGTCCCTGCCGCTGAAAAACATCCCCACAGCATGATGCTGCCACCACCATGCTTCACCGTAGGTATGGTGCCAGGTTTCCTCCAGACGTGATGCTTGGCATTCATCTTGGTTTCATAAGACCAGAGAATGTGTTGTTTCTCATGGTCTGTGTCTTTAGGGGCCTTTTGGCCAACTACAAGTGGGCTGTCATGTGCCTTTTACTGAGGAGTGGCTTCCATCTGGCCACTCTACCATAAAGGCCTGATTGGTGGAGTGCTGCAGAGATGGTTGTCCTTCTGGAAGGTTCTCCCATCTCCACAGAGGAACTCTGAAGCTCTGTCAGAGTGACCATCGGGTTCTTGGTCACCTCCCTGACCAAGGCCCTTCTCCCCCGATTGCTCAGTTTGGCCGGGCGGCCAGCTCTAGGAAGAGTATTGGTGGTTCCAAACTACTTCCATTTAAGAATGATGGAGGCCACTGTGTTCTTGGGGACCTTCAAGGCTGCAGACATTTTTTGGTACCCTTCCCTATATCTGTGCCTCGAAAACAATCCTGTCTCGGAGCTCTGTGGACAATCCCTTCGACCTCATGGCTTTTGCTCTGACATGCACTGTCAACTGTGTGACCTTATATAGACAGGTGTGTACCTTTCCAAATCATGTCCAATCAATTGAATTTACCACAGGTGGACACAGTAGCAACAGGTCTGAATACTTATGTAAGGAAGGTACTTCAGTTTTTTAAATTTTTATATAAATTAGCAAAAATGTCTAAAACCCTGTTTTCTCTTTGTCATTATGGGGTATTGTGTGCAGATTGATGAGGATTTGTATTTATTTAATCAATTTTAGAATAAGGGTGTAACGTAACAAAATGTGGAAAATGTCAAGGGGGGCAACCTGTTAACCACTAGGCTACCTGTTAAATACATAACACAAACATTTTTCATGATGGAAATTGAAATATTAAAATGTGATTTTAAAAAAAGAGTTTTGGGGGAAACCATTTAAGAGCTAGAGTTATTATGCAGTCTGATAGCAGTGGGTAGAGTGGCGTTTCTCAGGTGGTTTGTACGGGCAGTTATACAGGACAGTTTGTGGCTGTTTCTCAGGAGCCTGGTGGTGCAGTTACCTCTTTTCGGAGGGAGCAGGTCATTCAGTGGGTGGTCAAGAGTGTGCATGTCCTTCACCAGGTGCACCGCAGCCAGCTCTCGCCTGCTCTGCAGTGACAGGAGCTGTGGTTGAACTGCTCCACATCTGGAGATGATCCTCAGGTCCCTCCTCTGCACCCTGTCCAGTTGAGCCTGCTGCTTTTTGCTGCATCCAACTAACAGCACTCCACCATATTCCAGACAAGGCCTGACTAGTGTAGTGTATACTGTGACCAGATCTTCAGTGGGTAGGCTATTTCTGGCTAGAACAGTCAAAATGAGCAGGAGTTTTGAGGCCTTCCTCACTGACTGCTCCACATGTGTCACCACTGAGATTAAAACCAAGATACTTGGTTGTTGTTACCACTGGTACTTCTTGTTCCCCTAGGATGAGTGGTGAAGGTTGTAGAGGGTCTCTTGAAAAACATCAGAATTTCCACAGACTTTTTCCCATTCAGGAGCATGTTGTTGGATGTGGCCCACTCTCCCAGCTGCTTTGCCTCCAAGCCCATGGAAGTGTCCTCTTGGATGTGTGGTAGAAATATTAGTTCAATAATATCTCACAGAAACCGGAGCTTGTGAATTCAGAATAGACTTTATTACAAAGTAACAAAGCCGAGCTGGTCCATGGAGCAACTGCCTGCCCTGAGTCGGAGCTCTCCTTTTATACAGTTTCATGCTTACATAACATGCATAGTCATGCTTATACAACGTACATAGTTACTATTTTTTATGTAAACGATTAACGTCTTTCAGTGCCACACCACTATTAGCTTCCAAAGTCCAAGTGCCACGCACCATTTACTTCCAACGTCCACGTGTTGTCTCTCTAGGCAGGGCCTCTGCCTCTTATCTCATTATATTGGTGGCATGACTAGGACACTTTCCCAAAAAATTATATACATACATAAGTTAAGGACAATTACATAATGTGTTGATTATAGTCACTATCCAGGCATGCATCTGGATTACAAAGTGTCAATCATGTTTATTCTGTTTGCCCTTATCCTTTCATAACCTATGTACTAGAAAATTACCCATATATCCCCCCCTTTGGGACTTACTAAGTACCAAACAATCAAACAAAAGTTAACATAAGATGAGTGTAAACATGTGCATATACTTATTCCTAGCCTTGCCATTTGTGATTTAATTTTATAAGAATATATTCAGATCAATGTATCTTCCTCATTATCTGACCCCATCACGATGAGATCGTGGAGCCCAGTCAGGTACTGGGTTTAGGTTCGGGAAGTTTCCTTATGGGCTAACCCCCAGTTGTTGCTGTTTAGTTTTGTAGTCACGACAGGCCCATCCACCCCCAGGGACAACACCATACAGACATTTAGAATTCCCAAACGGGCAATCCAGTGGTCCTCCTTTAATATTGCAGGGCTTTCCATATTCGTTAACATACTGTCCTGGAGCTCCCGGGGCGGGGTATATTTCTTTGGGTGAATTGTTAACAATTGTCTGTACAGTCATTTGTTTTGCTGTGGTTTGGATCAAGAGTGATTTCAGCAAAGGCAGTACACAGGAAAAGACCACTTCCATTACCACCAGTGCTATGCCTATCATGATTGCCATTTTTGCAAACATTGCTCCCCACTTTCCCAGGGTTAAGTCCATCCAATCCCAGGTGTGAGCATCATGCCCAGCATTGTCCTTAACTTTTTTCCGTAGTCCTTTAAGCTTAGTCATTGCTTCAGTGAATGAGCCATCCGGGGCAGTATTATTGGAAATGAAGGTGCAACACTCATCCTCAAACATAACACAAACTCCACCTTTTTCTGCTAAAAGCCAGTTTAGATCCTGCCTATTCTGCCAGGTCATCCTACTTGTTGCCTGTACTTGCTCTCCCAGAGCTGTTAGCGCAGAGTCTGTGTAATTAATAAACCTCTGTTGATTATAGTAAATATAATTGATCCATTCTAGGTTTTTGTTCGGTGATATCCAGACGAATATTGATTCAAATCCAAATTACTATTCATTCTTGCTAGTTTTTCTTTACTTCCTAGGTACATCATACATTCCACGGGGCATAAATTCCTAAGTTGTTGAGTTGTATTTCCTGATTTATTATTGTGATTACTTTGTGCTAAGCATTCTTTCCATCCCTGTTTTATAGGGTCTACCATCATATCTGTTTGCTCTGCTTTAGAGCAGGTCCAACAATCTGATCTAATATGGTGTTTAGCTGTATACTGCATCCATATATACCAATCATTTTTATTAGCTTTTCCCCATAGTCCCTTCAATTTTGTCGATGCTTCCATTGTTTCTGGTACTGCTGTGGGGGGTGAGCTAGGTTGTTTATTTTTCTGATTCCTCCAATTAGTCAAAAACTCCCATACATTTTGAAAGAACCCAGTTGGTTCTGTTGTTTCTAATTCTGTCATTGCTGGTTTAGTTGTTACGACAGTTGTCAGTCCTTGGGTGATTGCCATGTTGTCCCTGTTTCTCTTTCTTGTCTAGGTTGATGTGTTGGAATAGGAGTAATGTCAATCTTTGTTATATTGTTCCCATCCGACCATTTAGTACTGACTATTTCCAAAACGTACTTCCTCTAAGTTAATTTCCCAAGTGGTGTTTCCCTTGTCAATTTCTATTTTGCAACCATATTCATTTGATGATTGTCCCACCCACAGAGTGATAGTTCTGGCAGAGGTTTGCTCCTCCGTATTGAAAAGGATATTTGAATTTCTGTATCTGTTATTTCTTGGGCTGGAATCAAAATACTAGTTCAGGCCGTTTCCAATGGTAGCTGCTTTTTTATTCTGCTTTTCATTCTAGCTTCAGGGGCTAGTTCCTTAGGTATTGGTGGGATCATAAGATGTTTGGCTTGTTTTATATCCATTATTTTTGCAAGTCACTTTCCCCTCTATCTCCTCTTGTCCCTCCATTGCCTGGATCATTGCTTGTGCTTGGGGCACCTGCCATAATAAGTATTCAATTAGCAGTATTCCCCACGTCATCAGGCCCCATCCCCTGGCTCTCCGGATTTTCAGGAGGGAGCGCCTGCTGGCCTGCGATGTTTGTGCTGAGGCTCGTACTTGCTTCTTCTTCTTCTTGGACTCCGCCTGGTGCCTTGACATCCTCAGCTTCCTCATGTCTCACCGGTGGCAGGTCGGTTCCCTTCGGGACCGTGGTGCAGTGGTTCAGATGGTACCACGTCGTACTTCCTTCCATCTGTATCGCCCTGTGTGTTGCTCAAATCACTGTGTATGGTCCTCCTCTCCTGGGCTCGTTCCACTTTCTGCAGAACACTCAGATGTAGACTTGGTCTCCTGGTATCACCGGTCCTGGCTCCTCTGGTCTGGGTTCCGGTTCTCGCCTTTTTTCCTGGAGATACATAACTTTATGTATAGCAGTTAGTTGTCTTACATATGCTTTAAGCTCCATCTCTAACTGTTCCAATGAGGGTCCTTTGTAGGGCCCTCTCAGAACTAGCACTGGCATGGGTCGACCCGTAAGCATTTCATGTAGGGTTAGGTGCGTATTTCTGTTAGTTTGCATGCGATAGCTCATTAAAGCAAGTGGCAGTGCATCCACCCAGTTGAGCTTTGCACTGGTACAGATTTTATTCAATTTAGCCTTGAGGGTTCCATTTATTCTCTCAACCATCCCTTGTGACTGTGGGTGATATACACATCCCAGTCTTTGCTTAATCTTTAACTGCTGTAGTACTTGCTTCACTGTTTTCGGAATAAATGCTGATCCATTGTCTGAGCTGATTTCTGTCGTATTCCAAATCTGGGTATTACTTTTCTGGTTAGAAATGTGATTACTATTCAATAATGACCATTGGTGCCATTAACACCGGGATGGTGCATTTAGATGCGTTTTTGGCAGCTTCATCAGCCGCATTATTTCCTTTAATCACAAGCCCATTTCCTTTCTTGTGCGCCTGACATTTTATTATCGCCAGTTTTGTGGGGTACATTAATGCCGTCATTAATTTTACAATCTGCTTGTGGTGTTGTATGGGTGTACCATCACTTTTCCTAAATCCTTGTTGTTTCCAGACTGCCCCAAATAGGTGTCATACCCCATGTGCATATGCCGATTCAGTATAGATATTAACTGTCTTTCCTTTTCCTAGAGTGAAAGCCGTAGTAAGTGTTTTTAGTTCGGCTAACTGAGCTGAGCATGGCTGTGGACAGTATTCTGCTATCACTTCTTTAAACTCCTTTCCTTGTTTTCGTACAACTGCATAACCTGCATGATTTCCCGTATGATCTTTATAATAATAAGCCATTTAGCAGATGCTTTTATCCAAAGCGACTTACAGTCATGCGTGCATATAGTTTTGTGTATGGGTGGTCCCGGGGATCGAACCCACTACCCTGGCATTACAAGCTTCGTGCTCTACCAGCTGAGCTACAGAGGCCCACAATAACAGGACCCATCCACAAAATATTATTCTATGTACTCTTCCCCCATGTTAAGCAATGGGAATGACTCTAGGTCTGGTCTAAGTCTGGTAAACGTCAAAGAGTCTGCTACACAGTCATGTGTTTGTCCCTCAAATTCTAAAGGAATTCTCTCAGCTGGATTAACCGTACTGCACCGTTTAATGGAAATGTCTGGATAGGTCAGTAGGGTCATATAGTCTAAGGTTCTAGCATTGGTCAGGACAAATGTTCATTTTTCTACTAGCTCCACTATTTTATGGTGTGTGTATTGTTACTGGATATCCCATGGTAATGGTGGATGCTTTATCATATGCATATTGTAGCGCAGCTAAGCCTTGATAACAAGTTGGGTATCCCTGGGCAACAGAGTCCAATTTAGTACTATAATATGCAATGGGCTGTTTACGTCTTCCACTGCATGTTTCTTGCATAAGTACCGCCACCCCATACCTATCACATCTATTTGCCACATACACTTTTTCAGTGTTTCAAATGCAATTAGGGCGTCACTGTTGCATTCAAGACTCACTCTAAGGTCTAACTGTCCTGCTTCTTCATAATTTCTCGCAGAGGACCTGTTTTAACCGCATACTCCTCTATCCAGTCTGAGCTAAATCCAGTCATTCCTAAGAATGTCATCATCTGGGCCACTGTTTGAGGAAGCGGCGCTTTGCTAATCCCTTCTAGCTGTCCTGGTGCTATTGCCTTTGTTCCATGCGCTATTGTTCGTCCTAGGTATTCAATTTGGGATTGGCAGTACTGGAGTTTTGTTTTTGACACCTTGTGTCCTCCTTCTGCCAATCGCTTTAAGACCTTCATAGAATCAGCATGGTATTGTTCCAAGGAGGAGGCACAGATCAACAGATGATCTACATACTGAATCAATGTTCCTTCAAGTATTAGATCTTCCAGGTCTGCTCTTAGCACCTGATTAAACACATGAGGAGCGTGCTTAAACCCCTGTGGCATGCGGGTATATGTGTATTGTTTTCCTTTGTATGTAAATGCAAACAAATGTCTGCATTCTTCCGCCAGGGGCACACAAAAAAACACTCCACATAGATCAATTACTGTAAAGTACTTGGCTTCCGGGGGAACGTTGGTCAGCAGCGTGTGAGGATTTGGAACTTCAGCAGGCCAGTCCTGTACTATCTCATTTACGGCCCTTAAATCATGGACTAGCCTCCATTTCTTCCCATCTGCTTTAAGAACCGGCAGCAGAGGTGTGTTGCAACAACTTTGTATTTCTATCAGCACTCCTGCTTTTAATAGTCCCTCGATTGTCATGCTAATACCCTCCTCTGCCTCAGGTTTAATTTGGTATTGAGCCATCCAGGGGGGCTTAGCATCTGGTTTTATCTTGACGCATAAAGGACTTGCTGATTTTACCAATCCAACATCTGTATCATGTTGTGGCCATACCCCATCCGGTATGTTTCTCTCCATTTCCTGTTTTTGCTGGTTTTCTGGTTCTGCTGATTCCCCTAGCTGTATTTGTTGTTTGGCTTCTACCGCCCTTGGGTCTCCAGTCATTACTGTGGTAGTCAATATTTTAATGAAAGCTTTGTCTTTTGAGTGATAAATCAACGGGTTGTCTGTTTTGTCCCATTGACTTGTTTTTACCCGTTTCATCATGGGGCCCAGATCTTTAGCCTCCATTCCATTATTTACAAGTAAAGTAATGTGTGGGGCAGCACCGGAAACATTATACCATTTTGCCACAAAGTCTGAGCTGTCCCTGTCTGTTACTTCCATTGCCAATCCCTGTTTTCCTATAATTATGTACTGGGACATAACTGGTACTCTTTTCCTGTTTGCGTTTAACAACCACAGCTGTTCCAAAAGATTATCACGATAGGGATCATATTGCATTGTGCAATGATATTCTGATTTTGCTCTATCTGCTTCTGGTATCTGAGCCTGAATAAACCTACCCCATTTCTTGACTCTCTTATCTACTTCTGTCTCAATGCCCCCTAACCAATATACATTTGCTGCGCCCTTTGTCATTACCATTTGCAAGTTTAACCCTGCTTTATCTATAATCACCCCTTCAGAGGAACACCGAATTTGTATACCCATTTTGCATAGAGCATCTCTTCCTAATAAGTTGACAGGGGTGTTTCTGATACTAGTATAGGGAGGGTTGTGGATTTGTCGTCAGCTGTCAAGTGAACTGGAGCTGTCATTGGAATTAGCTGCGTTTGTCCCGAGAATCCTACAGTTTTGGCGTATTTTCCAGACATGGGGAGGTGAGAGGCATCATTTTGACTTACACAAGTGTAAGTGGCTCCAGTATCTATCATCATGGGTGTGCCTCTCTATTTTCTATTTGTTCCTGCAGCATAGGTTCCTGATCAGCTCGCGTAGTTAGCACTGGAAACTGACCCTCCCCTGTAGGACTCTCTGGGCACTCCTAGTACCCCTGATTGGGTCGTTCCCAAGGGGTTGTTGTGCATACACATTCACTACTGGTGGTGTGGGTTGCACTTGGGCCTGTGGTGCAGGAAGCCGTTATGGCCCTCTGGAGGAGAATGCAGCCACCATTCCTGTCTCAGGCACAGGTGCTGGATTTTCTTTTTACCTTTATTTGTCAGTTCTTCCAGCTGGAGTTGAGTCAACTTTCTTTGAATGTCTCTCCCCTGTTCCGTGAGTCTTTGTTTGTCCTTCCTGTATTTTCTACTGCATGTATCGCATGATCACAGAATTCTTTGTGTGATTTTGAGGTTAGTCCTATCACATCCTCCAGCCTGCTTTTCACCAGCTGGGGCATGCCCTCTATCACTGAGTTTCGGAACAAAGTTGTCATCAGTGGGTCCCCCTCTGGGTCTCGTTCTGTTTCCAGTCTCCATCATTTCAGCTGTTCGTGTAGATAGGGATCTGGATTCTCTGTTTCCCCCAGCGCTCCCCCTTTTAGTGACTTGGGATCAATTCTTGCCGGGTATTCCAGTCTCAGTGCTCGCCAGACTTCAGGGCGGTGTGAGTCAAAGTCCGTCCCGTCTCCTTGCGTGTCTCTCACTTCCCTCCTCAGGTCACAGTTCCCCAGTATATCCTCCATCTTTGCCACTCCTACCACCCTTGCCAACAGTGCCTTTAGATCCCCCACAGCCAGCAGTTTCCCCATGGTTTGTTCCTCAAAGGTCCTTATCCATTTTCCTGCCCCATCATGCAAATCTGGCAGGCAGGCAACCAATCCTTCCAGGTCCTGTGATCCCCACGGAACATAATGTGCCTGGGTACCGTTTATTAAGATTGGACATTGCGCCTCATATCTTTCAGGTTTTTTCACTGTTCTCCTATTCCGCACTCCTCCCTCTCTTTTTTCTTGGTTATAAAATCCCTCCCTTGATTCAACTGCTGCTCTTTCTTCCTCCTCCTCTAGTTACCTGCCAGCCTGTTGTCTCAACCAGTTCTGTTCTCTTTCCTTTCTTTCTTCTCAGTTTTCTCATCATTTTGTCTATTTCTCAGTTCATTTGTTACTTCGATTCCAGTTGTCATATCTTCATCCGAAAATTCCTCATCACCTTCATTTTTTCTAGGGCCTCCCTCAACCCTCCACAGCAGTCAAATCTTTTTGGATTTATTTCTGCCCTTTGTTTGATTCTTTCTGTTTCTTTCAGGTCATTTTCTCTCCTTAGAGAAGGTGTAAAAGGAGTTTCCCTTTCTTCTTCCATTTCAATTTCTCCTTTTATTGATACTACTCCGGACACCAGTGGATATTGTCCACCGGTGTACGGCGGAGGTCCCATGGACCAGTCCACTTTCTTTCTGTTTGTTTTCTCATCATCCTTTCTCAACATGTTTTTCAGCAGTCCTTCTAACGCTACCAATTGTTCTCTTTCTCTTTTGGCCTTTCTCTTCTTTCCTGTGTAATTTGTTTTGTAGTTTTTTATTAGTGTTTCCATTTCCTCACACACCAAGATGTCAAACGCTCCTCCTTCTGGCCATTTGGTGCCCATCTTCCTGGTGCGTCGTTCCAATTTTTTAGATGTTTTTACAATTTCTTCCTTGCATAGGGGATACCTAGCACTCAGGATTTCTACTACCGTTTTGTTCATTCCTATAGCCTGTATTCTTGGACTCCCTAATGCCAGTCCCAAGTTCAACCCCCTTTTGGCTTCTTGTAATATCCGTACTATTCTTTGTCCCCTAGTTCCTTTTTACCTTGTTATTTACTTTTTCCTATTGGTAATTTGTCCACACTCTTGATTCTCCTAACCAGGACTCAGTTATCGTAAATGTGTGTTTTCGGTTTTCTCTTATTATACTTATGTCTCCTGATGTTCTTTTGTGTGGAAAGTCTCATAAATCATATTTTTATTAATATCTTTCTTATTTCCAAACCAATTGACAGCATGTATCTTTACACTCTTAGTACTTTAATGGGCATTCACGCACCGTTCACTCTTCCTCTCCCAGTGCGAGACTGGGTGCATCCTCTCTGCCAGGTTACACTCAAGTAACAGTCCAGGAGAGGAGCGCAGCCCCTTCCCCACCCAGGACAAGAATCTCTTTCATGCTTCTCACTTTCAGTATTTTTAAACAGACACTGATTCACGTTCTTCCTTTCCAGTGCAGACTGGGTGCATCCTCTCTACCAGGTCACTTTTATGTGATGATCCAGGAGAGGTGCGCAACCCCTTCTCCACCCGAGACAGAAGCTTTCACACTTCTTACTTTCAGTACCTGAATCACACATGTATTCACACTTTTCCCTCTTGTGGAAACTGGGTGCGTCCTCTCTGCCAGGCCACTTCTATGTGATGATCCCGAGTGGCGCAGTGGTCTAAGGCACTGCATTGCAGTGCTAGCTGTGCCACTAGAGATCCTGGTTCGAATCCAGGCTCTGTCGTAGCCGGCAGCGACCGGGAGACCCATGGGGCGGCGCGCAATTGGCCCAGCGTCGTCCAGGGTAGGGGAGGGAATGGCCGGCAGGGATGTAGCTCAGTTGATAGAGCATGGCGTTTGCAACGCCAGGGTTGTGGGTTCGATTCCCACAGGGGGTATGAAAAAATAAAAATAATGTATGTCGCTCTGGATAAGAGCGTCTGCTAAATGACTAAAATGTAATGTAAATGAGAGGTGCGCAACCCCTTCTCCACCAGAGCAGGAATTCATTTTACACTCACCTGCACTCTCACACTTCCATACGCTTTCCTAAGCGACCTGCAAATTCAGCCCATTTCCTGATTCATTTCCTCAACACAAGAAAAGCGGTATTATACAGGATTTTTGCTTACCTGTGCAGTCCTCTTAGTGATACACTTCCTCGACACACTTAGAGCGGTATCCGCAGGACTTTTTGCCTACCTATGCAGCCCTCTCAGTGATACACTTCCTCGACACACTAGAGCGGTATTCGTAGGACTTTTATTTAAATTTTCTGATCGCCCAAACTGATGGGCAGCCGCTCGCGCTGAAATGAATCAGACAGAATGACCAGCAGGACGAACAAATGAATCAGACGAATTGAACAAATGCATCAGATGAACAACCGAGTGACCTCGATGAATTGAATGCACAAATTGAGTCAGACCAGTTGACCAAGATGAAAGAGTTGCTTTCGCAAACTCAAGCAGGTCCAATATAACCAATCTTGTAAAACGAGTCAGACAAAACAATCGAATCAAACTGATTGATCAAGCTGATCGGATGAGCAACCTGAATGAGACAGATGAAACATCCAACTTGACCACAACCGAATGAATCACAGCCGCTCAAGCAAACCACCCACCTGCTCGGGCTGAGCAGATCTATTATTATGTAGGCTTTTTCTACATATTGCAACCCTCAAGGCTTTTTATTTCTTGATTATTTTGCATGCATTTTGAATTCAAAAGCTCCCAGTTTCTGTTTTTCTAGTTCTAAAATTTGGAAAGACCTACTTGGTGTCCTGCAGCTGGGGCCGGGCCCCGGAGCGAACCACACAAACTTTATACTATTAAGCAAGAACTTTGCTTACCTTCCAACTGACAAGTCTCCTCCCGTTGCTCCCCTCCGGCGCTCTGATTGGCCGGTCTACTGAGCCATCGGTCTGGCTGGGTGTCCAAGGGGTCAGGGCCGACTGGTACCCCAGGACGCACTGGAAGGGAGTGAGCCCCATGGAGGAGTGAACGAGGGAGTTCTGAGCATATTCTGCCCAGGGAAGAAACCTTGCCCACTCACCCTGCCGGTCCTGACAGTGGTAATGAATAAAAGCATGCAGAAAAGTACCTCATACTTACGGTAGAATATGGTGATGGAACTTTGATGTTATTGGGCTATTTTCCTTCCACTGCAATTCGGAATTTCAGAATGTAATTAATTTGAATTGAATTGGCCACACCCCACAGGAAGCAGAATTTGAATTGAATTTGAATTGAACTAAGTATAATTTAATTCAAAGCAATTCATACCAATTAAACTAAGACATGAACTAAGACACTACAGGAAAAAGAAGAGGACCGAGCATGCCCCCATTCTCATCGATGGGGCTGTAGTGGAGCAGGTTGAGAGCTTCAAGTTCCTTGGTGTCCACATCACCAACAACTAACATGGTCCAAGCACAACAAGAAAGTTGTGAAGAGGGCACGACAAAACCTATTCCCCATAAGGAGACTGAAAAGATTTGGCATGGGTCCTCAGATCCTCAAAAGATTCTACAGCTGCACCATCGAGAGCATCCTGACTGGTTGCATCATTGCCTGGTATGGCAACTACTCGGCCTCCGACCGCAAGGCACTTCAGAGGGTAGTGCGTACAGCCCAGTACATCACTGGGGCCAAGCTTCCTGCCATCCAGGACCTCTATACCAGGTGGTGTCAGAGGAAGGTCCTAAAAATTGTCAAAGAGTCCAGCCACCCTAGTCATAGACTGTTCTCTCTGCTACCGCACAGCAAGCGGTACTGGAGCGCCAAGTCTAAGTCCAAGAGGCTTCTAAACAGCTTCTACCCCCAAGCCATAAGACTCCTGAACATCTAATCAAATGGCTACCCAGACTATTTGCATTGCACCCCCCCACCCACTCTTTTACGCTCTGTTTATTATCTATGCATAGTCACTTTAATAACTCTACCTACATGTACATATTACCTCAATTACCTCCACGAACCGATACCCCCGCACATTGACTCGGTACCGGCACCCCCTTTATATAGCCTCGTTATTGTTATTTTACAGCTGGTCTTTAATTATTTGTTCCTTTTATTTCTTATTTTTTATCTTTCTTAAAACTGCGTTGTTGGTTAAGGGCTTGTAATTAAGCATTTCACTGTAAGGTCTACACCTGTTGTGTTCGGCGCATGTGACAAATACAATTTGATTTGATTTGAAACATGAAAGTCTCATTCATTTGACAAATCTTTTATCAAAAGGATATGCCACTTATTAATGCAAAGAATACATATTTCAAATATTATTACATTTACATTTTAGTCATTTAGCAGACGCTCTTATCCAGAGCGACTTACAGTTAATGAGTGCATACATTATTATTTTATTTTTTTATACTGGCCCCCCTGTGGGAATCGAATCGAACCCACAACCCTGCCGTTGCAAACGCTACCTACTGAGCTACATCCCTGCCGGCCATTCCCTCCCATACCCTGGACGACGCTAGGCCAATTGTGCGCCGCACTTATGGTATTATAACTCAAAGATGTCAAACAGTATTTTTCTTTGTCATGAGATGTTGGATTGTATAATTCCATACTGCAGTGTTTGATCTAATGCATTCTGGGAAGTGTATTCTGATACTTATAAACATGAAGGGAATTAGACTATTTCCAGACCACTGTAATTATAAACTATTTTTTAAGAGAATACATTTTTTAAATGAAATGTTTCAACCGTATGCTACATGGTATGGGTAACCATACATGATGTCAAAATAAACATTTCTATGTTGATATGTAGAATAAATAATCCATTTGAATTTCATTTAATTCTACTTCCTTTAAGTAGAATTCAAATTCATTTCAAATTCTGGTTCCTGTGGGTTGTGGCCAATTACAATTCAATTCCAATTCAAGAATTGAATTGGAATTGAAGAGCAATTCACAACTCAATTCAGTAGAATTGACCCCAACCCTGGTGGAGAAGGAGAGTGTCATTGCATACTAGCGCATTTGTTTCCTCTCCTCATCTCCTCAATTACCTTTGACCTTTTTCAACAAGAGTCGAGAAGAGGACAGAGGAGAGGATGCGAGGAATCGAGGAAATTCAATTGAGATTCTCCTAATGTCTTTAAATCCTAATCCTTAATGGCGCCCAAATTATCTCTAGTCCTCCTTGTAATAAAGAATTGCAGTGCTTGACCCCCTGTCCGGTTAATACATGGTAAATCTCCCTTTTCTCTCAGACATAATCTGATGAGAGACATGTTGTGTTCTCAACTCACCTTCACATCTCTGGCTAATGTCTTATATCAGAATCCCACCTGCACCCCTTACAAAAATGTATTTGTTGAGGCAAATCTAAAGATTCTATTTTAATCTGTGGCAAACCTGTGGCAACAATATTCATTGCCAGTAGTGACAAACAGTTTACCAGAAGTCATTACTGGTGAACACGTCAGTTCCAAGACCAGTAACAGTTGACAACCAGTCATAGGAAGAAGAAAAATCTAAGCTATCTAGCTACCTACCGAAGTTCTCCGGTGAGTGTCAAACTTATTAATTAAACTTCCTAATAAACTTAAAAATTATGTTAGCTAATTGATGATGCCTAGTTAGCAATGTCATGTTTTATGGGATGGAGTGAAACACATTTTGTTGCGATATCATTTTCAAACTGTCAGCACCACTGACTGGCTAACTAGCGCTTAGATAGCTAGCTAACGTTAGCTATCATATTTTGCACAATTGATGTAATAGCTAGCTAGCCAACTTATGATTTGCCTAAACACTCATATTTTTTGGTGAATAAGTTGATGTATTTTAATAGTAATACGCATGTCAATATGCTAGTGTCACTGATCAGTTGCATGTTAACTAGCTCAACAGCTAAGGTAGCAACAATATGAGCTGACTTGACATCAAAGCAATGGATACCCTTCCAGATGGATACCCTTCAACTACCCTAGGTGTTGGCAGAGGCTGCATTGGGAAGAGGATGCATCAACACCCTGGGAATATGTCTGTGGTGCAACATAACTATTTTTTGAGTGAAAAATTGTCTTCTAAAGCTTGAATTGTCTTCAAGCTTGATAAGGTAAGCACATGCATGTATTATTCTCATAAATGTAGCCTATACATTCATTCTTTGTAACAATTACACCTTCTTTTACTTGAAGCTAGTAGCATCTTGATCATGTGTTGTTCCTTCTTTCTTTCTCTCTAGAAGCAATCAGTTACAAGGCAAAACGACAGATTGAGGCCTTCAATCAAACTGAGGACAGAGAAATATGTGTGCACCAGGTCAAGGCTTATTGCATGCATGGCTTTGATATGTAAGTTAACTATAATTAATTTTGAATTGCCATATTAGGCATAGCTAAATTTTATGTTGCTTTTCTTCCACCCAAGCCTTATACACCTGTTAGGAAGAACAGACAACTAGTAGACAACTGGCTCTTAATGATGCAGTCCCCAGTCTACAGTTGAAGTCAGAAGTTTACATACACCTTAGCCAAATACATTTAAACTCAGTTTTTCACAAATCCTGACATTTCATCCTAGTAAAAATTCCTTGTCTTAGGTCAGTTAGGATCACCACTTTATTTTAAGAATTTGAAATGTCAGAATAATAGTAGAGAGAATTATTTATTTGAGCTTTTATTGCTTTCATCACATTCCCAGTGGGTCAGAAGTTTACATACACTCAATTAGTATTTGGTTGCATTGCCTTTAAATTGTTTAACTTGGGTCAAACGTTTCAGGTAACCTTCCACAAGCTTCCCACAATAAGTTGGGTGAATTTTGGCCCATTCCTACTGACAGAGCTGGTGTAACTGAGTCAGGTTTGTAGGCCTCCTTGCTCGCACACGCTTTTTCAGTTCTGCCCACACATTTTCTATAGGATTGAGGTCAGGGCTTTGTGATGGCCACTCCAATACCTTGACTTTGTTGTCCTTAAGCCATTTTGCCACAACTTTGGAAGTATGCTTGGGGTCATTGTCCATTTGGAAGACCCATTTGTGACCAAGCTTGAACTACTTGACTGATGTCTTGAGATGTTGCTTCAATATATCCACATAATTTTCCTTCCTCATGATGCCATCTATTTTGTGAAGTGCACCAGTCCTTCCTGCAGCAAAGCACCCACACAGCATGATGCTGCCACCCCCGTGCTTCATGGTTGGGATGGTGTTCTTCGGCTTGCAAGCAACCACCTTTTCCCTCCAAACATAACGATGGTCATTATGGCCAAACAGTCCTATTTTTGTTTCATCAGACCAGAGGACAGTTCTCCAAAAAGTACGATCTTTGTCCCCATGTGCAGTTGCAAACCGTAGTCTGTCTTTTTTATGGCGGATTTGGAGCAGTGGCTTCTTCCTTGCTGAGCGGCCTTTCAGGTTATGTCGATATAGGACTCGTTTTACTGTGGATATAGATACTTTTGTACCTGTTTCCTCCAGCATCTTCACAAGATCCTTTGCTGTTGTTCTGGGATTGATTTGCACTTTTCACACCAAAGTACGTTCATCTCTAGAAGACAGAACGTGTCTCCTTCCTGAGCGGTACGACGGCTGCGTGGTCCCATGGTGTTTATACTTGCATATTATTGTTTGTACAGATGAACGTGGTACCTTCAGGCGTTTGGAAATTGCTCCCAATGATGAACCAGACTGAGGTCTTGGCTGATTTATTTTGATTTTCCCATGATGTCAAGCTAAGAGGCACTGAGTTTGAAGGTAAGCCTTGAAATACATCCACAGGTACACCTCCAATTGACTCAAATGATGTCAGTTAGTCTATCAGAAGCTTCTAAAGCCATGACATCATTTTCTGGAATTTTCCAAGCTGTTTAAAGGCACAGTCAACTTAGTGTATGTAAACTTCTGACCCACTGGAATTGTGATACAGTGAATTATAAGTTAAATAATCTGTCTGTAAACAATTGTTGGAAAAATTACTTGTGTCATGCACAAAGTAGATGTCCTAACCGACTTGCCAAAACTATAGTTTGTTAACAAGACATTTGTGGAGTGGTTGAAAAACAAGTTTTAATGACTCCAACTGTCACGCCCTGACCTTAGAGATCCCTTTTATTCTCTATTTGGTTAGGTCAGGGTGTGATTTGGGTGGGCATTCTAGTTTTTCTATTTCTTTGTTGGCCGGGTATGATCCCCAATCAGAGGCAGCTGTCTATCGTTGTCTCTGATTGGGGATCATACTTATCTAATTAGCATATTAATAATGGCAAACAGTAGAAAGTTCGCCACAAGTTTCTCAGAATTGTTTGCCAGAAAACGTATTTGCATGTGAAAATATGAGCTTGCTGCAAATTTGTGGCAAATTGGCCAAAGATTTGCCCCAACTGTTTGCCAGAAGCAAGTTTTTTGTCTGTAAGGGACTGTCTGTTGGTCGAGAGACTATAGCGTCCCGCCACCTGTCATTAGACAATGCATCTGTCTGGGATGACAATCTAGATCCTTACCTGTTCTTTAAAAGCTGTTACATTGCCAAGGCAATAGACAAACAGATATCAACAATATATGAGAATAATTTAATCAGATGAGCGCTGAATCAGCATCCTTAAAGGTAAGACCTGTTCAGCTGTTTCTGAGATTTGTCTGGACAACTTCACTTTAATTCCTATTAATTCAAATAATTGTTTTATTCTTATCCTGTTCATTGATGGAAATGTTAACTAAGTATGCACGTAAAGTGTGCAACATTTACATTCATTTACGTCATTTAGCAGACGCTCTTATCCAGAGCGATTTACAGGAGCAATTAGGGTTAAGTGCCTTGCCCATGGGCACATTGACAGATTTTTCACCTAGTCAGCTCGGGGATTAGAACCAGCGACCTTTCGGTTACTGCCACTACGCTCTTAACCACTAAGCTACCTGCAGCCCCGCAACAATTTCTAAATGTAAACATAGCTGGAGACACCACATTCTTTTTGGAGACAGGTGTTTGACACGACAGCACTACGGTAGCTAGAAAGATAGTTTAGGAGAGGTTGCTAACTAAATGTAAACAAGCTTAGCTATCTAGCTAACCATCTTAGCTAACTGTAGGGTGAAACAAATCACTAATTTACCGTTAGTTAGTGGTCTCAAAAACAGACAAATCCAGTTTTGTTTATACTGTTGGAATTTGTGATGTCTCCACTTTCCAAGCGCAATGTTAGCTATCATTATTCGATATTCGGTTATTGTTGAAGCTACATTGCTATTTCCACCAGATCTCAACAAAACCTGAGATGTACAGTGTCTTCGGAAAGTATTCAGACCCCTTGACTTTTTCCACATTTTGTTAGGTTACAGCCTTATTCTATAATTGACTAAATTGTTTTTTCCCCCTCATCAATCTACACACAATACCCCATAAAAATAAAAAACTGAAATATCACATTTACATAAGCATTCAGACCCTTTACTCAGTACTTTGACATTCAGAGACTTGTCCCGAAGCCACTCCTGCGTTGTCTTGGCTGTGTGCTTAGGGTTGTTGTCCTGTTGGAAGGTGAACCTTCACCCCAGTCTGAGGTCCTGAGCGCTCTGGAGCAGGTTTTCATCAAGGATCTCTCTGTACTTTGCTCCGTTCATCTTTCCCTCGATCCTGACTAGTCTCCCAGTCCCTGCCGCTGAAAAACACCCTCACAGCATGATGCTGCCACCACCATGCTTCACCGTAGGGATGGTGCCAGGTTTCCTCCAGACGTGACCCTTGGCATTCAGGCCAAAGAGTTGAATCGTGGTTTCATCAGACCATAGAATGTTGTTTCTCATGGTCTGAGAGTATTTAGGTGCCTTTTGGCAAACTCCAAGCGGGCTGTTATGTGCCTTTTACTGAGGAGTGGCTTCCCTCTGGCTACTCTACCATAAAGGCCTGATTGGTGGAGTGCTGCAGAGAGGGTTGTCCTTCTGGAAGGTTCTCCCATGTCCACAGAGGAACTCTGGAGCTCTTTCAGAGTGACCATCGGGTTCTTGGTCACCTCCCTGACCAAGGCCCTTCTCCCCCGAATACTCAGTTTGGCCGGGCGGCCAGCTCTAGGAAGAGTCTTGGTGGTTCAAACTTCTTACATTTAAGAATGCCGGAGGCCACTGTGTTCTTGGGGACCTTCAATGCTGCAGAAAGGTTTTGGTACCATTCCCCAGATTTGTGCCTCGACACAATCCTGTCTCGGAGCTCTACGGACAATCCCTTCGACCTCATGGCTTGGGGGATTTTGCTCTGACATGCACTGTCAACTGTGGGACCTTATATAGACAGTTGTGTTTCTTTCCAAATCATGTCCAGTCAATCGAGTTTACCACAGGTGGACTCCAATCAAGTTGTAGAAAAATCTCAAGGATGATCAATGGAAACAGGATGCACCTGAGCTAAATTTCGAGTCTCATAGCAAAGGGTCTGAATACTTATGTAAATAAGGTATTTCTGTTTTTTATTTTTAATACATTTGCAAAAATGTCTAAACCTGTTCTGTGTAGATTGCCGAGGATCTTTTTTTATTTAATCCATTTTAGAATAAGGCTGTAACGTAACAAAATGTCAAAGGTCAAGGTGTCTGAATACTTTCCAAAGGCACTGTACATATGTTTATTTCTGGTGTGTATGTTATGTGTAGAAGACACAATCATCATGGTCAATCACAAGATTACAGAGTGCAAGGGAACGTCCATGAGAAGCAGGGACACTCTGAATGCATAATACTCCAGATACACTACATTACCAAAAGTATGTGGACACCTGCTCGTCGAACATCTCATTCCAAAATCATGGGCATTAATATGGAGTTGGTCCCCCCTTTGCTGCTATAAAAGCCTCCACTCTTCTGGGAAGGCGTTCCCTGATGAAGGCCATGCAGCCGAAATGCATCAGATTTATTTTAAAACCTTGTTTCTATTGAACATGTCATACAAATAAAGGCATTTTAATTAATTATATGAAGAGTGCCTTGGTCCTCCTTTTCTTTTTGCGTTCCACTAGATGTTGGAACATTGCTGCGGGGACTTGCTTACATTCAGCCACGAGAATTAGTGAGGTCGGGCACTGATGTTGGACGATTAGGCCTGGCTCACAGTCGGCGTTCCGCCGTTTGAGGTCAGGGCTCTGTGCAGGCCACTCAAGTTCTTCCACACCGATCACGACAAACCATTTCTGTATGGACCTCGCTTTGGGCACGGGGGCATTTTCATGCTGAAACAGGAAAGGGCCTTCCCCAAAATGTTGCCACAAAGTTGGAATCACAGAATCGTCTAGAATGTCATTGTATGCTGTAGCGTTAAGATTTCCCTTCACTGGAACTAAGGGGCCTAGCCCGAACCATGAAAAACAGCCCCAGACCATTATTCCTCCTCCACCAAACTTTACAGTTGGCACTATGCATTCGGGCAGGTTGCATTCTCCTGGCATCCGCCAAACCCAGATTCGTCTGTCGGACTGCCAGATGGTGAAGCGTGATTCATCTGCTCCAGAGTCCAATGGCGGCGAGCGTTACACCATTCCAGCCGACGCTTGGCATTGTGCATGGTGATCTTAGGCTTTCATGAAGCTCCAGACGAACAGTTCTTGTGCTGTCGTTGCTGCCAGAGGCAGTTTGGAACTCGGTAGTGAGTGTTGTAAGCGAGGACAGATGATTTTTACGTGCTGCGCACTTCAGCAATCCCGGTCTGTGGCTTGTGTGGTCAACCACTTCGCGGTTGAGCCGTTGTTGCTCCTAGACGTTTCCACTTCACAATAACAGCACTTACAGTTGACTGGGGCAGCTCTAGCAGGTCAGAAAGCTGACGAACTGACTTGTTGGAAAGGTGGCATCCTATGACGGTGCCACGTTGAAAGTCACTGAACTCTTCAGTAAGGCCATTCTACTGCCAATGTTTGTCTATGGAGATGGCATGGCTGTGTGCTTGATTTTATACACCTGTCAGCAACGGGTGTGGCTGAAATAGCCGAATCCACTAATTTCAAGGGGTGGCCACATACTTTTGTATATATAGTGTATGTTCACAGTCTTGCACTCGCCATAAGCTTTCAAACACACACTTCATTTAACTATCTGCTCTTTCAAACAAGGCATTAGCATATTCCAGCTGCCGAGTGTCACATTAATAGCCCTTGTTATAGGCTGAGTTAAGTGTCTCTGCATTAGCCTGCTGCGTCACAAGGTTCGGGAACACAGAAGGCACATTCTAATTAGGTCCTAACAGACCAGGCAAGACAAAGAGCTAATCACAAGCATCAACAATGGTGCATTCTTTTTACAGACCACATCACCTTGTCAAAAGGGCAATTTTTTTATAACTATTTTATTTGACTGGTTAAATCATAAGACTAAAGCAATTGATTACTTTGGCTAACAAAATGGCTGCCGCTCACTCATGACTTTACAATTCTACGTGGGTTGTATCATAATGGGTAAAAAATTCTGAATGTGGTTGTTATATATTCAACATGCAACCCTCAGCCTTGGGGGACTACTTATGCAGTGTTCCGCAGTGTTGTTGGCTGGGACCTATTCTCACCCTGTGCATTTCAATAGCTCTTCACACAAACACTCATGGGGTGTGGAAATGCCTTGGTGACATTGTAAAACAACAGATGATAGTGAATGAAATGTTTTAATAAATGGAGAGTTATTATTCATAGGCAACCGACATTTGACTTCTTTGTGGTGAAATGATGTTTTAATGTTTAATTAAAATGTATACATCAAATGTTGTCACAGTGAATAGTCTCTCCGAAGTTAATTTCATCCTAATTTCGACAGGATTTGCATAACATTTTCATTCAATTCAGCATTTTTTACATGTAGACTGTAGCTATGATAACATGATAACGTATTACCATACAGACATAATAACTTACAGTGAGGGAAAAAAAGTATTTGATCCCCTGCTGATTTGATTTTAACTGACATCATTTGAGTCAATTGGCCTCCCGAGTGGCGCAGTGGTCTAAGGCTGTGCCACTAGAGATCCTGGTTCGAATCCAGGCTCTGTCGTAGCCGGCCGCGACCGGGAGACCCATGGGGCGGCGCACAATTGGCCCAGCGTTGTCCAGGGTAGGGGAGGGAATGGCCGGCAGGGATGTAGCTCAGTTGGTAGAGCATGGCGTTTGCAACGCCAGGGTTGTGGGTTCGATTCCCACGGGGGGTATGAAAAATAAAAATAAATGATGTATGCACTCACTAACTGTGCTAAAATGTAAATGTAAAAATTGGAGGTGTACCTGTGGATGTATTTCAAGGCCTACCTTCAAACTCAGTGGAAAATCAAAAGAAATCAGCCAAGAACTCAGAATAAAATGTGTAGACCACCACAAGTCTGGTTCATCCTTGGGAGCAATTTCTAAATGCCTGGAGGTACCACGTTCATCTGTACAAACAATAGCACGCAAGTATAAACACCATGGGACCACGCAGCTGTCATACCGCTCAGGAAGGAGACGCGTTAAGTGCAAATCAATCCCAGAACAACAGCAAAGATCCTTGTGAAGATGCTGGAGGAAACAGGTACAAAAGTATCTATATCCACAGTAAAACAAGTCCTATATCAACATAACCTGAAAGGCCGCTCAGCAAGGAAGAAGCCACTGCTCCAAAACCACCATAAAAAAGCCAAACTACGGTTTGCAACTGCGCATGGGGTCAAAGATCGTCCTTTTTGGAGAAATGTCCTCTGGTCTGATGAAACAAAAATATAACTGTTTGGCCATAATGACCATCGTTATGTTTGGAGGAAAAAGGGGGTTGCAGCATCATGCTGTGGGTGCTTTGCTGCAGGAGGGACTGGTGCACTTCACAAATTAGATGGCATCATGAGGAAGGAAAATTATGTGGATATATTGAAGCAACATCTCAAGACATCAGTCAGGAAGTTAAAGCTTGGTCGCAAATGGGTCTTCCAAATGGACAATGACCCCAAGCATACTTCCAAAGTTGGCTTAAGGACAACAAAGTCAAGGTATTGGAGTGGCCATCACAAAGCCCTGACCTCAATCCTATAGAACATTTTAGTGCATAACTGAAAAAGTGTGTGCGAGCAAGGAGGCCTACAAACCTGACTCAGTTACACCAGCTCTGTCAGGAGGAATGGGCCAAAATTCACCCAACTTATTGTGGGAAGCTTGTGGAAGGCTACCTGAAACGTTTGACCCAAGTTAAACAATTTAAAGGAAATGCTACCAAATACTAATTGAGTGTATGTAAACTTCTGACCCACTGGGAATGTGATGAAAGAAATAAAACCTGAAATAAATAATTCTCTCTACTATTATTCTGACATTTCACATTTCTTAAAATAAAGTGGTGATCCTAACTGACCTAAGACAGGGAACTTTTACAAGGATTAAATGTCAGGAATTGTGAAAAACTGAGTTTAAATGTATTTGGCTAAGGTGTATGTAAACTTCCGACTTCAACTGTATATTGCAAATTCATACTTCCCATTTTGGATATGAAGGGGACCATGTACTCTATTCATATTGATATCTGTAGTGCTACCGTTGACCCTGAACACGTGGCAAAAAAACATTGCAAATTGCATGCATAGAAGCAGAGATTGAGCATAACTTGTAATGCAATGTTATCCTAAGGGAACAACTCGGATGGGTCAAACTACATGAACCTCATTGAACTCGGAACGGCCTAGAGACTATAGGGATGCCGTTTGTTTGCCGTTCAGTGATGATTTTAGCCTGTCCATTTGGTGATGGTAACTCCCTGTTTAAACATATATGTAATGGACGCTGTCCATTATACATTTACATTTAGCAGACGCTCTTATCCAGAGCGACTTACAGTTAGTGAGTGCATACATTTTTCATACTGGCCCCCCATGGGAATCGAACCCACAACCTTGGCGTTGCAAACGCGATGCTCTACCAACTGAGCTACACGGGGCCAAAATGCCAAACAATGCCAAAATATTATACTGCAATTGGACAGTCAGCCATCAAGTCAGCCATCAGTCAATAAGATATCATACTAACACCAAACTCACTTTGTCCAACTCGTTTAGAAGCCAACTATCACATCTGTCAGAGCCGGCCCAAAATTCAAAACTCTAAAAAACCTTAAAACATGTAGTTACATTCGAGCTGCAGGTCCAGTTCTGACATTATGTGTAGGCCTAGCTGAGACGAACCAGAATCCTGAGTTTCGGCTTGATAAGTCTTTTGGAGCCCGAGCAGCGACCTTCATTAGTTCTGAAAATGTACTTTTTTCGGGGGTTGCTAAGGGGTCCTTGAATGAGCTATCGGCCAGAAACTTGTAGGGTCCGGTTCTATTGGCAGAGGCAGTTTCAATGCACCTAGTCTTGTGATTCTGGGTCATCTTCGTGATGTTAAAAATGAATTGAATATATTGCAAATGGACAAGGCTTTTTCTCGTCCGGAGAACCTCCTAGAGCCACATAACTCACTGTGCATTACCGACTTAAGCTATAGAACAGGTTTATAACGTTTCAGAGCTCTAGGTCTGACGGTTCTTTGATGGTTCGAACGCCGGTATCTATTCCCACGGGGGGCCAGTATGAAAATGTATGCACTCACTAACTGTAAGTCGCTCTGGATAAGAGCTTCTGCTAAATGACTAAAATGTAAAATGTAAAATAACACACTGTGTCACTCCATCTTGGCTGCGTGTGTGAGTTTTTCTCAGAGGTCTGATGGGCAGTGTGAGCTCTTGTCAGGCTAGAGCATGTCTCTATGGGTGCTGTCTCTGTGTCCTGGGCTTATGGGGTGGTTCTTTGGGTCTCAAAATAATACTTGAAGTACACAGGGATGTGTGAGTCTGTCAATTGCAATATTAAATATTGGCACTGGCAATATATCATATGGCAAATGGACACTGTACATTTGAAATATGAAAATGCACCTAACTTATTGAAGATGGACAAACTTCATACAGAAAATCACTTCAAATCACAGAAATCACGTAGAGCTCCGAAACCTGCCTTAACGGATTTGCCTTAGCACGCCTCAATTGGATCTTTAACTTTTTTCTACCAAAACCACATTTTTTTTAGCATCATGAAGATTACGTTTTACGATTTCTCGTAAACTACATAGATAAATGGCTGGTTCTATTTTTCCTTACACCATAGGTTTATGTACTTTCACGTGCAGCGGTCAAATTAGCGCTGCATTACCGGTTTTGACCTTTAATCCCAATAAATGTGCATTAACTCATAGAGCGTTGTGGCCTCGACGCCATCTTGATTCCAGGCTAAAAGTAAATTTGTCCACCCCTCTGCTCACCGAGTTTCATCTTTGAAGTCTGTTCCGTTTACGAGAAACGGCCATGTCCATTTGGTCATGAAATGTCCATTTGCCATATACAGTGGTTTGCCACCCTGTGGAATTGTCCAGTACAGCAGAAATAATCCAAAAGAATCTCGGAAACCGAGTGTCCTGGAAACTTTATTTTGTGACTTCCCGGAAGAATGGGCCTTGGCGCTTGACCCGAGCCCGTCAGCCTGTTTTTAGCGCGCCTGAGGATGTCTAGTTAGGGGCCGTCCATTTGCCATATGACATTTCTCATAGATCATACAGCAAATGCCGTCTGCGTCCCTCGGATGTGGCAGGGCTTGCAAACTATTACAGACCACAAAGGAAAGCACAGCCGCGAGCTGCCCAGTGACACGAGCCTACCAGACGAGCTAAATTACTTCTATGCTCGCTTCGAGGCAAGTAACACTGAAACATGCATGTGAGCATCAGCTGTTCCGGACGACTGTGTGATCACGCTATTCGTAGCAGATGTGAGTAAGACCTTTAAACAGGTCAACATTCACAAAGCCGCAGGGCCAGACGGATTACCAGGACATGTAGTCCGAGCATGCGCTGACCAACTGGCAAGTGTCTTCACTGACATTTTCAACCTCTCCCTGTCTGAGTCTGTAAAACCAACATGTTTCAAGCAGACCACCATAGTCCCTGTGCCCAAGAACACTAAGGTAACCTGCCTAAATGACTACCGACCCGTAGCACTCACGTATGTAGCCATGAAGTGCTTTGAAAGCCTGGTCATGGCTCACATCAACACCATTATCCCAGAAACCCCAGACCCACTCCAATTTGCATACCACCGCAACAGATCCACAAATTATGCAATCTCTATTGCGCGCCACACTGCACTTTCACACCTGGACAAAAGGAACACCTATGTGAGAATGCTATTCATTGACTACAGCTCAGTGTTCATCACTAAGCTAAGGACCATGGGACTAAACACCTCCCTCTGCAACTGGATCCTGGACTTCCTGACGGGCCGCCCCCAGGTGGTAAGGGTAGGTAACAACACATCCGCCACGCTGATGCTCAACACGGGGGCCCCTCAGGGGTGTGTGCTCAGTCCCCTCCTGTACACCCTGTTCACTCATGACTGCACGGCCAGGCACGACTCCAACACCATCATTAAGTTTGCCGATGACACAACAGTGGTAGGCCTGATCACCGACAATGACGAGACAGCCTGTAGGGAGGAGGTTAGAGACCTGGCCATGTGGTGCCAGGACAACAACCTCTCCCTCAACGTGATCAAGACAAAGGAGATGATTGTAGACTACAGGAAAAAGAAGAGGACCGAGCAGCTTCAAGTTCCTTGTTGTCCACATCACCAACAAACTAACATGGTCCAAGCACACCAAGACAGTCGTGAAGCGGGCACGACAAAACCTATTCCCCCTAACGAGACTGAAAAGATTTGGCATGGGGTCCTCAGATCCTCAAAAGGTTCTACAGCTGCACCATCGAGAGCATCCTGACTGGTTGCATCACTACCTGGTATGGCAACTGCTCGGACTCCGACATCAAGGCACTATAGAGGGTAGTGCGTACGGCCCAGTACATCACTGGGGCCAAGCTTCCTGCCATCCAGGACCTCTATACCAGGCGGTGTCAGAGGAAGGCCCTAAAAATGGTCAGACTCCAGCCACCCTAGTCATAGACTGTTCTCTCTGCTACCGCACGGCAAGCGGTACTGGAGCGCCAAGTCTAAGTCCAAGAGGCTTCTAAACAGCTTCTACCCCCAAGCCATAAGACTCCTGAACATCTAATCAAATGGCTACCCAGACTATTTGCATTGCCCCCCCCCCCTTTAAGCTGCTGCTACTCTCTGTTTATTATCTATGCATAGTCACTTTAATAACTCTACCTACATGTACATATTACCTCAATTACCTCGACTAACTTGTGCCCCCGCACATTCACTCGGTACCGGTACCCCCTGTATATAGCCTCGCTATTGTTATTTTACTGCTGCTCTTTAATTATTTGTTACTTTTATTTCATATTTTTTATATAATGTTTTTTTGTATTTTTTTGTTATTCTTTCTTAAAACTGCATTGTTGGTTAAGGGCTTGTAAGTAAACATTTCACTGTAAGGTCTACACCTGTTGTATTCGGCGCATGTGACAAACACAATATTTTTTATTTTATTTTTTAAACTTTATTTAACCAGGTAAGCCAGTTCTCATTTACAACTGCGACCTGGCCAAGATAAAGCAAAGCAGTGCGATAAAAACAACAACACAGAGTTACATATGGGGTAAAACAAAACATAAGGTCAAAAATACAACAGAAAATATATATACAGTGTGTGCAAATGTAGCAAGTTATGGAGGTAAGGCAATAAATAGGCTATAGTGCAAAATATTTACAATTAGTATTAACACTGGAATGATAGATGTGCAAGAGATGATGTGCAAATAGAGATACTGGGGTGCAAATGAGCAAAATAAATAACAATATTTTCAGAAGGGCTGTGTACAGGTGCAGTGATCGGTAAGGTGCTCTGACAACTGATGCTTAAAGTTAGTGAGGGAGATAAGTGTCTCCAGCTTCAGAGATTTTTGCAATTCGTTCCAGTCATTGGCAGCAGAGGACTGGAAGGAATGGCGGCCAAAGGAGGTGTTGGCTTTGGGGATGACCAGTGAGATATACCTGCTGGAGCGCATACTACGGGTGGGTGTTGCTATGGTGACCAATGAGCTAAGGTAAGGCAGGGATTTGCCTAGCAGTGATTTATAGATGGCCTGGAGCCAGTGGGTTTGGCGACTAATATGTAGTGAGGACCAGCCAACAAGAGCGTACAGGTCACAGTGGTGGGTAGTATATGGGGCTTTGGTGACAAAATGGATGGCACTGTGATAGACAACATCCAATTTGCTGAGTAGAGTGTTGGAGGCTATTTTGTAAATTACATCGCCGAAGTCAAGGATCGGTAGGATAGTCAGTTTTACTAGGGTATGTTTGGCAGCATGAGTGAAGGAGGCTTTGTTGCGAAATAGGAAGCCGATTCTAGATGTAACTTTGGATTGGAGATTCTTAATCTGGAAGAAGAGTTTACAGTCTAACCAGACACCTAGGTATTTGTAGAAGTCCACATACTCTAGGTCAGACCCGTCGAGAGTAGTGATTCTAGTCGGGTGGGCGGGTGCCAGCAGTGTTCGATTGAAGAGCATGCATTTAGTTTTACTAGTGTTTAAGAGCAGTTGGATGCTACTGAAAGAGCGTTGTATGGCATTGAAGCTCGTTTGGAGGTTTGTTAACACAGTGTCCAATGAAGGGCCAGATGTATACAAAATGGTGTCGTCTGCGTAGAGGTGGATCTGAGAGTCACCAGCAGCAAGAGCGACATCATTGATATACACGGAGAAAAGAGTTGGCCCAAGAATTGAACCCTGTGGCACCCCCATAGAGACTGCCATATGTCCAGACAACAGGCCCTCCGATTTGACACATTGAACTCTATCTGAGAAGTAGTTGGTGAACCAGGCGAGGCAGTCATTTGAGAAACCAAGGCTATTTAGCCTGCCAATAAGAATGTGGTGGTTGACAGAGTCGAAAGCCTTGGCCAGGTCGATGAAGACGGCTGCACAGTACTGTCTATTATCGATCGCGGTTATAATATCGTTTAGGACCTTGAGCGTGGCTGAGGTGCACCCATGACCAGCTCGGAAACCGTATTGCATAGCGGAGAAGGTACGGTGGGATTCGAAATGGTCGGTGATCTGTTTGTTAACTGTCCTGCTCACACTGTCGTCCTGCTCACACTGCCCTACCCTATGCTTTGACTTCTTTCTCCCCTCTATCTCCAGATAAAATCTTGCGACTTGTGACGGCCGGCCGCCCAACAACCTGCCCGCTTGACCCTATCCCCTCCTCTCTTCTCCAGACCATCTCCGGTGACCTTCTCCCTTACCTCACCTCGCTCATCAACTCATCCTTGACCGCTGGCTATGTCCCTTCCGTCTTCAAGAGAGCGAGAGTTGCACCCCTTCTCAAAAAACCAACACTCGATCCCTCTGATGTCAACAGCTACAGACCAGTATCCCTTCTTTCTATTCTCTCCAAAACTCTTGAGCGTGCCGTCTTTAGCCAACTCTCTTGCTATCTCTCTCAGAATGACCTTCTTGATCCAAACCAGTCAGGTTTCAAGACTGGTCATTCAACTGAGACTGCTCTTCTCTGTGTCACGGAGGCTCTCCGCACTGCTAAAGCTAACTCTCTCTCCTCTGCTCTTGTCCTTCTAGACCTGTCTGCTGCCTTTGATACTGTGAACCATCAGATCCTCCTCTCCACCCTCTCCAAGCTGGGCATCTCCAGTGCGGCTCACTCTTGGATTGCGTCCTACCTGACCTGTCGCTCCTACCAAGTGGCGTGGCGAGAAGCTGTCTCCGCACCACATGCTCTCACCACTGGTGTCCCCCAGGGCTCAGTTCTAGGCCCTCTCCTATTCTCGCTATACACCAAGTCACTTGGCTCTATCATATCCTCACATGGCCTCTCCTATAATTGCTACGCAGATGACACACAACTAATCTTCTCCTTTCCCCCTTCTGATAACCAGGTGGCGAATCGCATCTCTGCATGTCTGGCAGACATATCAGTGTGGATGACGGATCACCACCTCAAGCTGAACCTTGGCAAGACGGAGCTGCTCTTCCTCCCGGGGAAGGACTGCCCGTTCCATGATCTCGCCATCACGGTTGACTACTCCGTTGTGTCCTCCTCCCAGAGTGCGAAGAGCCTTGGCGTGACCCTGGACAACACCCTGTCGTTCACCGCTAACATCAAGGCGGTGACCCGATCCTGTAAGTTCATGCTCTACAACATTCGGAGAGTACGACCCTGCCTTACACAGGAAGTGGCACAGGTCCTAATCCAGGCACTTGTCATCTCCCGTCTGGATTACTGCAACTCGCTGCTGGCTGGGCTCCCTGCCTGTGCCATTAAACCCCTACAACTCATCCAGAATGCCGCAGCCCATCTGGTGTTCAACCTTCCCAAGTTCTCTCACGTCACCCCGCTCCTCCGCACACTCCACTGGCTTCCAGTTGAAGCTCGCATCTGCTACAAGACCATGGTGCTTGCCTACGGAGCTGTGAGGGGAACGGCACCTCCGTACCTTCAGGCTCTGATCAGGAAGCACAGTTCCCGGTCATCCCAGTCAAAACTGTTCGCTGCTCTGGCACCTCAATGGTGGAACAAGCTCCCTCACGACACCAGGACAGCGTAGTCACTCACCACCTTCCGGAGACACTTGAAACCCCACCTCTTTAAGGAATACCTGGGATAGGATAAAGTAATCCTTCTATCCCCCCCTTACCCCACCACACACCCCCCAAAAAAACATTTAAAAAAACATTGTAAAGTGGTTATCCCACTGGCTATAAGGTGAATGCACCAATTTGTAAGTCACTCTGGATAAGAGCGTCTGCTAAATTACGTAAATGTAAATGTAAACTTTCAAATACTTTCGAAAGGCAGGGCAGGATGGATATAGGTCTGTAACAGTTTGGATCTAATTTGATTTGATTTGATATTTTCCCTGGTTCTGGTGTGTCTCAGAGTTATATTTTCAGGCAGTGGGGCTGCTTCCATATCAGCAGACTGTTGTTCACCACCTACTTGGATGGCAGGTTCGTTCCATGGTCCCCAGTCATCCTCATTCATGTTTGTTTGATGGTCGTTCGGGGGGATCCTGAGTTGTTTAGTCACTGGACGAATATATTTTCTGTTTCTGCAGTACGTTTTTTACCATGAACTAATACTACATACGACCGGTCTCTGAGTTGATCAGTGCATATGCCCAGCGTCCAAGTACTGGCTGAGTTGTTGGGGTGGAGAAGAATCCTTACTGTTTGTCCTTGGATGATGTTGGGCATGTCACAGGCATGTGTGTTATAGTGGTGTTTTGCTGTTAGCCCTTTGGCTTGTTTTCTTGGAATTAAATTTTGTACCACTTAGGGTTTGAGCAGTTTTTTCATGGTGGGTAGGATTGTGCGTGTGCGTCTGGACATGAGTCGCTGTACCGGAGAACTGTTAAGTCCCTCTGTTGGAATATTCCGCCATGCCAACACTGCTTTCCATGGGTCTTCACCATCCATCGCAGCCTTTTTTAGGAGCATTTTGGCAATTTTCACAGCTGATTCCACTTTGCCATTGCTTTGGCTGTGATACGGTGATGACGTCTCATGTTTAAACTCATCAGCACATTTTTGAAAGTCTGTTCCGGAGAGGGGGGGCATTATCAGAAACAACAGTGTGGGCAACGCCATGTCTGCTGAACCGCTTTTGTCAGCATTCAATGATGGTGTCTGATGTGGTGTCCGTCAGCTCGTCGAGCTACCAGTAGTCCGAGTAATAATCGATGAGGTAGTTGCTTTTGTTGACTGTGAGTAAGTCCATCCCGATCTTGGACCATGGGAGGGGAGGTATTTGGTGGGGGATGTGTGTCTCCTTTTGTTGTCTCTTCTGGAGGGAGTTGCATGTTACACATTTGCTGATAAAGATCTTTACGTCCTCCATAATCCTTGGTCAGAAAACAGCATCACGTGCCTTTCTGAGACTGGCCTCTATGCCTGAGTGGCCAGAATGTATTTTGTGTAACATGTCAGGGATGAAGACCATGTTTCCTTTAAATATCAGTCAATTTTCTGTGGTGAGCTCCTCTTTGTACGTCGAGAAATCTTTCAGTGTGTGACTCACAGCCTGCTTGGTTCCAGGCCAGCCATTATTGATTTGTGCGTACAGAGCCTGAAACAGAATGTCCTGGGAACAGTGTGCTTTGATTGACTCCATTGTCTTAGTTGAGATGTTGACATCACTGGTGTGATCCATCTGTTCCAGGTCAGTTGTGGCTAGACCCATAGTGTAGACCGTGGCTGGTGTTTGCATTGGTCTATGCTCTGTGGTTGATTGAGCTGTTCTGGACAGGAAGTCAGCTACATGTAGTCCTTTGCCTTGTTTGTATTGCACATGGAGTTGGTGTCTTTGTAGCCTTATCAACATTCTCTGCAGTCTCTTGGGTGCTGTGAGTAGGGATTTCTTGAAGATCGTCTCAAGCGGTTTGTGGTCGCTGTGTATTGTGATGAACTCTCTGCCATGCATATATTGGTCAAACTTGTCACATGCAAAAACAATGGAGAGACATTCTTTCTCAATCTGTGCATATCTTTGTTCTGTATGAGGCAATGTTCTGGAGGCAAATGCAACAGGTTGTCCTTTCTGTAGAAGGGCTGCGCCCAAACCTGTCTCACTGGCATCACACTGCAGTGTGACTTCATCATTCAGGTCATAGTATTTGAGCACTGGGTGTTGTGTGACTAACTGTTTGATAGTCTCAACTGCTGTGCCATGCTGTGGTAGCCATGTCCATTCAATGTCCTTGTCAGTCAGTCTTCTGAGCGGCTCACACACATCAGATAGGCGGGGCATGAATTTTGCAAGATAGTTCACAAACCCCAACAGCCGCTGTAGTGACTTGACGTCGGTCAGTGTACCCATGTTCTGAATGGCTGTTATTTTCTCTGGGTCAGGGCGAAGGCCCACTGTGGTGAAAAGATGACCCTTGTACTGTATGTCACACTAGGTAGCTTTAACCTGAGTTTATTTTTGTTCAGCTTCAGGTTGACATCTCTTGCTCTCTGCAGGAGCTGTAAGGTTTCTGTCATGAACTGCCATCGCCTCTTCGTGTGTGTCACCACATCCATAGAGTAGAATGTAATCTGCGATCACACTCACTCCTTTTAGTCCCTGTAGTGCTTCACACTCTCTGCGCTGGTATTCTTCAGCTGCTGGCTTGATTCCAAATGGCATTCTCAGCCATCTATACCTGCCTACAGGTGTCCAGAAAGTTGTTAAGATAGCTGCTCACTTCATCAAGTTTGACTTGCCAATATCCATCTTTGGCATCGAGTACTGAGAATACCTTTGCGTTGGATATCTCTGGTAGAATCTCTTCTATTGTGGGCATCTGGAAGTGCGATCTCAGTAAGGCTTTGATGAGTGCACTGTGGCCATGCATATTCGTAGTTTATCAGGTTTTTCAATGACAACCATGTTGCTGATCCACAGTGTTGGCTCTGTGACTTTCGTGATGATGTCTACATTGCCCATTGAATGTATGGACTTTGTGATCCTTTCCTTCAGTGGAATAGGTGTCCGTCTTGGTAGCTGCTGCACAGGCCGGGCTGCATTGTCTACTTCTAGGTGTAACTCTCCAGGAAGGCAGCCAAGCCCATCGAACACGTCCTTGTACTTGGAGATGATCTCCTCAGTTGTCATGATAACCTCAGTGGATGTGGTGCTTGGGGTGTCGACGTGATGTAACACATGGCTGTGGTTCACATACAGTGGGGAAAAAAAGTATTTAGTCAGCCACCAATTGTGCAAGTTCTCCCACTTAAAAAGATGAGAGAGGCCTGTAATTTTCATCATAGGTACACGTCAACTATGACAGACAAATTGAGATTTTGTTTTTCAGAAAATCACATTGTAGGATTTTTAATGAATTTATTTGCAAATTATGGTGGAAAATAAGTATTTGGTCACCTACAAACAAGCAAGATTTCTGGCTCTCACAGACCTGTAACTTCTTCTTTAAGAGGCTCCTCTGTCCTCCACTCGTTACCTGTATCAATGGCACCTGTTGAACTTGTTATCAGTATAAAAGACACCTGTCCACAACCTCAAACAGTCACACTCCAAACTCCACTATGGCCAAGACCAAAGAGCTGTCAAAGGACACCAGAAACAAAATTGTAGACCTGCACCAGGCTGGGAAGACTGAATCTGCAATAGGTAAGCAGCTTGGTTTGAAGAAGTCAACTGTGGGAGCAATTCTTAGGAAATGGAAGACATACAAGACCACTGATAATCTCCCTCGATCTGGGGCTCCACGCAAGATCTCACCCCGTGGGGTCAAAATGATCACAAGAACGGTGAGCAAAAATCCCAGAACCACACGGGGGGACCTAGTGAATGACCTGCAGAGAGCTGGGACCAAAGTAACAAAGCCTACCATCAGTAACACACTACGCCGCCAGGGACTCAAATCCTGCAGTCCAAGACGTGTCCCCCTGCTTAAGCCAGTACATGTCCAGGCCCGTCTGAAGTTTGCTAGAGTGCATTTGGATGATCCAGAAGAGGATTGGGAGAATGTCATATGGTCAGATGAAACCAAAATATAACTTTTTGGTAAAAACTCAACTCGTCGTGTTTGGAGGACAAAGAATGCTGAGTTGCATCCAAAGAACACCATACCTACTGTGAAGCATGGGGGTGGAAACATCATGCTTTGGGGCTGTTTTTCTGCAAAGGGACCAGGACGACTGATCCGTGTAAAGGAAATAATGAATGGGGCCATGTATCGTGAGATTTTGAGTGAAAACCTCCTTCCATCATCAAGGGCATTGAAGATGAAACGTGGCTGGGTCTTTCAGCATGACAATGATCCCGAACACACCGCCCGGGCAACGAAGGAGTGGCTTCGTAAGAAGCATTTCAAGGTCCTGGAGTGGCCTAGCCAGTCTCCAGATCTCAACCCCATAGAAAATCTTTGGAGGGAGTTGAAAGTCAGTGTTGCCCAGCGACAGCCCCAAAACATCACTGCTCTAGAGGAGATCTGCATGGAGAAATGGGCCAAAATACCAGCAACAGTGTGTGAAAACCTTGTGAAGACTTACAGAAAACGTTTGACCTGTGTCATTGCCAACAAAGGGTATATGACAAAGTATTGAGAAACTTTTGTTATTGACCAAATACTTATTTTCCACCATAATTTGCAAATAAATTCATTAAAAATCCTACAATGTGATTTTCTGGAAAAAAAAATCTCATTTTGTCTGTCATAGTTGACGTGTACCTATGATGAAAATTACAGGCCTCTCATCTTTTTAAGTGGGAGAACTTGCACAATTGGTGGCTGACTAAATACTTTTTTTCCCCACTGTATAGTAGGCTGAGTCTTTCACACGTGTCAGCTGACAGCAGTGGAAGCTGGGATGTCTTCATGACCTGAAATTTGATATGAAAAATGTTTCCATCATGATCTGCTTTGAGATCGCATTCTCCTGTTGGCTTTATCAGTGTGCCGTCATATAGCTTGAGTGTAGCTTTGCTGGGTAGGAGAACTGGATTGCCGTCTTGCATGACTCGCTGTAGGTCCCCATAGCTTATGACATTCACTGTTGATCCTGTGTCCAGTTGACATTTAATTGTATGGCTGGTTGTCATATGTCAATGGCTCATCACTGAGTGGAGCTAGCTTAAGGTTAATTAATTTTTATTTTGCCTTCCACAGAATTAACCTGTGAGATGTACCACATTGCATCTGTTGTTTGGTCATCTGACTCATTATCTTCCTCTAATAGATGGAGTTGAGGTTTGTGTTGTGCTTGTTTGCAAACTCTGGCAAAGTGGTTTCGTTTGCCACATGCTTTACAGGTGACACCGTATGCTGGACAATTGGCTTTGGCATGTACTGAACCACAGTAATGACAGGGTAAGTCGTTTGGCATTCTTTGTTTGTTATTATCCACTGTAAACTCTGTCTGTTTACAACCATATGTTTGGCGTTTTGATTCTGAAAGTCGCTCACGGGAGGTATAATGTACAGTCTCTGGTTCACCTCCACCAATTTTCCTGATTTGCATTTGTGCCTGTTCACTTGAACTTGAATGTCAATGGCTTTGTTCAGTGTGAGGTTTGGTTCTCTGAGCATGCGCGCTCACACAGCTATATCTTTAGTGCCTATGACAAGCCTGTCACGGACTAGTTCCCCTCGTAATGCGCCAAATTCATGTGTCTCCTAGCTTCCTCAGATTTGCAATGTACTGCTCTGATGTTTCACATTGACTTTGTTGACAAGCATTAAACATGTACCTCTCGTAGATCACGTTCTTGGATGGCTCAAAGTGTTTCTGTAGCACCTCTATAATTTGTACCGGGTCAGTTCTCTCTGCTTCAGGCATATGAAGATGCCACTGTAAGAGATGGCATTCCTTTCCCATCACGGTTAGCAGAGTTGCTATGCAGACTTTTGCTTCCTTTTTGTCCAGACCGGTAGCTATCTCGTAGTTTTCCCATTGGGCTCGAAAGAATGTCCAGTTGTTGTATGTATCGCCCTTCATGTCCATAGGCTCTGGTACTGGAATTACCAGGTAAGCCATTGTTGTCGTTATTATTATTTTTGGTAGCTGGTTAGCTAGTTGGCACGTCTCTTCCTATTGTGCATTTATCTGTGTGTTGTTTTGATATTTTGATTTATCAAGAATATACCTATTTGGTTCTGACACCATGTTTTGTATGGTGTTTATTCTATACAAGAGCAAGGTCATGTTGATTATAAAGTCTTTATTTCAGCATCACTCTGTAGCATGCATACAGCTCCATTCAGTGTATAGTAAGTAATGCCTAACTTGGCTCACTAGTACTATATAGTATCACACTCAGATACACATAATAGCAGCACCATCTATTGGCTTGGCGACATCTCGTAACAAGGAGGACGGTCCTCCCCTTCCTCCTCTGAGGAGCCTCCCCTGCTAAACACACTCAGGCCCAATCTCCACAGGGTGTCACAGGATTTAAAGGCTTGTGTGGGGGATGAGACCAATGTAATTGAGACAGAATTCCTGAGAGGACAATAGACCCTCCTTGAGAGTAATTTAGAGTTCACCCTGTACAGATACAAGTAACCACAGAGATCATACATCCATATAGATAGCATCAGAGTTATCCTCAGTGAAGAAGTTTCAGATAGAAACCATACATGGATACTATAGTATTACTCTATCACATTCAATATTCAGAGCTCTGGATACTGTAACAGAGAGATACATTTTGGCCCCTCAGAGGGGGAAGGGCTGACTGGTCCTTGGGCATTATCCTTTGTTCCTGGACCATTTGGCATGCAACTCCAGGTGTCAGAGAACACATAAATTATGGCCGAGCCTACAGACTTGACGATGCATAGAAAAACCAGCTAAATCTATATTATCCATGTCCTCGTTCAGGAACGACTCTGTTCTGATGTCCAGAAGTTGTTATCGGTCATAGGAAATGATGGCAGAGACATTATGTAGAAAAACCCCCACACAAAATAGCAGAATTGGTCAGGAGCCCATAAGACGGCTGCTATCCACTGCAGCGGCATTTTAATATACTTATCTTACAGTGGCGATTTTAGCATGTGGGGAAAACGCAACATAAAAAAAGAAAATGCATAACAGCAAAGCCACTACACAACACAACACTAAACAATACATAAATTGCACTATAACGGTGACAAATGGGGGCCACAAACTGTTAGGGCCTACATAAAGCTGTCCCAACAGCAGAGATTTATTTTCAGCACCATGGAGTGAATCCTTACCACTGCTACACCTGGCTATCAGCAGAGCCTTGTCTGGAAACGAAACATAAACTTTTTAGAAAACATTGCTAATATGTCTGACTTGCTTAAACAAATGTGGTTTCTACTGACAATTGTGATGTACTTAAACAAATGTGGTTTCTACTGACAATTGTGATGTACTTAAACAAATGTGGTTTCTACTGACAATTGAGATCTACAAACTATGGCATAAGGGGACGACAAGCGGCAATCCGTAATTTCAATTAAGACATTAATGAGCGAGCTAAAACGGACGTAGTCAATATAACTATTTGTTCTGCACTTTTGAAATGTACAGCGACAGAAGCGTAGGATAAATAAAGGGGGCATATAAGCAGACAATGAAAGCTCTTACAATATTTGATGATGACATTTCTCTAAAACAGGCTATAGGCTACATGTGCACCACCAAGTCAGAACAGTAGGCTAAGTTATGAGGGGGAAAGGGACCAAATTATTAGGGTGAGGCACATGGGCTACTAACAGCTTACTACACAACATACACTTAGTATTACTTTCTTAGCTACAGTATACATATCTCCTTGGCATATTACATCATTTATGCAGCAGCGTACAATACATTTTGGGACTCACCTTGTTGTGCTGTGCTCACTTGAACAGGAAGGTGGCATAGCGATCCTTCTTGTGGGCAAATTTTGTCATCAAACTTTGTCATCAAAGTCTGGCATTCTCTGGATTTACGGTGCTTTCAAGACAACAAAAAACAAGGTTGAATCATGACGTCAGTGATCTTCAGGTCGGAGCTCTAGAAAGAGGCCTGAGTTCCCGACTTGGAATTCAAAGTTGGATGACTGTTCAAAACGTATTTTCCCAGTCGGAGCTTGTTTTTTTCCGGGTTCCCAGTTGTCTTGAACTCACTGAAGTCTGAGATTTCCCAGTTCCAAGTTTCCAGTTGTTTTGAATGCGCCAGAATTCATGCTGGATTGACAGCATGGCCAATGTATTCAACCTTTTCTGGCCCATGGTGTTGCATGTGAATGTTTATCCTTTTAAGCTTGGAAAAGAGATCCTTAAACCCAGACTTGGACCACACACCCTCTCCACTGAATAGCAGTCTAGCGATTGCTTTGCAACGCTTGCAGTTAGCCACTGATTCCTTCCAAACCACTCATTGTTGAATTTGCGATTTCCAACTTGTTGTGTAATATTTATGTCCAATGGCCGATGAGCACCGATACGTTTTTCATATGACAAGGATTGAAAAGGAATTGCCAGTAGATTGTCAACTTGATTCATGATGATGACTGCTTGTCTAGCTTGCTAGTTAAGATTTTGAAAGTATGATGCTGACATGATCAGTCCAATCAAAGCTGCGGTAGATACAATGTGATTTTACGTCATTTTTTCTGTGGCCAATGACCTTGAGCCTTCTTGGGCACTTCTAATGTAACTCTATGGCAGCACCCAAGAGGCTAGAATTTTCGAGCTCTCCCTGTAGATTTTGTGGTGATGCAGTGTCCCCATGAGTGACAGAACACTAAGACAATCAGGGGGCAACTAGAGAACATTACCAACCCCTACGCTCCGTATTTTCCGCTGGCTGCCCAACCACCACAGAAAGCACTGAGCTAGGCTGAAACACCTGCATTTTGGAGCTGCCTTACTCAAGAAAGCAAAAAAGTGTATGAGGCTTCCTTAACTCAACATTTTATTTTACATTGTTTGCAAACTGATATGTGACACGTATTAATGCCCAAATAACATGCAAAATAAAATAAAACAGTAACAGTTAAATGTTTGGACCTACTCATGAAAGGGTTTTTCTTTATTTGTACTATTTTCTACATTGTAGAATAATAGTGAAGACATCAAAACTATGAAATAACACATATGGAATCATGTAGTAACCAAAAGAGTGTTAAACAAATAAAAAAATATGTTATATTTTAGATTCTTCAAAGTAGCCACCATTTGCCTTGATGACAGCTTGGCACACTCTTGGCATTTAAAGAAATTATGAAATAGAATGCTGTGTTTTTTCACTATCTAATCATGGAATGAGGCTTTTCAATGACAGACATGTATTTGTTTAAAATCTATCACTTGATAGTTTCATTTCAGAGAGACAAATGATCATGTTGTTTTTTGCAAATGCTACAGTGCTGTGAAAAAGCATTTCTCAACTTTTATATATTTTTGGTCTTCAACCAAAGCCTAATATTAGATAAAGGGAACCTGAGTGAACAAATAACACAACAATTACATACAGTGCATTCGGAAAGTATTCAGACCCCTGGACTTTTTCCACATTTTGTTACGTTACAGCCTTATTCTAAAATTGATTAAATTGTTTTTTTCCCCTCATCAATCTACACACAATACCCCATAATGACAAAGCAAAGATAGATAGAAATGTATAAAAAATAAAACAATGAAACATCAAATTTGTATTCAGACCCTTTACTCAGTACTTTGTTGAAACACCTTTGGCAGCGATTACTTCTTGGGTATGACAATACAGGCTTGGCACACCTGTATTTGGGGAGTTTCTCTGATTCTTCTGTGCAGATCCTCTCAAGCTCTGTCAGGTTGGATGGGGAGTGTCACTGCTCTCCAGGGATGTTCGATCGGGTTCAAGTCCGGGCTCTGGCTGAGCCACTCAAGGACATTCTGAGATTTGTCCTGAAGCCACTCCTGCGTTGTCTTGGCTGTGTGCTTAGGGTCGTTGTTCTGTTGGAAGGTGAACCTTCGTCCCAGTATGAGGTCCTGAGCACTCTGGAGCAGGTTTTCATCAAGGATCTCTCTGTACTTTGCTCGGTTCATCTTTCCCTCAATCCTGACTAGCCTCCCAGTCCCTGCCGCTGAAAAACATTCCCACAGCATGATGCTGCCACCACCATGTTTCACCGTAGGGATGGTGCCAGGTTTCCTCCAGACGTGACGCTTGGCATTCAGGCCAAAGAGTTCAATCTTGGTTTCATCAGACCAGAGAATCTTGTTTCTCATGGTCTGAGTCCTTTATGTGCCTTTTGGCAAACTCCAAGTGGGCTGTCATGTGCCTTTTACTGAGGAGTGGCTTCCGTCTGGTCACTCTACCATAAAGGCCTGATTGGTAGAGTGCTGCAGAGATGGAAGGTTCTCCCATCTCCACAGAGGGTCACCTCCCTGACCAAGGCCCTTCTCCCCCGATTGCTCAGTTTGGCCCGGGCTGCCAGCTCTAGGAAGAGTCTTGGTGGTTCTAAACTTCTTCCATTTAAGAAAGATGGAGGCCACTGTGTTCTTGGGGACCATCAATGCTGCAGAATTTTTTTGGTACCCTTCCCCAGATCTGTGCCTCGACACAATCCTGTCTCAGAGCTCTACGGAAAATTCCTTCGACCTCATGGCTTGGTTTTTGCTCTGACTTGCACTGTCAACTGTGGGATTTATATAGACAGGTGTGTGCCTTTCCAAATCATGTCCAATTAACTGAACTTACCACAGGTGGACTACAATGAAGTTGTAGAAACATCTCAAGGATGATCAATGGAAACAGGATGCACCTGAGCTCAATTTCGAGTCTCATAGCAAAGGGTCTGAATACTTATGTAAATAAGGTATTTCTGTTTTTTATTTTTTATTAAATATTTTACAATTTCTAAAAACCTGTTTTCGCTTTGTCATTATGGGGTATTGTGTGTAGATTGATGAGGGAAAAAATGTATTTAATCCATTTTAAAATAAGGCTGTAATGTAACAAAATGTGGAAAAAGGGAAGGGGTCTGAATACTTTCCGAATGTACTGTACTTACTTCATTTATTTCATAAACAAAGTTATGCAACACCCAATGCCCCTGTGTGGAAAAGTAATTGCCCCCTTACACTCAATAACTGGTTGTGCCAGCTGCAATGACTCCAACCAAACACCTCCTGTAGTTGTTTATCAGTCTTCGCCATAATGGGAACCATGTCGTCCAAAAAGTTATACTTTTGACTCATCTGTCCATAGAATATTTTTCCAAGAGTCTTGATGATCATCCTGGTTCTTCCAGGTGCTTTTTGGCAAACTTGAGTCAACTTTTTGGACGAGATGGGTCCCATTCACAGGAGGTTGGCGACACTTTCATTAGGGAGGACGGGCTCGTGTTAATGGCTGGTGCGGAATGAGTGGAATGGTATCAAATACTTCAAACACATGGTTTCCATGGTTTCCAGGTGTTTGATGCCATTCCATTTGTGCCGTTCTGACCATTATTATGAGCCGTCCTCCTCTCAGCATCCTGTGGTCCCATTATGTCTTGCGAAAACCAAACACTGCATTCCACAGTAAAAACCTCATACCAGCGGTCAATCAGGGTGGCGGTAGTGTGATGGTTTGGGGATGCTTTGCTGCCTCAGGACCTGGACGATTTGCCTTAATAGAAGGAACTATGAATTCTGTTCTGTATCAGAATTCTGTTCTGTTCTGCATTTGGTTGCAGTCATTGCAGCTAAAGGTGGCACAACCAGTTCTTGAGTGTAAGGGAGCAATTACTTTTTCACACAGGGGAATTGAGTGTTGCATAACTTTGTTAATTAAATAAATAAAATAAGTGTATATATATATATATATATACAGTGACTTGCGAAAGTATTCACCCCATTGGCATTTCTCCTATTTTGTTGCCTTACAACCTGGAATTAAAATTGATTTTTGGGGGGTTTGTATCATTTGATTTACACAACATGAAGATGTAAAATAGTTTTTACTGTGAAACAAACAAGAAATAAGACAAAAAAATAGAAAACTTGAGCGTGCATAACTATTCATAACTCAAATCCTGCAGTCCAAGACGTGTCCCCCTGCTTAAGCCAGTACATGTCCAGGCCCGTCTGAAGTTTGCTAGAGTGCATTTGGATGATCCAGAAGAGGATTGGGAGAATGTCATATGGTCAGATGAAACCAAAATATAACTTTTTGGTAAAAACTCAACTCGTCGTGTTTGGAGGACAAAGAATGCTGAGTTGCATCCAAAGAACACCATACCTACTGTGAGGCATGGGGGTGGAAACATCATGCTTTGGGGCTGTTTTTCTGCAAAGGGACCAGGACGACTGATCCATGTAAAGGAAAGAATGAATGGGGCCATGTATCGTGAGATTTTGAGTGAAAACCTCCTTCCATCAGCAAGGGCATTGAAGATGAAACGTGGCTGGGTCTTTCAGCATGACAATGATCCCAAACACACCGCCCGGGCAACGAAGGAGTGGCTTCGTAAGAAGCATTTCAAGGTCCTGGAGTGGCCTAGCCAGTCTCCAGATCTCAACCCCATAGAAAATCTTTGGAGGGAGTTGAAAGTCCGTGTTGCCCAGCGACAGCCCCAAAACATCACTGCTCTAGAGGAGATCTGCATGGAGGAATGGGCCAAAATACCAGCAACAGTGTGTGAAAACCTTGTGAAGACTTACAGAAAACGTTTCACCTGTGTCATTGCCAACAAAGGGTATATAACAAAGTATTGAGAAACTTTTGTTATTGACCAAATACTTATTTTCACCATAATTTGCAAATAAATTCATTAAAAATCCTACAATGTGATTTTCTGGATTTTTTTTCTCATTTTGTCTGTCATAGTTGACGTGTACCTATGATGAAAATTACAGGCCTCTCTCATCTTTTTAAGTGGGAGAACTTGCACAATTGGTGGCTGACTAAATACTTTTTTCCCCCACTGTATATATACTGAGATCATGTGACAGATCATGTGACACTTAGATTGCACACAGGTGGACTTTATTTAACTAATTGTGTGACTTCTGAAGGTAACTGGTTGCACCAGATCTTGTTTAGGGCCTTCATAGCAAAGGGGGTGAATACATATGCACGCACCACTTTTCCGTATTTATTTTGTATAATTTTTTGAAACAAGTTATTTATTTCATTTCACTTCACCAATTTGGACTATTTTGTGTATGTCCATTACATGAAAGCCAAATAAAAATGCATTTAAATTACAGGTTGTAATGCAACAAAATAGAAAAAATGCCAAGGGGGATGAAAACTTTTGCAAGGCACTGTATATATATATTTTTTTTGTAAACTCAGGTTCCCTTTATCTAATATTAGGTTTTGATTGAAAATCTGATAACATTCAGTATCAAAAATATGCAAAAATAGTGAAAATCAGAAAGGGTGCAAATACTTTCTCATGACACTGTATATATCCACCTCACTCTCAGAGAAATAAGTAGTACTGCTAGGTTTTACGCAGTGAAATGTATACATAAATAACTTCATTTTTTATGAAGAACTGTACAAATGATACATTTGTGATATCAATATTTAAAAATATAGAAAATAATAATAATTCAATACAGTAATATGAAATTTGTATGTAAAAACATTTACATTTGACATTTTAGTCATTTAACAGATGCTCTTATCCAGAGCGACTTAGAGTAAGTGCATTCATCTTCAGATAGCTAGGTGAGACAACCACATATCACACTCAAATCCTGTATATAGGGTATGAACATTCCATTCGAGCTAAACAATGGATATACAGAGTTTTGCAACAACAAAAAACATCTATGAATAAAACATTTGAGAACAGTAATATTTTACACACACATGAAGGTACCCACAAGCAAATGCGATTTTTTTTTGGACATAAACTTTTGCAAATCCTTAGTTTTTTATATACAGATGTGCCTTGTTGCAATAAATTAACTTAATTCCTACTGTACATTAAATTAAACATTTTAGCCATTTAGCAGGGTTAGGGTTACATTTTAGTAGGCCATCATTGTAAATATGAATTTGTTCTTAACTGACTTTCCTGCTTAAATAAAGGTTAAATATAAATAATTAATAAATACAATTAATTTGGGTTAAGTGCCTTGCTCAAGGGCACATCAACAAATTAATTTCCTCTCTTCCTTTTTCAATTTAATGCATGTTAATGTGTAACAACGTTCAGGTAATCTTAGCAAAATTAGCTAATTTTTAAGGTCAATATTTTTATTTGAAAAGTAACTTAATTACTTTTACTCTGAGTACTTTTTAAATGAGCTACTTTTTACTTTTACTTTAGTCGTTTTTTTACACCAGTAATTTAACTGGTGTCATTAAAGTAACAGTACTTCTACTTGAGTAGGATATTTCAGTAATCTTTCCACCCCTGAACAAAACTAAAACCTCCAGATAGAGAATTGGTAAAAACACACATGTTGTTATGGTTACCCAAAAGTCGCTCTGGATAAGAGCGTCTGCTAAATGATGTAAATGTAAATGTAAATGAGAGAAGGTCATTATTGGTATTGCTTTGGGCCACTAATGTTGTCAGTGTTGTTTGGATTAAATTAATTGCATTTGTTGTAGCTCTATTGAAATGTATTCTGTATAGACGGTATGTGTTGACTGCTTATAATAACCCTAGCTGTGTACAATTGGAGTCAGCAGCATTCAGACAGCAATCATACCTCAGGTATGGAGGTAGAGTGATTGTTCCATGAAATGAGGGCCTTTTGCGTCCCTTTGATATTTTAAGTAGAAATTGTGCACCAATGTTGAAATTTAAAAGCCTGTTATATTAAATGAAGTGCGCTTTAATATAGACCACATGGAGAATTCAATAAATCCGATTTTTTATATGAAAAAAAGACTTGCTAAAGTGCCAAAATCGCCCTCCGTGACTTCCAGGATGATTTTAACATTTTACTGCAGTGGGCTAAATTTAGGGTCACACAGAGTGATTCTTGGTCTCAATCCACCACATCCGCCTATGGCGGCCTTCCACATCTGTGGTGGAAGGTGACCGAGCTACAGCAATGGTTCTCAGACCCTGAGACATACCAAAAACTATTATGACCAGTCTATGGAAAGGGGAGACTCTCACAAACACAATGGTGTTTTCTGTTTTGCTTTACGACCCACACAAGTGTCATGGGACTCGTCTGAAGTCGGTTACACTGATGTGCCAACTTCTGTCTGTAGTTTGAGCTACAAACTAATGTCACGGGACTCCTCTGAAGGTAACCCATACAAACGAATGGAAGTATGGAGGTAGTTTTGTGCCAACAAAAATAAGGGGTTAAATATGTGTCCAAAAAAACTAAAATATTTCCTGAGCTCTCCTACATCTCCTAGATATAGGACAGACACATCAAAACCTTACTCTATATTATATATTTTTTGACTGTTTTTTTTTGCCATTTATGAATGTGTTATTCAATGCATTTCTATGGGCTATAGTAGTTAAGGCCAAATTCAATATTAAAATATATTTTTTTATACCTAAAAAGTGGTCCTAAAATTCAAAATCAATTAGCTAAATTATCAATGGTATGACCATCTTAAAACAATTCCATATGTTAGCTTAGTAAACACAGCAACACACACAGAAGCAGTCAAAGTAATCAAAACTAAGAAACCTTGAAACAAAAATAAGAACACTTTCTCCTTATATTCCCATTGACCTTTCACTTATTTTTTTGAATTGAGAGAAGAGCTGAGCTCATAAATACCGCCATTGCTAAATGTATTATGCATTTACCGCAACTGCAATTACACATAAAAGCCAAAGAAACCTCTATATTTGTGATAGCTGCTGGACATTTTCATTCATTAAAGTTGGATTACTCAGCAACATAGCTCCTGCAGACACATCTATGCCTTTAAATTTGGAGTTGAGCCAGCAGGTTTGTCATTTGAGCTTTGCATAGAGACATCATGAGGAGCCTTGCAACAGGAGGGCTTAAGAGCTAAAATGGAGAAATAGGATAAGGAGTTTTCCTCATCAAAGGTAGGCAGGGAAGCAAACTTTTGGGGAAACATTTGTGTTTGTTCTTCTCTTATTACTACCTCACCATGTTAAATCACTTGCACCTGCAGCGAAAGCCTGCCAAGACACTCGCTGGGAAGACTTTGATGTTCCACACTGTCAAATCCTAGCGGCAACTATGGCGACAACCTTGTTTTGAGCAATGGATGTGAGGTGTTGGGAATGAAGTATGTATCTTGTACATCGTCATGTAAACATAGCATTTGTGTGAGCGGGCATATTTATCTCTTTGGGAAGCACATGCTTCGAATGCATTGTATAGCGGGATAATTTGTTTAAAAATTCCTTGTGGAGTATGGACTTTTGGATGGGAGAGGGGGGAGGTGGAGAGTGTGTGTGTTTGTGTGTGCATGTGTGCGTGTGCTAGTGCGTATTTATGCTTGTGCAAGCATACGTGCGTATATGTGCCAGCACAGCTGTAAGAATACATAAGGTGTTTTTCTTCCAGCAATCACAAACATTCTAAAAGTCTCAATGGCTCTTAATCCGAATTTGAGACCTTCGGCCAAAAATGTACACACTTTGTGTTTGCCGTGGAATTTTGTAGGACTGAGGGATCCTGACACATTGCAGAGGGAATGGGCTTGGATGTGATGGCTGCGTGGCCACATGTGCTCCACACACACACACACTATTGCATGCATGCATGGACGCATGCATGCACGCACACACACACAGGCAGACACACACTCACATGCATATACGGAACCGCACGCACACACACCAACACACACACACACACACAGACCTATGTATTTGATTGAGCTCTGCTTGGCAGAGGAAGAAAGCTTGGAACAGATGGGATATGGAGGCTGGATGCTGAATCAAACAAAACAGAAACACATATATCACAATGCCCAGATCCAGTCACCGCTGGCCTAGTGCATAATCACATCACATACATGTGGTTATACAGTGTTCAAAGAGAATCTGGGATACATGTGGGACGGAAACTACAGTATAGGACTGTGGAACACCCACAGACAGACAAGTTAGAGTATATTAGTTCCACAAAGGGGGTGTCAATGTGGGATCTCTTAGGAAGTTGTGAAGATTTTCAGCCACACAGTTGACATAGTTTATTGCATAATAAATCAATACAAAATATCTATTTTTAACATACTGTACAGACACACACAAGCACACAGCCCACCTCTGCTCCCATAAAGCCGAAACATACTAGTCGGTTATACAAGCAAATATAAAGTAGAACAAAACTGCCTATATGTTAAACCTTTGACGAAGATCTCCCACTCAGCAATGCATTATGCTCTTTGCAGAAGGGTTGTTATCAATAATGAGAGCCGTGTGCTTCTCTGCTATGCAATCCGGTTTCCGAGCTGGTCATGGGTGCACCTCAGCCACGCTCAAGGTCCTAAACGATATTATAACCGCGATCAATAAAAGACTGTACTGCGCAGCCGTTAACACACTTGAATAATGCAACACGGCGTGTAGAATTGTTGAAACTGTTCGCAATACAATGTCCATACAGGCTAGAACACTTTACAATGCAAGAAGATACAGGTAGCTTCCAGGTTTGTAGGCTAACTTTCCTTGCTAGCTTACAGCTGAAGCTAACATCAATTCACTACCTTAGTACTTTGTTTGTGGTAATATGCAAACCATAATGCAAAATATGCTGATTTCAAAGTTGGTCACCAACATTTTTATTAATTCACAAAATTGTGTCTCCATCACATCCAAAGATACTTTCCCCCTTCCTCTGCTTTTCCTCACTGAACTGACTGTGGACATGTGCCTCAAATGACATCATTACTCGGTTTAAAAGACAGTGCACACTTTTATAAAATAAGAGATTGCTACTTCTATGCAAATGTTGTTGATCAGTACATTAAAATAAGTCCAAAATGGAAGGGAAACAGATTGTTTGTCATCTGTAGCCACATAAAATCAGTGAAAACAAGCTCAATAACTCAATGCATTCACACACTCCTATTGAATATGCATTCACCTGTTTTGTGTATAGGCCACCTTGGCCCTAGGCTACACCTTGATTTACCCAGTTTATCAATAGAGATTTACCATTCAAATAAATCGGGGATGGGCAACTCCAGTCCTTGGGGGCCAGAGTGGTGTCATAAGCTGTGTTCGAATACTCATAATTATCACACTAACCTTACTATTTGTGACATAAATTGAGTATGTAGTATGGTTATTGGTCATAGTATGGATATAGTTAGTATGCCAAAAGTTCTCGGATGTCGTACTAAATTTGCCAAAATACGAAGTATACAAGCAGTGGACACTATTTCCGTACTTTTAGGGCCCATAATGCAATTCTTCAGAAAATGGTGGCTTCACAACGTTTTCAGATTTGAAGAAAATGGCGGAAAATATGCAGCCGAAGTCCAACAAGAGCAGATACAAATTCATTGCTTTAACTAATTATGACAAATGTTAAGAAAATGTTGAGCAACGTAACAAAGTAATGACTTTTCAAATAAGTTACGTTACATGTTATGTTGGCTGACAATTTGTTAGCTATGCTATCCTTACCAACCGCATAGCATATCATTACAGCAGTATGAACCGGTATGTTAGCTAGCTAGTATGGTTGGGCAGCGTACTCTGCTGTAATCGATCGCTAGACCAGAAATAGTCAGAAGTTGCAATTTTTTCCCTACTTCCTCGTCATGCAGACATAAGCACACTTAGCACCATCGAGGTGCGGATGTTTACTTTCTACATGAGTTGTTATTTTTCAGTTTCATCCTAACAACAGATTGTAGTGGTAAAATAAAAAGATTCCAGTCAGAAGAGGCTCAGTGAAGGTTTGTTTCAATACATTTGCTATAGCCTCGTGCTAGTGTTCCAGGTCAACCAACGTTCTTTGGCCATTTTTCAGCCTTGGGTGAATTTTGACTCGTTCTATTGTCCAGCCTATAGCTACCTAACATTAGTTGGCTACTAATACATCGGACTTGCCAGGCAGTATAGTAACTATATGCTATCTAACTAACTACCCAACGTTTATTGACTTGATTATTCACGTCATTCTTAGCTAGGTAGTATAGTCGTTGTGCGTTCTCAATGGACATTGTTAATTCTGGCTATCTACTCCGATTTCAGAGCACTCTCGTCTGTGTGCCAGAGCGCAGAATAACTGCTGAATTTACGAACGCTCAACACCCTTTGAATATATTCAGTGTCAGTAAAAAAAAGCAGAGGCAAAAAACAGGGTAATAAAATGTTTGCCAGCAGCACAGTTACAGTCACCAACGCTCTGGATAACATGAAAACAGCCTAACAAGCTCTGCTAGGGTGAATAAAATGGTCAGAGTGAGGTGTTCTCTCATTTGTGTCTGAGAGTAGCTAGCAAGTTAGCCAGTTAGCTTGGGTGCTTGACTGCCGTTGTGAGGTCAGAACGCTCGGATCAACCCTACTCCACCGCCAGAGCGTCCAGTGTGCGCTCTGAGCGCGAAACGCTCTGAATTTATGAACGGACAATCTGACAACGCTCTGGATATAGAAATGCCCAGAGCGCACTCTGAGCGCACCCTGGCACTCCAGATTGAATTTACGAACACATCTGAAATCGGAAAATGTCTAGCTAGTAATTTGTTATGCTAACAAGCTAGCAAGAGGTTGCATAGCAACAGCATCAACTTCCGGTAGACAGGCGAAACACCAGTACGCTCAACTGAAAGGATACAGTTCGTTTACAGTATACTGAAATAAACTAATAGTGTGTAGTATACAGTTTGTTAGTATGGGTATTCAAACACAGCTACACTTTTCCCCGATCCCTAGCAAACTCAGCTGATTAAACTAATTGCATTCTAAACTGAAGATCATAATTAGTTGATTATTGGAGTCAGGTGTGTTAGCTGGGGCTGGGGCAAAAGTGTTACACCAGTAAAGCCCCTAGGACTGGAGTTGCCCATCTCTGAAATCAATTATTACCATTATGTTGTTACGTAGTTAGATTGGTAAAAACAAAGTCAAATTAATTGTATGATTGTATAATTGATTCATTAATGCATACGTGGCTGTCTCTGAATAATTTTGACATTAAATTTAAAATATAATGATATTGAACTCAAAAGATGGCCAGCGATTGAACAGAACCGTGTGCTGTGGTATCATTTTGGCATTGCATATCGTGATGGTATCGATTATCGTGATACTAAACTTGGTATCGGTATCGAAGTCAAAATTCTGGTATCGTGACAACACTACTGTGTATCATTAGCTAGGTTTCCATCCAATTGGCGACAGATTTTCATGTGAATACTCTAGAATCCGCATAAAGAAAATAATCAAATCTTCCCACCAGTGGTGTGTTTCCACCAAATGGATTTTTTGCGGATAAAAATCAGTGTGATGACAAGTTTTCATGTACAAATAAAAATCTAAAGTTCTATATGTTTCCATCGCATTTTCACCAGTTTTGTCACAAAAACTGTTGTGTTAAATAGCAAATGTGCCTATTCTGGTCTTGGCATGTGTGCTCTAACCAACAGCTTGCGGATACAATGCGGGTAGGCTGTGCAGGTATAGTCTACATGATGAGATTATTATGGATTTTATTTGTCAAATGGCAGTCAAGCATTGACCATCATGTCACCAGAATAAGACCCTTGATAATTATTGGAAAGGAGCATCAAGATCACAGTGCACTTTCACCACCTTGTGAAGTTCATCATAATTTATTTCGTCTGTAACATAATAAACTGCATGGTTTCCCGAGTCATAGTGGGAGGAACACACACCATATCATCCAAGTTTACTTCAATATGATGGTTATTATATCAATATTTGCGTCTCCACCTCCATTTCTCGCATAATTTATTTTACAGACACACCATGTCTAACAAACAAATTATCTGTGCATTTATAAAATTGTACCAAAACGTCCTGTTTCGATCACAGCTGTCATTAAAAAAATGTTATACGGTATGACTTTAGTCGCATAAAAACTGTGGATGGAAAGTGGTTACTGTTGCAAACTGAGCTGGTGGGACCATTGTCCGGTCACTTGAGCTTTTGAACTTCAAAGATAATGTTTTAATGTGTTGTTACCCCATCCAGATTTTCTACACAAGTTGGGGCACAGTGGTTGAATAGGTACAGAACACACAAAGAAAGAGTTTTGAGTAAAACTTACTATAGTGGGTGTGCTGATCCATAAGGTGAAATGTTCAAAGTATTATTTGATATAGCTACAGTTGAGTCCTGATGAGTGCACTTTTGGTAAGTGCAAACTAAGTGCTGTGTATTGATGTGTGTTGTCATGACTGCTTACAACCAATGTTCCCTCTAAACTGTGCGCGTGTGTGGGCACGCAGCTCCCATCGGACTTCCCCACAGCAGAAGAAATATCCACCTGTGCAGAGAAGCATGAGATTGAACTTCACTCACCATTCTTGAGTTTTCCCCTTTAGTTAACACTCTCAACGTTTCACTCTACTGTGGGAATTGCGATCGAATCAACACAATGTTAGCTAATTTCAATGTAACATACCGACACAAAACGAACTATGCAAGACTTATACTGAACAAAAATATAAACGCAACATGTAGTGTTGGTCCCATGTTTCATGAGCTAAAATAACAACATCCCAGAAATGTTCCATAAGCACAAAAAGCTTATTTCTCTCAAATTTTGTGCACACATTTGTTTACATCCCTCTTAGTGAGCATTTCTCCTTTGCCAAGATAATCCATCCACCTGACAGGTGTGGCATATCAAGAAGCTGATTAAACAGCATGATCATTACACAGGTGCACGTTGTGCTGGGGACAATAAAAGGCCACTAAAATGTGCAGTTTTGTCACACAACACAATGCCACAGATGTCTCAAGTTTTGAGGGAGCGTGCAATTGGCATGCTGACTGCAGGAATGTCCACCAGAGCTGTTGCCAGAGAATTTAATGTTAATTTCTCTACCATAAGCCGACTTCAATGTCGTTTTAGAGAATTTGGCAGTACGTCCAATCGGCCTAACAACCGCAGACCACGTGTAACCACTCCAGTCCAGGACCTCCACAACCGGCTTCTTCACCTGCAGGATCGTCTGAGACCAGCCACCGGTAAAACTGAGGAGTATTTTTGTCTTTAATAAAGCCTTTTTGTGGGGAAAAACTAATTCTAATTTGCTTAGGCCCACCCTTGGCTGCTCCCCTGCACTGTCGTGAAATCCATAGATTAGAGCCTAATGAATTTATTTCAATTGAATGATTTCCTTATATGAACTACAACTCAGTAAAATCGTTGAAATTGTTGTATGTTGCGTTTATATTGTTGTTCAATATGGTATGCAAAACTAACTGTGCAAGAGATTTTCTTGTAGGCAGAGCACATTGGAGTAGGATTCTATTGCATTGACAGGCATGACTCAGACCCGTACTCTACACAGACCGGTGCGCCATAACCAATCAGAGCTGCAGTAGGCCTTTATACAAATAGCCATTTATATATATGGATCTGTGCCATTCATTTTGAGCTGGACTGTGTTTAGGCTACAGTATGAGTGGTCGCAAGTAGATGCGCTTGTTTTGAGATCAAAGCAAGAGCTATATGTAGCCACCTGTGCACATTTGTTCATATTATTTGCTAGTTAGTGAGTCAGTTAACAATGGGGGAGTGGTTGCTTCCTACAAGACACAAAATGTGTGCATTTCTAGCCATCTTTTTTTATGTCTTAAAGGGGCAGTGTTGTATCTTTTGAGACGGTCTTAAATAAGCTAAATAGCCAATAGGCAGAGGGGAGCTTAATTTGTCTCATTCTCTGTACTAATGGTATGGGAATAATAATGTATTTTATTTTGTTGCTTCAAACAACACAACATTTTCAGTCACCTCCTTGTCTGAAGGACAAGTGGATAAACATTTTTTCCCCCTCAAAAATCTCATGGAATGTAGGCCTACATTGAACAGCACACATTGGCTGCTACTGTAGGCTTAAAGATAAAACAGCTATTTCCATGTTAAAATGGGATGTATTTTTCATCATTGTTTTTGATAGTAGCTCTGGTAGGCCTACATTATGATCAAATAGCCACAGTAGCCTACTTGGCCACTGTTAAAACTGCAACTTAACGTGAGTACAGCCTCAGTGTTCACAGTAAACGCGCACCGGAAGTTGCACAGAATTTTCACAAGTTTGCACTCAGCAGACCTTAAATATGTTCAGTACCAAAAAAGTACATTGCTTACAACCAGATGTCATGCTAAACCTTCGGAGTGTGATGCGTGTGATAGAAGGAGTCAGGCGCAGGAGAGTAATACGCATCCAAAGAGTTTATTCCATCGATAAACAGTTGCGCAAGCATGCAACAACAAAACTCAGGCACAGGGAAAATCTCTACCCTGGCAACAACAAGGAAAGGGTAGCTCAACCGAGCTACACACAGCTCACTACAAACAATCACCCACACAGACAAGGAAGCAGAGGGAACACTTATACAATGACTAATTGGGGATAAGGACCAGGTGTGTGTGATTAATTAGACAAGACATGTGGAGTGATGATAAATGGATCGGCAGCAGCTAGTAAGCCGGTGACGATGAACGCCGAAACCTGCCCGAACAAGGAGGGGAGGCAGCCTCGGCGGAAGTCGTGACAGGACCCCCCCCTCCCCCCCCCCTTGACACGCGGCTCCAGCAGCGCGCCGACCCCGGCCTCGGGGACGGCCAGGAGGACGCGGAGCAGGGCGAGCCGGATGGCGACGGAGGAAATATCGTAACATGGAGGGATCGAGGATATCCCTCACCGGGACCCAGCACCATTCCTCCGGACCGTACCCCTCCCACTCCACGAGGTACTGAAGGCCCCCCACCCGACGCCTCGAATCCAGGATGGAATGGACCGAGTACGCCGGGGCCCCCTCGATGTCCAGAGGAGGTGGAGGGACCTCCCGCACCTCAGACTCCTGGAGCGGACCAGCTACCACTGGCCTGAGGAGAGACACATGAAACGAGGGGTGAAAACGGTAATCAGTGGGAAGTAATAACCTATATGTGACCTCGTTGACTCTCCTCAGGACTTTGAACGGCACCACAAACCACGGGCTCAGCTTCCGGCAGGGCAGGCGGAGGGGCAGATTCCGGGTCGAGAGCCAGACCCGATCCCCCGGTACAAAGACGGGGGCCTCACTGCGGTTGCGGTCAGCGTTGGCCTTCTGACGATGCACGGCGCGTTGGAGGTGAACGTGGGCAGCATCCCACGTCTCCTCCGCATGCCGAAACTAGTCATCCACCGCAGGAGCCTCAGTCTGGCTCTGGTGCCACGGTGCCAGAACAGGTTGGTAACCTAGAACACACTGGAAAGGCGTTAGGTTAGTGGAGGAGTGGCGGAGAGAGTTCTGGGCATATTCTGCCCATGGCAAAACACTGACCACTCTTCCGGCCGGTCCTGGCAGTAGGACCGCAGGAACCTACCCACGTCCTGATTTATCCGTTCCACCTGCCCATTACTCTCGGGGTGGAACCCAGAGGTCAGGCTGACGAGACCTCCAGACGTTCCATGAATGCCTTCCAGACCTTGGACGTGAACTGCGGACCTCGGTCAGACACTATATCCTCTGGTACTCCGTAGTGCTGGAAGATGTGAGTAAACAGGGCCTCCGCAGTCTGCAGGGCCGTAGGGAGACCGGGCAGAGGAAGGAGGCGGCAGGACTTTGAGAAGCGGTCCACAACGACCAGGATGGTGGTGTTACCTTGGGAGAGGGGAAGATCAGTCAGAAAATCAATGCTAAGGTGAGACCATGGTCGTTGTGGAACTGGTAACGGTTGTAGCTTATCCGCTGGGAGGTGCCTAGGTGCCTTACTCTGGGTGCACACTGAGCAGGAGGAGACGTACACCCTCACGTCCTTAGCCAAGGTAGGCCACCAGTACTTTCCGCTCAGGCAGCGCACTGTACGACCGATTTTTTTTATTTAAAATAAATGCACTGTTGGTTAAGGGCTGTAAGTAAGCATTTCACTGCAATGTCTGCACCTGTTGTATTCGGCGCATGTGACCAATAAAATTTGATTTGATTTGATTTGACCAGAGGAGGGTGACGTGTGTGCCCAGAAGATCAGACGATCACAGATAAGAGCAGGCACGTACTGCAGCCCAGCTGGACACTGCGGTGGAGATGGATCTGTGCGTAATGCCCGCTCTATATCCGCGTCCATCGCCCATACTACCGACGCCACAATGCAGGAGACTGGGAGTATGGGGGTGTTGTCTTTGGGCCTCTCCTCTGTGTCATACAGCCGGGACAGTGCGTCTGCCTTCACGTTCTTCATACCCGGAATGTATGACAGTGTAAAATCAAACCGGGTGAAGAATAGGGCCCACCTGGCCTGGCGAGGATTCAGCCTCCTCGCTGCCCGGATGTACTCCAGGTTACGGTGGTCCATCCAGACGAGGAAAGGGTGTTTCGCCCCTTCGAGCCAATGCCTCCACACGGTCAAAGCTCGGACAACAGCCAACAGCTCCCGATCACCAACATCGTAATTCTGCTCCACCGGGCTGAGCTTCTTCGAGAAGAAGGCACAGGGGCGGAGCTTGGGTGGCGTGCCCGAGCGTTGGGATAGGACAGCGCCCATCCCTACCCACGAACGCATCCACCTCCACTACAAACGGTAGTGATGGATTGGGGTGGGCTATTACCGGAGCTGAGGTGAACAGACCCTGCAGTCTCCTGAAGGCCAGATCCGCCTCAGCAGACCAGCGGAGCCGGGACGGCGCACCCTTCAACAGGGATGTGATGGGAGCTGCGAGCTTGCCAAAGCCCCGGATAAACCTTCGATAGTAGTTGTCAAAGCCAAGGAATCGCTGCACCTCCTTAACCGTGGTTGGAGTCGGCCGATTACGCACGTCTGAAATGCGATCTCCCTCCATCTCCACCCCTGAGGTGGAAATGCAGTATCCAAGGAAGGAGATGGACTGCTGGAAAAACATACACTTCTCTGCCTTAGCATAAAGGTCATTCTCCAACAGTCGGGCCAGCACCTTGCGAACCAGGGACACATGCTCAGTGCGAGTAGCGGAATACACCAGGATGTCATCGACGTAGACAACTACACCGCGACCAAGCATGTCCCGAAACACCTCATTCACAAAGGACTGGAAAACTGAGGGAGCATTCATCAAACCATAGGGCATCACCAGGTATTCATAATTCTCCGTGGTTGTGCTAAATGCTGTCTTCCACTCATCTCCCTCTTGGATACGCACCAGGTTGTACACACTCCTGAGATCCAATTTGGTGAAGAAGCGCGCCCCATGCATCGATTCAACCACTTAAGGAATGAGGGGGAGAGGATAACTAAATCTGATTGTCTCCCTGTTCAGTGGTCGATAATCAATGCACGGATGCAGACCTCAGTCCTTCTTCTTCACAAAGAAGAAACTTGAGGAGGCAGGTGAAGTGGAGGGACGTATATACCCCTGACGCAGGGACTCGGTGACATATGTCTCCATAGCCACCGTTTCCGCCTGTGACAGGGGGTATATATAACTCCTGGGAGGTACAGCGTTTACCCTGAGGTTTATCGCGCAATCCCCCGCCCGGAGAGGTGGTAACTTAGTCGCCTGCGTTTTAGTGAACGCTTGCGCCAGATCACGGTATTCGGGGGGAATGCGCACGGTGGAGGTACTATCTGGACTTTCCACCGTGGTTGCACCAACGGAAACATCTAGACACCTACCCTGACACTCACGCAACCACCCCGTGAGAGCCCTCTGCGGCCATGAGAAGGTGGGGTTGTGAAGTGCTAACCAAGGGATACCTAATACCACAGGGAAAGCAGGAGATTCAATAATCGAAAAAATCACCTGCACCTGCAAAATGATTCTCCTGGGTGATCATGGTGACTGGTATAGTGACTTCCGTAACCAATCCAGACCCTAATGGTCGACTATCGAGTGCTTTGAGGAGACGTGAGATGGAGAGGGGAACCAATTAAATGCCTTGACAGCGTGCAAATGCCCTATCCATAAAGTTCCCAGCTGCGCCTGAATGGACTAGCGCCTTACACTGGGGAACTACCATGTGATCGGGAAAGTTAATAGGTAGGGTACAGTACGCAACAGAGAGCTCTGAACAAGTGTGGGTGTTCGATACCTGGGGTGATGCGTGAGTGCCCTGCCTGCCGCCTCCAGGCCCAAAAGAACGTTGACTACGACGTGTGGTGGATTGTCCCTTCGTGCCACCAGAGTGGCACTGTCGCTGTCCTCCTCCACTCTCTCGGCTGGCAGCTCCACCCAGCTCCATCGGCTCGCGGTCCGAGTCTTCCGGGGTGGAAACGGGCAGACCATGGCCATGTCCACCAGTTTATCGAAGGACAACATGGTGTCCCGGCAGGCTAGCTCCCGTCGGACGTCCTCCCGCAGATGGCACCGGAAATGGTCGATCAGGGCCCGCTCATTCCACCCGGACCCCGCTGCCAGCGTCCGGAACTCCATTGCGAAGTCCTGCACGGTCCTCGTCCCCTGCCTCAGGCGAGCGAACTCCCTGTAGTCCTCCAACCCGGCTCCTCCTTCGTTCCACACCGCGTTGGCCCACTCCAGGGCTTTCCCACAGAAGCAGGAAACGAGGACGGACACCTTCTCCTGCTCCGATGGTGCCGGCCTGATGCTGGCGAAGTAAAGCTCCAATTGGAGGAGGAATCCCTGGCACAGCGCCGCTGTCCCCTCAAACGCCCGTGGTTGGGATATCTGGATCCCTCCTGGTGCTGGGGTGTAGGTGGCTGGATCCGGTTGGCCAGCTGGTCTCGACAGATCGGGTCTGCTCCTCTCCAGGCGTTGGACGACCTGAAAAACACGATCCATCGCTTCCCCCAATCTGGCCAGCATCGTGGAGTGCTCCTGGACCCATGCCATGACTCCAGGCATCCGTTCTTCTCCTGCTGACTCCTTAGCGGGTGGGTGATTCTGTGATGCGTGTGATAGAAGGAGTCAGGCGCAGGAGAGTAATACGCATCCAAAGAGTTTATTCCGTCGATAAACAGTTGCGCAAGCATGCAACAACAAAACTCAGGCACAGGGGAAATCTCTACCCTGGCAACAACAAGGAAAGGGTAGCTCAACCGAGCTACACACAGCTCACTACAAACAATCACCCACACAGACAAGGAAGCAGAGGGAACATTTATACAATGACTAATTGGGGATAAGGACCAGGTGTGTGTGATTAATTAGACAAGACAAGTGGAGTGATGATAAATGGATCGGCAGCAGCTGGTAAGCCGGTGACGACAAACGCCGAAACCTGCCCGAACAAGGAGGTCGTGACACGGAGAGAGAATCCGACATGAGCAGCCTGCTTTCATCAGTGTCTAAATGACTCTGCTCCATTGAAAGGTACTCTGGTGACGAAAGGTTGAATAAATGTTTGTTTTCTGTAAGTATCTGAGCTAGCAGTCTAAGAGCATCTCAAGAAGCCCTGATCCTTGTGGTCCAACCACACTAGCCATGGATGTACATACTTCCATATGCCGCCCATTGGAAGACACTGACATCCACACAGCATGGAAATCTCAACATTATTCACTAACCTAAACAGGGTGAGATCAGCGCGGGCTTTCACAGTACAGCGCACATAAACAAGCCTTACTATCACAACACTGTAATGCAAACAGACACCCCCACTGCACAGAGAGCCCACATTTGGCACAGCCTCGTACATACCCCCACGTTTCATAACCATAACCCAGTCATAACCGTAACACATCAGTCCACTCTAGGCTTGGGCGATATACCGTTTATACCGTATACCGGTGTATTTCGAAATACAGAGGTATGATTTTCAAGCAGTTATAAGCAGTGTGTGCTACGCCACTGCTTATAACTATAAGTTAAGTATAACTATAAGAAATCTAAGATGTGTCAAAAACATTATATCCAGCTCAGGGCTCCAGCTAAGCATTTGGTTTGCTAACTTGTGTTTAGATGTCAAGATCAAGCTTCTTGATCCTCCTGGATATAATGCATTATCATAAGTATAATTTAGAGAATGTTCATATGATTTCTCAAAATGTTCGCAAGACTACAAGCATATTTCTGCAATGTGTACTTTTACAGACAGAAGTCTACATTTAACATCTTAAAAAACAAATAGATTGTTGACATTTTAAAATATGTTCTTTGTAAACATAATGTTTAAAGGATATAGTTAACATTTGTTCTTTCATATTTAATACATTGAATCCATGATGCTTGTGGTATATGAAAATATCTAAACGGTCACAATTGTGACCAATGGGACAATATAGTGGCTCTAATTTATTATATACATTATATTTTTTTCAGTAGATTGAAGTTGAGTTGGGTTATGGATAAACTTCATCAAGATGATCCTACAGATGATTTTACCATTCACCATTAGCATTTGCACATATAGTGCACTGCAGACAGTAGGGCCTATCTGCGGCTGCGCTCTCTCGTCACTCTCGTTGAATGACAGCAAACACTTCATTGAAGACACCCGTCCATAGCTCCCACCCGTACTGTTGACCAATCACCGAAGAAGGGGCATAGATTTTGGCTACCGAACTTCGACATGCCTCAAGATTTGTGTGTGTGTGCGAACAGCTTAAATCCTGCCAAACACCAAAACAAAGAAAAATGTCACAACATTTCGTCATAATATATGCGCGAACTGTTTTGACTGGGAAGCATGCGATAGGCTTAACAGGACTGAGGTGTTTTGGCAATGGAACTGGAGTCTATGCGTAAGAAATAAGGCTTATAGGGCTAGGATATGGGTTTATTGGGACTTGATTTTATCAATATTAGGTATTTTAATTAATTAATTAATTAATATTAGGTATTAGTATTGGCATGTGGGTGTTAGGGTTAGGGCATTGGGGTAACAGGGCTGGGGTGTGTAGATAATTGGGTTTAGGTGTGTGAGTAAGTGGGCTGAGTTATATAGATATTGGGGCTGGGGAATATGGGTAAATGTCTGTTAATTGTTCTATAGGCGGAGCACTGTAGGTTCCCATCGGTCACAATTGTGACAGAATAAAATATACTTTTTCACATACTTTTCAATATTATTTTTCAAAAAGCAATATGGATTACATGTGAGGGTTACTAATGGCACAATATTTGCATAGTGGCCTGTCTGGAAAAAAATGGGAACAAATGGGTTAACCGGTGCAAGGAGGATATTATGTCAAATCAAATCAAATTTTATTGGTCACATACACATATTTAGCAGATGTTATTGCGGGTGTAGCGAAATGCTTGTCCTCGTACTTGCTGAGAATATTGAACATATCCTCATTAGGAATGGATAAAGTGGAGGGAAAATATAAATTAATCATGGTGCTTTATGTGGTTCTGTCAAAGGCCCTCTGATATGGGCTTCTTGGCGGGTTGCCAGCTATTGGATGATGAGGTCTTAAGACTTTCTCATACAGTTCTGCGTTGTAGTGCCACAGGGAACAACGTCTGATCTGGCAACTCTACCAGCTTTGACCAGGATTTTAACAGCTCCCACCATGTCATTACTAAAACCATCTCCCTCCACTACTAGGAAGGACCAGACAGAAAGAGAACACATCAAAAAACATCCTCAGAAAGTCTACCATTACCAAAGCAAGATTATTTGTAATTTTACCTGGGTATGTTGCCTCTGTTAGAGAGTGTGAGAGAGAGACTATGTTTACCAGTTTATGTCTTTGTTTATGTGGTGCGGTGAGCGGTAGCGGTAATGCTAAACAAGCTATGCCTCCGCCATGGAGCGAAGAGGTCGGTGCTGTGCGCCTTTCAAAGGTCCCCCCTCTCGGTGGACACATCCGTTTTGATTCCACTCTGCAGGGATTTGTCTCCCTCATCTCGTTCTCGGGGAACTGGCAAACCGTTGGAAATTGGCCTTCACTGTTCCCCAACGCTAATGAGATTTAAGGGACATTAAAGCCTCTCCCTTGAAGGGAAAAAATATCAGAAAAATAGGTTTGAAATGCAAATCTCTCAGTGTGATGAGTTCTAGCCTATCTACCTCAGGAACATTGCACAAAAGTAATAGATACGTTTAGGCAGCCCAAGAAGTTGGAAAATCAATTGACTGATTTTCTTCAAAGACCTTTGAGTTTGTTTCTGAACCCAGATACGAGTCAAAATGATGCTCACAGGAGGACATTATCTTTGAAAAGAAACATGTAGCTCAATGCACACAAAGCCAAATACACTCTCAACCAAAGTAGCATCCAGGGACCTAAACTCAGCAAAAAAAGAAACGTCCTCTCACTGTCAACTGTGTTTATTTTCAGCAAACTTAACATGTGTAAATATTTGTATGAACATAACAAGATTCAACAACTGAGACATAAACTGAACAAGTTCCACAGACGTGACTAACAGAAATTGAATAATGTGTCCCTGAACAAAGGGGGGGTCAAAATAACAGTCAGTATCTGGTGTGGCCACCAGCTGCATTAAGTACTGCAGTGCATATCCTCCTCATGGACTGCACCAGATTTGCTAGTTCTTGCTGTGAAATGCTACCCCACTCTTCCACCAAGGCACCTGCAAGTTCCCAGACATTTCTGGGGGGAATGGCCCTAGCCCTCACTCTCCGATCCAACAGGTCCCAGATGTGCTCAATGGGATTGAGATCCGGGCTCTTCGCTGGCCATGGCAGAACACTGACATTCCTGTCTTGCAGGAAATCACGCACAGAACGAGCAGTATGGCTGGTGGCATTGTCATGCTGGAGGGTCATGTCAGGATGAGCCTGCAGGAAGGGCACCACATAAGGGAGGAGGATGTCTTCCCTCTAACGCACAGCGTTGAGATTGCCTGCAATGACAATAAGCTCAGTCCGATGATGCTGTGACACACCGCCCCAGACCATGACGGACCCTCCACCTCCAAATTGATCCCTCTCCAGAGTACAGGCATCGGTGTAACGCTCATTCCTTCGATGATAAACGCGAATCCGGCCATCACCCCTGGTGAGACAAAACCGCGACTCGTCAGTGAAGAGCACTTTTTGCCAGTCCTGTCTGGTCCAGCGACGGTGGGTTTGTGCCCATAGGCGACGTTGTTGCCGGTTATGTCTGGTGAGGACCTTCCTTACAACAGGCCTACAAGCCCTCAGTCCAGCCTCTCTTAGCCTATTGCGGACAGTCTGAGCACTGATGGAGGGATTGTGCGTTCCTGGTGTAACTCGGGCAGTTGTTGTTGCCATCTTGTACCTGTCCCGCAGGTGTGATGTTCGGATGTACCGATCCTGTGCAGGTGTTGTTACACGTGGTCTGCCACTGCGAGGACGATCAGCTGTCCGTCCTGTGTCCCTGTAGCGCTGTCTTAGGCGTCTCACAGTACGGACATTGCAATTTATTGCCCTGGCCACATCTGCAGTCCTCATGCCTCCTTGCAGCATGCCTAAGGCACGTTCACACAGATGAGCATGGACCCTGGGCATCTTTCTTTTGGTGTTTTTCAGAGTCAGTAGAAAGGCCTCTTTAGTGTCCTAAGTTTTCATAACCATGACCGTAATTGGCTACCGTCTGTAAGCTGTTAGTGTCTTAATGACAGTTCCAAAGGTGCATGTTCATTAATTGTTTATGGTTAATTGAACAAGCATATGAAACAGTGTTTAAACCCTTTACAATGAAGATCTGTGAAGTTATTTGGATATTTACGAATTATCTTTGAAAGACAGGGTCCTGAAAAAGAGATGTTTCTTTTTTTGCTGAGTTTAGTAGCTTGATGGGGGCTTTTTATTTCAACCACTTTCAAGAGGCTGGAAACATCAGAATCTAATTTATGCTTCAGCATAGGAAGTCATTAGGGACGGGAGGATTCTAATATTCTTTAATACTCTGATAACTACAACATAATTACTTAACATTTATGAAGTGTCTGGATATTATTGTTGTATTATTCTCTAAGTGAGTAAAATATCGCTTGAAGGGAGTATTGAAATTCCATGAATTTACCGTTATGTGGTACTTGTGCAAGTTACTGTTAAGTGTGACTTAAAAAACATGTGATGGTCATGGAATTTTGGATGACTGTAATTGGCCAGCCAAATGGCCGCGGTCACTGTAATAACTGTTTGAATAGCCAAACAATACAAAATAAAATATAATAAGAATAAGATGCACATTTTCTCCTCTCCTTTGCTCCTGACTGCATGTGCTGCCATAGAAATAGAATGAATAGAACGGGCATCCCCATTCAAGTCAATGATGGCATAATGGGTGGAATGGAAGTAAAAGTAGGAAGTGTACCCATCAATACTGTATGTGCAGTGATTTGTTGATTAAACACAACTGACATTACAAAAAAGACATTCCATTGCATTCAAATGATGTTACATCAGTTAACATCATTTGAATGAACATTCTACATTACCATGGAAATTATTGCATCACAATACCAGGCAGCCATTGCTAGTGTACACATGAGTTTACCAGTCAAATTGCCACACGAATGCCCGGGCCTCCTCGTCTTCAGTCAGCTGTTCGTTCCACACAAACATTTATGTTTCTTTTACTTTCATGACGGTCTTCATCCATAACTGTCGGTTACACGGTTATACAGTAATTGTGTCAGCCCTACATATTGTTTCACTTCGGTAGGGTGAACTTACTGCACAATAAAGCAAGAGCCCAGTGTGGCCCTCCCTTGACCAGGCAGTCTGGGAGTCAAAGGGTCCTTTTAAATATTAACCCTGCAGCAGGCTTCTGTTTCCTGTCACCACTGCAGACCTCCCACTACATACGCTACGTATTGATGAACACCCCAACAGCTGGGCCAGATCTAATTGATCTCAACACACTCCCAAGACTGTAGTATAGTCTTTACGCTCCACGCCCTACGGCACCAGCGGCACTACCTGCTACTTGGGAGGGGCCTCAAGGTCCCCTGCAGGGACACATCAAGGCCTCACACCAAAGCACTCTGAAGGTTTGATAACCTATGCTTTTAATAGGGTTTGCATGTTAGCGTGTGTGTGAGGTGTGGAGAGACCCTTTGTGTTGTCAAGGGGATTGGATATGAATGTGCTAAGTACTTTAGCTAATAACGTTGATGCTCGAAATTGATTTGCGGATGTTGTGTTTGTGTGTGTGTGGAGGGGTTGGTGTGTGTGTGTCATTGAGTGTGTACTATACATATGTGGGTACATATCAACACATAATCGTTAAGGAAGGGTTCATACAGACGATGCAGTTAGTTCAACCCTGCCCCCTGCTACAGCAGCATACTGCCAACTGTCTTAATGTGGTCTAGTTGAATCTCTCCCAAACCACAGTCTCTCCTCTCCCCAGCCTCCTTTGCTAAAGAGAAGAGCCCGACATACAACCATTGGAGAACACATTGGGAGGGATCTTAGACCATTCCTCCATACAGAATCTTTCCAGATCCTTGATATCCTTAGTCTGCACTTCAATTCAGGACTGACCTCTTCAATTCAAACCACAGGTTTTCAATGGGGTTCAAGTCAGATGGCCATTGCAAAATGTTGATTTTGTGATAAATTAACAATTTCTTTGTGAATTTTTATGTGTGCTTGGGCTTATTGTCTTGCTGAAAGATCCACTTGCGACCAAGTGTCAGCCTCCTGGCAGAGGCAACCAAGTTTTGGGCTAAAATGTCCTGCCACTTGGTAAAGATCATTCCCATGAGGTAACACTTTACAATAAGGTTCCATTTGTAAAGGGTTTATAAAGGGGTTATAATTACATTATTAGATGTAAGTCGCTCTGTATAAGAGCGTCTGCTAAATAATGTAAATGTAAATGTAAAATTAGCGATTATTTAATCATTTGTAAATGCATTACAAACCATTAATAAACGGTTATATCGCATTTGTCAAAATTGTGCAATAATTGGTCAGTGTTTACCAAATAGTGAGCCAATATTTACCTCCAGTTATTAACCATTTATAAATGCACTTACAAATGCTTATATGATTAACCCTTATACATCATCATGCAACCTTATTTTCAATAGTTGCACAGTTGAACAAGTTATTTTCTCACTTTTGGGTGTGATGAATTGGTGCTCTGTCCCAGGAACAGAAGAGGTTGGTTTTCATGTGTCTTGACCCACCTTTGAAACCCTGATGCCCTGGCCAAATGTACATCCAGGACATTATTCAATCATCATTCCTAACCTATTACCCCTGACCAGATTACATCAACACACTTACCACTTCTCTGTGATAGTCCAAGTATGGTGAACGCTCTGGTGTGAAATGGTAACTGTAATGCCTTTTTGGCTATTTATTAATAAGTTGCAAACATTTAACAGCATTTAATCTCCTCAAACATACAATACATAGTATGAACAAAATGTAATTTAATAGAAAGATACATTGGGAAACAATTTTTATTGCAGTGACTCAAATCTGTAGCCTATCATTGGTATAGTGAGTAGCCTAGCTAATTCAGATAAACAGCGGGTGTCTTTTTCTCCCCTTTTTAACATTGCAAGTCAGAATAGAAATTGACAGATTAATTATTTAAAATACAACTTGGGCCTTCATGGCCCCCTTCTGTGTCTTCATCTGTTTCCTTCTTGTTAAGCATTTCCCATCCTGGAGTCTGAGACCTTATGGGAATCCAGGGCTGCCAACTTTTGGAGAAAGCTTGGAGTGAGATTAGCTATGTGAATTTCATTTCCCCTGGCACAAACTCTAGACGGGGGTCCTCCTCCAGGAAAAATGTACAGTTTTAAAGCTCATTTCCTGCAATTCTACATATTTTCACATGGCTTAGGCCTATAACCAGGGTGGACAAAAAATAAAAACCACAGATCAGGTGTTTTCAGGATGCTTTGGACATGAAATGAACACTCCAATTGCAACAATGTTAACTAGACATTTTTCGGGGATGAAATTTAAAGTTTGCCAATATTTGTTTAAACATAACTGTCCATGAATGGATGCAAAAATACATAGCCTCATATAATTCATTTTCAAAGACAAAAGTAGGCATATCAGATTTAAAATATGTGATGACAGTGGTAAAATTGGGAAGAAGTGGAATAATAAAATAAGTGTGGGGAATAAAGTAGTGTTCTTGCTGACAAGCACACTAATTACCCTTTATTTTTGCCCATTGTTTAGAATTATAATTATTTTTCTACCTATTGAATCAAACTTACACTTTTGGGTTCACATTCTGTTAGACAAAAATGATTCTCATAGTTACAAGTCAGGTCCCCCTACCAAACTACCCTGCTAAAACATACTGTAGGTCTGTCTGCTGTCTTTTCGTTGTCAGAGCCTTAATACCAATCACCAAACGAGGGGACTATACAAGTGTGGATTAAATTTACTTTAGTACATGCTGTCAAAAGGATGAATTCTGAAATAGGGCCTGGAGTAACAGCAAACAAATTTTGTTGACAACATTGTACATAAAACAGAGCTACAGTGCTGCTCTTTTGACAGTTTTATAAACTCAGCAGAGAACGTTCTCTCTCTCAATTCAGCTCCACTCTAATCTTGAGGGGCATTTCTTTAAAAAGCGCATCCAATCTCCTTGATCCCTTACATAACTAGGCCAATTATATGTTTCAATGTGCTAGCTAATAATAATAATAATAATAATAATAATAATAATAATAATAATAATAATAGATAGCTAGTATTTAACATTACTTGCTAACACTAATAGCTAGCTACCACAGATTAAAGGGGTTTGCTAGTTAGCACCATTTTTGATAATACACACTAGCTAGTTAGCTAGCTAGATAGTACATTAGTCTTAAAATTGGAACCACTAGTGTGTTGACAAAGGATGCTAGCTAGCTAATTTACCAGCTACCTTGCTAGAGACAGTACCTTAGTTCAAAGGTTAGATAACTAACTAGCTAGTTAGCGTGCTAATCCAAAAAAGCTAGCTCAACAAATTGCATGGAGATTCTGTCAAGCCGAAGTTAGCTGGCAGCTAACATTCGCTAGCTAGCTAGCAGCAAACGTGATCTACTTAGCTAGCTAACTATATCATGCCAAAGATTATCTCGTGCTAAATCGTCAAACAGAATTTCTATGTTCAAAAATAAGTTTTAGGTTTTACCTAACGCTAGCTAGGTAGGCCAGAGATGCTAGCAAACGTTAACTAGCTAGCTAACTACAAACTGAGCAGCATGCAAAATCATCCAGCAGAATTTATGTATCCAAAAGTGAAAGAAATTGCATAGAGAATTTACCCTCTCTTCTCTGTCAACATTTTTATCTTGTGAATGTTTCTTTCGCTCAATATCTTCTGTCTGGCCTTTGCACACTTCTCATTAGGATGTGGCAATCTTCACGACGTACTGTCACATGATGTCAGTGTATACACAAAATTCTGGGCATGTTCCAGGTCGTCTTTATTTCAAGCGTGTTTCACAGATCGGCAGATCTCACAAAGTCAGGGTAATTTCTCCAAAACCAGCAAACCACACCAATAATATGGCTTGAGAGCTTCAGATGAGGCCTTCATTCCTGAAATAAATAAGTGTACCAATGCATCATCAGGGTTTAAAACACGGGGCAAGACACATCATAGGAGTTGATAATTAGGTATGAGGTACTGAGAAATGTACCTCATACCTAGTGTAAAATATGGTGTTGACTCTTTGTGTTATGGGGCTATTTTGCTTCCACTGGTCCTGGGGCCCTTGTTAACCCTTTAAGGTCAATGGCATCATGAACTTTACCAAGTACCAGGACATTTTAGCCAAAAACCTGGTTGCCTCTGCAAGGAAGTTGACACTTGCCCGCAAGTGGATCTTCCAGCAAGACAATAACCCCAAGCACAAATCAAAATACACAAAAAACGTGTTAATTGACCACAAAATCTTAGTCTCTGGACTTGAACCACATTGAAAACCTGTGGTTTGAATTGAAAATGGCAGTCGATAAGCGCAGACGAAGGATATCAAGGATCTGGAAAGATTCTGTAAGGAGGAATGGTCTAAGATCCTCCCAATGTGTTCTCCAATCTCATAAACCATTTTAGAAAAAGGCTCAGTGTCGTTATACTCGCAAGGGGAGGGTGCTGGAGTATTGAAAACAGGGGTGCCAATCACTTTGACCCCTAGATTTTTTTGATGTTTTGTATTACTTGTTTAAATTTTTTTATTAATTCTCTGAGCGAATACTTTTCTAAAATGTTTGCGCATACAATGTGGCTCAGATTTTGTACTGTTTATTTTATACAGTCTTTTTTGCTCATCTTTATCAAGGGTGTCAATAATTTTGGACCCAACTGTTTATCAACAGTTGTTTGGTGTAGCTGTCTAGTTTGTCAGCAAAATGTATGTTCACATAATTACTCCTACCTATCAAACGACCTTTTCTGGCACCTAGAGTCTGAATATTTAATCCAGGAGCTTTTCTTAAGAATATTTTGTTGAGTTCTTACACACATAACACAGTATCCGACATGAGTCTTTACAGCTGTGCCACTCCTGCATCTATAGTGAATGGAATCCATGTTCCAAATGTTTCATGTTTTAATGATGGATTGGCCTTATTGATTAATCAGTTGAGGATGACTGAATGTAAATCAGGTTAAGGTTTTGGATGCAGGCCCAGGGAGCAGGGAGACAAAAGGTGTTAAGGTGCTACTCAGACACACAGCCCTCTCTCTCACACACACAGGAACTGAAAGGATCTCTTCTCTATCCCTTCTCTCTTACAGTGCCTATAGAAAGTCTACACCCCTTTTAACTTTTTTTCACATTTTGCTGCCTTCAATTAAATCTAAAAAGGGTTTCAATTAGATTGTTTTTCTTCACAGATCTACACAACCTACTCTACATTTTCAAAGTGAAAAAAAGTTATAGAAATGTTCTAATTAATAAATAAGAATAATAAAAAATGAAATAGCATATTGGAAAAGTCTCCACCCCCCTGAGTTAATACTTGGTGGAAGCACCTTCGGCAGCCATTACAGCTATGAATAATTTGGAATAAGATTCTATCAACTTTGCACAACTCTTAGGGCAACATATACAGCTGTGAAAAAAATTAAGAGACCACTGCAAATATTTCTTAAATCAGCATCTCTACATGTATGACAGCCATTCCATTCCAGTGTCTGTTGAATTCCAACACAGGCACACCTCATTCTACTGAATTATGTACTGATTAGGTGATCACCTTATTTAACGAGGAAAAGTATAAAAACCACTGCTGTGGTCATCACTATCCTCTTGCAATAGGACCAGCTGGATGGTAAAAACAGTGCTAATAGTACCTCAAAAGTAATATTAATCAAGAAATAACTATTGACCATGCCAAAAGAGTTGAAAAGGAAAGTTGAGTGAGGAAAAAAAAGGTTCAATTCTGGCTTTAATGGCAGAGGGATACAGTGAACGTCAGGTTGCTTCCATCCTTAAAAGACGGCGGTTCATAAGAAGGTCAAGCAGCAGACATTGGGGACAACAAAGCTACAGACGGCGAAAACGACTCTCTACTGACCGGGATAACCGCCAACTCATTCGAATGTCACTCAACAACTGTAGGATGACATCAAGTGACCTACAAAAATAATGGCAAACGGCAGCTGGGGTGAAATGCACGGCGAGGACAGTTCGAAACAGGCTCCTAGGAGCAGGGCTGAAGTCATGCAAAGCTAGAAAAAAGCCCTTCATCAATGAGAAGCAAAGAAGAGCCAGGCTGAGGTTTGCAAAAGACCATAAGGATTGGACTGTAGAGGACTGGAGTAAGGTCAACTTCTCTGATGAGTCCAATTTTCAGCTTTGCCCAACACCTGGTCGTCTAATGGTTAGACGGAGACCTGGAGAGGCCTACAAGCCACAGCGTCTCGCACCCACTGTGAAATTTGGTGGAGGATCGGTGATGATCTGATCTGGGGGTGCTTCAGCAAGGCTGGAATCGGGCAGATTTGTCTTTGTGAAGGACGCATGAATCAAGCCACGTACAAGGTTGTCCTGGAAGAAAACTTGCTTCCTTTTGCTCTGACATTGTTCCCCAAATCTGAGGATTGGTTTTTCCAGCAGGACAATGCGCCATGCCACACAGCCAGGTCAATCAAGGTGTGGATGGAGGACCACCAGATCAAGACCCTGTCATGGCCAGCCCAATCTCCAGACCTGAACCCCATTGAAAACTTCTGGAATGTGATCAAGAGGAAGATGGATGGTCACAAGCCATCAAACAAAGCCGAGCTGCTTGAATTTTTGCGCCAGGAGTGGCCAAACATCAATGTGAAAGACTGGTGGAGAGCATGCCAAGACGCATGAAAGCTGTGATTGAAAATCAGGGTTATTCCACCAAATATTGATTTCTGAACTCTTCCTAAGTTAAACCATTAGTATTGTGTTGTTTAAAAATGAACATGAACTTATTTTCTTTGCATTATTCGAGGTCTGACAACACTGCATCTTTTTTGTTATTTTTGACCAGTTGTTATTTTCTGCAAATAAATGCTCTAAATGACAATATTTTTATTTGGAATTTGGGAGAAATGTTGTCAGTAGTTTATAGAATAAAACAAAAATGTTATTTTTACCCAAACACATACCTATAAATAGTAAAACCAGAGAAACTGATAATTTTCCAGTGGTCTCTTAATTTTTTCCAGAGCTGTTTATGTTTTTGTCAAAATTGCTCCCTGCCTTGCGGGGCCTGCGGGGGTGTGTGTTACGCTGGTGGGCACCAAGCTAGACAGGAAGATGGATCCCTTGCCACTTACCTGCCCTGTCACAGTAGAACACAGAGGACATTCCTGTATGTCGACAAAAAACAAACAAGCTCTAGTCTTGCAAAAGGTGTCACATGGCCCAAGTTTGATCTGTTGACACGACTGCTTTGTTTTCCCTCAGACTGATTAAAAGGAGTAATAAATTGGTCCCAACACTGACTAGCCAGTAACAGTTCGGAAGCCACAGGGGCATGTTTACTCATGTGTTAATTAGACCGACTGGTTGGCTCACTCGTCTACGGTCGTGGCACCGCTACATCCAGTGGTTTAGCGGTGCCTGGAGAAGTGGGTATACTCTAAATTTGGCCATAATTTCCTAAACGTCCCGCCAGGTGATGGAAAAATTATATGAGAAACTGACATACTCTGAATGACCTAAAATGATAAATCCCATATTGGTCTTTCATAGTCAGGCCAACCCAAGCTGTACATTTTAGTCATTTAGCAGACGCTTTTATCCAGAGCGACTTACAGTTAGTGAGTGCATACACTTTTCATACTGGCCCCCCGGTAGGAATCGAACCCACAACCCTGGCGTTGAAAGCGCCATGCTCTACCAACTGAGCTACATGTGCAAGTAGGTTAATAGTAGGCCTACTATTGAAATAGATCAATGAGGCTGTCAACCGAGTCAGATATTCAAATGTTTCAGATAAAAAAAATACAAAAGAGATCAGGTTTTCGCTCTCAAAGTCACACTTTTTCAAATAGAAAAACAACTAAATTGGATGTTCTAAATCCATAACAATGCTTACACCACATCAGGAGACCACTTTTGAGGTCTGGGAAAATTCTAAGATATTTGGATTTATTAGTGTAGTTACCCTTTAATTCAAGTGAGCAGGTAGCTACAGTAGGACTGTTGTTTGGTTAGTGGTGTTTCTGTAGCACATTTTACATGAGCAGGAGTTTGCAAAACAAAACAAATGGCCACTGGATTGATGCAAATAATCATGATATCATTCTGCCAGGTAGGCAAACGCTACTTTGTAGCTATACTGAACAAAAATATAAACGTAACATGCAACAACGTCAATGATTTAACTGTTACTGTTATTGCGTGCTCCCTCAAAATGTAGACATCTGTGAAATTGTGTTGTGTGACAAAACTGCACATTTAAGAGTGGATCTGTGCAATGGTCATGCTTTTAATCAGCTTCTTTATATGCCACACGTGTCGTGACTTGACTTTAACATTCATCTGAAGACTGTTATTTCTCTAATTAACTCACTATGTTTAATTGTTACCCAATTAAATTAATAATGTAACAATTAATTCATTAGGATCTGGGGCACCATGAGAGCGGTTCTTTAAAGATTTATTATCTCCCAAATTAAAACTCTAAACGGTCTATAAACAGTCAACTTATTAATCATAACCTCGTATCATATCATCATTCTGAACGTCGTATGTTCCTTGCATCTGAAAAAACCTGAGCCTTACTTATGATTCAGTACTACACAAATTGGTGTAATTATTTATTTACTAGTTAATTAAATGGGAACACAGGATAAACATACACACTCTGCACCGGTTATTGACAACGGAATATGACAACAATATAGATGCTAGTTAAATAAGAGATGTAGAGGGATAGAGAGGGACAGAGACACTTAACATTGGTACATTCAGAAACTACTCTCACCTACAGTAACCAGATTCAAAAGTTCAAACTATTTTAAACGTGTAGCTGCCGCTTCACACTTTTCTGGTCTAATGTGTTTTTTCTTAACCCATCATTTATACATTCTGCCCGAAAGGGGCGGTTCCGGCAGGCTGACACACTTTCTGACCTCACTTTGGGGCGGCGATTACTCACTGTGCAAAGTTATGTAAAACAATTATCTCTTATAACTTCTCAAATCACATCCCTCTCTTAACAAAAATACTTTAATTATTTTTCATATTACATGCACAACGCATAGTATGGGTATACTTTCCAAGTTACAGTATTTCCTTTATAACATTTTTTATGACATGACAAAATAACAAACAAAATGACCTTAGTGTCCTATAGATCGCCTCTGACCATTCCCCACGTTCTACATTAGGAATATTGTTCCAGTATTTGCTTTTGAACGTGTTAGAGTTTCAGCGGGAAAAAGTCTGTTGAAACAAAGAACATTCCTTTGGTGAATCTTGAGAGGGAGAGCCTGAATCTCTACCCTGATTTACAACAGGGTGTGAGTTGTTAACACCCCCTAGTTCTTTCCTTCCTCCTCTACGGGTGAGAGGGGGTCTGATTGAAGTTACTCATTGCAAACCTGATCTGACCTATTTGGATTCTCGTGGACAGTCATGACACACCTGTCAGGTGGATGGAGAGAACATTTGAGAGAAATACATTTCTGGGATCATGAAACATGGTACCAACACATTACATGTTGCATTTTATTTTTGTTCAGTATAGTTAACATTGAATTGAGAAGGTTTTTGGGAAAGCCTTTCTATCTTCCAGAAGACGGTAATGCCTATCATTAGCATCCCTATATTTTTCCTGTTCCTTAATTGTTTAAAACCTGGATGTTTTACTTCATATTATGAAGGCATGTCTTACCTTGCTTCATAGTAGCCAAAATCCCACCATAGAAAGGTGGAGGCAATTATTTTATAAAGACTTCCTCATATTCGCTGTCCTGTTCTATTGGTTTTCAAATCAACTTTCTTTCATTGTCTAGCAGCCAAAGGCATTATCCTAATCAAATTAGCAACCCATGATAGGTGTTGCATCTTTATATCTCCCCTCTTTCTAAATTACAAACTGATATTTCCATCTCTGTCCATGAAACCGCTCGCATGTGCACTGTGCATTTTAGAACTGTTTTCCGGCAAATTGCATTTTGGAACATTCGCGTGTAGGCCTACCCCCATGTGCACATTGCTGCGCTTAAAATGTGAATAAATAATATTTTAGCAACATTTTCAGCTAAACATTCGGATCTGTTTCATCAGCCTAATTAATTGATAAAGCATATACTGTACCTCCACTACACTACTTTAATACACATCGTGGGGATTAAGAAGTGAGTATACACAATGCCCAATGAAAAAAAGTGGGTATACGTATCCGTATACCTTCCACTATATCACTGATATATCTACCCGAAAGAGAACTACCCCCTGGTGGTTCCCTCTGGCTAGCACTGTACTAGATAGAGCATACCTTGGCCACGAAGTAACTGCTAGCTAACGCATTACTAGCCTCGTGGCTTAGCATTCACACAGTGCTCACCCTTGCTAGCATTAGCCGCAAGGCTTCTAACTAGCTAGCTCACGCCTAACAACAGGCGTATTCATATCAGCAAGCCCTGCTCTTTACAATGGCTACTGCTGCCCCATTCCAAGGTGGACCTAGCCATGCACTCAAACCCCCATGTTCTTGTGCTTGCGGTTCTATGACGCTCCACTATCTCTACCCCCTCCCTCGCCTCTAAGTCACTGGCTGAGGTGGAGGCTCAGTCCCCCACAGCCGAGCCCAGTTGGGGCGAAGTTATGGATAGCCTTGATTCCATCCCATCACTGTCTGACGACTTGGTGTCAGGGGATGGAGAGCTAGGGGATGATGAGGACGGTGACGGGATTAATCTTGTGGGTGTCCTCAACTTTGAAACTGAGATGGATGGTGAAGACACCGCTCCTCCATCTCAAATCTCCACGTTTCCCTGCCCCCAGGACGGAGGAGCTGCAAATCTCCCCACCTGGAATTTTGACTCTTTTTGACATTTGCAAGTGAGCCACGGCCAAACTCGGCATCAAGTGGCTGGCTCGCGGGTGGGTGGGGGGGGTGTCAAGGTTCTGTAAGAGACCTGTACGATGGGAAGAGACTCACATCCCGCTCGGCCCCTGTCAAGCTACTGCTTCCTGCAGTACCAGCTTGTCTCAGGGTGTCCAAAAGCTCATGGTACAAGCCGTGAAAAATATGGATTAGTTACAAAATCGAAGAACCATTAAAATAGATTGAAAACTCAGTTGCTGGTTTCCAGGTCGGTAGTAACCACTACATCAATGTCCGTCCAGAACAACGAGGACACAGTATTTCCAGTTCAGGGTTTTTTAATGGATTAATGGACAGAAAGGATCCACACAAACACACACACACACACACACACACACACACACACGTCTAACCACTCTTGAAACTGACATAGATTGGGATTGTTTTAGATGCACGCACAATAAAATGTCAGAGCGCAAGGATATTGTCCACAAGAGGATAAAAGTTAGCAGGAGGGAATAGGGTGGTACACGTCAGGATGGAAAGCAACGTTATCTGACTTCTGCCCTGCCATGCTTGGGGTTCTACACAAATGAATCTGAAATCCTGTGAATAGAGGCTGCTGATTGGCTAATATAAGAATGACTGGCGTGACCTTGGCCAATAAGAAAACTAAAGGTGGTTAGGGTCTGAAATATAGGAGACTAAGCTGCCTGACTAAACAAACCAGAAGGGAGTGCTAGAAAGCTGGCCATTTTTTACAAGCCCCTCTCCAGCTAGATCCAGCTTGATTACCAACAACAACGAGACGGCCTACAGAGAGGAGGTAGGCACTCTAACGGCGCCAGGTAAACAACCTCTCCCTCAACATCAGCAAAACAAAGGAGCTGATTGTGGACTTCAGGAGGAACCAGGCTGTGCACCACCCATCCACATCAACAGGGCTGCCATGGAGACGGTCAAAAACGTCAAGTTCCTCAGTGTACACATCTCAGAGGAGCAGAAATGGTCAAACCACACTGACCCATGGTGAAGAAGGCACGACAGCGACTCTTCAACCTAAGGAGGCTGAAGAAATTCGGCCTGTCCCCGAGGGCCCTCACAGTGTTCTACAGGAGCACCATCGAGAGCATGCTGTCGGGCTGCATCACAGCCTGGTATGGCAACTCCACCACCACTGACTGCAAGGCTCTACAGAGGGTGGTACGCTCAGCTGAATGCACCATTGGGTGCACACTGCCTGCCCTCCAGGACACCTACAACATCAGGTGTCGCAGGAAGGCCAAGAAGATCATCAAGGACCAAAGTCACCCGAGCCTGTTCTCCCTGCTTCCATCACTCAGACGTGGGCAGTATAGGAGCGTCATGGCAAAAACTGACAGACTGGCCAATAGTTTCTACCCCCAGACCATCAGGCTGCTGAATAGCCATCACTAGGCAGCTACCTGCTCCCCCTGTCCCTTAACCTCTGCGCCGCCTGTTGCGCCATCCAAGGCTGTGGTCGCACCATGAGCCTAGTGGTAGTGGGAGAGAGGGTACTTTGGTTAAGCCTGTCCAGTTTAACAGACAAAGACAAAGTGGACATCCTGGATGCCCCTGTAACACCCAAGGAGTTGTTAGGGCCCTCTGTCGCTGCCATGGGGAAGAAGTGTGACGTGTAAGAAAGAAGGTGAAGCATTCAACTTCTGCCTGCCCCGCAAACCCGGGCCCCGTGGCAGCCCGTTGGTCACTGCAACCTGCCCCACAGTGGGCAAGGGCCAACAAGCTTGCCTTGGGGGTCCAAAACCCCCCGGTGACACAGCAGACTGCCAATTCCCAGGCTAAACCCTTGAACCAGAGCAAGCCTGGAGTTAAACAGTTCTTTTGCTGCACCAGCCCTGGCAGCAGAGGAGGATGGTATGCAGAGCCTATGTCCTATCCTATATTTTTTAGGTTCAGTGTGAGCCACTCCTCCCCCTCTCCTTACGCGCGCGTGGGGAGGCATGTCTGCGTTTTGAATAGACCCTGTTCCCTGTGTAGCAGCGTACCCCATTTAATAGCTCACATGGGAACGTGGAGGAGAAGCACTTAACCCCCGAGTGCCATCCCCCTATAGGCTCTCCCCTCGGCACCTTTAAAAAAAATCTGGTTCCAGCCAGGGATGAAAGTCAGCATGTCCGCTCTCCCTCTGGTCTCTTTTGACATACGGAGCTGGATGACAGATTACCATTTTACCATCCTTCATGACCCTCTTCCCATGCCTTGCGGCATTAATCGCCTCCTACTGCCTATTGCACTGACAATAGAGCAGGCTCACAAGTGCCCCTCCTCGGTATAACACCAGGGGATGCCACCACTCTAGATGAGCGAGGCAGGGAATAAACCTGACAATCCCTGTTCTCTCGATGTATCCTGTCGCCCCCATAATGGGCGCAGGTTATCCCTGAGTTTTCATTTACTCGCAAGGGGAGCAGGTTTTCAGCGATCACTTCGAAACTACCTTAATCCACTGGGTTTTGGGTTTTTCCTCTGTAATTCAATGGCAACTCAGCTCTATTGACGGAAAGCCTTTTCTATCGAGCTAGAGGACGGTCAGTACAGTATTCCCATACTGTACTTTCTGGCCTGATGAAAAAGAGGGGGTGTGGGGGGTGGGAGACCACCAGTGTTGTGTTCGAGACCACCTAAAGCGAGACCAATTCAAGACCAAGACCGGAGGAGATCGAGTCCAAGTCAAGACCAAGACCAGATGGGGGGGTCGGTCTCCCATTACTAATAGTGAGCACACAACATTCAAACAATTTCCCCCACTCTTCCCATTCCCTACCAAAGAAATGTTGACAAACGCAACAAAGTTTGAGGATATTTTTCAATGAAAGTAAAGGACAGTAATGTTACCAGTAAAGTAGGAAGCCCAGGTTTAAATAGGCGATAATAAATGAATGTGTCATGAAAGCAGTATGGATATTTCGGCTGGCAAAGCATTTTTTTACTCTGCTGGTGGTCTCGGATGGTAAAAATGTATTCAAGATGTTTTCCTCATCCCGTTTACCCTGCACTTGGTTCACGCATTGGGGCCTGTGCCCACTCTACCTCCCCTTGCCGGGAGCTAGCGGCTGGGGATATTTTCCTTCTTGAAAGCTCTCCTCTAGGAGACTAGACATAGCTGTTCCACCACTTAGGATAAGGACATCTGGGTCACCTTTTAGCTACATTGATTGACGACTTACGTCATTCTGTCGGCTACTCTCTCGCACAAGCATCTTTCCAGACTGACTCACAGTCTTTTAGAAGCGACTACCCCATGAGGGTCGTTTGGAGGCTCCATCTCCATATGGTGGTAACGCAACTCTAGGGATGGAAGCACTGACACACCCTGTCTAGGGTGATGCCCCATGCTTTTCCTCCTCCATGCCTGGCTCTCCCCACTCTATTAGCGGAGATAACTCACCTGCTTACAACCAGCCCTGGCGGTTGCCGTTAAGCAGGTATCCTTGGACCCATGCGAACTGGGAAATGTCCCACCCTCACCAAGTGCCATGGCCCTCTGGGCATGGCCTATAAGAGGTAAAGACTGAATGCGACAGACCTGCCACCCGAGATCATCAGAATCCAGAGTGCCAGTGCCCCGCTTTGCGCTCACTGTGGAAACTAGTGATGCGCTTTTGAGAAGTGGTAATCAGCAGTTGATACATCCATTTTTAGATGTGCCTCATCGTATAACCTTTTTTGGACAGAGGGAAGATCTCCAAGGCCAAAGTCTGTTTAAACCACTATCTCAGCCTGTCATACATGCTCCAACAGTTACACAGTAGGGTTACGCCCTCTGTTATGTTGTTGATAGAGGGTGCGCGTTGCTTGCACCTAGTCTCTAAGCCTTTAGCCCCATCTTGGAACTTTTCTATTGTGCTTGAGGCTTCCTGGTAATACCTCTCCTTCTGTGCCGCTTTACCGTCTGCCCGCATGCAAGCGAGTGAGTGAGCTGCACAACGTTTCAGTCCGCCATGCGTGCCAGTCCGCCAATCATGCCTACAGTTGCCCCAGGGTTCTTCTAGGTAATCTTGTTACCCGACCCCACCTTTTATGCCTATGATTAGTGACAACTATACTTGTTTTGCCTTAGAACTTGTGGTTTCCCACCCATTGCTCTTCCTGTTTAAACAGGACAGGAACTTCTCCTCCGTTTCTGTCCAGTATGCGCTTTCACTTTTACTTGGATGAAGCGTGAGTATTGCGCAAGAACTAGAACCTCTTCGTTTCTTGGGCGCCTCCCTGCAAGGGGAGGCCCCTCTCTCGTCAACAACTATCCTTTTGGGTATAGGAGGTTGTTATGTTGGAAAGCATGACAGCAAGAGTTGCAGACGGGAAGGGCTCATTCCACCAGAGGTATGACCACCTCTTGGGCACGGTTTAAGGGCATCTCCTTAAACAAGAGATTTGCGCTATGGCTTTTTGGGCCACCCCTCATACATTTATGAGGTTTTTACCGGCTGGATATCACTGCACCTTCATTGGTGCATACTTCCTCAGTGTCGGAGCCTCTGAAGGGTGATAGTGTTGGGACTAGTCTGGCTTCGGAGAGCATGTCTGTGCTACGGGGGTAGTCTATATCCCCATAAGTGAGATATCGAAACTATATATTTTAAATATAACTTATAGTTACTTGCGTAACCCTGGTTCTATGATAATATGATTGAGATATCTCACTGCGTTTCCCTGCTTGCAAGAGCGCAAGGAAGAGAGGCATGCTTGAGAATGACCAGAGGCGGGGCGAGTGGCGTCTTATGAAGAGGGGCTCACCTAATTCACCACTCGACCCGTCTGTCTCTAACAGACGCTGTGATTGGTACCTTAGTGAATCTGCTAGAGTGTATTACCATAAGCGACTCATATTATCATAGAAAAACACCCCATTGTGAGGTATGGAATGGGACTGAGGAACCGATCATCACTTACATCACTACCAAAGGCTACCATGAACTGTTAATGGCCCACGTGGAACCTGAAGCTGAAACTGGATGTACAGTGAGGGAAAAAAAAGTATTTAATCCCCTGCTGATTTTGTACGTTTGCCCACTGACAAAGAAATTAGTCTATAATTTTAATGGTAGGTTTATTTGAACAGTGAGAGACAGAATAACAAAAAAAATCCAGAAAAACGCATGTCGAAAATGTTATAAATTGATTTGCATTTTAATGAGGGAAATAAGTATTTGACCCCTTCTCAATCAGAAAGATTTCTGGCTCCCAGGTGTCTTAAAGGGAGTGCTCCTAATCTCAGCTTGTTACCTGTATAAAAGACACCTGTCCACAGAAGCAATCAATCAATCAGATTCCAAACTCTCCACAATGGCCAAGACCAAAGAGCTCTCCAAGGATGTCAGGGACAAGATTGTAGACCTACACAAGGCTGGAATGGGCTACAAGACCATCGCCAAGCAGCTTGGTGAGAAGGTGACAACAGTTGGTGCGATTATTCGCAAATGGAAGAAACACAAATGAACTGTCAATCTCCCTCAGCCTGGGGCTCCATGCAAGATCTCACCTCGTGGAGTTGCAATGATCATGAGAACGGTGAGGAATCAGCCCAGAACTACACGGGAGGATCTTGTCAATGATCTCAAGGCAGCTGGGACCATAGTCACCAAGAAAACAATTGGTAACACACTACGCCGTGAAGGACTGAAATCCTGCAGCGCCCGCAAGGTCCCCCTGCTCATATACAGACCCGTCTGAAGTTTGCCAATGAACATCTGAATAATTCAGAGGAGAACTGGGTGAAAGTGTTGTGGTCAGATGAGACCAAAATCGAGCTCTTTGGCATCAACTCAACTCGCCATGTTTGGAGGAGGAGGAATGCTGCCTATGACCCCAAGAACACCATCCCCACCGTCAAACATGGAGGTGGAAACATTATGCTTTGGGGGTGTTTTTCTGCTAAGGGGACAGGACGACTTCACCTCATCAAAGGGACGATGGACGGGGCCATGTACCGTCAAATCTTGGGTGAGAACCTCCTTCCCTCAGCCAGGGCATTGAAAATGGGTCGTGGATGGGTATTCCAGCATGACAATGACCCAAAACACACGGCCAAGGCCACAAATGAGTGGCTCAAGAAGAAGCACATTAAGGTCCTGGAGTGGCCTAGCCAGTCTCCAGACCTTAATCCCATAGAAAATCTGTGGAGGGATCTGAAGGTTCGAGTTGCCAAACGTCAGCCTCAAAACCTTAATGACTTGGAGAAGATCTGCAAAGAGGAGTGGGACAAAATCCCTCCTGAGATGTGTGCAAACCTGGTGGCCAACTACAAGAAACGTCTGACCTCTGTGATTGCCAACAAGGGTTTTGCCACCAAGTACTAAGTCATGTTTTGCAGAGGGGACAAATACTTATTTCCCTCATTCAAATGCAAATCTATTTATAACATTTTTAACATGCGTTTTTCTGGATTTTTTGTTGTTGTTATTCTGTCTCTCACTGTTCAGATAAACCTACCATTAAAATGATAGACTGATCATTTCATTGTCAGTGGGCAAACGTACAGAAGCTTATAAAGCCATGACATCATGTTCTGGAATTTTCCAAGCTGTTTAAAGGCACAGTCAACTTAGTGTATGTAAACTTCTGACCCATTGGAATTGTGATACAGTGAATTATAAGTGAAATAATCTGTCTGTAAACAATTTTTTGAAAAATTACTTGTGTCATGCACAAAGTAAATGTCCTAACCGACTTGCCAAAACTATAGTTTGTTAACAAGACATTTGTGGAGCGGTTGAAAAATGATTTTTAATGACTCTAACCTAAGTGTATGTAAACTTCCGACTTCAACTGTATCATATGGCAAATGCCATTGTAACATATTGCAATTGGACAGCAATCAAGTCAGCCATCTCATTGCTTAAAATCATCATAAACAGTCAAAGGACAGCACATTTTAAATGTATTTGTACAGTAGGGTGTCCCAGTAGTGGACTTTATTAGTTTAAACCCTTTAACTGCATGTCCAATTCGTGATGGTAAATGCCCATTGTAACAGATTGCTAATGGACAGTGTCCATTTGCCATATGTTATATTGCCAGTGCCAATATGTCCAGTATAACATATTGGCACTGGAAATATATCATGTGGCAAATGGACACTGTCAATTTCCAAATGTTTAAGCAGTGATTTACCATCACCAAATGGACAGGCTGAAATCAACACCAATTAGCGAGGGAGAGGAACCACTATCACTGCTAGCCCATCCCGAGTTCAACCAGCCAGACAATTGAGCATTTCAGCAATGTACCAGAATGTCCAATTCGTGATGGTAAATGCCCATTGTAATATATTGCTAATGGACAGTGTCCATTACACATAATACATTGCCAGTCTTAACATGTTATGATGGACACTGTCTATTTCCAATATTTTTAATCAGTGATTTACCATCACCAAATGGACAGGCTGAAATGAACACCCAAGAGTGAAGGGGAGGAAACACTATGTCTGTTTGACTCATACTTTTTGTCCATTGGCAATAAATTATTCTGCTAATTGGCATGTGTCATTGCTCAGAATCATCATAAACAATGCAAGGACAGCACACATAGAGTGTACGTGCACACTGTCCATTTCCAATATGTTTAAACAGGGATTTACCATCACCAAATGGAGAGTCTGATTCAACACCAACGAGCAAAGGAGAGGAACCACTATCACTGCTAGGCCATCCTGAGTTCAACGAGCCTGACAATTGGGCATTTCAGCAATGTAACAGCATGTTACACCATGTCCACTTCGTGATGTTAAATCCCCATTGTAATATATTGCTAATGGACAGTGTCCATTTGTTATATGATGTATTGCCAGTGCCAATGTGTCCAGCATAAGATATTGGCACTGGCAATATATCATATGGCAAATGGACACTGTCAATTTCCAATTTGTTTAAGCAGTGATTTACCATCACCAAATGGACATGCTGAAATCAACACCAACGAGCAAGGGAGAGGAACCACTATCACCACTAGGCCATCCCAAGTTCAACGAGCCAGACAATTGGGCATTTCAGGAATGTAACACTATGTCCAATTCGTATCGGTAAATTCCTATTGTAATATATTGCTAATGGACAGTGTCCATTACACATAATACAGTGCCAGTCTTAACATGTTATGATGGACACTGTCCATTTCCAAATGTTTAGCCGTGATTTACCATCACCAAATGGACAGGCTGAACTCAATAACAACGAGTGAGGGAGAGGAACCACTATGTCTGTTTGACTCATACTGTATACAGTGATCCCTCGCCACTTCGCGGTTCACTTATCGCGGATTCGCTATTTCGCGGATTTTCATAATGCATTTTTTTTTTTTTGGTGCATTGTGCTCTGCATTCTGATTCGCTAAAAACTCACTCCCGCTTCTTGTATCAAAACATGCTACGAATTGTGCTATCATTTTGTCGTCTCGTGCAGTTATGTGTACGTACATAAAACAGCTTGGCAAATTTACATTAAGTTGGCCAAATTATCTTGTAATTTCGAACATCTCCTAATGAAATGGGACCCTTTGATGAGCCGTTCGTTACAGTTCTCCAACGTAATCGATGGTGGCATGTCGGTGTACAAGGATCTTTTTGCAAAGAAGAAAAAAGAGCGACAACAGCTGCCTATCACTATGTTCTTCTCCCGAACAAACACACCTGCACCGCGGGCTTCAGAAGAAGAGAACACTGCAGAGCGCAGTCAGGATGCAGCGGCCCAGTCTGAAGAGCAGTGAAACGGCCTACACGTGAGTCACTGTATTTGTATACATGTAATAGTTGCTAATTGTAAAAAAAAAAAAGTTTTCTATTTCGCGGATTTCACTTATCGCGGGTCATTTTCGGAACGTAACCCCCGCGATAAACGAGGGATTACTGTATTGCTAATTGACTTTTTGTCCATTGGCAATAAATTACTCTGCTAATTGGACAGTCCATTACACATAATACATGCCAGTCTTAACATGTTATACTGCAATTGGACAGTGTCCATTGCCAATGTATATCAATAAGGACTTCCCATTACAAAATGGACAGGCTGAAATTAACACCAACAAGAAATTCTGATTTTCTATGACTTCCTATGATCAAACATGACAAATAGACCTTAGACTTAACATACTGATATATACCATTTGGTCATTATATAGGCCATTTGGACATGGTTCACTGACTTTTGGGTTTGGAACTGACTTCCTATGATCATATATGGCAAATGGACATAACATTCTGATTTAGTTCTTTCAATACTTACTTAAGCCATTTGGACATTTCATATGCCATTTGGACATGGTTCTGTGACTTTTGGGTTCAGAACCCGACTTCCTATGATCATATATGGCAAATGGACATAACATCCTGCTTTAGTACTTTCAATACTTACATATGCCATTTGGACATTTCATATGCCATTTGGACATTATATATGCCATTTGGACATGGTTCTGTGACCTTAGGGTTCAGAACCCGACTTCCTATGATCATATGTGACAAGTGGAGACTTTGCCCATTTGGAGTATAATATGTGACAAGTTGACATTTTGACCTTTTGCAGTATAATATGCTTGATATGGACCTAACATAGGCCTTATGGACAAACTCGCATAAAATAAAACAAATCTATATCCATACGGTTCTTTAGTAATGTATAATTGAGACAAAAGTGAAACAATTTCAAAAAAACAGTTGAAAATGCACTTTTGACAAAGTTTTTATAATGAGTAATTTCACCCTTGAGATTTGACTTTGGTGTCCATTTGCAATATACTTTCTGACGGTGGAGCGCGCTCGCCCCCCTTAGGATTTCTGAATTACTACATTGGCATTTGCCATATACCATTTGCAATATGTTTTGCACCATTTGGCATCCATTTGAGTGGTATTTGCAATTGTGTATATGTTTCGTCCAATGGCAATAAGTTGCCATTCATTTTTGTCCATTAGGCATATGCTTTCCCTGTTTGATGGTTCGTCGGAGGGCATAGCGGGATTTCTTATAAGCTTCCGAGTTAGAGTCCCGCTTCTGATTGGGGTATGTACGTAAAGTCACTTTTGGAACGACGTCATCAATGCACTTATTGATGAAGCCATTGACTGATGTGGTGTACTCCTCAATGCCATCGGAAGAATCCCGGAACATATTCCAGTCTGTGCAAGCAAAACAGTCCTGTAGCTTAGCATCTGCTTCATCTGATCACTGGTGCTTCCTGCTTTAGTTTTTGCATGAAAGCAGCAATCAGGAGGATATAATTATGGTCAGATTTGCCAAATGGAGGGCGAGGGAGAGCTTTGTACGCGTCTCTGTGTGTGGAGTAAAGGTGGTCTAGAGTTTTTTTTCCCTCTGGTTGCACATTTAACATGCTGGTAAAATTGATTTAAGTTTCCCTGCATTAAAGTCCCCGGCCACTAGGAGAGCTGCCTCTGGATGAGTTTTTTCCTGTTTGCTTATGGCCGTATACAGTTCATTGAGTGTGGTCTTAGTGCCAGCATCGGTTTGCGGTGGTAAATAGACAGCTACGAAGAATATAGATGAAAACTCTCTTGGTAGATAGTAGTGTCTAAAGCTTATCATGAGATACTCTACCTCAGGCAAGCAAAACCTAGAGACTTCCTTAGATTTCGTGCACCAGCTGTTGTTTACAAATATACATAGACCACCACCCCTTGTCTTACCAGAGGCTGCTGTTCTATCCTGCCGATACAGTGTATAACCCGCCAGCTGTATGTTATTCATGTCGTCGTTCAGCCACAACTCGGTGAAGCATAAGATATTACAGTTTTTAATGTCCCATTGGTAGGATGTAAAGTGCTTGTAGTTCGTCCACTTTATTATCAAGCGATTGTACGTTGGCCAATAGTATCAATGGCAAAGGCAGATTAGCTACTTGTTGCAGGCTCCTTATCAGGCACCCCGATCTCCTTCTGCAATATCTATTTTTCTTTCTACTGCGATTGACGGGGATGAGGGCCCTGTCGGGTGTCTGGAGCAAATCCCTCTCGTCCGACTAATTAAAGAAAAATTATTCGTCCAGTTCAAGGTGAGTAATCGCTGTTCTGATGTCCAGAAGCTATTTTCGGTCATAAGAGACAGTAGCAGCAACATTATGCAGCAACATTATGTACAAAATAAGTTACAAACAATGCGGAAAAAACTAACAAAATAGCACGGTTGGTTAAGAGTCCATAAAACAGCAGCCATCCCCTACGCCGCCATTCTGTGAGATACTCCAGAGACTATGTTGTTTAATCTAAAAGGTTATACACTACCAGTCAAAAGTATGGACACACCTACTCATTCAAGGGTTTTTCTTTATTTTTACTATTTTTTACATTGTAGAATAATAGTGAAGACATCAAAACTATGAAATAACACATATGGAATCATGTAATAACCAAAACAAATTTCAACAAATCAAAATATATTTTATATTTGAGATTCTTCAAATAGCCACCCTTTGACTTGATGACAGCTTTGCACACTCTAGGCATTCTCTCAACCAGCTTCATGAGGTAGTCACCTGTCTCGTAGCTGTCTATTTACCACCACAATCCGATGCTGGCACTAAGAACGCTTTCAACAAACTGTATAGGGCCATAAGCAATCAAGAAAATGCACATTCAAAGGCAGCATTTATTGTGGCCGGTGATTTTAAGGCAGGGAAACTGAAATCCATTTTTACCTAATTTTTCAGAACATACCTCTATCCTCCTGCTTCCTGCTTACAAGCAAAAACTCAAACAGGAAGTACCAATGATGAGGTCAGAGACCTGGCAGTGTGGTGCCAGGACAACAACATCTCCCTCAACGTGGGCAAGACAAAGGATCTTATCGTGGACTACAGGAAACTGAGGGCCGAACACGCCCCCATTCACATCGACAGGGTTGTAGTGAAGCGGGTCGAGAGATTCAAGTTCCTCGGTGTACACATCACTAAGGACCTATCATGGTCCAAACACACCAACACAGTTGTGAAGAGGGCACGACAACGCCTCTTCCCCCTCAGGAAGCTGAAAGGATTTGGCATGGGCCCTCAGATTCTCAAAAAGTTATACAGCTGCACCACTGAGAGCATCCTGACTGGCTGCATCACCACTTGGTATGGAAACTGCTCGGCATCCGACCGCAAGGCGCTACAAAGGGTAGTGCGTACGACCCAGTACATCACTGGGGCCGAACTCCTTACCATCCAGGACCTCTACAGTGCATTCGGAAAGTATTCAGACCCCTTGACTTTTTCCACATTTTGTTACGTTACAGCCTTATTCTAAAATTGATTAAATTAAATGTTTTCAATCTACACACAATATCCCATAATGACAATGCGAAAACAGGTTTTTAGAAATTTTTGCTAATTTATTCAGACCCTTTGCTATGAGACTTGAAATTGAGCTCAGGTGAATTCTGTTTCCACTGATCATCCGTGAGATGTTTCTACAACTTCATTGGAGTCCACCTGTGGTAAATTCAACTGATTGGACATGATTTGGAAAGGTACACACCTGTCTATATACGGTCCTACAGTTGACAGTGCATGTCAGAGCAAAAACCAAGCCATGAGGTCGAAGGAATTGTCCGTAGAGCTCTGAGACAGGATTGTGTCGAGGCACAGATCTGGGGAGGGGTACCAAAACATTTCTGCAGCATTGAAGGTCACCAAGAACACAGTGGCCTCCATCTTTCTTAAATGAAAGAAGTTTGGAACCACCAAGACTCTTCCTAGAGCTGGCCGCCCGGCCAAACTGAGCAATCGGGGGAGAAGGGCCTTGGTCAGGGAGGTGACCAAGAACCTGATGGTCACTCTGACAGAGCTCCAGAGTTCCTCTGTGGAGATGGGAGAACCTTCCAGAAGGACAACCATCTCTGTAGCACTCCAGCAATCAGGCCTTTATGGTAGAGTGGCCAGACGGAAGCCACTCCTCAGTAAAAGGGACATGACAGCCCGCTTGGAGTTTGCCAAAAGGCACATAAAGGACTCAGACCATGAGAAACAAGATTCTCTGGTCTGATGAAACCAAGATTGAACTCTTTGGCCTGAATGCCAAGCGTCACGTCTGGAGGAAACCTGGCACCATCCCTACGGTGAAGCATGGTGGTGGCAGCATCATGCTGTGGGGATGTTTTTCAGCGGCAGGGACTGGGAGGCTAGTCAGGATTGAGGGAAAGATGATCGGAGCAAAGTACAGAGAGATCCTTGATGAAAACCTGCTCCAGAGTCCTCAGGACCTCAGACTGGGTTGAAGGTTCACCTTCCAACAGGACAACGACCCTAAGCACACTGCCAAGACAAAGCAGAAGTGACTTCGGGACAAGTATCTGAATGTCCTTGGCTGTCCCAGCCAGAGTCCGGACTTGAACCCAATCTAACATCTCTGGAGAGACCTGAAAATAGCTGTGCAGCGATGCTCCCCATCCAACCTGACAGAGCTTGAGAGGATCTGCAGAGAAGAATGGGAGAAACTCCCCAAATACAGGTGTCCGAAGCTTGTAGCATCATACCCAAGAAGACTCGAGGCTGCAATCACTTCCATGTAAATGTGATATTTCAGTTTTATTTATTTATTTATATATTTTTTTACCTGTTTTTCGCTTTGTCATTATGGTGTATTGTGGGTAGATTGATGAGAAAAAAACAACAGCATTTAATCCATTTTAGAATAAGGCTGTAATGTAACAAAATGTGGAAAAGGTGAAGGGGTCTGAATACTTTCCGAATGCACTGTGTACCAGGCGGTGACAGAGTTAGACCCTAAAAATTGTCAAAGACTCCAGTCACCCAAGTCATAGACTGTTTTCTCTGCTATCGCACGGCAAGCGGTACCGGAGTGCCAAGTCTGGGACCAAAAGGCACCTGAACAGCTTCTACCCCCCTAGCCATAAGACTGCTGAAAGGTTAATTAAATGGCTACCCGGACTATGGCTCTATGCACACTCACTAGACTCTACCCACACACTCACATATACTTCACTGACACTCCAACAAACACACATACACACACACACCTATATACGCTCACACACAAACACATGCATATTGACGCCATACACACACATACTCACACATACAATGAGGGAAAAAAGTATTTGATCCCCTGCTGATTTTGTACGTTTGCCCACTGACAAAGACATGATCAGTCTATAAATTTAATGGTAGGTTTATTTGAACAGTGAGAGACAGAATAACAACAAAAAAATCCAGAAAAACACATGTCAAAAATGTTATGAATTGATTTGCATTTTAATTAGGGAAATAATTATTTGACCCCTCTGCAAAACATGACTTAGTACTTGGTGGCAAAACCTTTGTTGGCAATCACAGAGGTCAGACGTTTCTTGTAGTTGGCCACCAGGTTTGCACACATCTCAGGAGGGATTTTGTCCCACTCCTCTTTGCAGATCTTCTCCAAGTCATTAAGGTTTCAAGGCTGACGTTTGGCAACTATGGGATTAAGGTCTGGAGACTGGCTAGGCCACTCCAGGAACTTAATGTTCTTCTTGACCCATTTTCAATGCCCTGGCTGAGGGAAGGAGGTTCTCACCCAAGATTTGACGGTGCATGGCCCCGTCCATCGTCCCTTTGATGCGGTGAAGTTGTCCTGTCCCCTTAGCAGAAAAACACCCCCAAAGCATAATGTTTCCACCTCCATGTTTGACGGTGGGGATGGTGTTCTTGGGGTCATAGGCAGCATTCCTCCTCCTCCAAACACAGCGAGTTGAGTTGATGCCAAAGAGCTCGATTTTGGTCTCATCTAACCACAGCACTTTCACCCAGTTCTCCTCTGAATCATTCAGATGTTCATTGGCAAACTTCAGACGGGCATGTATATGTGCTTTCTTGAGCAGGGGGACCTTGCGGGCGCTGCAGGATTTCAGTCCTTCAAGGCGTAGTGTGTTACCAATTGTTTTCTTGGTGATTATGGTCCCAGCTGCCTTGAGATCATTGACAAGATCCTCCCGTGTAGTTCTGGGCTTATTCCTCACCATTCTCATGATCATTGCAACTGCACGAGGTGAGATCTTGCATGGAGCCCCAGGCCGAGGGAGATTGACAGTTATTTTGTGTTTCTTCCATTCGCGAATAATCGCACCAACTGTTGTCACCTTCTCACCAAGCTGCTTGGCGAAGGTCTTGTAGCCCATTCCAGCCTTGTGTAGGTCTACAATCTTGTCCCTGACATCCTTGGAGAGCTCTTTGGTCTTGGCCATGGTGGAGAGTTTGGAATCTGATTGATTGATTGCTTCTGTGGACAGGTGTCTTTTATACAGGTAACAAGCTGAGATTAGGAGCACTCCCTTTAAGAGTGTGCTCCTAATCTCAGCTCGTTACCTGTATAAAAGACATCTGGGAGCCAGAAATGTTTCTGATTGAGAGGGGGTCAAATACTTCAATAATAATCAATTTATAACATTTTTAACATGCGTTTTTCTGGATTTTTTTTAGTTGTTATTTTGTCTTTCACTGTTCAAATAAACCTACCATTAAAATTATAGACTGATCATTTTTTTGTCAGTGGGCAAACGTACAAAGTCAGCAGGGGATCAAATACTTTTTTCCCTCACTGTAGACACACTTTCACACTGCTGCTACTCTGTGTATTATATATCCTGATTGCCTTGTCACTTTTACCCGTACCCACATGTACATACTTTATTACCTATATAATAATAATATAATATGCCATTTAGCAGACGCTTTTATCCAAAGCGACTTAAGGTCATGTGTGCATACATTTTTATGTATGGGTGTTCCCGGGGATCGAACCCACTACCCTGGCGTTACAAGCGCCGTGCTCTACCAATTGAGCTACCTCAATTACCTCAACTACCTCGTACCCATTCACATTGACTCGGTACTGGTATTTCTTGTATATAGCCTTGTGATTGTTTTTATTGTGTTACTAATACCTTTTTATTTAGCAAATATTTGTCATACTTTTTTAGCTCTGCATTGTTGGGAATGGGTTTGTAAGTAAGTATTTCACTGTAAAGTCTACACCTGTTGTATTCGGCGCATGTGACCAATAAAATTTGATTTGATTTGATACACACACACACACACATACACGCACAGACACACATACACACACTTTCACACTCACCACATACGCTGCTGCTACTGTCTATTATCTATCCTGTTGCCTAGTCACTTTACCCCTACCTATGTACAAGCTACCTCAATTACCTCGTACCCCTGCACATCGACTCAATACTGGAACTCCCTGTATATAGCCGTGTAATTGTTATTCGTTATTCACAGTGTATTTATTCCTTATGTCACTATTTCTATTTTTTATTTTATTTTTATATTTATCTTTAACTCTGCATTTTTGGAAAAGGACCTGTAAATAAGCTTTTCACTGTTAGTCTACACATGTTGTTTACGAAGCATGTGACAAATAACATTTGATTTGACTTGTTACTTATCCATAGGACCGGCTGACATTTACTCTCACCAATTTACACTCTTTCCCTCACTCACTCACTCTTTCGCTCACTCACAAATTCCTTTTTTCACTCACGCACCAGTGGTGGAAAGAGTACTGAGATCCTACTGTAGTAGAAGTACTGTTACTTTAGTGAAATGTTACTCAAGTAGAAGTAAAATTATTAACTTTGAAAAATACAAAAAAATAGTTAAATTACTCGGAAAAGCTACTCACTTACAGTAACGAGAGTAGTTGCAATTAGTTACTTTACACTTTTTGTTTTGTTGAAAGACCCATGCAACGCAATTATGCAACGCAATTGGTGTTGAACACAATATAGCGCATGTGAGCAATAATAGCCTACTCCATCTTTAAATCTCCATGATTGAAGAGAGTGTTTCGGTAGTCTGAAAGCTCTGTGTTATGCTGAACAGTGTTTACTTGTGGGAATGTGATGTACCTATCTATCTGTTGACAGTTGAAACTCTGCATGATAAGACCTTGGGGTACTTTCATCGATCTTGGAGAGAGTGAGTGAGACCGTTAGCTCCGGATGAGGTTTCATCATATTTAAACGCAGCGAAGGGCCCTTTATCAAAAGTGCTACATCTTACTTGGGAGACTTTCAGAGGACCTCAGTGTGTTTCTCTCACCCTATCTCTCCCCACATTAAAAAATAAGATAGTGTATACTATGGTAGGAATATTATAATATTCACTGAAGTGTTTTTGCGGACTTATTTACAGTTTACTATAGTATAAATACTGTATAAAAAAAATAGTAGTATACAGTGGCTTGCGAAAGTATTCACCCCCCTTGGCATTTTTCCTATTTTGTTGCCTTACAACCTGGAATTAAAATTGATTTTTTGGGGTTTGCATCATTTGATTTACACAACATAACTACCACTTTGAAGATGCAAAATATTTTTTCTTGTGAAACAAACAAGAAATAAGACAAAAAAACAGAAAACTTGAGCGTGCATAACTATTCACTCCCCCCAAATGTAATACTTTGCAATTACAGCTGCAAGTCTCTTGGGGTATGTATCTATAAGCTTGGCACATTTAGCCACTGGGATTTTTGCCCATTCTTCAAGGCAAAACTGCTCCAGCTCCTTCAAGTTGGATGGGTTCTGCTGGTGTACAGCAATCTTTAAGTCATACCACAGATTCTCAGCTGGATTGAGGTCTGGGCTTTGACTAGACCATTCCAAGACATTTAAATGTTTCCCCTTAAACCACTCAAGTGTTGCTTTAGCAGTATGCTTAGGGTCATTGTCCTGCTGGAAGGTGAACCTCCATCCCAGTCTCAAATCTCTGGAAGACTGAAAGAGGTTTCCCTCAAGAATTTCCATGTATTTAGCACCATCCATCATTCCTTCAATTCTGACCAGTTTCCCAGTCCCTGCCGATGAAAAACATCCCCACAGCATGATGCTGCCACCACCATGCAGCACTGTGGGAATGGTGTTCTCAGGGTGATGAGTGGTGTTGGGTTTGCGCCAGACATAACGTTTTCCTTGATGGCCAAAAAGCTCAATTTTAGTCTCATCTGACCAGAGTACCTTCTTACATATAGTCTCCCACATGGCTTTTGGCGAACACAAAACGTGTTTGCTTATTTATTTCTTTAGCAATGGCTTTTTTCTGGCCACTCTTCCGTAAAGCCTAGCTCTGTGGAGTGTATGGCTTAAAGTGGTCCTATGGACAGATACTCCAATCTCTGCTGTGGAGCTTTGCAGCTCCTTCAGGGTTATCTTTGGTCTCTTTGTTGCCTCTCTGATTAATACCCTCCTTGCCTGGTCTGTGAGTTTTGGTGGGCGGCCCTCTCTTGGTAGGTTTGTTTTGGTGCCATATTCTTTCCATTTTTTAATAATGGATTTAATGGTGCTCCGTTGGATGTTCAAAGTTTCTGATATTATTTTATAACCCAACCCTGATCTGTACCTCTCCACAACTTTGTTCCTGACCTGTATGGAGAGCTCCTTGGTCTTCATGGTGCCGCTTGCTTGGTGGTGCCCCTTGCTTAGTTGTGTTACAGACTCTGAGGCCTTTCAGAACAGGTGTATATATACTGAGATCATGTGACAGATCATGTGACACTTAGATTGCACACAGGTGGACTTTATTTAACTAATTATGTGACTTCTGAAGGTAATTGGTTTTTTAAACAAGTTCTTTTTTTCATTTCACTTCACCAGTTTGGACTATTTTGTGTATGTCCATTACATGAATTCCACAAAAAAAATCAATTTAAATTACAGGTTGTAATGCAACAAAATAGGAAAAACGCCAAGGGGGATGAATACTTTTGCAAGGCACTGTATATAATTACTGTAGTGTTTTTGCACACTGTAGTATACTGTATTATTTACTGTAGTGTTTTTGGGGACATTACTGTAGTATTTACTAAAGTATTTCATTTTTATTATCTTTAACATATAAGTGGTGGGATTTCTCCTTGAGTAAGCCTACTGTAGAAATACTAAAAGGCAAATGTTCCATAACCTGTAAGTAGGTGACTGGGTTTTGGAAAGAGTATTCAGCACTTCATATGGTCTATACTTGGCATGTAGGTTTCTCACTTATGGGTGGCACAAATTGGGATATGGGGGAGGGGAATGGGTAGGTTATATGCAAATTAAATAGTGTTGTATTTACTATAGTAAAAAATATATGTGTTTTGCAGACATTTCAGCAGTATTTACTACAGTGTTTTTTGTGGTAATACTGTAGTATTTACTATAGTATTCTACTGTATACTACCTAATTCTATACTAAGTACTACACATGATTGAGGGATACTACAGTGTGTAGTATAGTATTCTACAGCATACTAGAGTTTACTACATAATTCTATAGTAAGTACTGTAGTGTTCTATAGTAAACTGTAGCATTTCTTTATGTAGGATCTCTCTAACTCTTTCTCTCTTCATAACAACTAACAATAAATTAATATTCAGAAGCAGCCTACTTTTTCATTAAGACTCAAAATATACTTTTTCTTATCAATAACACTCAATCTTGCTGAGTATATATCAGTATGATGTATTGATTTATTGTCACCTGTTACGAGGTGAGACCGACACGTGTCAACCTAAAGATAGCCTCTGGCTTTTTATGACCGTAAAACTGGATTTGTTTCTTTGCATATTCTGTAGCATGCAGAGAAAGTTGTTCTTATGTGCAACTCCGCTCTTTCAAACTGTGCTCACTTGTTAGTGGCGTGTCCATTGTAGTGTCAAGATATCAGTCATTTTGAGCAGAAACAAACCCTAGATTTGCCCTAGATTATAGCATAACCAATATTTGATGATGTGAATGTAATTGATTGTATTCCAATGCCTGACTACATGTATAAGGAATACAAAATCATACTGTGGTTTAAGGCGGGTCAACATAGCAGCAATGTCATCATGTAATTCTATTTGTTTACTGCTAATCAAAATATTATACAGATTATGTTTCCACCAACCACACATGTATATTTGTTATGCCTGGATTGTGGCTTGTGTATTCATTCCCATGTCTGGCTGCATAAAGAATACTAAGTTAAATTAACAGTAGCGATGCTATTGTCTTGATCATACTTATACTACTCAGGCTGCTAGAGATGAAGATACAGAGCGAGCAGACATTGAATCCTTCCCATGAATTCCCCTGCGTCTATTCTAGCCTGAGTGATGGAGCACCTAAGATTCAGATCACATAGCAAATCCAGAGTGTTCACAGACGTGCCTGTGCACCGTGCTACATGATCAGGCCCAGTCGAGCCCATCTCTCACGCTCTCTTTTTCTCTCTTGCTAATTTTTCTCCTCCCTCTGGTCAGAAATGTCTCACTCAATTTTCTTCACTCTCTCTCTTTGTTGCCAGGGCAGTGCAATATTTACAGTGCTGTGTTGTGCCTTTACCGGCACAAACACAGGACTCTTGGCACTGCTGAGTGCCCCACATGGCACATTCTCCCAGCGTCCAATGCTTGGCATGTTCCCTGACCCAAGCCTGAGAGCCCTGTTCTGCACTCTCTAACTCAAACCAAATGTCTCTCTCTCTCTCTCTCTCTCTCTCTCTCTCTCTCTCTCTCTCTCTCTCTCTCTCTCTCTCTCTCTCTCTCTCTCTCTCTCTCTCTCTCTCTCTCTCTCTCTCTCTCTCTCTCTCTCTCTCTCTCTCTCTCTCTCTCTCTCTCTCTCTCTCTCTCTCTCTCTCTCTCTCTCTCTCTCTCTCTGCCTGCCTGCCTGCCTGCCTGCCTGTCTCTCTCTCTCTCTGTGTGTGTTACTGTAAAGTAAAGAGGCTCATAATAAAGGCCCAGTAGTATACTGCATGTATGTGACTACTGTGTGCAAAGTGCATGTACCATAATATCAGTAACAGACAGCTTCACACACCTTGCAGAGTGCTACAGGGAGAGAACATAAAAGCCATAAAGGAGGAGTAATGACTGATGCAGGATTGTGGGAAATGCCAGCCCAACACCACACCCAATGACATTTAACTTCCAAGCCTTTCTGGTCCACCCTACCAAGGAGCAATCTGACAATTCATTAAATCCAACTTTCTCTCCTCCAATATTGGTTCTCTATTTCGGAGTACATCCGCCAGACTCTGCAAATCCCTCTTGTATTTTCCACCTCTGTTTATTGGGGTATTATTGTGTAGAGGAGTGTACATTGTACATGGAAGTAGCCGGAAAGACACGGTGAACAATTCAAAGCTCATATGATCCCAGCCCCCACGTAAGCCCCCAGTTTTTATTGCTAAGTATTAGAAACTGAACCTCAGAATATCGGAGTCAGTGTGTGCGCGAGTGTGTGTGTATGTTTCCATGTGCAGTGCAACCTAGTGAGTGTGTGTGTATGTTTCCATGTGCAGTGCAACCTAGTGAGTGTGTGTGTGTGCACATGTGCGTGCGTGTGCATGTGCGTGTGTGTGTGTTAAAGTGTTTTATGGGACAAAAAGAGTGGATAGCTCATTCTGAGTTGGCAGCTGTAATCGACTGGCTAAATGACTGAGGACCTGCCAACTCAGCACCAGCGTGAGAAAGTGGCTTTATTATAGACAAGGGACCAAAAGACGAGATACAGCCATATAAATAAATCGCACATAGAACACTACTCTAGCTTTATTGTCCTCCACGATGAAATCGGAGGGGGACTAAGGATCTGTCTCTGTCTGTTCCTTAGTTAGTCTGGCCCAATTTTGAGGAGCCTTGGGTGAATGATGCGTCTTGCCATAGAGATCCGGTATTTACAATATTACACTGATTGGCCAAAGGGGGCGCTATAGTAATCAACTGAAATTCCAAACTTTGAACAAAAAAAAGGATATCTCCTGTCCTATTTGAGCTACAGTCATGAAATGTTGTACATATATGCAGCCCCTCATGAGCGACACGTTTCCCATAAGGACCTATAAGCTCTGCCCATTAAGCTCTGCCCATTATCTTTTAACCTAAATTCAATGCCAGGGTGAAATATTTGGTTGATTTCACATTGAATTCGCGTTAGCTGACAACTCAACCAAATGTAAATCAAAACTAGATGTTGAACTGACGTCTGTGTCTAGTGGGATCCTTTGTATGACTCCAATTGACTTAGTATTGATTTAGGAACACTCCATAGACATTCAGTATGACTGAGAGACTGAGAAGTGTGTGCAAGAGCCTAATATTGGCATTTATGTCAATGTAAGGCTCTTATTTCAAATTCCCAGTAAAATCAATACATACACAAATACACCAGCGACTTTAGCTGAGGTAAAACCTGGTGAGGAGGGGACATACAACCCAGTCCAGTCAGGACACCTAGAGGAAATGTAATCAGCCTCACACAGGGTCACATCTCACACCCAATGGAACAGAGGAGAAACAGCATCATCATCACCTCACTCGCTCCCGTTGTGAGAGTAAAGAAAAAGAAGCAAAAGGAGAAAGAAAGAAGACAGATCACAGATTTACATGTGGGGGGGTTACAGCCTGAGAAGACGAGATGAGAGAGAGAGAGAGAGAGAGAGAGAGAGAGAGAGAGAGAGCATAATAAAGAAGCGCTAGCCGCAGCAGTTAGATTAGTGGGGTAGCTATATGCGGTTCACACAGATTTTATAAAGCTTATATCAAAGCAACCACTGGAGGAGAAGGCCACAGAGAACATGTCAGGACAGCTGCAGAAAAGTAATGATAAATGCAATGGCATCTGCAGGAGAATACCTGTGTGTGTGTTGACTGTGGAGGGAGTGTGAAGGTGTGAGTGTGCATACATGTGTGCATACATGTGAGCATGTGTCAGTCTAAGTAATTCATAAATCATCCTCCCCTCCAACTGCCTGAAGGAAATTTCCTCTGAACTAGTGCTGTTATCTTCGGGGGCTAATCTTTTATACAGTAGCTAACTGAAACCTCAGAATGAATTTAGATGCCTGACTTTTGAAGACGTTAAAAAAATGCAAACCCCATCAAAGACTCCAACCACATGATGAAGAGACCAGTGTGAGCACTCAACTCAACTTTTTCCTCAAACATCAACTTGGAATTTTGGTTCTGGCTTTGCTTGAATCACCCTTGGGTGTAGATGATTAAAGCTGTGCCCTTTTCTGGCCTAAAACGTTCATAAGCTCTGCTCTCTCTCCATTTTGGACTAGTTTAATACATCCTGTAAAACTCCCTTGCATATTTATCTATTTTATTCCCATGTGTAAATATCTGATCAACAACCAATAACCTAGATGGCTGCTACAGTATATCTTAATCTGTGCATCTTGAGTCAATATATCACAGCTGCAAAACACATTTCCAGTAAGCGATAATGAAAGTAATCTGATTAAGGTAATGCTAAATATGCACGTGGAGAGAGACTGTGGCCATCTTTTTTTTCTGACTTCATTATCCAAACTGAATTATGTTGTATTAAATTGTACAATTACTGACTTACTGTCAGCATTAACATACTGTATAGAGTCTGAATAGCAAATTACAGTAGCCTACCAGAAATATAGTTTCAAGCCAGACCATATAGGCTACCATAGAATGTACTGTTGTAACCAAGTGTAAAGATGACAGACCTGACTAAAACGGTTCCTTCTGTTACAGTATTTGTATACACTCAACCTCTATACATGGATGCACATAGCCTACATACACGGATATTTCATGAAAGTGTATTTCTTAATTTTTCTTGGCACAGCACAGATGACATCAGTCTGCCATCTGAACAGGAGAGTTGAGAGGACTAGGCAAGCAATAAAAATAGAAGAAGCGGGAAACATATTGCCCAGACAAAGTCAGATACTGTAAGTTTGAGAGGAGGATGAGTGTGCGCTCTCTCTCTCTCTCTCTCTCTCTCTCTCTCTCTCTCTCTCTCTCTCTCTCTCTCTCTCTCTCTCTCTCTCTCTCTCTCTCTCTCTCTCTCTCTCTCTCTCTCTCTCTCTCTCTCTCTCTCTCTCTCTCTCTCTCTCTCTCTCTCTCTCTCTCTCTCTCTCTCTCTCTCCTCTCTCTCTCTCTCTCTCTCTCTCTCTCTCTCTCTCTCTCTCTCTCTCTCTCTCTCTCTCTCTCTCTCTCTCTCTCTCTCTCTCTCTCTCTCTCTCTCTCTCTCTCCCTCCCTCCCTCCCTCCCTCCCTCTCTCTCTCTCTCCCTCCCTCCCTCCCTCCCTCTCTCTCTCTCTCTCTCTCTCTCCTCCCTCCTCCCTCCCTCCCTCCCTCCCTCCCTCCCTCCCTCCCTCCCTCTCTCTCTCTCTCTCTCTCTCTCTCTCTCTCTCTCTCTCTCTCTCTCTCTCTCTCTCTCTCTCTCTCTCTCTCTCTCTCTCTCTCTCTCTCTCTCTCTCTCTCTCTCTCTCTCTCTCTCTCTCTCTCTCTCTCTCTCTCTCTCTCTCTCTCCATGCGGAGAGCTCTGGTGTCCGACTAACGCCGCACATGAGTGTGTGTGCACATGTGTGAGAGACATCGCCCTCCTTGATCTTATACACACAGGTGTATAAAGAGCACCTGGACAGTGCTGCATCCCATGATATGAGCTGTAAGGAGTTCCCGAATGTCGCTGATGACATGTATACAAATTTGTTATACATCGTGTTGTACTGGCTGACCTTAGCAAAACTGAGCAAGCAGTCTCTTCTTTCACCTCCTCTTGGGTTTGTAACAAGGATACGTTTTTGAGCTGAAGCCATTCAACCTTTACATTTGAATAGAATTGATTTGTATTGAAAAAGTACTGCTATTCCAAGGATTACTTTTCTAAGAAACGGATGGTCCATTCCACATTTTAAGAGGATCTACTTCAGCACGGAAATGTGCAAATGATGTGCAAATGATGGCAACAGAATTGTTATGTCGTGCAAAGCTGATCATCATACTGAATTTCAATGAGCCACTGCATTTTGTAGGCTACAGTCATGCACACACTCACACACACTTGATGCACAAACTGTTGTTCTTGTATTCCTGAATGAGTAGTACACTCCACATCATGCGGAAATGTTATCTCCAGTAAACTGACAGGATTTAGAAAAGCATGAATAATTAATCTGTGCATGTGACAACTTTCCAATTCTCCAACTTGTGAATCCTCTCATCTGATTCACCACTATACAGGGCCTTCATTACAAATGAATCAAGTCCACCTCAAATATCATCATTCCCATGCAAATGACCACGGAGACATATGAGAACACCACTTAACAAGGGTAAAGATGAAAAGCCTGTCAACCGCATCAAGAAGCCGATCGATCGATATTAGCCAGCCCAGGGAAATTACTCATGAGAGGGGCCAAGTGGCTCAAACTCTCCCCTTAGGCAAAGTGCCGAGGCAGGCTCTTCCAGAACACCCAGGGAGAGAGGCTGGCCCTCGGGGCCCCATATCCAGACACCAGCGGCCTGTCAACAACCTCATCTAGCCCCATCTTTAGCTATCAATATTATATAATATGACTGAGGATGGTCTGCTAATGGACCTGCAAATGCAGCCTGTGCCTGGGCCCTTCCTGATGATGTATGCCATGCAAATGGACAGGCCACTTGTCTCTTCGTCCCCGGCTAATCGTCCCGCAGTCTCTCGGCTGAGCTAATAGTCATGGCAACCAACGTCTCGCCCTGATCAATGTCAGCGAGATAGCGCCAAGCCAATAAGGGATGAGCAGAGTGCTTTCGAAAGGCGTTGAAGTAATGGTGATGGAATCAGAAGCTGTATGTCATTGAATGTATTTACCCTTTAATAAATGCTGCCTCTGGGCTTGAATTTGTATCCTGGCACTTCTTCAGTTCTGTACAGCCTAATCATAGATTACTTTATTTGAATAGTGAATGTGGATATAGTGTCTTTAATAATCATGATAATAATCGAGTAATAAGTAAAAATAATGAAATTGAGCAAACAGTCGAGCTGTTAAATAATACGGCAATAATGAAAAAGGGGTGGATAATATCCGAACCATCAATCACGTTGTTGGGCAATATTCCTCCTCTCATATGAAATCATAAAGTGAGCTAATGTCATTTTGCTTATCAGTCAAACTGTATTAGATCACAGTGACTGTGCAAGTCTGATTTAATACAGTAAAGCAGGTGATTATGATGAGTTAGAGAAAGGGCCGAAGTAGCCAGCTGTGCGTGACCCATGAGAGAATATAAGGTGTGTGTGTGCGCGTGTATGTGTGTGTGTGCACGCGCGTGGCTTTCCTTCCGTGTCCTAATGAAAAAGGACAGAGGTAGCCTACTGATCTTTCCCTTTTGTGTAGAGCAGCAACATATTATGATGTCATCATCACTATACTCCCAGAGTCACACAACACAGTGCTAAATTAACAGCATCTGGGCCAACCAATACTTTTCACTTCCAATTATCACTCTGTCACTCTCTGGGAGCTATTGATCTAGCATGGTCTGGGGAACATAGTCAATTGCAAAATCATACAGAACACATACAGAGAGAGGTCACATAGCTGTTGACGTGCAGACTGTGCAGTCCACACAACTGTAAATGAAACTTAGCCCGGCTCCTCCACAGTGGTGGAAAAAGTACCCAATTGTCATACTTGAGTAAAAGTAAAGATAACTTAATAGTGCCATGAGTCTCCCTGGGTGAGGATCAAAGGCCTCATATCAGCTTGGCAAATGGCCGACAACAACCAGATCCTCTTACCCTCAGGGGGCTGTGCCGGTCTTGACACCTTAATACTGCCATAAATTAGAGATAGATTCTCCTATCTCTGGCCCGCTAGTATGGTGAAAGGAATGCCCTTTGTTTCAGAGACTTTTTGCCACCCAAAAACTTCAACATACAACTATGAACATTGGGACAATATATTTCAACATCCAAACATTGGGAATGATGAGAAATGGAATATGGAAAATTAATGTCTATTTTGTGATGTCATTACAAATGGTATAAAGGCGTTATAAGGAAAACATTGTGACTTGAAGAGCTTTTACACTGTGTATATCAGATTTACAACCTTTACCTTGTGTAGAAAATATCAAGGAGGAAGACAATGTTTTCGTGAAGATAGGAATGTGATTTTAGCTTTCTAACAAAATCATAGTGATGATAATACTTTTGCCTCGTAACTAGCCACGCCCGAGGGAGCTCAGAGAGCATGTCAGTATGACGGAATCGCCCCTCTTTACCAGAGTGCATAAAAGATTGAGATAATAATTATCAGATCAGACTAGACGGACCTCAAGCTGAAGCTTTTGTCCATATTGGTTCCGACCCTGAAAATCAACACGAGGTGAAGACGACAAAGTTGCCTCCACTAACAATCAATGTTACGGCTGAGTAGCTGTTCTAAGTACTGTATCTAAGAAGGTGAATTTAAGTGGGACCAACCTGTTACTCTCTTCAAACCATCGTCTACTACACTGCTCTCATCACCCCACAGGGGATCATCGACACGGCTGATTAACCATCCTCAGAAGATCACTTCCAGAACGAGTGAAAGTCAACAGACAACTAAGAAGAAAGACATTGTGACCTCTTGTGGACAATCTGAGCCTTACATCTAAAAGGCCAGATATCTAGATATTTCGGGAAACGGTAACTCGTTAAACAACTTTTCCTGTGGTGCCCCAAATTCCTAATGAGTTAATTGTTACATGATTAATTTAATCTAGTAACAATTAAACATAGTAGGTAATTATTCGATAAACTATAGTCATCACAATAATGAAAGTCACGTCATGACAGTAGAAAATGACTCAAGTAAAAGTGAAAGTAACCCAGTAAAATACCACTTGAGTAACAGTCTAAAAGTATTTGGTCTTCAATATACTTAAGTATCAAAAGTAAATGTAATTGCTCAAATATACTTAAGTATCAAAAGTAAAAGTATTAATCACTTCAAATGATTTCTATCATATAATATATAATCAGGAATTTTATTGAATAGATTGGGGTAGGCTGTCATACCCTGATCTGTTTCACCTGTCTTTGTGATTGTCTCCACCCCCCTCCAGGTGTCGCCCATCTTCCCCATTATCCCCAGTGTATTTATATAGTTGAAGTCGGAAGTTGACATACACCTTAGCCAAATACATTTAAACTCAGTTTTGCACAATTCCTGACATTTAATCCTAGTAGGTCAGTTAGGATCATCACTTTATTTTAAGAATGTGAAATGTCAGAATAATAGTAGAGAGAATGATTTATTTCAGCTTTTATTTCTTTCATCACATTCCCAGTGGGTCAGAAGTTTACATACACTCAATTAGTATTTGGTAGCATTGCCTTTAAATTGTTTAACTTGGGTCAAACGTTTCGGGTAGCCTTCCACAAGATTCCCACAATAAGTTGGGTGAATTTTGGCCCATTCCTCCTGACAGAGCTGGTGTAACTGAGTAAGGTTGTAGGCCTCCTTGCTCGCACACCCTTTTTCCTCCAAACATAACGATGGTCATTATGGCCAAACAGTTCTATTTTTGTTTCATCAGACCAGATGACATTTCTCTAAAAAGTACGATCTTTGTTCCCATGTGCAGTTGCAAACCGTAGTCTGGCTTTTTTTATTGCGGTTTTGGAGCAGTGGCTTCTTCCTTGCTGAGCTGCCTTTCAAGTTATGCCAATATAGGACTTGTTTTACTGTGGATATAGATACTTTTGTACCTGTTTCCTCCAGCATCTTCAAGAGGCAGTGCAAAGATAGCAAAGATAGAACTGCATTTGCCCCTTTCCCTTTAGACTTTCACAATATGCTACCATTCTGTATCTATTTCTTCCACACCCCGGAACTCACCATCCTCTCCTCCTGAATTAAAGCATGTGATACATATTACACATAACTCTGTTTGGCAGCATCCCTCTCTTCCCTCTCCTCCCAAGTGCTTTCCAATAACAGCTGAACACACTTTTTAGGGATCTGTCCTCTGAACTTTGGCTGTCCTTGGGTTTCTCAGTTCACTCAGTTCTCAGTTCACAGACCCATAGGTGAGTCCAAAGCTCATATTTAATTTAACTATATTCTGGAACGCTGCTATTTATAGGGCACTCCCCCAAGGAACACATGAGATATTCAGCACTGCTGCACTCGGTCAGGTCACTTTGTGTGAGCATCAGTAGGTAGAAGGGGGAGTACATGGGCACAGTCTTTCCACGACTACTAGATGATTTGTTGTGTTTGCTAACTTATCTAATCCCCTGCACTTGCTGTCACTGTCACCTCCTCAAAAAGCCCCGGTACACGCAAAGGGAATCCGACAACACAGCACATGTATATTTCAAAGGCACAACTTGGAATAAGTAGATTTAAGTAGATAACATGTCATGTGTTTCGCTTTCTTTGGATGGGGTGTTCCTTTATTATTAAACGTGAATTCATATTGGATGTTGCTGCTCTTGATAAACTCTATTTGTATGAGTTTACAAACCAGTTTGGCCTGGTGTGTCACACTGCTATTCTTGCCAGTAAGACAAAATGTTATCAAAGTACAAATCATTCCATTGTGAAATAATGTTAAGGTTTACACCATACACTAGGTGACAATGACACAGGAAACCATTGAGTATCACCAAGGAAACAGTGCAGACGAAGGTGCAGATGCTGAGTGAGGACACTGACTGATAATGTATGGAATATGTTATATAACTTTTCTATGGGAAGAGCTTACTATAGGGAGGGCCGGGGGAATATAAGGTCACTGCTCTCAGATAGGGAAAATGAACAAGCAGTTGGAAGCATGTGGGAGTCAAGAGTCCTGTAATGATGAACAGTGAGAGAATGGGTGAGATGAGAGAGAAATTTGAGCTATTTAAGGGAAAACTTTTGTACCTTATACTTACACAGTTTTTCACATTTTGAGTTAAAAGATCACAGAAGCCGCCAACCAACCACTATTTACACATGAAGCCATCAAGAATCTTAATATAAATCTTCAAATGCAATTTCAATGAAAGAGACAAGGTTAGGGTGAGCTGACAAGTCCACACAAACCCTTGGAAATGTACAAAATGCAGGTTGGAAAGATAAAAAAGAGGCCAATAATCTCTCCCTTCAGGCGATTTCTATTTATAGGAGGGAAATGTCAGTACAGATTAGGATCAGTGACAGGCATTTGCTGCCCTCTACTGGAGATAAGTGTTTTTAACGTGAGAACATCACTGTAGTGCATAAATCAAGCACATGGCATTTTCTATTGGTCTCATAACAATCTAGCATTGTATGATGGAAATGTAGATGTTAAAATGGCTTCTGGGGTATTTGGAATGTCTGGATATTATCAAACATTTAATAACACATTCAAAGCCAGAGACACACATAACTTACAGAGTGTGGATTCACGCCTACCTATACTTCCCTAACTCAGATGCAACAACATATGGGGCTGAATGGACTTGGTTAGTATACATGGTAAGAGCTCAGCATACCCAGACTGATGTGTTGTTGGCTGATCAGTGCTGGCCAGTAGTTGTGTTAGGAGTCAGGACAAAGTATTCTACTATTGTACTTTACTGAAGGATTTCCCCTCAGTACAGCTTTGCTGCCATCGTGTGTTAGTTTAGTGAGGTGATCAAACTTTTAATGCATGTTAATATGAGAGGTGGCCTACAGAAAATGACATATTTCATGAACATAGAATTTTAATGTTGTGTTCAACAAATGAACAATCAAGTAATATTGTCAAAGACACAAGCCTAGACAAAACCTTTCTGATAACATTCAGATACTAGATTCTAAATAAGCTTCACCTAAGCAAATAAGTCACAATTCCCCCCCAAAAAAATTTTTTTTACAAATCGAACTAGTTCAAGTACTAATATTCACTGCCAGAGAGAAAATACATATACTGTAACTTTGCAAAATGCATATCCATTTCTTACTTTTCCTATGTGCCATTGTGTTCTCACTAATTTATAACAATACTGAGAAATACAGTTGGTCCTTAAAAGACTAAGCTTTTTTAAATTAGAGCATACAACACCTTAGGTGACAACTGTAGCCTCTCAACCTAGAAAAAATACTATATAATTCAACAACATCTGCTACACTATACAAAAGTATGTGGACACCCCTTCAAATGAGTGGATTCGTCTATTTCAGTCACACCCGTTGCTGACAAGTGTATAAAATGGAGCACACAGCCATGCAATTGCCATAGACAAACACTGGCAGTAGAATGGCCTTACTGAAGAGCTCAGTGACTTTCAACGTGGCACCTTTCCAACAAGTCAGTTCGTCAAATTTCTGCCCTGCTAGAGCTGCCCCGGTCAACTGTAAGTGCTGTTATTGTGAAGTGGAAACGTCTAGGAACAACAATGGCTCAGCCGCGAAGTGGTAGGCCACACAAGCTCACAGAACGGGGCCGAGTGCTGAAGCGCGTAAAAATTGTCTGTCCTTGGTTGCAACACTCACTACCGAGTTCCAAACTGCCTCTTGAAGCAACGTCAGCACAAGAACTGTTTGTTGGGAGCTTCATGAAATGGGTTTCCATGGTCGAGCAGCCGCACACAAGCCTAAGATCACCATGCGCAATGCCAAGCGTCAGCTGGAGTGGTGTAAAGCTCGCCGCCATTGGACTCTGGAGCAGTGGAAATGCGTTCCCTGGAGTGATTAATCCCGCTTCACCCTCTGGCAGTCCGTCGGACGAATCTGGGTTTGACAGATGCCAGGAGAACGCTACCTGCCCCAATGCATAGTGCCAACTGTAAAGTTTGGTGGAGGAGGAATGAATGTCTGGGGCTGTTTTTCATGGCCCCTTAGTTCCAGTGAAGGGAAACCTTTCGGGTTGCAATACCCATTGATTACTGTCTAGAGTTGTATGACTAGTTTTGTACCAAGTAGGAGTTGAAAGACAGCACAGGCCTAAGTGTTCAACCTCAACACTAGTCGTAATAGTATGCTGTTAAGGCTTGCTAATACCAACAAGATCTAGATTCTAAACCAATTGGCAACGTCCATATCTCAGCAACTGAGCCAACTTATTTTTAACTGTTTTGTTGTTCAATAAACATTATACTATTATAGTATGTAACAAATAGATTTGTCTCTGCAAAAGCGAACATGTTTTCAGCTAAACACTCCTTAAAACTCAAATTTAGACTAGAGGCAATAACCCCCACCAAACCTTCCATAATGGATGTTTTCTGCTCAACAACTTAAAATGTGAGAAGAGTTCTTTGAAGATAAGAGGACTTCAAGGCCTGGATATGTTTTATACACCAAGACAAAATACTGATAAAGGCGTAACTTCAACATATGTTATGTTAATATTGCTAGCTACTGTAGATTTGTCAGGAATTTCCCAACTGTATTCAGGTATACAGTAGCTATGTATATGAACAATATTGGTACACCTACTTAAGTTACGACCCTCATTCACTGAAATCAAATACCAAAGCTAAGCATAGTATTCTGTATGGTTGGACTTGGACCTACATTAAATACTGACTTGTAAACAAAGAATACCTCTCCAAGTCAAGGCCTATCATGTACAGGTATTCACTGACAAGAAATAAAAGGTTTGCTTGCTTGCCCTTAGTAACCATAGAAAAAGTGAGGTTTTTCCATGTAGGCCTACTCTTAACAAAACAAAAACTTGAACCCTCATCGTTATAGGTTTTACTTTGTAAAATGTATTCACAATAGTCCTGAACTTATTGTGCATTAGCCTAAGGGGCAATTCCACAGTATCACTTTAAAATGTATGAAAAACAATGATTGCAGCGTTAAACAAACCTTACAACTCTATGCACAAGGACTACTTTTAACAATTTACACAGAAAATTCTACAAAAACACATTTACTTGAAGAACAGTGCAGATGCAAATTTTGTTCACATAATGATGGCACAAACAGCACAAACCGTAATTCTGTTGTTCCCTCTTGTCTGACCACTGTGATAGTCAGAGCAACTCCCTAGCTAACCCACCCTCTATTTATCTGTCCTTTCTTACGAGAGAAAGAGAAGATGTGCCTTATGAGGAAAATATGCTAAAGAAAGGTAGAGTTATAATTCTAGAGGGCATCGTCCCTAGCAGAGTGCCTTAACTTTTAAAATGTCCCCCTGGGTGCAAAATGTTTCCGTCTCATTTCTCTCAGGACCAAACTGTTCAGAGGTTTCTCCTCTCCACATTGTAACTCAATCTCAAAACATCTCATACTACTGCATGTCCTCAAAGGCTTCACTTGCAGTGTTCTCTGTGAATTCAAACAACTCTGACATAAAGGGAACCACAAATAAACGCCACAAATAAACGCCACAGGGCTTGGCTGGGAACACCAGCCAGGCCCTGTACAGTTAAAGTAAATCAATTCTGCCTCTGTGTTACAGTTTTGTGTTGTGTATCCCCCATAGGCTTCATTTAGCGGAGTGCTCAAATAGCACTGGGAGACAGAGAGGGACCATGCATCCCTATGGGCTGGGGGCCAAAGCAAGGGGCCTGATACTCGGTGTTCACAGTCCACGGGAAGATGGTGGAATGGCAGTGTCCCTTTCCGCCCCATCAGTACTTGTTAATCCCAAAGATCCGGACTCCGTGAAGCTGGGGGAGCTTGGGAATGAGCACAGTCATCAGGGAGACTGTGTTGACCACAAAGTGGGCCCGGTCATATTTGGTGTAGAAGCTGGTGAGGATGTAGCTAGGGGGAGAGGAAGAATGTATGAGGGAGAGAAAGAAAGGGTAGGTCAAAGAAAGACTGAAGCTGGGGAGAAGGAGGTCATTTAACAAGTTACAGTGAGGGAAAAAAGTATTTGATCCCCTGCTGATTTTGTACGTTTGCCCACTGACAAAGACACGATCAGTCTATAATTTTAATGGTAGGCTTATTTGAACAGTGAGAGACAGAATAACAACAAAAAAATCTAGAAAAACACATGTCAAAAATGTTATAAATTGATTTGCATTTTAATGAGGGAAATAAGTATTTGACCCCTCTGCAAAACATGACTTAGTACTTGGTGGCAAAACCCTTGTTGGCAATCACAGAGGTCAGACGTTTCTTGTAGTTGGCCACCAGGTTTGCACACATCTCATGAGGGATTTTGTCCCACTCCTCTTTGCAGATCTTCTCCAAGTCATTAAGGTTTCGAGCCTGACGTTTGGCAACTCAAACCTTCAACTCCCTCCACAGATTTTCTATGGGATTAAGGTCTGGAGACTGGCTAGGCCACTCCAGGACCTTAATGTGCTTCTTCTTGAGCCACTCCTTTGTTGCCTTGGCCGTATGGTTTGGGTCATTGTCATGCTGGAATACCCATCCACGACCCATTTTCAATGCCCTGGCTGAGGGAAGGAGGTTCTCACCCAAGATTTGACGGTACATGGCCCCGTCCATCGTCCCTTTGATGCGGTGAAGTTGTCCTGTCCCCTTAGCAGAAAAACACCCCCAAAGCATAATGTTTCCACCTCCATGTTTGACGGTGGGGATGGTGTTCTTGGGGTCATAGGCAACATTCCTCCTCCTCCAAACACAGCGAGTTGAGTTGATGCCAAAGAGCTCGATTTTGGTCTCATCTGACCACAACACTTTCACCCAGTTCTCCTCTGAATCATTCAGATGTTCATTGGCAAACTTCAGATGGGCCTGTATATGTGCTTTCTTGAGCAGGGGGACCTTGCGGGCGCTGCAGGATTTCAGTCCTTCACGGCGTAGTGTGTTACCAATTATTTTCTTGGTGACTATGGTCCCAGCTGCCTTGAGATCATTGACAAGATCCTCCCGTGTAGTTCTGGGCTGATTCCTCACCGTTCTCATGATCATTGCAACTCCACGAGGTGAGATCTTGCATGGAGCCCCAGGCCGAGGGAGATTGACAGTTATTTTGTGGTTCTTCCATTTGCGAATAATCGCACCAACTGTTGTCACCTTCTCACCAAGCTGCTTGGCGATGGTCTTGTAGCCCATTCCAGCCTTGTGTAGGTCTACAATCTTGTCCCTGAAATCTTTGGAGAGCTCTTTGGTCTTGGCCATGGTGGAGAGTTTGGAATCTGATTGATTGATTGCTTCTGTGGACAGGTGTCTTTTATACAGGTAACAAACTGAGATTAGGAGCACTCCCTTTAAGAGTGTGCTCCTAATCTCAGCTCGTTACCTGTATAAAAGACACCTGGGAGCCAGAAATCTTTCTGATTGAGAGGGGGTCAAATACTTATTTCCCTCATTAAAATGCAAATCAATTTATAACATTTTTGACATGCGTTTTTCTGGATTTTGTTGTTGTTATTCTGTCTCTCACTGTTCAAATAAAACTACCATTCAAATTATAGACTGATCATTTCTTTGTCAGTGGGCAAACATACAAAATCAGCAGGGGATCAAATACTTTTTTCCCTCACTGTATTGTCTGGACAACAACAAGTATCTGCTTATTTTTTCTCCCCAACAGGCTCAGGAGAGGCGAAGGTCGAGTCATTCGTACTCCGAAACATGACCCGCCAAACTGTGCTTCTTAACCAGGAAGTCAGCTGCACCAATGTGTTGGAGGAAACACTGTTCAACTGACAACCAAAGTCAGCCTGCAGGCACCCGGCCCGCCACAAGGACACACTAGAGCATGATGAGCCAAGTAATGCCCCCCCAGCCAAACCCTCCCCTAACCCGGACGACACTGGGCCAATTGTGCGCCGCCCTATGGGACTCCCAATCACAGCCGGTTGTGACACAGCCTGGGATCGAACCCAGGTCTGTAGTGACGCGTCAAGCACTACGATGCAGTGCCTTAGACCGCTGCGCCACTCGGGAGGCCAGGTATCAGCTTTTTGGTCGACAGTTACATGTCTTTCCAATTAACAATGCCACGTGAAATTGTCAACTGTTGTGACTTTTGAAGATCAAAGTGACAAGAATTTCTCCTCCAAAAAAACGTAATAATAAGAGGATGTATCTCCAAATAGATGCATCATGGCTCATTGACTAAGCATTAGTGACAAAGCATCTCCCAGGAGTGTCTCTAACTAAGGCCTCCTGCTGCCAGCAAGCACAGTAGGCACCACAGCAGCCCACAGACTGGCTGGAAGAGGCTGCTGAGAGGACAGCAGAGAAACAAACAATATTTAAAAGATATGCTTCACTTTACAGTCCTATTCCTCCTTAAATACCAATGTAACACTTTGCATGAAATTATACTTTGCATGACATTAAAGGGTTTAATAGTAGTAAACAGACAATTAGTTTATAAGTATAAAACAGTAATAAACATATAAACAGTGCAGCACATTGTACTGTAGAGGTCCTTACAGGACGATGGGGGTGATGGTGAGGAACTTGCGTGAGGCAGTGAACTGGACACCATAGTCCATCTGCTCCCAGTATGTGTAGAAGCGAGCCTTGCTCTGATCGGGAGTCTCAAACGGAGTTCCTTTCACCAAGTGTAACAACAGGTACATGCACTGCAACACACACAGCACAGAATAGTTGGTCAGGAAAGCTTTAGCTGTTACAGTGCATTCAGAAAGTATTCAAACCCATTCCCTTTTTCCACATTTTGTTACATTACAACCTTTTGATACACACAATACCCCATAATGACAAAGCAAAAACAGGTTTAAAAAATAAATAATAATAATAAATAAGTACATAAGTATTCAGACCCTTTGCTATGACACTCGAAATTGAGCTCAGGTGCATCCTGTTTCCATTGATTATCCTTGAGATGTTTCTACAACTTGATTGGAGTCCACCTGTGGTAAATTCAATTGATTGGACAGGTAGCTTAGTGGTTAAGAGCATTGTGCCAGTAACCGAAAGGTCGCTGGTTCTAATCCCCGAGCCGACTAGGTGAAAAATCTGTTGATGTGCCCTTGAGCAAGGCACTTAACCCTAATTGCTCCTGTAAGTCGCTCTGGATAAGAGTGTCTGCTAAATGACAAAAAAATTTAAATAAATAAAAGGAACAAAAATAGTGCATGTCAGAGCAAAAACCAAGCCATGAGGTCAAAGGAATTGTCCTTAGAGCTCAGAGACAGGATTGTTTCGAGGCACAGATCTAGGGAAGGGTACCAAAAGTTTGGAACCACCAAGACTCTTCCTAGAGCTGGCCGCCCGGCCAAACTGAGCAATCGGGGGAGAAGGGCCTTGGTCAGGGAGGTGACCAAGAACTCGATGGTGACTCTGACAGAGCTCCAGAGTTCTTCTGTGGACATGGGAGAACCTTCCAGAAGGACAACCTTCTCTGCAGCACTCCACCAATCAGGCCTTTATGGTAGAGTGGCCAGACGGAAGCCACTCCTCAGTAAAAGGCACATGACAGCCCGCTTGGAGTTTGCCAAAAGGCACCTAAAGGACTCTCAGACCATGAGAAACAAGATTCTCTGGTCTGACGAAACCAAGATTGAACTCTTTGGCCTGAATGCCAAGCGTCACGTCTGGAGGAAACCTGGCACCATCCCTACGGTGAAGCATGGTGGTGGCAGCATCATGCTGTGGGGATGTTTTTCAACGGCAGGGACTGGGAGACTAGTCAGGATCGAGGGAAAGATGAACGGAGCAAAGTACAGAGTGATTCTTGATGAAAACCTGCTCCAAAGCGCTCAGGACCTAAGATTGGGGTGAAGGTTCACCTTCCAACAGGACAACGACCCTAAGCACACAGCTAAGACAACGCAGGAGTGGCTTCGGGACAAGTCTCTGAATGTCCTTGAGTGGCCCAGCCAGAGCCCGGACCTGAACCCGATCTAACATCTCTGGAGAGATCTGAAAATAGCTGTGCAGCGACGCTCCCCATCCAACCTGACAGAGCTTGAGAGGATCTGCAGAGAAGAATGGGAGAAACTCCCCAAATACAGGTGTGCTGAGCTTGTAGCGTCATACCCAAGAAGACCCAAGGCTTTAATCGCTGCCAAAGGTGCTTCAACAAAGCACTGAGTAAAGGGTCTGAATTATTATGTAAATTTGATATTTCCGTTTTTTTCTTTTTATACATTTGCTAAAAATCCTAAAAACCTGTTTTTGCTTTGTCATTATGGGGTATTGTGTGTAGATTGATGAGGGAGAAAAAACGATTTAATTAATTTTAGAAAAAGGCTGTAATGTAACAAAATGTGGAATAAGTCAAGGGGTCTGAATACTTCCTGAATGCACTGTATATTTAAAATTGCATGGGCAAAAGTGATACTATGAATTTTTCAGTAGCGTACAACCACAAATCGATGTATTTTAGGAAAGGGTGTGTAAGCTGATATAGTACTGTTCTGTGACTTTTATAGCAATGCAACTGTTTATAGCAATGCAATTGCAAATGTTTAAGACTGCCCCATGGATTATTGACTTTATTGACCTTCACTCTGCCCTCTCCTAATGACAGTGCAGGAGTTTGCTTATAGAGACTACCATTGTGTGGATAACACTGACTGGACCATCCACCTACAGTACTTAGGTTATAAAGTGGTGAGGTTTCACTGGTGCCCCTAGGCATAGCCTAATAAGGAGCCCACTACCCACCAGGTTGTGTATGAGGTTGGTGAGGGTCCAGACCACGGGTACGCTAGCGAAGGGGATGCTGAGCAGGACGACGTGCAACAGGCCGATGCCCAGGAGGTAGGAGAGCCAGATGCCCCGGCTGTTCATCACCTGCGTGTTGGGGTTCACCTCGCTGTGCGCCGTGCCCACATTCATGATGTCAATGCACCAGTCACCACGCTCCTCGTCCGCCTGAGAAACAGAACAGAAGGGTGTGTGATATAATTCCTTATAGGTATGCCGATCATTATCCATAATGCAAACAATGCGGCAAGGGTACAGCTTGACTATTCCATCCATGTACTGTTCATTAGACCCTATTGGGAGGGGGTTGGGTCCTTTTATAGGCTTGTCTAAGTTAGTTGGAATGTGGTGAACTAGGTTGTGTGTAACTTTGGGGAGGGAGTCTAGCTGAAATGTTACTGACAATAGAGTAGTCTTGATCATACAGTATAAAAAGATGCAAAGACTCTTCAAGTACCTAAAAGAGTCATCAAAAGAATTACAACATAGTCATGACCCATCATGTATGTAGGGCAGGCTGATTCAAGTCAAATATTGTACTTTCTTCATCAGTTCTTCCAAAAGTTTCCATGATCAAATTGAAATAATACAGTATGATCTAACACACTGCATCATGCACTACTGTAATAATAATAATAATAAGTAAATCAAGTAAATACAAATAATTCAGATAATAGCCTACTTAGAGGAGAAAATGGCTTCAATCAGGCTTTTATCTTCAGTCTGTTATCACGGTATTCCTCTTATTCGCTATCTCCTTCGCTGGTTAGGTAATTGACATCATTAGGTTAGACTGCTATATCGTTTCGATTAGTCATTCATTCACATACCTTCTTATTGATTCTTTATGCAATGTTATCCTTCAGATCATAGCCCGACATTCAGGCTAAACAGTTCAACTCCCAGCCACTTTGTTCGTCTTGCGCACAGCTGGTGGCAACACAGCACAATTCATATAAAACGTCATCATTTTCAGAGCTCCAAATTTGGGATAAATTGTTTTTATTCATCGCTCTTAGCGCCGATTGGTGCCTTTACATCACATGGGTAAAACGGACCAATAAAATTGGAATGCGTTGAAACGCTAGAGATACGCCCCCTTGCAACGTCACAGGAATGGGAGTGAGAGGGCACTTTTCATGGGTAATGAACTGGCACATTTTTTAAATTCGTTTTAAAATATAGCATTATGACACTATAGATAGACCATCTCTGACTATTATCAATAGGTCAACCTTTGATATCAAAACAAATGGTATAACTTTATTTGTACGGTAGGCCTACAGAAATCACCAAGTATTCACTGAGAAAGTACATAATAAATAGTAATTACACAGTAATAAACTATTCATATATATTTTTTTTCTTAGGAATTAATTAAATCCAGCACCACAGGCACCATTTGGCAGGCTACCAAGTAGTTACAAATTGTGTTAAATTCTTTGAAGTAAGAAAAGTAGGCCTACCCATTACGTCACCACATACTTTCCTAAATACTGTGCCTTCAGAAAGTATTCATACCCTTTCCCTTATTCCACATTTTGTTGTGTTACAGCCTGAATTCAAAATGGATGAAATATATTTTTCTTCTCACCCATCTACACACAATCCCCTATAATGACAACGTGAAAACATGTTTTTATAAAAAATAAAAATAAATGTGATAAGCATTCACACCCCTAAGTCAATACTTAGTAGAAGCCCCTTTGGCAGCGATTACAGCTGTGAGTCTTTCTGTGTAAGTCTCTAAGAGCTTTCCACACCTGGATTTGCCCATTATTCTTTTCAAAATTCTTCAAGCTCTGTCAAATTGGTTGTTGATCATTGCTAGACATCCATTCAGGTCTTGCCATAGATTTTCAAGTAGATATAAGTCAAAACTGTAACTTGGCCACTCAGGAAAATTCACTGTCTTCTTGGTAAGCAACTCCAGTGTAGATTTGTCCTTGTTTTTTAGGTTATTGTCCTGCTGAAAAGTGATTTCATCTCCCAGTGTCTAGTGGAAAGCAGACTGAACCAGGTTTTCCTCTAGGAATTTGCCTGTGCTTAGCTCCATTCCGTTTCTTTTTTATTCTGAAAAATGTCCCAGTCCGTAACAATTACAAGCATAGCCATAACATGATGCAGCCACCATTACGCTTGAAAATATGGAGAGTGGTACTCAGTAATGTGTTTTATTGGATTTGCCCTAAACCTAACACTTTGTATTCAGGACAAAAAGTTTTGCAGTATTACTTTAGTACCTTGTTGCAAACAGGATGCATGTTTTGGAATATTTTTTATTCTGTACAGGGTTCTTTCTTTTCACTCTGCCAATTAGGTTAGTATTGTGGAGTAATTACAATGTTGTTGATCCATCCTCAGTTTTCTCCTATCACAGCTATTAAACTATGTAACTGTGAAATCCCTGAGCAGTTTCCTTCCTCTCCAGCAACTGAGTTAGGAAGGACGCCTATATAATAATAATAATATGCCATTTAGCAGACGCTTTTATCCAAAGCGACTTACAGTCATGCGTGCATACATTTTTGTGTATGGGTGGTCCCGGGGATCGAACCCACTACCTTGGCGTTACAAGCGCCGTGCTCTACCAGCTGAGCTACAGAGGACCACCAAATCAAATCAAATTTGATTGGTCACATACACATATTTAGCAGATGTTATTGCGGGTGTAGCGAAATGCTTGTGTTTCTAGGTCCAACCATGTAGTATCTTTGTAGTGACTGGGTGTATTGATACACCATTCCAAGTGTAATTAATAACTTCACCATGGTCAAAGGGATATTCAATGTCTGATTTTTATTTTTTACCTTTCTGTGGGCACTGTAGATAAATACTGATGTAGGCCAACAGTAAAATAAAGTGTTCTCAAATAGATAACTATTTTTGCTAATGGCTCCATTTGACCAAAACAAATAGTCTAGCTCCATTCTTTAGATAATTCTGACATCATTTCAATCATTTCAATCATAATTTGATATTTGTGCACAAAAGGAGGTCTTTGGCTCTTTTATGTGGTGGGATAGTGGAGGCTCCTCTAAGCAGTGAGAATGACTGACGAGGTTGATGCCTGAGACTCACAAATCAAAGAAGATCAAGAGTGTCATGTTCTAGATCCCCAGATAAGTCCAAACACTAATTTAGGGAACGCCGTACCTGGGTGGTTATGTGATACCTACTGTTTTCTAAGGGTGCCCCAAGTTGAGTGGCATTACGTTGAGTGTTTGGCCAGCTGACAAGGTATTTTCTCATGTTTATAGCCCTGGGTGTTACAGAGCGGTGTGTTAGAGATGGAAACCTAGATCTACCGTCACATGCAAATACAGAACAATGCTCTGAGATCATAGCTGGCATTGAAAACAATGGAAAAACCATAACAGTGCCCAAGACTCCTATCAAGTCTCTACTCATGGCCATATCATAATATCTATACTTTTGTCATTATTTTCAAAGCCAGCCATGATCTAAGTGCATTGTGCTGTAGGTTGCATAAATCCAAATCTGAGACATGTTCTTTTTTGTACATGTTTTAATGCTCACCCTGATGTGTTCTGGCTACATGACGAACACAGGCTAGAATTCTATTTCAGAAAGGGCGTATTCAATATTGCCCAATTTATTTTCAAAGCCTGGGGGAGAACGAGGTATTGTTTGTATAAATCAACCTTATCAATATAATGTGACAATGTGGTAGTTGTTCATGCTACGATTATGACTCTTTTGTTAAATGTATTTTGTTTTGTGTTTTGTTAGTGTCTAATTCGCCCTATGGGCTGGGCACTAAATGGTGTATGACACTGAAATAAAATCAAGCAATCAAATCCAATCCATTCCAATCAAATGAGATCATCTTCAGAATATGTTCAATCAACGGTCATAGACATACATATATTCACTGTCAATGCCACTGATTTCCCCTTATTCATTTTCAGAGGTGACAACATTCTTGTCATACAAAATTCAGAAACATGAGGAGTCAATAATGTAATGTATAATGTAATGTATAGGCTGAAGCATGGGCCTCGATCTTCAGCCCACTGTGGATATCTTTCATGTTTTATTGTAGAGCTACAGTATGAAAAACACCTAGTCTGACGTGGGTGGAAATGGGATCCCTGGACTAAAACAACTGGCTACTTTGGTGGATGATCAAATTAAAGCTTCAAAGTCTTTGTGGTCTCTTCCCCTCGTCCATCTCTTTCACTACCAATTTTTTTTGGATAGTTGTTCAGATATATTCTGGAGCGGACTACATTTCTATACACTCTGCCTGGTCCCTCGAGGCTCTCCCAGTAAGGCTTTCAAACGTAACATGATGCTGTTGATAGGACTCGTGCCTGTAATAACAGCTTTTAATGATAAGATACCTTTCATGCTTAGATTATCTTCTGGCATTATTGTCTCTCTTTCGCTCTAGGGCCTTCGTTTCTGTAACATAAACCCACGTTTTCCATAGAGACTCAATGCATTTATAGGCAAAAATTATTGTCATTTACTATTGATATAATACAATAATAAGGAAAAAGCCCACATTTACAGTAATTTGTATATATACACTACCAGTCAAAAGTTTGGACACACCTACTCATTCAAGGGGTTTTATTTATTTTTTACTATTTTTTACATTATAGAACAATAGTGAAGACGTCAAAACTATGAAATAACACAATGTAATCATGTAGTAACCGAAAAAGTGTTATAAAAATCAAAATATATGTTATTTTTGAGATTCTTCAAATAGCCACCCTTTGCCTTGATGACAGCTTTGCACACTCTTGGCATTCTCTCAATCAGCTTCATGAGGTAGTCACCTGGAATGCATTTCAATTAACAGGTGTGCCTTGTTAAAAGTTAATTTGTGAAATTTATTTCCTTCTTTATGCATTTGAGCCAATCAGTTGTGTTGTGACAAGGTAGTGGGGTATACAGAAGATAGCCCTATTTGGTAAAAGACCAAGTCCATATTATGGCAAGAACAGCTCAAATAAGCGAAGAGAAACGACAGTCCATCATTTCTTTAAGACATGAAGGTCAGTCAATACGGAAAGAACGTTGAAAGTTTGAAAGTTTCTTCAAGTGCAGTCACAAAAACCATCAAGCTCTATGATGAAACTGGCTCTCATGAGGACCGCCACAGGAATGGAAGTTACCTCTGCTGCAGAGGATAAGTTCATTAGAGTCAGAAATTGCAGCCCAAATAAATGCTTCACAGACTTCAAGTCACAGACACATCTCAACATAAACTGTTCTACATTGTAGAATAATAGTGAAGACATCAAAGCTATGAAATAACACATATGAAATGGCTATTTGAAGAATCTAAAAAATAAAATATATTTTGATTTTTTTAACACTTTTTCGGTTACTACGTGATTCCATATGTGTTATTTCATAGTTTTGATGTCTTCACTATTATTCTACAATGTAAAACATTGTATATATAAAGAAAACCCTTGAATGAGTAGGTGTGTCCAAACTTTCAACTGGTAGTGTATATTGTTTTTTACCCCCTTTTTTGTCTCAATGCTGCAACTCCCTAACGGGCTCGGGAGGCGAAGGTCGAGTCATGTGTCCTCCGAACATGACCCGTCAAACCGTGCTTCTTAACACCCGCCCGCTTAACCCGGAAGCCAGCCACACCAATGTGTCGGAGGAAACACCGTCCAACTGACGACCGAGGTCTGCCTGCAGGCGCCCGACCGCCACAAGAAGTCGCTAGAGTGCAATGAGCCAAGTAACCGCCTGACACAAACCCTCCCCTAACCCGGACGACGCTGGGCCAATTGTGCGCAACCCTATGGGACTCCCGATCACGGCTGGTTGTGACACAGCCTGGAATCGAACCCGGGTCTGTACTGACGCCACTGCAGCCTTAGATCGCTGCGCCACTCGGGAGGCCCAATTTGTATACTTTTTATTGATTATGCTGGTGGTATTGATAATGTACTATGGCTAATGTATAGCATAAGAGTCATGATAGGATGAGCCTTATTTATTGACATAAGCAGCGATGATCTTCCTTTGTCATGGAGTCTCCTCCAAAGTATCACCTCTAAGAAACCTATGTGACCAGTAGATGTCACCATCCTCACATGTCCAACTGGTCGCTTCCCCCTTAGGGATTCTTCTGACTGGGAGTGAATGATACACCTGCAATGAGAACCAATTTAACATGTAGTCAAGCTAAATGTGAAAGGTGACAGGACAGGTACGTTGGACAGTCGTCACAAGCAGTATGATAATGTAACAGAAATGCATGATGTTGGGTACCATAGTATGCTCGTTGTTCATGCAGTCCACTATACTAGGGGTTCCCAAACTTTTTCACTCAGGCTCCCCTTCCAACATTGGGGAATATCCCGCGCCCGCGCACCCCCTGCGCGTGTACACGCCAGGTCTATGACTCAAACATTACAACAAAGTCTATGTGCTAAAAAACCTAGCTAACAAACATTAGCTGACATAGGCTAGTTGATCTGGACATTTCTGACTGGTTATAAATAGCTCTCTAAGGTTTGCAATGACTGACATGGCAAGAGGAAAACTGATGATGCACTACCCAATTTCAAAATTGCACCTTGTGCATTCTGCTATTACAACTTTCAAGAGTAAATTGAAAGCCGGACTGAGTTCCTTAATTCTTTTATTTTGTTATTATAACTTTCTTTTGGGGGTGGACCCCCGCTCCCCTAGGGGTCGCACCCCACAGTTTGGGAACCACTGTGTCCTGTCTCTGCCCAACTCTGCATTCTGTCTCCCTCTGACAAAATACAACTTAAATCAATACCTTGTTATTTGAATTGTAAAACTAGCCATAGTATGAACATTTTAAAAATGAAGGTTGGTCACTACGAGATTGGAAGGACACATTTGCTATTGGCTCTGAGGTAGCATTACCTTGAAATACAACATGAAACTGTTACTGGAGTAAACTGTATAACTTTGAACAATTACACGATTGCTCTGACTTCCCATCTATTTGAATAATTCAGCAGCTCATTTGTATTGATTTAAGATTACATTTCATTTTACTATCAAATGCTACAGTGCTAGCTGTAGCTTCTTTTCACTGACTGGGAAGGCCTATAGTGCTGTCATTGGAGGAGGAGTAGACTTGTGACCCGAGGATGATAGCTATCGGTGCTGGAAAAGGCTGTCGCAGGGAGTCCATTATTGCCCCTGGAGGAAGCTGGGGATTAAAACACCAAAGAATTTCAATAAAAGAAGTGTCTGTTTGGGGGGGGGGGTGAGAGGACTAGGGAGGGGGTGCAGGGGGGGCTCCCTCATTGTCCCATCAGTGATTGAGAGCAAGAGGAAGGGAGTGGGAGAAACATTGTGTTCGCAGGAGGGCCCTCTGAAGAAGGTGGTTATTAGGGGGGATGGCAAGAGGGCTGGCTGTTGACTCTTCATCTTGTGTGAACAAAGTCTCTGGCACATAGCCCCTCTTCTCTTCTCTCTCTCTGTCTCTGTCCCAGACCCCTTGTTTACAAGTGCCATGAATACTGCCCCTCCCCTCTGAGACCCCCGCCGCCCCCAAACCTGCACGGAGGCTCATTGTGGGGCTTAAGTGCCCTTTAATTAGGCTTGGGCTCAGTGTCCGGCTGAAGACCGCCAGCCGAGGATTTAAGGCTCTTCCCTCCCTATATGACAGTGGCACGGCCTCCCACACCAATAGGGGCTCCTGCTGCATAGCTAAGGGATGAAGTGTTTGCTGCTCTAATGAAAAAGGTTTGTTTGGGGGAGAGTTCTTGTCGCTCTTTGTCCCCAGCTTACAAAGTCCCTGACAAAGGCTGCAGCGATATTATCCAAACGCTCCCATTTCCAGGACACGTTAGCGTTATAGCATTAGGGAGATGGGAGCCAGAGCAGATGGATGAGGATGCAATCTCTGGATGCAGAGAGGCCTACTCGTAGGGTTCGCAAGACATTCATGACAGTACACAACACATGATAGGTTTCCTTGCAGATGGGACATATTGCAAACCAAACATTTTTGAATTGTTCTGGAGTGAAACAATAAACCAGAGATATTGAGTTTTATCTCTGTTGAACACATGTAGAAGCACACACACACACACACACACACACACACACACACACACACACACACACACACACACACACACACACACACACACACACACACACACACACACACACACACACACACATCATTGTTATTGTGATGGAGCACATTTCATTATCATAACAGGCCACATAACAGGGGGAGGCGGACATTGAAGGGCATTGAGAATTGGCTGAACTGCCCCGGCAAAATGAGTAATTTCTGAACACCCCATTGTGTCAAGAGCTTACAGAGTGAGGGGTCTGAAAGAAAGAGGCAGAGGAAGGGGAGAAAATGGGAGCGAATGAAATAAACAAAGAGAGAAAGATGGTCTAAGAAAGAGAGACAGAAAGAAGTAATGAAAGAAAAGAAGTGTGTGAGGGGAGGGCGGAGTTGGGCGTGTTCAGAAACTTTTTTCGCTACAGCCCAGTGTGTGTAGACGCCCTCCTAATCCTGGTTTTATTGGCTGCCTGTGTCCGGCCACGCTGGTCGGATTGAGTGGAAGGGGGCGGGAGGTGGGGGGGTTGAACACATGTCCTCCTTTGTGGTAATACGCTGATCAGGCCTGAGAAAGAGCAGGACCTGGTTACAGCCTTTCTCGGGTCACCGTGGAAACCAGCACGGCAGGGGTCCTCTATGTGTGCCCCCCCCCCCCTCCTGGGCACATATACTGATGCAAGCATATAGTCTCTCTCTCACTTACAAACACATGCTTGCGCCCAAACACACACACATGCACAAGTATAGACACGCACACATGTTTTATGTCACGATTGACATACAGTACGTAGTTAACAAACACAGATCAAACAAGTACTGACGTTTCAGGCTGTTTCAGAGTCATCTTTATACCTGCCCTGGAGCCAGACGTCATCTTATCCCTCCAATGAGGAACCTGATATCTAAGGTGAGAAAATATTCAAAGACTTTGACACCAACCAGGTCTACATACTAAATCCACTGGATAGAATATCTGAACGTGATGCATTACCTTACAGATCAGTTCCCAAAGACCCGTGGTGTCTATAAACATTGGAGAGAGATGAACTCCTGACCTAGAGGTCATAGCCTCTGAGATGTCTCCTGCTGTCTACACTGACGAAGCGAGCCTGAAACCACAGCCTAATCAAGCTGGTGGAAATGTCATGCACTGGCAGTAGGCCTACACTGCATCTGTATCTGTATCTCAGAATCAGTAGAGAGAGACAGAGAGACATAGAGAGATCTGTATGGTATCAGACATACTACAATGGAAACGGTCCCCGTTTCCTGAATCTCAATTTAGGACCAGGTTTCAGAGTTCTAGATTCTAATCGTCAAGTTTCCAGACAGTTGATAACATTGTGGCTTTGACCTACAGGGAAACGTGGTTTCAATGTTGTTTAGATGCAGACCGCAGACCATTCCATCGCCTCTCCTCGTAAATTGCGCTCCCGTCACATTCCCCATCCATCCATCCCCTGGCCCCGCAAAGCGTTGATCACTCCTCAAGAATGCCTGGAGTCCAAATGGAGCTGAGCTCGGCACATTTTCGAATGCCTTCACTGTAGCACGTGACAATGTCGCTGATCGAAAGCAGACCTTGGTTCCTTGTCGTGAGCGTCACAGATACATACCCCATCTTGACGGGAAGTATTTTTGAGATTATAGCCAAAAGATTTATCCTCACAACTATTTCACAAGGACGTTTGTCATTAATGTCAATATTGCTCTCACATTTTGGGGGATAGTGACTGATGTTTTTCTTTCACAAACGGGGCGAAATTTGGTCCCAAAGTGCATCGGTCACAGTTTATTACCTATCTTCTTTGTTGTGGGGAATAAAACAAGAGGAGGGTGAGGAGTGTATTCTGTGGCTGACCTCTAGGCTGTGGTCACTGGGCTCTCTCCCTTTGGTAGGTAGGGAGCTCTCCACTCCAGAGGGCACACTCCCAGCCCCTGCTGTGAAAGCTTTCAGTCCCTTCCTCCAGCCCCTCCGGCACTCACTCACTCCTGCTTAGGGTAGACCACCACCACCAGGAAACACATCAGTTGTCACCCCACAAACCTACACTGGGGGACATTTCACAGCCACACCAGAAAAGACAAGAGTTTTTTGATTTGTGGTCACCAATAGGGTTTATCTTAGGGATGTTGAGAGGTAGTAGTATATACAAGGTTTGGATGAAGGGCTTACATGATCCCCATGGGTACTGCAAGTAGAACATTGCAGCCTTGATCAGTTCCTCTTTGACGCACCTGTGCCACTGTCAACATCAGTCCGAAAGCTACAACAGATCATTAAGGAAATATACAGTATAAGACAAGATTAGTCAATGAATAAATGTGGGCCCATCCCACTGGGCACCCCACATCATTTCAACGTGGATAATTGGGTAATATTTGGTTGAGACGTTGATTAATGAGATTACAACCTATATTCACCCACTCAAAAAGACAGCCAAAAGTTAGTTGAATTTCCAATGTGTTATCACTATGCTTTCAACTATAAAAGCACAGCAAAGTTCAAATGGGAATACAATGTCAGATATTTTGTTTATTTATACAACAGCTTAATGTGTTATCACTGTGCTTCATCTAATAGCAGAACCAAATTAATTGGATTGCAGTTGAGATTACAATAAATGCATGCCGTTCAAGATTCTGCACAGATTATTAAAGTAATTGTGAAGATCTCCACAGACCTGCGACGACCTATGCATGCTATCTTGAACATGCCCACTTTATATGATTACATAAGAAGAAATGTATAGTTACAGCAGCGTTTCCCAAACTAGGGGTCGCGACCCCATGTGGGGTCGCCTGATTTGAAAATGGGGTCGCGAGAGAAACCCAAAAAGTATGTGTGCTTGGTTCATAGAACCGAACCATTACGTCAGTAACCTCCGGTAGCCGCTAGATGCAGTTGTAATAAACAGAGCGGTTTCTGTTTTCTTCCTACAAATGTGGCTCTATCTTTCGAAACGGTTTAAACTACAAAATATTATGACCCATCACTGAAATATAAGACTCTGAGGAACACATACAGTGCATTTGGAAAGTATTCAGACCCCTTGACTTTCTCCACATTTCGTTACGTTACAGACTTATTTAAAAATTGATTAAATTGTTTTTTTCCCCTCATCAATCTACACACAATACCCCATAATGACAAAGCAAAAAATGGTTTTTAGAATTTTTTGCTAACATATAAAAAAAAAACGGAAATATCACATTTACATAAATATTCAGACCCTTTACTCAGTACTTTGTTGAAGCACCTTTAGCAACGATTACAGCCTCAAGTCTTCTTGGGTATGACGCTACAAGCTTGGCAGACCTGTATTTGGGGAGTTTCTCCCATTCTGCAGATCCTCTCAAGCTCTGTCAGGTTGGTTGGGGAGTGTCGCTGCACAGCTATTTTCAGGTTTCTCCAGAGATGTTCAATCGGGTTCAAGTCTGGGCTCTGGCTGGGCCAATCAAGGACATTCAGAGACTTGTCCCGAAGCCACTTCTGCATTGTCTTGGCTGTGTGCTTAGGGTCGTTGTCATGTTGGAAGGTGAACATTCGCCCCAGTCTGAGATCCTGAGCGCTCTGGAGCAGGTTTTCATCAAGGATCTCTCTGTACTTTGCTCCGTTCATCTTTCCCTCGATCCTGACTAGTCTCCCTGTCCTTGCCGCTGAAAAACATCCCCACAGCATGATGCTGCCACCACCATGCTTCGGCCGTAGGGATGGTACCAGGTTTCCTCCAGACGTGACGATTGACATTCAGGCCAAAGAGTTCAATCTTGGTTTCATCAGACCAGAGAATCGTGTTTCTCCAAGCAGGCTGTCGTGTGTCTTTTACTGAGGAGTGGCTTCCGTCTGGCCACTCTACCATAAAGGCCTGGTTGTTGGAGTGCTGCAGAGATGGTTGTCCTTCTGAAAGGTTCTCCCATCTCTACAGAGGAACTCAGTTTGGCCGGGCGTCCAGCTCTAGGAAGGTTCTTGGTGGTTCCAAACTTCTTCTATTTGAGAATGATGGAGGCCACTGTGTTCTTGGGGACCTTCAATGCAGCAGACAATTTTTTGGTACCCTTCCCCAGATCTGTGCCTCGAAACAATCCTGTCTCGGAGCTCTACGGAAAATTCCTTCGACCTCATGGCTTGGTTTTTGCTCTGACATGCACTGTCAACTGTGACACATTATATAGACAGGTGTGTGCTTTCCAAATAATGTCTAATCAATTTAATTTACCACAGGTGGTCTCCAATCAAGTTGTAGAAACATCTCCAGGATGATCAATGGAAACAGGATTCACCTGAGCTCAATTTCGGGTCTCATAGCAAAGGGTCTGAATACTTATGTAAATAAGGTATTTCTGTTTTTTTGTTTTTATTTATGTACAAACGTTTCTAAAAACCTGTTTTCGCTTTGTCATTATGGGGTATTGTGTGTAGATTGATGAGGAACAATTTTTATTTAATCAATTTTAGAATAAGGCTGTAACGTAACAAAATGTGGAAAAAGTCAAGGGGTATGAATACTTTCCGAATACCTTCGGAAAGTCACTTCAACGCATACTTTGGCCATAGATGTGTTACTAATTTTAAGGTTGAATGTTACATTCATTTGTAAGATAGCCTTAACTTTAGGCTATTTACTGTATTACAAAAGCAACATTTAAAGGAGATATATCTACTGCTTGGATAGTTCCATCTGAGCCACTGACTTAGTTCGGCTTTAATTCCAGTTTGTCTACAAATTATTAATTGATATGTTGGATTCACATCTCCATCCAAACCAAAAATCTAAGTTAAAGAGTAGGACTAAATGCACTTTAAATAGTTTGATTTCATTTAGTCCTATTCTTTAATTTTGGTTTTGGGTTGAGATGGAGACGTGAATCCAACATATCAATTATTAATTTGTAGACAAACTGGAATTAAAGCTGGACTAAGTCAGTGGCACAGATGGAATTACACATCAGAAGACACATCTCCTTCAAATGTTGATATTTGGTTGTGTTGACAACCAAACACAATTCAATATCACTAAATATCATACCATTTTAAATCAGGGGTTGAAACCCTAGGCCTATTGTATTGTCTATTTCTGGGTTGAATTGAAACAACAGCTGTTGATTACTTTGCAAATGCTATACAGTGCATTCCAAAAGTATTCATCCCCCTTGGCGTTTTTCCTATTTTGTTGCTTTACAACCTGTAATTTAAATGGATTTTTATTTGGATTTCATGTAATGGACATACACAAAATAGTTGAAATTGGTGAAGTGAAATGAAAAAAATAACTTGTTTCAAAAGATTCTAAAAAATTTATAACGGAAAAGTGGTGCATGCATATGTATTCACCCCCTTTGCTATGAAGCCCCTAAATAAGATCTGGTGCAACCAATTACCTTCAGAAGTCACATAATTAGTTAAATAAAGTCCACCTGTGTGCAATCAAGTGTCACATGATCTGTCACATGATCTCAGTATATATACACCAGTTCTGAAAGGCCCCAGAGTCTGCAACACAACTAAGCAAGGGTACCACCAAGCAAGCGGCACCATGAAGACCAAGGAGCTCTCCAAACGGGTCAGGGACAAAGTTGTGGAGAAGTGCAGATCAGGGTTGGGTTATTAAAAAATATCAGAAACTTTGAACATCCCACGGAGCACCATTAAATCCATAATAAAAAAATTGAAAGATGATGGCACCACAACAAACCTGCCAAGAGAGGGCCGCCCACCAAAACTATAGACCAGGCAAGGAGGGCATTAATCAGAGAGGCAACAAAGAGACCAAAGATAACCCTGAAGGAGCTGCAAAGCTCCACAGCGGAGACTGGAGTATCTGTCCATAGGACCACTTTAAGCCGTACACTCCACAGAGCTGGGCTTTACCGAAGAGTGGCCAAAAAAAGCCATTGCTTAAAGAAAAAAATAAACAAACACGTGGTGTTTGGTGTTCGCCAAAAGCCATGTGGGAGACTCCCCAAACATATGGAAGAAGGCACTCTGGTCAGATGAGACTAAAATTGAGCTTTTTGGCCATCAAGGAAAACGCTATGTCTGGTGCAAACCCAACACCTCTCATCACCCCGAGAACACCATCCCCACAGTGAAGCATGGTGGTGGCAGCATCATGCTGTGGGGATGTTTTTCATCGGCAGGGACTGGGAAACTGGTCAGAATTGAAGGAATGATGGATGGCGCTAAATACAGGGAAATTCTTGAGGGAAACCTGTTTCAGTCTTCCAGAGATTTGAGACTGGGACGGAGGTTCACCTTCCAGCAGGATAATGACCCTAAGCATACTGCTAAAGCAACACTCGAGTGGTTTAAGGGGAAACATTTAAATGTCTTGGAATGGCCTATTCAAAGCCCAGACCTCAATCCAATTGAGAATCTGTGGTATGACTTAAAGATTGCTGTACACCAGCGGAACCCAACCAACTTGAAGGAAATGGAGCAGTTTTGCCTTGAAGAATGGGAAAAAATCCCAGTGGCTAGATGTGCCAAGCTTATAGAAACATACCTCAAGAGACTTGCCGCTGTAATTATTGCAAAAGGTGGCTCTACAAAGTACTGACTTTGGAGGGGGGGGGGGGGGGGAATAGTTATGCACACTCAAGTTTTCTGTTTTGCTGTGTTATTTCTAGTTTGTTTCACCCCAAAAAAATATTTTGCATCTTCAAAGTGGTAGGCATGTTGTGTAAATCAAATGATACAACCCCCCAAAAAATCCATTTTAATTCCAGGTTGTAAGGCAACAAAATAGGACAAATGCCAAGGGAAATGAATACTTTCGCAAGCCACTGTATAGGCCTAAATTGTATCATTGATGTTATATGAGTGATAAAATATGGTCACATTTCATTTGCTCTGTTAAACCTACCCTTTGGATTTACTTTGATAGCAACGGTGAATCTCTTTAGTTTTTAAGTGGAGCTCTCTCAACAATCATTGTCACGATAACACATTGGTAATTTACATTTAAGTCATTTAGCAGACGCTCTTATCCAGAGCGACTTACAGGAGCAATTAGGGTTAAGTGCCTTGCTCAAGGGCACATAGACAGATTTTTCACCTAGTCGGCTCGGGGATTAGAATCAGCGACCTTTCGGTTACTGGCACAACGCTCTTAACCACTAAGCTACCTGCCACCGTTATAGTAATAGTCAGTGACAAATATCTAAGCAGGTCTTGGTTAAAACCCTGGATGGAAGACCAAAGGGTAGTAGTACAGTAGATAGATCAATTCTCCAGTAGGATATGCTGCCCAGTCTATGTTTTATTCTGATAGTGGATTTAATGTTGAAGATCTGACTTTGCTTTAAAGATAAAAATTCAACATATTTTATACAAGGTTTGTCTATATAGAAATGTGGTTACCATGATGACATAATCCTGTGGTTGAAATTTCACCCTCAATGACCTTTTTCAAATCCAATGTATTTTCCACGTAGATTCCACGTCACAATGTCTTGACTAATTACGTTGAAACAACAATGATTCAACCAGTTTGTGCCTAGTGGGATGTTTCTCAGAAGTATGATTACTTCAGTTTCTGAATAGCTGTGTGTCTGGTAAGAAATATAATAGTTTAATACATTTCATGGTCAAGAACTTTCAATAACTCATATTGATCTTGTTTTGACTCAGATGAAGGCTACACATTATGTCATGTATGTCTGCATTGTGCAGTGTTTCTACTACAAAGAAAACACCATCTGAAAACACAGAACTATAATAACATAGTAGAGGAACCACTAAGAGCATTAGACATTACTCTCTAAAGACATGACGCAACACACTAGCAAACTCCAATAACAAGCTGTCCAACCAATAAGAGCTTTTCTCTCTACAGAGGAAACATAAAATAAATGTATGAAAACTAAAAAATGCAGTCTTTTAATGGGTTAATTTATGTTTTTGCTGTTGTGGTACAGTACACCAATATACCCCATTGCTGAAAATAAAACGTTCCCCTATGTCTTGATATAAATAAAATAGCATTTTACCCCGTGATTCAACAAAAGTGTGCAGTTTGTTATTGTAACAAATCAGTTTCCCAACATCTAAATTGACTTTCGGTTAGTTCTAGAAATAGTGTCCTCTTTTCCCTCCCTCTCTCACCTGCTACTGTCTGCCCCTCAGCCCATCAAAATGACAATGTAAAACGTGTCGCCTTTGGGCCACTACAGCCAATAGCCTTGTGTGCCTGGCCCAACCACCACGTTTTATGGCTTTATTGTGTCGCCTTTTATGTCCTCTCGTCGGGGTGGGAGGACAACAATTTAGAAAATTCACTGTAAATGTCTCCCTGTGTGCCTGAGAGAGAAAGGGTGTGTGGGTGCACTGTATGCACATATATCCGGATCAATTAGTCAGGGCACAACCCCTAAAGATGAAGTCAACACTTCCTCCCCCCGCATGTCCTCCGCTCCGCCGCCAATCCCAAAGCCTCCATGAAGAGGCAGGCCTTACGTCCCTTCACCTATCCTGAGCCACTTTGGGGAGGGCTTGCTTTGAATTATCATAGATGAAATAGATTGAATAAGAAGAACTCTACCTTTTTGCTCTGTCCCTCCCTATACCTCCTTTCATTTTCCCTCCCTCTCTCCCTCCCTCTTTCTCTCTCCTTTCTTTCTTTTCCACATTACCAGGGGGTGGTGTGTGATTGACGGATGGGAACGAATAATTTTTTTCGTAACCTAAGGCCATCCTCTGTGATTGGCTTGCCAGCTGACATCTCCAAACCTCGCTCGTCTTCTTTTTCCCCCCTTTAATATTGGGCCTGTGGATGAGGCATCTTGAGGGAGAAAAAAAAGTGGAGAGAAAAAGATATCTACCTTAGGAAAGAACCTCATAGAGAGGGAGGGAAGGAGAGGACGGGTAGGAGCGTGTGTGTGTGTGCGTTTGTATATGTGTGAGAGAGAGACACTTACTCTTCTAACTACTAGGAGACAGACACATTTTCCTGTCCAGACTCAAAGAAGGGGGAAAACAGGAGGAAGTTATTTTTTTGCTTGAATTTGATTTCAATTTCCCCCTCCCTCAACAATCAAGCTTTTCCTAAAGCTTCTCCTCCAGGAAGTCTGTTCTTCATTCCCAATTGGAAATTCTATGTACTGATCCATTTCCACTCTATCACCACAAGGCATACCTCATGGATTTGTACCTGATTGGATATATGATGTGTGTGTGGTTGTCCAGCTGGAGGGTGCTTGGAGGCTATCCCATCTGGTGGTGAGTACAATCTAGAGTTTCAGCATCAAATCTTAGAGCTGCTACATGGAGACTTTTGGTCAATTATCATTTTTAGAGGGCAGAATACATTGCACTTTCAGTTGACTGTGTGGAAAAATGTTCTTCAGCCCAGTCCAAAGAATTTAAACATCAAATACTGGTGTAACGGAAAAGGCTGGCTGTTCCTTTCCCCTCTACACTCAGGTCCATTTATCTTATTAGACAAATGTTGTGATGCTAAGGAGGTTGAAATTGTAGCATTAAACTTATTCAATCTCTATAGGGATTTTTGAAAGGAGCCTATGGATGGCTTGTCTAGGTAAATTGTCTCCGAATATTGGTGTTAGGCTGATAGGAGCTTTTCTAGATAGCGGTTGGAATCAGTGTAATTATTGGTTTGGATAATGTCTCCATCCTCCAAGGACAATGACAACATTGAACCGCTTCATGAAAACTCCCCAAATCCTTTTTTTTTAAAATATATATATATAGCCACAACCAATAGTTTGTGAATCCACATTTATATGGACTTAGTTTCTTTTGTTAAATAAACCTCTATTATTTGATATTTGGAGTCGTACGATCAGGACCTTTTAAGTCAGCGTCATTTTTGTTTGGTTTGCTATTGTGTGTCCCTATTCTACATTCAGGCCGCCGGCCCCCAATCATGCCGTGTAACTCTTCATTGTTAACTGAATGTTCTTTATTGGTTTGTTTCGAGGGAGCTTATCACAAACTGAAGTGTGTGCTGTTTAGTAGCATCAATGCTGTTTGAAATTACTAAAATCCCTGTCAGATAGACAGCATTTAGAAATTCTACAAATCAATGAAATCAACACATTTGTGAAAGACTGCCACAGTGTCTGATCTAATTTATAAATAATTGGTTTTAATACATTTTGGTCTGCTTAATATGAACATTAATTAAGCAAATACTTTTGTCATTCAATTAGTATTACAATATTACCGACGTTTCTGGGAGATTTGTCAGTGTCATGGGACAGTCAGGTTAGGCTCTGTACGGCTTTATGTGTCTTTGTTGAAATATTCCAGACCCTGTTTGGCACCCTGACATGAAATTTTGAGGTTCATCTCATTACAAATTCAGCTACATGCATCTGACCTCATAGGCCTCGCTCTTTTGTAACATAAAGCTTTTATTTTGGATATATTTGTGAGTAGGCGTATGACAAAGCTTCTTTGGCTCCCGACACAATACTTGTCAGAGCCAGTGCACTTTTAGTAGCCCGGTTAGCATGTGGTCCCACAGCAGTGCTGTCGAAACTGCCAGCATCTTCTGGTTTCATTTACAGAGAGGGGTGCTGCCAAACACACTGGCCAAAGGGCTGAAGTGTTAATGGAACAAGGACTTTACACCCACTCTCTGGGTTCAGCACCACACCACACACAACATGGATTCTCTGTCTGAATTACCTGCAGCTGTTCTTTGCTCAAGGAGCTTACATGACACTGGTGTAATGTTCAGCCCGGACAATGCGCCCCACCTTTGATTTGGATAACACATTTGAAGTGGAGGCGGGGGTGGAGAGGGAGAGGGAGAAAGATGAAATGGCCATGCATAGCTTCAGGTGACCGGGCAGATGCTGAGGAATGGATGTCATAGAGCGCTGTCACTGTCGTCATCCACGGTGTCGAGTACATCCAAGAGGGGACAAAACAACAAGATGGGTACGTGGTGTGTCAAGGGTGCGAAGTTTCAGCGAGCCAGGGCTCCTCTCAGCTTCTGTCTCAGGAGCGATGACTTGGTTATAAATTCTCCAGCCAAGTGGGGAAGGGAGGGGAGAAGGAGTTTTGACTGCTCAATGCCTGGCAGTCAGTCACACAATCACAAGGGGTGTCGAAAACAAAAGAGCATAAATAACTCTGGAAATGTGCATATGCATGGAGGAAGAGGTAGAGTGAAATAGCTGGCTAATGAGGAGGTTTGGAGAGGAGCTGGAACTGCCACGAAAATAGACCCCCTACAAGAATGTCACTTCAATTGACCCCCCTTGAAAATGCAAAAATGTTTGGTAGCTAGAAGAGCTTCATAAGAGAGAGAAAAATCATTATCTGGAAAGATTTAAAAGCAGATAAAAGATAGAACATTACAGTATGTTCCAAAAGGGCTTGGTAGAGCCATCTGATAAAGGTTTTGGCAGCCCGATGCCCATCTCTAATATAAATGTGAGGCTTTTGTTAAAATATGTGTTTTTTTTACTTTGTATCTCTTTTTCTCACCTCTTATGCTGTTCATAAATATAGAACATCTTTAAAATAAAAGTATTTTGGAAAAAATTGTGGCAAGTCCTGTACTGTTTCCATATGATCTCTCTAGGCCGTAGGTCAGGCTACAATACTGGGATGTATAATGCAGATAATATTTTCTCACAGAATTTTGCATTCCTGTATTCAAATCAAATAATGCAATAGTGCAGCACAACTAAAATAAAATAAGAAGTGATTGGAGAAAAAGGGTATTCTACACAAGCTTCTGTTTTCTACACTGTACCCACAATAGGCCTAAATGTTTGTCATCATGCTAGTATGATGACAACAGCAACTTAAAAAGATCTTGACAAATCATAAGTAGTTTAGGATGAGCCCATCACACATTAAAATACAGTCAACGATCAGTATATACACAGGTAATCCCTTAATGGAAGCGCTGAAGATAACCTGTCAGCCGGTTCAGCCATTTCTGTTTATATTCATATTATAAACAATGGCCATGATGAGTGAATGCCGACACTCCACATCACCCATACCTATGTTTTTAGCCATTAGAAACTCCTCAAATACCAACAGTGAAGGAACCAAGATTTGTGGTGTAGCCCCAGAACATCGCCGCAGAACCACTGAACATTTAAATCCAACTGACTATTATACTCTTAATCTTCTGGTAATCATGACCACTGTTCAGTTACAGAGGGGAACCAGAGAGAGGATGTAACTATGGAAACTGTATGTTACTATGTAAACTGACTGAGCTGTGGCTTTAGATTTTGATGCCGGAGTTTCTGGTGACTTCTGGTGAATTGCCATTTATAGCAGATCAGTGTAGCCTATGCTAGCACCAAAATAATAATCATGGATAGGTGCAGTGAAATGTGTTGGTTTACATGGTCAGTCATAGTAGTACAGCACCCCTGGAGTAAATTAGGATTAAGTGCCTTGCTCAATGGGTGCATAAACAGATTTTTCACTTTGTCCGCTTGGGTATTTAAACTAGCAACTGTTTGTTTACTGGCCCAACGCGCTAACTGCTAGGCTACCTGCCACGCTCCAACCTAGTGAGCATAATCACATCAGATTTGTGGAATCCACTTCCTGCAGGTCAGAGTAGAGATATGTGGAGCACGAAAACTATCTATTTTCTACAATTGTGACAGCCAAATACAAGACATAGGTCAATACCGCAGACATAGAACACAGGAAATTGCAGAAATATGATATGCTGTTAACATATCATACTGTACATTCCCATGTAACATATCATACATTCTGGTACTTCCCATGTCTCTTTGTAGTGAAAGCAAAGTTTTACCATAAGAAATAAAACATAAAGCGATTTCAGATTGAGGAAGAGAAAGTACGTAGAAGAAAGGTAGTGACATAGAGAATGTACCGAACAGGTATAGGTAGAGTGAGAGACATTTGTGAAATCGGAACACTTTTTCCCTTTCTGATATGTGGGTAGCAGAGTAAATGAAAAGTAAATCTTCTCTTGCCTACCCTACCCATCCCCTGTCCTGCCTTGTCATGGCCACCCCTGCCCTCTACGTGCTGGCCAACCCTTGTGGCTTAAATGGGGCTCTAGGGTCCATCTCTGGGTCTCAGGAATGTTATTATCTGATGTGACACCCCCCTTACCTCTCCACTCAACCCCCCTTTGGTAAAAGGATCACTATAATGATTCTCAGTGCGAGAAAATCCTCCGTCTGCAATCCTAGTGTGAAAAGATCAAGGATGTTCAGGCATTATATTGAACAGTGCAAAGGGAGGGGTGAGGGGAAAGAAAAGAGGAAAGCCCTAAAGAATGTGATTCTGTAGACCGGTAGGGTTCCATATCAATGGCAACGGCTGCCATATAAGCAGGGGTCAAAGACATCCCTAATGCCTGTGAGAAATATCTAAGGAGAGTGTAGTGACTTCGCCAGACAGAGATCTGTGCCATGTGATATGTTTCCCATTTGGTTAACCTCCATTCAGTACAGTAGATATTGGCCTAGCCTACATCACTTGAGCAGGTGGATGAGGTTCCCTATTTGTGCCCCAGTTTGGATTACAATGCGCTCTGTTTCCTTTGCCACAGTGGTAACTACGGGAGCTAGCTAACTGCTTGAATTGCAATCGATTTACGTTATCTAAGTGTATTCACATTCAGTTGATACAAAAGGAGCCTGACACCCTGACTGTCCAGCTCTACAAAACAAACCACTGGCATGACGTTATCCAGCCTAACCAGCCGGTTGGGAGAGAAGTTCAAAGGAGGCTGATAGTTCAAAGCAGTAAAGGAGATTCCTAATCTCAGCCCATCATCAAAGAACATGTGATGAACTACTCGTGTAGGAAATGACAAAGTCCCACAGTTCACGGCTATTACCTGCACTAAAACACAGGTCAGGACAGTTCCTCAAAGGAAAATAGGCCAAAACGCCCAGAGGCACAGGGGTCCTCAGGGGCAAACACGTGGACTGAGAGATAGAGAGAAGGAGAGAGAGAAGGAGAGAGAGAAGGAGAGAGAGAATGAGAGGGAAGGAACAAACACATTCACACTGAAACAGCAACACACACACTCACTCTCTCTCTCTCACACACACACACACACACACACACCTTATAAGCCTTCATTGGCCAGAATTGTTAGCTTCTGTAGCTCCTGTTTTCAAATCTGCTACTGGGCAGCAGCTAATTGTGAACAACAAGTAATCTTTAGACAACAAGCTACTTTTTTTAAGACACACTGCCTGGCTTGGTGTCTGGTGACGAAGAAGCATTGGTCACACCTGTGCACCCTAAATACAGGCTAGTCAAACCTCCCCAGGTTACATCCCTGGTCATCCCATTACCTAAGGAGGGAGGGAGGGAGGGAGGGAGGGAGGGAGGGAGGGAGGGAGGGAGAGAGGGAGGGAGGGAGAGAGGGAGGGAGGGAGGGAGGGAGGGAGGGAGGGATGGTGAGAGAAAGAGAGAGAGAGAGAGAGAGGGAGAGGGAGAGCAATTCAAAGGCAATATAAGCTACTACTCCATTGTATAAAAGCATAGCTTTGTAGAAATAATTTCACTGCAGGGTGAATAGGAGTTTTTGAGACAAAGAATGAAAAAAAATAGGGAAGCCGTATGCCGCTTGATCTAGGCCTACATCATACAAATATAATTACAACATACAGGTAAATACCCAAATAAAGGAAATGCCAACATAAAGTGTCCTAAAGGCCCAGTGCAGTACAAAATGTGATTTTCCTGTGTTTTATATATATTTCCACACTATGAGGTTGGACTAATACTGTGGAATTATTAAAATTATGATAATGCCCTTTAGTGTAAGATCTGTTTGAAAAGACCACTTGCAATTTCAGCCTGTTTTGGTGGGATGGAGTTTTGGCCTGCCTGGTGACATCACCAAGTGGTAAATTAGTTAATAGATCAATTAGAAAGAAAGTTCCAAACCTCTCTGCCAATAATGGCTCGTTTTCAGTTTTCCCCTCCCCACTCAGACCACTCCCAGACAGTCCTAGCAAAATTCTTGCTTGAGAAAGTTATCTTGCTAAGAAGCTATTTTTGTTGTTGACCATTTTAATTGAAAACAAATCACAGTAAGGTACATAATTGTTACCCAGAAATGATTTGATATTGAGATAAAAACGGCTGCATTGGGCCTTTAATAGGCTTTGGGCCACCATGAGCCAGAACAGCTTCAATGCACCTTGGCATAAATTCTACAAGTGTCAGGAACTTTATTGGAGGGATGCGACACCATTCTTCCTCAAGAAATTCCATCATTTGATGGTGGTGGAAAACGCTGTCAGGAGCGCTGCTCCAGAATCTCCCATAAGTGTTCAATTGGGTTAAGATCTGTTGACTGAGACTGCCATGGCACATGGTTTACATAGTTTTCATGCTCATCAAACCATTCAGCAAATCAGTCAGTATCTGGTGTGACCACCATTTTCCTCAGGCAACGTGACACATCTCCTTTGCATAGAGTTGATCAGGCTGTTGATTGTGGCCTGTGGAATGTTGTCCCACACTCCTCTTCAATGGCTGTGCGAAGTTGCTGGATATTGGCGGAAACTGGAATACATTGAGTTACACATTGATCCAGATCATCCCAAACTGCTCAATGGGTGACATGTCTGGTGAGTATGCAGGTCATGGAAGAACTGGGACATTTTCAGCTTCCAGGAATTGTGTACAGATCCTTGGGACATGGGGCCGTGCATTATCATGCTGAAACATGAGGTGATGGTGGCGGATGAAATGCACAACATTGGCACCTGTGTAATGATCATGCTGTTTAATCAGCTTCTTGATATACCACACCTGTCAGGTGGATGGAGTATCTTGGCAAAGGAGAAATGCTCACTAAGAGGGATGTAACACTTAACCCTAATTGCTCCTGTAAGTCGCTCTGGATAAGAGCGTCTGCTAAATGACTAAAATGTAAATGTAAACAAATTTGTGCACAAAATTTGAGAGAAATACGTTTTTTGTGCTTATGGAACATTTGTGGGATCTTTTATTTGAGCTCATGGAACATGGGACCAACACTTTACATGTTGCGTTTATATTTTTGTTCAGTATACTTTGTATTCCTCAATTACTCCAGTGTTTCCATTATTTTGGCAGTTACGTGTACATGTATGCATACCACAAGATTCCAGATAATTCAACAATAATATGCCATTTAGCAGACGCTTTTATCCAAAGCAACTTACAGTCACGTGTGCATACATTTTTACGTATGGGTGGTCCCAGGGATCGAACCCACTACCCTGGCGTTACAAGCACCATGCTCTACCAATTGAGCTACAGAGGACCACCTTAACAAGCGTTATGCCGTTGCTGAGTGGCAATCACCACTGTCTCACAATGATAGGAGAGGTAAAGCCAGGGCAGTCTCTGAATACTACTGGTTGGGAACAATCCTTTGGATGGTTCATACAAACACTTTCTAAATGTTTTGATCAAACTAGCCATGCTGTTTTCTTTCTGAACGGTTTCTGTTGTGTCTGTGCTCTGACACTGACATAGAGAGAGAGAAAGGACTAGCCATTGGGCACACCACGTAATTTCAAAGTGGATAATTGGGTAATATTTGGTTGAAACGTTGATCAATAAGATTACAAACTATATTCACCCACTCAAAAAGATTGTCAAAAGTTAGTTGAATTTCCAATGTGTTATCACCAATGGAAAAACAATGTCTGATTTTTGGTTTAGTTGTCACCCAAATGTATATCACTGGACATTGAACCATTTAAAAGCACAGCAAAGTTCAAATGGAAATACAATGTCGGATATTTTGTTTATTTATAGCCTACAACAGATGAATGTGTTATCACTGTCATTCATCTAAAAGTACATGGTGCAAGTGATCAATGCAGTTCAAGATTCTGCACAGATTATTACAGCAATTGTGGAGATCTCCACAGACCTGTGACGAGTGACGACCTATGTATGGATGCTATCTTGAACATTCACGCATTATATGATTACATAAGTAATGTATAGCTACAGTAACCTCAAACTGTGGCCATGGATGTTTTACTCATTTTAAAGTTGAATGTTACATTAGTTTGTCTTAACTTTAGGCTATATAATGTATTACAAAAGCAATATTGAATTGTGTTTGGTTGACAATGCAACCAAATATCAACATTTAAAGGTGCACTATGCAGAAATTGCTATGCCATTTCCTGGTTGCTAAAATTCTAATAGTTTGCCTAATTTCAGTTTATGTGACAAAACAAGCAAGTATAGTGTAGAGAATCATTGTACCATCTAAACCGCTGTGAAATATATTTTCCATAACCAAAAATATTGTATTTTCAGCTGTTTGAACCTGGTGTACAAAACCCAAAGTAAAAGACGCAAAAACAAAACTTAAGAATGTGAAGCATAGAAATAGCACACATAGAACATATCTACCGCTTCTTAGACTTGATTTCAATGAGAATGACAGATCTATAACACACATTTCTATGTGAATTTGGTCGGTCGCCCAAAAAGTCACATATTGCTGCTTTAAAGGAGACGTATCTACTGCTTGGATAGTTCCATCTGACCCACTTGCTTAATCCCATTCTTTAACTTTTATTTTTGGTTGAGTTGGAGACGTGAATCCAACATATAATTTGTTAACTTGTCAAAAGTTAAAAAGTCACATTGAATTTGGTTTGGTTGTCAGCAGAACCAAGTATTTTTTATCTCCTGCTTGGATAGTTCAATCTGTGCCACTGACTTAGCTTTAATTCCAGTTTGTCTACAATAAAATAATTAATATGTTGGATTCACATCTCCATCTCAACCAAAAATCTAAATTCATGAATAGGACTAAATCAAATCAAACTTTAAATGCGCTTCAAATAGTTTGATTTGATTTAGTTCTATTCTTTAACTTAGATTTTTGGTTGAGATGGAGACGTGAATCCAACATATAATTAATTTGTAGACAAACTGGAATTAAAGCTGGAGGCACAGATGTAACTATCCAAGCAGAAGATACATCTCCTTAAAATGTTGATACTGTATTTAGTTGCATTGACAACCAAACACAATATCACTAAATATCATTACATTTTAAAATCAACCAGAGCTTGAAACCCTAGGCCTATTGTATTGTCTATTGTTAGTTGAATTCTGGGTTGAATTGAAACAATAGCTGTTGATGACTTTGCAAATGCTATATAGCTAGGCCTAAATAGCATCATTGATGATATATAAGTGATAAAGTATGGTCACATTTAATTTGCTCTGTTAAACCTACCCTTTGGAAAGACTTCGATAGCAACAGTGAATCTATTTAGTTTTTAAGTGGCGATCTCTCAACAATAATTCTCATGATAGCACGTTGGTAATAGTCAGTGACAAGTATCATAGCTAAGCAGTGCTGGGCTTGGTTAAAACCAATGGGTAGCTGTAGATAGATAGATACATTCTCCAGTAGGTGCTGCCCAGGCTATTGTATTTTTTCTGACAGTGGATATAACGTTGAAGATCTGACGTTGTTTTAAAGGTAGAAATTCAACATAATTTATACAAGGTTTGTCTATGTTGAAATTTGTTACCATGATGACATAATCCTTTCGTTAAAATTTCACAGTCAAAACAACAATTGATTACTTTTTTCAAATCCAATGTATTTTCCACGTAGACTCCATATCACAATACGTTGTCAAATTACGTTGGAACAATGTTGATTCAACCAGTTTGTGCCCAGTGGGTACTTCCACTATGATTGGCACTGCTGCATTGTGTTGAACACAGTCAGTCAGAGAGTTCTGTCTGCTCCCCAGCGAACTGCAAGCCGCACTGCTCTCACTCACTCAGTGTCGCTTCCTGACAGGCAGGTTCACAAGTTTACACCCCAGCTCCATGTTCTCCTCTGTTCTGACTGCAGGGGCTCCCTGTCCCAGTTCTGCACTCACTCTCAAAGTGTCTAAGGAGGGAGAGCAAAGAGCGAGGGAAAGAGGGAGAAAGGGAAGGAGTAAGGAAGGGAAGAAGCCAAAAACAGGTTGAAACATTTTTCAGGAGTCCTGTCATTTTTTATCTGATCAGCCCAGAGCTGTTGGACTACAAATCAAAAGTGTACCAAAGAAAAAAGTTAACACAACAACACAGACAGGAGCTGTGCATTCCAGCCTCCGCCAGGAAAATTCCCATCCTGGGGGCAAAGCCGACAACTTTTCCGTGGCCCACTTACACTCTCTTCCGAGTGTCTTTGTCTCTCCTGTGGTGGGATTAAAATTGAGATTCCGATGGCAATGTTTTGGTGTGCATCCTGAGTGCATGATGCTTCATTTAGCAGAACCCCCCTGGCAAATCCGACAACTTTTGATGTCAACATATAGAGGTAGAATAAAGTTTGATAGCCCTTCATTGTAGCGTTCCTACACTCTAAAAAGTAAAGGTTCCTGGAGGATCCTTTAGAGGTTCTTCAAATTGAAACTGTGGGGAAACCCCTATAAGTTCTTCGAAGAACTCTTTAAAAGGGTTCTTCAAAGAACCCCTTTTAATGGATCCTCAAATAACCTTTTGAAGAACCTTTTGGGGTTTATTTTTTAACTATTCCCCCCTCCCCTATTTTTAGTAGTAGTAGTAGTAATACGCTTAACAATAACAACAATAACACAAGATTTTAGTTGTCAGTGTTTATTAGGATTTTAGTGGCAAAGCAGAATACAAATCCAAATATGAGGTAAACTCCCAGCAGAGCCCCAACTCCAATGGGTATATCCTCTGGCATGTTGATGTTAATGTGTTGATGTTCTCCGTATCCATAGCCAGAATGATTTTGCAGTGCATGATGATCGAACAGGTTTCCTGTTATATTCATCAGAGGTGTAGGGAGGGTGAAGTCTGTGAATCCCCAAAATAGTAATTATACAGATGATTAACAAAACATGCACCCAACAGTATTCATACCTTGGTTTTTGTGGTAAATGTGAATGAAAAATACTATTTTGATAATGGTTTTCATACACATACCTTGTCCATAATGTAGAGGCCTATGGGATTTTCATTGAAGAGGTAAGGGAGGAAGATGGTACATGTGATCTGCATAACATACCAATAGACATACCTTTGTATGCCTCTTCGTCTATAAACCTACAGACACAAAAGTGAGCAGTTCGGTCATCTGCACCCAATACAGCTAGCCTTCAACATATTCTTATAGTATACCTATTCTTAACTCTTTTGTTGATTGATATCCATTGAATTGTATCCATTTCTGTTTTAGAAAGATTTGCACTTATCTGAAAAGATAGATGGTATCATCATAAAACAATATCAATTTAGATCATATAAGGGACAAACCTTACCTTAAATTGAGGAGATCTTGACAGCCTGCACCTGCTGTACTTTCAAATTCAAATCCAAATGTTTCAGTTGGGCAGTTAGGTTCCTGCAAGAACCCCCACCAACTAATGAGGTTCCTCAATGAACCCCACCTCCTATGGGGTTCTTGGAAGAACCTTTTGGGGGCAATTTTCAGTGCCAAGAACCCTAAGGTTCTTCAAAGAACTTTGATGATCTTAGAAGAACCCTTTTTGAACCCCTAATTTTTAAAGTGTATAGACTGAAGAGTCTATGGACTTTCTATGGAGTCTGATTCTCATCTCTGTTTGATAAGACAACTATCGTATGCATATGGGACTGTAATGCTATGTGTACAAAAATGAACCGCATTAGCTGGATTTCATTAATTTAATTAATCGAATCAAACTTGTTCACACATGCACAAGAATGATTGGCATTCATCAACAACTATCCCTATGCCAACGTGTCGTTTTGAAATCTTCAATGAATCTCACTTCTTCTGTCCTACAACACCAATCTATCAGCAAGTCATAACAAATGGGTTACATTGTGTGTAGGGTAGATGCGACTGAGTGTTGTATGCAAACAAACAAGGTACACTCAGTCATCACATTGAAATGAAATGTTACGTGAGTCAAAAGGTTGTTATATCATCATCTGCCACATTTTCAGCAGGCTGTTCTCTGATATTTTATGTTTTATTAAGTAGCAAGTCAACACATTCAACAAGCAGCATTAGGCAGTGGCTGAGGCTACAACAAGCCTACTTATCGTACAGTAATTTTCACAGAACATAGAGTTGAATTTTGAGACAGCGATTGGGCCCTACAGCAAGGTTTTATTTTCAAAATGGGGCTTAGGTGGTTGGCGTGGAAAATGTTGCGGGCTCGGGAGAGGTGAAGGTCGAGTCATGCGTCCTCCGAAACATGACCCGCCAAACCGCACTCCTTAACACCTGCCCGCTTAACCCGGAAGCCAGCCGCACCAATGTGTAGGAGGAAACACATTTCAACTGATGACCGAAGTCAGCCTGCAGGCACCCTGCCCACCACAAGGAGTCGCTAGAGCGCGATGAGCCAAGTAAAGTCCCCCGGGCCAAACCCTCCCCTAACCCGGACGACTCTTGGCCAACTGTGCGCCGTCCTATGGGACTCCCGGTCACGGCCGGTTGTGACACAGCCCAGGATCGAACCCAGGTCTGTAGAGATGCCTCAAGCACTGCGATGCAGTGCCTTAGACCGCTGCGCCACTCGGGAGGCCACTGTATAACTTTTTGAGGATCTGAGGGCCCATGCCAAATCTTTTCAGCCTCCTGAGGGGGAAGAGGCATTGTTGTGCCCTTTTCACGACTGTGTTGGTGTGTGTGTGTACCATGATAGATCCTTAGTGATGTGGACACCGAGGAACTTCAAGCTCTCGACACACTCCACTACAGCCATGTCGATGCGAATGGGGTCATGCTCGCTGATGTTGAGGGAGAGGTTGTTGTCTCCTCCCTATAGGCTGTCTCATCATTGTCGGTGATCAGGCCTACCACCGTCGTGTCGTCGCCAAACTTAATGATGGTGTTGGAGTCATGCGCGGCCACGCAGTCGTGGATGAACAGGGAGTACACGACGGGACTAAGCACGCACCCTTCAGGGGCCCCCCGTGTTGAGGGTCAGCGTGGCGGATGTGTTGTTGCCTACCCTCACCACCTGGGGCCCATCAGGAAGTCCAGGATTCAGTTGCAGAGGGAGATGTTCAGTCCCAGGGTCCTTAGCTTAGTGATGAGCTTGGAGGGCACTATGGTGTTGAACGCTGAGCTATAGTCAATTAACAGAATTCTCACATAGGTGTTCCTCTTGTCCAGGTGAGAAAGGGCAGTGTGGAGTGCAATAGAGATTGAATCATCTGTGGATCTGTTGGGGCGGTATGCGAATTGGAGTGGGTCCAGGGTGTCAAAGCATTTCATGGCTACAGATGTGAGTGCTACAGGGTGATAGTCATTTAGACAGGTTACCTTGGCGTTCTTGGGCACAGGGACTATAGTGGTCACCTTGAAATGTGTAGGTATTACAGACTGGGTCAGGGAGAAGTTGAAAATGTAATTGAAGACACTTGCCAGCTGGTCAGCGCATGCTCTGAGTACGCGTCCTGGTAATCTGTCTGGCCCTGTAACCTGTTTAAAGGTCTTACATCGGCTACAGAGAGCGTGATCACACAGTTGTCAAGAAAAGCTGGTGTTGCTTGCCTCGAAGTGAGCATATAAGGCATTTAGCTGGTAGGCTCGCGTCACTGGGCAGCTCGCAGCTGGGTTTCCCTTTGTACACCGTGATAGTTTGCGAGCCCTGCCACATCCGACGAGCCTCAGAGCCTGTGTAGTAGGATTCGATCTTAGTCCTGTATAGAAGCTTTACCTCTTTGATAGATCGTCGGATGACTTATATTTCTTATAAGCGTCTCGATTAGTGTCCCATATCTTGAAAGCGGCAGCTCTAGCCTTTAGCTCAGTGCAGATGTTGCCTGTAATCCATGGCTTCTGGGGACGACGTCATCGATGCACTTATTAATGAAGCCGGTGACTGATGTCGTAAACTGTTCAATGCCATCGGATGAATCCCAAAACATATTCCAGTCTGTGCTAGCGAAACAGTCCTGTAGCTTAGCATTCGTTTCATCGGACCACTTCCATTTTGAGCGCGTCACTGGTACTTCCTGTTTGAGTTTTTGCTTGTAAGCAGGAATCAAGAGGATAGAGTTATGGTCAGATTTGCCAAATTGAGGGTGAGGGAGAGCTTGATATGTGTTTGTTTTTGTGTATTAAAGGTGATCTAGAGTTTCTTCGCCTCTAGTTGCACAGGTGACATGCTGGTAGAAATTAGAGACGGAGTTCAGTGTTCCTGCAGTAAAATCACCGGCCACTAGGGGCTATTTTATTGATTGCTTTTGGCCCTATACAGATTTTAGGTAGTAAATAGACAGCTATGAAAAATATAGATGAAAACTCTCTTGGTAAATTGTATGGTCCACACCTTATCATGAGGTATTCTAACTCAGGCGGAGCAGAACCTCGAGACTTCCTTAATGTTAAATATATGTTGTTAACAAAGAGACACACCTCCCCTCCTCTTCCTCCCGGACAAGCTAAACACCTTCTTCGCCCGCTTTGAGGATAACACAGTGCCATGGACGCGGCCCGCTCCCAAGGACTGTGGGCTCTCGTTCTCCGTGGCCGACGTGAGTAAGACATTTAAGGGTGTTAACCCTCGCAAGGCTGCCGGCCAAGACGGCATCCCTAGCCGCGTCCTCAGAGCATGCGCAGACCAGCTGGCTGGAGTGTTTACGGACATATTCAATCTCTCCCTATCCCAGTCTGCTGTCCCCACTTGTTTCAATATGTCCACCATTGTTCCTGTACCAAGAAAGCAAAGGTAACTGAATTAAATGACTATCGCCCCATAGCACTCACTTCTGTCATCATGAAGTGCTTTGAGATGCTAGTTAAGGATCATATCACCTCCACCTTACCTGACACCCTAGACCCACTTCAATTTGCATACCGCCCCAATAGATCCACAGACGATGCAGTCGCCATCACACTTCACACTGCCCTATCCTATCTGGACAAGAGGAATACCTATGTAAGAATGCTGTTCATAGACTATAGCTCAGCCTTCAACACCATAGTACCCTCCTCCAAGCTCATCATTAAGCTTGGGGCCCTGGGTCTGAACCCTGTCCTGTGCAACTGGGTCCTGGACTTCCTGACGGGCAGCCCCCAGGTGGTAAAGGTAGGAAACAACACCTCCACCATGCTGATCCTCAACACAGGGGCCCTACAAGGGTGTGTGCTCAGCATCCTCCTGTACTCCCTGTTCACCCATGACTGCGTGGCCACGCACGCATCCAACTCAATCATCAAGTTTGCAGACGACACAACAGTAGTAGGCTTGATTACCAACAATGACGAGACAGCCTACAGGGAGGAGGTGAGGGACCTGGTGGAGTGGTGCCAGGAAAATAACCTCTCCCTCAATGTCAACAAAACAAAGGAACTGATTGTGGACTTCAGGAGACAGCAGAGGGAGCACGCCCCTATCCACATCGATGGGACCGCAGCGGAGCAGGTGAAAAGCTTCAAGTTCCTCGGCGTACACATCACTGACAATCTGAAATGGTCCACCCACACAGACAGTGTGGTGAAGAAGGCGCAACAGCGCCTCTTCAACCTCAGGAGGCTGAAGAAATGTGGCTTGGCCCCTAAGACCCTCACAATTTACAGATGCACAATTGAGAGCATCGTGTCGGGCTGTATCACCGCCTGGTACGGCAACTGCACCGCCCGCAACCGCAGGGCTCTCCAGACGGTGGTGCGGTCTGCCCAACACATCACCGGGGGCACACTGCCTGCCCTCCAGGACACCTATCTCAAGGCCATCAGACTGTTAAATAGACATCACTAGCCGGCTACCACCCAGTTACTCAACCCTGCACCTTAGAGGCTGCTGCCCTATGTACATAGACATGGAATCACTGGTCACTTTAATAATGGAACTCTAGTCACTTTAATAATGTTTACATACTGTTTTCGTCATTTAATATGTACAGTTGAAGTCGAAGTTTACATACACTTAGGTTGGAATCATTAAAACTCGTTTTTCAACCACTCCACAAATTTCTTGTTAACAAACTATAGTTTTGGCAAGTCGGTTAGGACATCTACTTTGCGCATGACACAATTCATTTTTCCAACAATTGTTTACAGACAGATTATTTCACTTATAATTCACTTTATCACAATTCCAGTGGGTCAGAAGTTTACATACACTAAGTTGACTGTGCCTTTAGCTTGGAACAGCTTGGAAAATTCCAGAAAATTATGTCATGGCTTTAGAAGCTTCTGATAGGCTAATTGATATAATTTGAGTCAATTGGAGGTGTACCTGTGGATGTATTTCAAGGCCTACCTTCAAACTCAGTGCCTCTTTGCTTGACATCATGGGAAAATCTAAAGAAATCAGCCAAGACCTCAGCAAAAACATTGTAGACCTCCACAAGTCTGGTTCATCCTTGGAAGCAATTTCCAAATGCCTGAAGGTACCACGTTCAACTGTACAAACAATAGTATGCAAGTATAAACACCATGGGACCACGCAGCCGTCATACCGCTCAGGAAGGAGACGCGTTCTGTCCTAGAGATGAACGTACTTTGGTGCGAAAAGTGCAAATCAATCCCAGAACAACAGCAAAGGACCTTGTGAAGATGCTGGAGGAAACAGGTACAAAACAGCTATATCCACAGTAAAACGAGTCCTATATCGACATAACCTGAAAGGCCGATCAGCAAAGAAGAAGCCACTGCTCCAAAACCGCCATAAAAAAGCCAGACTACAGTTTGCAACTGCACATGTGGACAAAGATCATACTTTTTGGAGAAATGTCCTCTGGTATGATGAAACAAAAATAGAACTGTTTGGCCATAATGACCATTGTTATGTTTGGAGGAAAAAGGGGGTGCTTGCAAGCCGAAGAACACAATCCCAACCGTGAAGCACGGGGGTGGCAACATCATGCTGTGGGGGTGCTTTGCTGATGGAGGGACTGGTGCACTTCACAAAATAGATGACATCATGAGGAAGGGAAATTATGTGGATATATTGAAGCAACATCTCAAGACATCAGTCAGGAAGTTAAAGCTTGGTCGCAAATGGGTCTTCCAAATGGACAATGACCCCAAGCATACTTCAAAAGTTGTGGCAAAATGGCTTAAGGACAACAAAGTCAAGGTATTGGAGTGGCCATCACAAAGCCCTGACCTCAATCCTATAGAAAATGTGTGGGCAGAACTGAAAAAGCATGTGCGAGCAAGGAGGCCTACAAACCTGACTCAGTTACACCAGCTCTGTCAGGAGGAATGGGCCAAAATTCACCCAACTTATTGTGGGAAGCTTGTGGAAGGTTACCTGAAACGTTTGACCCAAGTTAAACAATTTAAAGGCAATGCTACCAAATACTAATTGAGTGTATGTAAAATTCTGACCCACTGGGAATGTGATGAAAGAAAAGCAGAAATAAATAATTCTCTCTACTATTATTCTGACATTTCACATTATTAAAATAAACTGGTGATCCTAACTGAGCTAAGACAGGGAATTTTTACTAGGATTAAATGTCAAGAATTGTGAAAAACTGATTTTAAATGTATTTGGCTAAGGTGTCTGTAAACTTCCGACTTCAACTGTATATACTGTATTCTACTGTATTCTAGTCAATGCCACTCCGACATTGCTCGTCCTAATATTATATATTTCTTAATTCCATTGTTTTACTTTTAGATTTGTGTGTATTGTTGTGAATTGTTACATACTACTGCACTGTTGGAGATACGAACACAAGCATTTCGCTACACCCGCAGTAAAATCTGCTAAATATGTGTATGTGACCAATACAATTTGATTTGAATGACAAAGTGAAAACTTGTTTTTAGAAATGTTTGCAAATGTATTGAAAATGAAATACAGAAATATCTAATTTACACCCGAATCAATGCTTTGTAGAAGCACCTTTGGCAGCGATTACAGCTGTGAGTCTTTCTGGGTATGTCTCTAAGAGCTTTCCACACCTGGATTGTGCAACATTTGCCCATTATTCTTATTGAAATTCTTCAGGCTCTGTCAAATTTGTTGATCATCATTGCTAGACAACCATTTGCAGGTCTTGCCATAGATTTTCAAGCAAAAGTCAAAACTGTAACTCGGCCACTCAGGAACATTCACTGTCTTCTTGGTAAGCAACTCCAGTGTAGATTTGGCATTGTGTTTTAGGTTATTGTCCTGCTGAAAGGTGAATTCATCTCCCAGTGTCTGATGGAAAGCAGACTGAGCCAGGTTTTCCTCTAGGATTTTGCCTGGGTTTTTTTTTATCCTGAAAAACTCACCAGTCCTTAACGATTACAAGCATACCAATAACAATATGCAGACACTACTATGCTTGAAAATATGGAGAGTGGTATTCAGTAATGTGTTGTATTGGATTTGCCCCAAACAACTTTTTATCCTGAATACAAAGTAATAATTGCTTTGCCATATTTTTTGCAGTATTACTTTAGTGCCTTGTTGCAAACAGGATGCATATTTTGGAATATTTGTATTCTGTACAGGCTTCCTTCTTTTCACTCTGTCAATTAGGTCAGTATTGTGGGGTAACTACAATGTTGTTGATCCATCCTCAGTTTTCCCCTATCATAGCCATTAAACTCTGTAACTGTTTTAAAGTCACCATTGGCCTCATGGTGGAATCCCTGAGCAGTTTCCTTCCTCTCTGGTAAATTAGTTAGGAAGAACGCTTGTATCTTTGTAGTGACTGGGTGTATTGATACACCATCCCAAGTGTAATTAATAACTTCACCATGCTCAAGGGGATATTCAATGTCTGCTTTTTTATATTTACCCATCAACCAATCGGTGCCCTTCTTTGCGAGGCATTGGAAAACCTCCCTGGTCTTTGTGGTTGAATCTCTGTTTGAAATTCAGTGCTCGACTGAGGAACCTTACAGATAATTGTATGTGTGGGGTACAGAGATGAAGTCAGTTCATGCAACTTCTTATGTGACTTGTTAAACACATTTTTACTCCTGAACTTATTTAGGCTAAATGTGATAGTCATAGTTCTACAGTCAGTGTCTATATTTTAGTTACTACAGTAGGCTACAATTTCAGTGTCCAAATATTTATTTTTAGTTCCGAATTAGCAGGGGAAGCTGCCATGCAATTTCCATAGACAAACATTGGCAATAGAATGGCCCGTACTGAAGAGCTCAGTGACTTTCAACGTGGCACCGTCATAGGACGCCACCTTTCCATCAAGTCAGTTTGTCAAATTTCTGCCCTGCTAGAGCTGCCCCGGTCAACCGTAAGTGCTGTTATTGTGAAGTGGAAACGTCTAGGATCAACAACAGCTCAGTCACGAAGTGGTAGGCCACACAAGCTCACAGAACGGGACCGCCGAGTGCTGAAGCGCTTAGCACGTAAAAATCATCTGTCCTCGGTTGCAACACTCACTACCGAGTTCCAAACTGCCTCTGGAAGCAACGTCAGCACGACAAGACCTGTTCGTCGGGAGCTTCATGAAATGGGTTTCCATTGCCGAGCAGCCACACTCAAGCCTAAGATCACCATGCGCAATGCCAAGCATCGGCTGGAGTGGTGTAAAGCTCGCTGCCATTGGACTCTGGAGCAGTAGAAACGCGTTCTCTGGAGTGATGAATCACGCTTCACCATCTAGCAGTTCGACGGACGAATCTGGGTTTGGCGGATGACAAGAGAACTCTACCTGCCCCATAGTGCCAACTGTAAAGTTTGGTGGAGGAGGTATAATGGTTCGGGCTAGGCCCCTTAGTTCCGATGAAGGGAAATCTTAACGTTACGGCAATGACATTCTAGACGATTCTGTGCTTCCAACTTTGTGGCAAAGGTTTGGTAAAATACCTTTCCTGTTTCAGCATGACAAGGCCCCCGTGCACAAAAGTGAGGTCCATACAGAAATGGTTTGTCCAGATCGGTGTAGAAGAACTTGACTGGCCTGCACAGAACCCTGACCTCAACCCCATCAAACACCTTTGGATTGAATTTGAACGCCGACTGCGAGCCAGGCCTAATCGTCCAACATCAGTGCCCAACCTCACTAATGCTCTTGTGGCTGAATGGAAGCAAGTCCCCACAGCAATGTTCCAACATCTAGTAGAAAGCCTTCCCAGAAGAGTGGAGGCTGTTATAGCTGCAAAGGGGGGGCCAACTCCAAATTAATGCCCATGATTTTGGAATGAGATGTTCGACGAGCAGGTGTCCATATACTTTTGTAAGTTATGATGAACTTCACAAAGTGGTGAAAGTGCAAGGTAATGAGCTTGATGCTCTTTTCCAATAAATATAGAGGGTCTTATTCTGGTGACATGATCATCTATGCTTGGCTGTTTGACAAATACAAATAATCTCGCTCTTTTGTTCATAATAATCTCAGGCTATACCCGCACTGTATCTGCATTATCTTTTCTACATACATTATATCTGGTTTTAGTCATTTAAGTTTACACACACAAAAGGAATACCATCCCAAAAATTACAAACAAATATAATTGGCCTTAGGGGAGAATGGGGTAAGTTGAGTCTTTTTTGCATTCAGCATCACTACACCATTGGAAATATAGTGGTCTTTTCGCACAACTTACCCCGGGTATGGGGTAAATTGAGCATAGGGACTGGGTAAATTGAGCTGTCTTGGGGTAAGTGGGTGATGGTGTCCTGTGACAGTGGGTGATGGCAGTGGGTAGGTCAAAGTTTAATTCATGAAATTGGGGTGTGTTATATTGTATATATATACTGATATAGATCTCTTTGTTCAATATCAATTACCCTTCCATTTCTTGACCAGTTGTCTGGTGTAGGGATTTTGTTTTGATGTGCCATTTTGTAGGCAAGTTCTCTGCATTTGAGGCTACTAAGCCCATGAAACTCGTCCGCACGATTCTTGATATGTTTAGCAAACTCAAGACTCCATATCATCAGATAAGACTGCTACTCTATCATAGCCTCTCTTTCGCACAGGTACATTTTTGTTTTCTTTTTTGTCAATGTACCTCTTCAGTGTCATTCAGTCTATTTCTTCATCCCTTGCAGCTGCTCGAATGGACTCACTTCCTTGCCTGCCCTCTTAAGAACCTCAAGGGGGGCTAGACCCCTGCTTGTTTTACGTTTGAATACATGCGGCATGATGATGTCTGCTCTGTAACAATAAAAAGGCACTATCTTGAGGTCATATGCGTGACACAATGCAAATATACTGTGCATAAAACTGACAAAACTTACCCCAAGGCAAACATTTTGACTATATTAGCCCACACAGCTACAGGGATGAACATTCTTGCTAGGTTTAGGATATCATATTGTAGTGTACAGAGACCCCAACTGATGTATAAAACAATCTTAAAACGATCTACTTTGGTTTAGACACAAGCATCATTAATATTGTAACACAATACATGTATTTGACTTTGTGAAAATCTGTTTTTTGGACCTAACTTACTTACCACTTTTTCCAAGTTGTTTGTTCCTAACAGGCTCTTCCTAAATATTTGGTCACCTGATTCATTTTGTGTATGGTTTCCTAGAAACAAGGGGTGGCTCAACTAACCCTTTGGCTTAATTTACCCCACTCTCCCCTACTTTTCTATGCAGAAAAAACCCTGTCTTAGTTACTGTACATGTTATCTTGCCATGTGTGCACCTACAGTAAATGCATGGCATGATAGTGAGGCCTTTGAGTACAATAGCAACAGAGCCATCCCCTCTGCCGCCCTCCTGCTTTGCTCGCGCCCGCGCCCGTGCACACACACCACCCTACTTTCCATGGAGCTCTGAAACAGTGCCTGAGGAATAATGCATAGAGGGACGGATTGTGACAGGCTGGTTCTCTCTAATTCCTCTCTCCCGCTCCCTCTTTCTTGCTCTCTCTCTTCCTAGGCAAACATAGCATTTTTTTTATAACACATTGGTCATGCAAGATTGCAAAAAATAGTGAACTTTAAATATACTCACAGTCATCTCAGAAGACATTAGTAATAGGCTACCCCTCCTGAAAATGTTGTTTGCTACCTGCACCTTACTCAAGCTAAGGTGACTTTGTCAGCTTGTAGGGCCTATAGTTTCTGCTCTTCATTAAAAGTCTTCATTGTTGCATGTGCGTAGTGTCATGTGTGTGAGTAGCCTACCCAGGGGTTTTTAAACTGGTCCCCTATGGGTCCGCAGAGGTACTGCAACGGGTCCGCGATGTATTAGTTTATAAAACAAATTATTTGTGGGGATTTTCTATGTGAAAAATAATTATTTTATGAATATCACTAGCTGCAACAGAATACCATCTTGGATACCATTTTTATGTCTCTGCGTCCAGTATGAAGGAAGTTAGAGCTAGTTTCACGCGCCAATGCTAACTAGCGTTAGCGCAATGACTAGAAGTCTACAGGAACAGATAGCATGCTAGCTGTTCCTGTTCATCCGACACTGGGGAAGTAGATAAAGGGCTTCATTGCCAAAATCTCAAACTATCCCTTTAATATGGAGGATATTACAGTCATTGGAGCTAAGTACAGGTTATTTTTTTTCTGTATAGATAATTCTTAGGTGGTCCTTCTAAGCGGTAATTTTCGGGATAGAAAAACAGTTTCAGTGTCAACTTAAGTGACCAAAACCAGATAGAAAGCATGCAGAAAAGATGTTGAACTATATATATTTTTAAATAACCATCTTTAAGAACTAACAATCAAATAAAAGTCAGGTAGAATCAAAAATTCTGGCACATGCCCATTGAGTTTGTTATAATGTTTGAGCAGAGGAACACAGCATTAGCAATACCAAAATGCATAGAATTGCAGGAAATGTGATTTTAAAACTGATCTCTCAGCTCCATGCCAAACTGTGTAGAATAACTCAAAATGTGCATAAAAAATGCAACATTTTCTCTCAGCTCAATGGAAACATTTGTAGAAATGCAGAAAATGTGCTTTAGGCCTACAACAGAAACATTTTCTCTAGGCCTCCATGATACCTTTACCTTTTTAGCTAATAGACTATGTTAGAGTTTACATTTCCTCTTCCAATGAACTTCCAAAATAATGAAACTGTCTACCAAATCTATTCATTTTTAAATGCTGATTACTTCTAGGCCTACTTACCATTATCATTCACCTGATGATAAGATGCGACTTTTTTTGTTGTGAACATATGATGGGGGTCCCTGGGTCGCCAGTTTACCTGGGCGGAGGTCCCTTGGTAAGAAATGTTTTAAAACCCCTAGCCGAGCCTAGGCTAGCCCAGAGCCATATGGCCTATCCTTGCCAGAGAGCTTTAGCTTAAATTCCTTGTCAATCTAATAATTGAAAACTGAATCGACCCCAACACTGTAACACTGCTTGCGCATCTTACATGATAACTTCGCAAGGCGAAAGGTTACAACTTGTGGTATATTTTCTTGTAGGCCAAATTATGTGAGGAGAAGATTACAATCAGTAACAAAAGCGCAGGAGGAAACGAACAGCATGCACCTGTCTCGACTGTTTCCCTTGTCTCAGCTGTTTCCCTGTTATAGCGCGCAGTCCATCGGTCCGGTTTGGTAGGGTCCGTGCTATCCGGGATCCTTGGGACTTCCCTACCCAATTGAAGTTGACATTGAAATGGTTAAGGTTAGGTAAGGGTTAGGGTACTGTCTGGATAGCGCGTGTCGGTTTGCTCTTGTTTGTTTTTCAAATATCACATAGTCTAGTGGCGATTCTCTTTGATATGATATCGGTTTGGTAAACCTTTAAAAGCGGAAGTAGGCTAACGCTAGCGACTTACAAATACAGCCTAAATAAAGCAGAATCCATTGCCATTAGTGGAAACCAAGACTGTTCTCAGGGCAGGCCTGGTTGTAGCTAGATATTTTGGACTTGCGTCAGGGACAATTTTGGCATTTGAGCTAACCCTAACCCTTTTCATTTACCTAATTCTCCTAACCTGCCACGTTAACCCTAACCTAAATGTTGCGCCATGTTGACGGATCATAAATAGGCTACTAATATAACGACTGAAGCAATTTAAAACAAACTAACAATATTGGTGAATTTAGATAGCTTGCCTAGTTATCACATGGATACATTTAAATGAAAGAGAATGGGCGTATTGAGAGAAAAAAGGTGTTGACATGGTATACATTAGCATTGTCATAATTACATCATTTTCAGGAATATGCCTACTCACTTTACAAAGAAAGCCTATAGGCCTAATACCACTGAGTGATTGCACATGTTACAGTTGACATTGGTCTCATACTATTGGAGAGATTAGGAGGGCTACACATTTTAGGTGATTATCCTTGACTGGTGGTGAGCTGAATGCATGATTGGAGGTTAAAGTGATGATAGGATAGTTCTAGCTGGTCACAAACTTCAAACCACTCTTACAGGCCACCAAGCTCAAGGCAGTGAGGTCAGATGTCATGCATTAGCTAGTTCAGAGGGTCGCAGTGTTTTCTGTGCCTCCGGACATGGAGTACCTGTCACAAAGGGAAAGTTCATCTGTCTGCTCTTAGACAAGTACAACATTTTGACCCCTGTGATGTAGACCTCCCACAGAAACAGCTGCAAAACGTTCTAACCACAAATAATGATTGAATCAAAGGTTATTCAGCAGCAAAGGGAGTGGTGGAGCAAACCATCATCAAAGACATATGGAGCAGAATCGCAACCTTCACAGAGGCTTTGCCCCTGTGAAAATATCCTTGATAGATATGTCCTAATTTCAACTGTTCTGCAGTGTGTAGTGGAATCCCTTTGTTTCCTCTTCTTCATGTCTGTGGTTTCCAGTGGCCCATGTGCTCACGTCAGGTTGGTTTTGATACTGAGAAAACCCCCAATCAGCAGCACTAAACCCCCCAGGTCAGAGGAGGCCCCACAGTCACAGACCTGCCTAGGCATGCACCTGCCAAGCCTCACAGTTTCTGCTCCTCTGTCTACTCCCCTACAGCGGATTCCCGCGGCATTCTGCCTCCCTCGGCTAAGGCCCTGCTGTGTCTGTGCTCCTCTCCCACTCGGTTGAGACACGTCGTTCCTGGCTTCCAAGAAGCTAGGCGAAGCAGGCAGGCTCCGCGTGATAAACGCACAACGCTCTGTGTGTGTACGAAACACCTGGCACCCACAGGCTTCCCCTCAGGTCTAAGACTCTCATTAGCACCTAGCCAAAGACACCCCTTGCTTTCATCTCGTCAGTCCTTCACAGACAAAGTGAGGCGCATCCTTTATGAACAAAATAAAAAAGACACGCAGAGCCTCAGCATGTAGTCTAAACACGCTATGTCCACAAGAAAGCCTCGTGTGGTTAAGTAATTGATTTCATCAGACATCCACACGTTGCCTCCGAAACTGGTGCGTCACCACTGCAGCAAACGCACCAGGGAGAGGCGGGGCGAGCCGATTGGCTATTGCCATGCCAGGGATCGGCTCCAACACTGCAGGCCGTGCAGGGCCACGGCATCCACACAGGTACGCCCCATGGCAGACTGGGTGATTAATGGGCAGTAGCACAGCTAGCAGACTGTGTAATTACGCTACTTAGTCACTCAGTCACTCCAGACAGAGTGAAGTCAGCAACACTTGAACTCAGTGGTATTTCTGGGATTGGAGTTGGCAGATGAGTTTACACGTTTTTTGCTTGCGCCTGAGTAAACACGGCCTTAAATTAATGGATAACAGAAAAAGATGGATAGATGAATAATGACTACTCCCAAATTACCAGCAAATCAGTCAGTCAATTTTTGTGCAAGGGAACATAAAATGTTAGGGAACTATTCAGTTGATCTCATTGGGATATTTATTTGTGAATACAAACACATATTTCAGGTGTGTTTTAAAAGAACAAACCTGAGCATTGAAATTAATTAGCGGTCTGAAACCTGGGTGAATGCAGGTGAAATGACTGTAGCTTTACCTGGCTGGCATATTTTAGTATTTTGAGATAGGTCCGCTTACTATAATGGACCTTGATATAGTCACCAGTCTTGCTCCTGTCTCCATCTTTATTTAGTCCAGAAATTGCATGATTTTTCTGAACATTATAGGTCAGTTAGTACAACATGTGGCAGATCAGGCATTGATGGCGTGTTTGTGATGATGGCCTCACATGTTCCTTCAGCTCAGCTGCATTAATAGCCAAGCCATTCAGCCTGCTGTCTCAGTGCATAAGCCCCATTGGCAAGCAGTGATACATGGGAGCCTGCTGTAACAATGCTCACCTGTACTCCAAAGGAGATCAAAAAGCAAAAGTGTGTGGCAGGAGGATGAGGGGGTGGGGGAGAAAGCAAAGCGCACATGAGCTGTAAACTTTTCTGAGGGGGGATTTTTTCCCTCTCACTTCAATGGCTTTTGTGTCAGGGTGGGGTGGGGTGCAGCGGCGCACTAATCTGTCAGAGTCAGTGGCTGCCGTGATAGGGTTGCGCCCCGCGGGGGGCCTGAGGTCATCCCGAATGGCGCTCTGATCTGATCAGCAGCAATTGTTCCCTCATGATCCTCCCTCTCTCTCTCTCTCGCTCTCCCTCTGTCTCTGTCTCTCTTTCTCTCTCTCTCTCTCTCTCTCGCTCTCTCGCTCTCTGTCTCAAGACAGCCCAAGCTCGTCAGAGTGTCTGCAAGGCCTCTCTCTCTCTGATCCTGCTGCCGTGTGGTGTGGTATCGCTGGCCCTGTCTGGGGCCCTTGGTGCCAATTGGACTCAGAGAAGCTACTGCTAAATTACAGTACTGGCAATTTAGCTTATAGTACCTAAAGATGCAGTCCGGGATCTTAAGCACTTACAAATGTGTAACATATTGTATGTGTTGTATTGTAAAATATCTGTTTGAAACTCTGGAGCATCGCTTTAAAATCTGCAGCAATGCAGTTGTGGTGCATGGGGGATTGCGCCACATCACATACAGATGTAGGATCTTAATTTGAGCCAGTTTGCTACAGCGGGGAAATAATCCTGCAGCAACAGGAAATGTGAATTATTATGTGGAATATAATTAATGGCATTTTTTTGTAGGGGATGATACATTTTTTGTTAGGACAAATCAAGTCTGACATTTTAAAGTGGAAATTATAAATTGTAGAAGTATTTTTTAACCTTGAATACACTACAAGTTTGCATTCCCTCAACAACAAAAGAGTGATCAAGTTAAGATCCTACATCTGTAGGTAGGTAAGGGCGTGTTTGTGAGATTATGAATGTGGCATACACTTGTGAATAAATAAACAATAAAACTACAAAATCCCATATCTACTTTATGGAAAACATAGCAGCTTCTGAAAGGTTTTGTTTGAGCTTGTCATCAGAGTAAGCATGTTAAAACATGGACATAGCAAACATCGCAAATCCCCCCCCCCCCCCACCCATATCTTAGTAGACAAATCTGGCAATTAAAATTAATTACTTAAATGAAACTATAATGGTTTCTGGCATCCCTGGCTGATTTGGGCTGTCTCGTTGTGGTGATTAATCCATGTTTAGACACATCTATATGCCAGCCCAATGGTGAGGCACAAGGAGTTTCAGGAATGCCATATGTCCGTTACCACACACTGAACTGCACACACATGCACATGTACACAGTCAATCTTAAATCACACAGATCACATATCATCAATAGGAAAACCATAAATGAATAACAAAGAAATGAGCGTGCGTTGTGTTTATGTGTGTCTTATTATTGTACATGGGGACTTCCCCAGAGGAGAAACAAACAGACAGGCTAGTGTGTGTGTTATCTTTTGAATCATTAGGGTCTATGGGGGCTAACAAGAGGGAGCAATTTGAAAAGTCAATACTAATAGGTCATATCCCTTCCCTGAAGAGGGGCTATTAGTTTATGTTCCTGAGGGGGAGGGGGGGAGTAGCAGCACTCAGTGCCACTGTATTAAGCGCTCATAAAGTCAATAACACTCACCAAGTCAAACCTTCCCCCACAGAAAAACAAAAATCAACACGACCGACTGCAAATTCAACTATGAGCACAGAATATGTTAAACCAATGGGACAAAAAGCTATATTTGTATATCGAGAGGCAATCCTCTTTCTTTGGACAATCTGCCTCTGTGGAGGGCCTCCCTGGCATATACTATATAACCCTCCCTGTCATTGAGACAGTTAGTTCAGGGAGGGCACTCTATTTTACTCAATGGCAGCAGATCCTATAGATAGTTTCTCCTTAGAAAGCTGTATAGAGAGACTGTGGGAGACTGAGAGACTGTGTAGGTTGGGCGCTAGGCAGTGATACTATGTCTGGCTGGGCTGGTACATGACGCACTCCCCCCTCTCGCTGTGTTGCAGGTCCCTAGCCCTGGGGCAGCAGTACTCGTCTCTGGGTTCCCAACCCATTCTGTGCGGCTCCATCCCTGGCCTGGTGCCCAAGCAGCTGCGCTTCTGTCGCAACTACATCGAGATCATGCCCAGCGTGGCTGAGGGCGTGAAGCTGGGCATCCAGGAGTGCCAGCACCAGTTCAGGGGCCGGCGTTGGAACTGTACGACCATCAAGGACAACCTGGCCATCTTCGGCCCTGTGCTGGACAAAGGTAGGCTTCTTACTGTAACAGGACTGTTTGACTAAAGAATACAAATATACTCCTCTCCCCAATGCCTGTATACTGCTAATGAGGTATTTATATGAGGGATATAATTGATATATCTTTGAGATATATGAATGACAGCCAAGTTTCATATAAAACATACAAAAAATGAATTGATGTACAGCAACAATGAAATTGGACTCTGGATAATCTGACTTCAGCAGGGGTTTGCAGGTTGTAGAGGGTTTGCAGGTTCTACTTGTTCTCATGGTGGTGATAAAAACATTAAAGGACATATCAGTGAGAAAATGGGAAACAAAAGGATGTAAACAAATGTGAGGAAAGTACAGTAAGCTGACGTAGGAATAGACTAACCAGTTACTCTGCAGCTGAGCACTGCCTGTTCCCTGTGCTCCTGTTGACAAATGACTCACAGGGTAATTATAATAATATACAGCTTTCCTTCAAATCAAATCAAATCAAATTGTATTTGCCACATGCGCCGAATACAACAGGTTACATTACAGTGAAATGCTTACTTACAAGCCCTTAACCAACAATGCATTAAAAAAAAAAGTTCAGTAAAAAAAATAAAAGCAAATAACTAAAGAACAGCAGTAAAATAAAATAACAGTAGGGAGGCTATATACAGGGGGGTACCGGTGCAGAGTCAATTGAGGTAATATGTACATGTGGGTAGAGTTAAAGTGACAATGCATAAATAATAGACACAATGATTAGCTGTTCAGGAGTCTTATGGCTTGGGGGTAGAAGCTGTTGAGAAGCCTTTTGGACCTAGACTTGGCACTCCGGTACCGCTTGCCGTGCGGTAGCAGAGAGAACAGTCTATGACTAGGGTGGCTGGTATAGAGGTCCTGGATGGCAGGAAGCTTGGCCCAAGTGATGTACTGGGACATACGCACTACCCTCTGTAGTGCCTTGCGGTCGGAGGCCGAGCGGTTGCCATACCAGGCGGTGATGCAACCAGTCAGGATGCTCACGCCAGGGTTGTGGGTTTGATTCCCACAGGGGGCCAGTATAACATTTAAAAAAATAATGTATGCACTCACTAACTGTAAGTCGCTCTGGATAAGAGCGTCTGCTAAATGACTTAAAAAAATAAAAAGCCAAACATTTTCAGTCTCCTGAGGGGGAATATTCTTTGTCGTGCCCTCTTCATGACTGTCTTAGTGTGTTTGAACCATGATAGTTTGTTGGTGATGTGGACACCAAGGAACTTGATGCTCTCAACCTGTTCCACTACAGCCCCGTCGATGAGAATAAATAATTTAAAAAAAAGTGTTCAGTAAAATAAAAATACAAGCAAATAACTAAAGAGCAGCAGTAAAATAAAATAACAGTAGGGAGGCTATATACGGGGGGTACCGGTGCAGAGTCAATGTGCGGGGGCACCGGCTAGTCGAGGTAATTGAGGTAATATGTACATGTGGGTAGAGTTAAAGTGACTATGCATAAATAATAGACATAGTAGCAGCAGCGTAAAAGAGGGGGGTGGGGGTTGGGGGGCAGTGCAAATAGTCCGGGTAGCAATGATTAGATGTTCAGGAGTCTTATGGCTTGGGGGTGGAAGCTGTTGAGAAGCCTTTTGAGAAATGAGTGCCAATACAAGGAGTGACAGATTATTCAATGTCCGTCCATCGCTCTACCTTCAACATCACGTCTTTTGAGTTTATGTGTCTTCTTCTGGGTTTCCCAACCTTGTTGATGTTTTTAGACATGAAAGAAGGTTAGTCAGTGTTGTGAATCTCTCAAGATTAGCTCACACAATTACAGTTGTTACAGTTGATACACTGGAGATCATCTATCAGGCTTTCCACACTGAATCCTAATCATCAACTGTCTTAACACTGACTGGTTGCTTTAAACAATCTGATACAAAAACAGAGAACGCACAAAAACACAACCCGGGGTGCTCGGAGTAGGCCTTGAAATTCCTAATGATGAAGATGGGTTTTTGTGTTGCGGAGTGAGGCTGCTGATTGGAAATGAATTAGCCTGTGTGTCAGAGGGGAAGGGATCTGGGCAGGAATGGGCAGTGTGAACCTCCCTCGTTCTCCTCAATAAAAATAAATAAAAAGGGAGAGAGGAGGCCAAATGAGATTACAGGCAATAGAAAAGGGCTGGGGGGCTCAGCTCAACCCCTACTGTGCATGAAGACCAGTGCGCCTCACACAGCCCGGCTCCCACGGACGCTCCATTCACACGCCCTTTTGACTCTGTCATGAAAACAGGCTGAAAGGGAATCTCCCAACCTACCCCGGAACGGCACGTTGGGGTGAAGTGGAAGGAAGGCAGAGGGTGCTGGCGAGGGAGGGGGGGCAGCCTGAGTCGGGAGTGACGGGCAAGGGGTTGGCGAGAAGGGAAGGGGCCCCAGACCAGGGTGGCTATACCAGTCCACCATCACCTTAACCACTATGGTGTTTATGGTGGTGGTGGTGGCTGCCTGCTGCAGGGGGAAAATGGAGGGTTGAGGGGGTTCATAGTGGTGGAGGTGGTGGTGGTACTGGAGGATGAGGTTTCAGGGTGTTGGCGGAGGGAGGGTATTGGAGGGGGGGAGTTTAGGGAATGCCAGCTCTGGGCAGAGCGGAGTTGTGGGGGCGCGAGTCGCTGGGCCCTTTGTGTGGGTAATACAGTGTGACACAAGGGAAACAAAGGCGGATTGATGGGCCCAGCAGGTAGCAGGAGCAGCGCTAGCCTTGGCTGACAGCCAGAGCTCCAGGGGCCCACAGCTCACAGGCCCCTGTTGTGGAGAGCCCAGCAGGGCTTGCCAGGGTAGCTGGGACTCCCGCTCGCCTCCCAACCAGAGGTGTTATCCAATCATCAAACATTCACAGGTTTTAGCACAAAAATGTTGCTTAATAGCTGTTTACTTAGAATGAAGCACACTGGGGGATTTTTTTTTTGAATCATGGTTTTGTGACTATATATTTACAAGATGTATTAACTGATTAGATATTGTGTGCGACACGTTTTCATGTAGATAAGAGGTGATGTTTAGTGGTAATCTAGTGACTTTAATACGTTTCCACTTCCCAGGATTTCCCATCAGAGCAGCCATATGACCTCTCACCCTATTATGAACTATGACCCTATTCAGCCATTCACATGAAGGTTTCATTCAAACAAAGGATGTGTAGCTTAAAATGCAAAGACCTAAAAACGGGTAACCTCATAAAAAGGCTGTGAGCGCTAATTAACTTTATGAATGCATGAAATGTCCCTTAGCAACCCAAACAACAACTTTTTCAATTATATTTCTCTCTGTTTAATGCAAATTAGCACTACAAAGACTTGTAGATCGACTTACACTGTAGAGTAACTAACTTCCCTGCAGGTATGTAGTAGAGAACACTACTAACTACAGTCAGTTTTAGAGGGGCTAGGCCTCCCTAGATTTAACAGTGAATCTATTGCGGAGTGGGCCCTCCCCTTACCCTCCTGGTGTCCCTGCCTGTGTGTGTGCAGTGTGAGGTTGTGCAGCAGAGAAACGGATGAGCCCACAGTAAGTGTGCTGTGATTGTGAAACAATGGTGTCTGGTTACATAATAAGCTGTTGCGTTCAAAGGAGGCGTAACATGCAGCGGAGCAGAGCAGATGCACTGCTCAGTTTCTACCCAGAGGCCCTGTGCACTCCGACAGAGGGAGGAGGAGGAGAGGGGGGACAACATTCCCGAAACACTATCCAGATGCAAAACAGCACACCTCAGGGATGACAGAAGGTCACTGAGATTTCACCGAGCATTAGGCCCTACTGACACCAGCCACAATAGGTTGATGTCACAGCCAGGGGACATGTCTACCGTAGCCATCTCTACGACGTGTTCCAAAATCTTACATTGAGTTGATGAGGCAAGAGAATTTCACCCAGTGTTTACTACACTGATCAGAGCCTAATGTTTTAACTCCTCTTACGGACATTTCTCAGATTTATTTTTATTCTTGCAGTATCCTTTTCATTACCCCTGCTGTATGGAAGCTGGCAGCAGTGAAGATTGCAGAAACTCTTGTGTTAAGAAGATGGTACTAAAGATTGATTGATTGATTTAATTTACTCTTTATTTTTCTCTCTAGCAACCAGAGAGTCGGCGTTCGTCCACGCCATCGCCTCAGCGGGGGTGGCGTTTGCTGTGACTCGGTCCTGCGCTGAGGGCACGTCCACCATGTGTGGCTGTGACTCCCACCACAAGGGTCCCCCGGGGGAGGGCTGGAAGTGGGGCGGCTGCAGCGAGGACGCTGAGTTCGGGGTGCTGGTGTCCAGAGAGTTTGCTGATGCCAGAGAGAACCGTCCTGACGCGCGCTCTGCTATGAACCGACACAACAACGAAGCAGGACGCACGGTAAATAGGCCACTGAGCATTTACTGCCCAACTAGAATGGATATCTTGGCAGTGCATGCTATACAGTTAACTATACAACTGTTGGTAACACAAAGCCATGCATGTAATGTAAATACACATATGGAACACAGTTTACTACACAGCCAAGCAGGATGCAGTGTATAAAATTAAGTACATTCAGTACACATATATCACTACATAATGATACAGGACACACCCTGAACACACCCAGCCCTGTAGCTAAAGAAAGTTCAAAAGCACAGTAGTAAAAAGACAATGAACAAAGATCTGCTTGTTTGGCAATAGGATGGAATTATCCACAGTAAACATTACAGTACCAGATTACTAATTCTATGACAGGAAGGATTTCAGAATTTGACTTAAGTTCAGTCCACATTTCTGCGAGTTTCTGCCTGAAAAGTAGCACTTCATCTTGAATGATTGGGTAATTATCTGATGTTAAAAAAAATTTGCCCCTGCCTTTCATGCCTCGCATCCCAAACGAAATTCCCTGACAGACGAATAACCCAAGTTAGTTGAGGGGGAAGAGAAGGGAATCAGCTCTGACTTAAACCATAACTCGCTGCTGTCATTGCTCAGTGCAATATCTGGTGAGCTACTCCTCACCAACATACTGAGGGGCAATTGGAGAGACCACACGGCAACAAGGCAGCCCTTTGATCTGACTAGACAGGAGCTGGGAGACCACAGGAGCTGCAAAATGGCAGGCAGCCCAGTCAGGACCCCTTTCTCTCTTTCACCCTGATCCCAGTCGCCCCACCTGGCCCTCTCAAGCTCCATTGTTTACCTTGGGCCCCTGGGAGATGCCAGGGGCCTGACAAGCCCAGGACATGATGTCAGAACTAAGAACCTTTCCACCCCTCACCGCCCCCACTCCCCTCTCACCCGAAGGTGCCACAAACACCTGCCTTCTGCCGCAGCTGGGGGAATTCTGCATCTAAATATAGCTGGGGAATTAAAGCAAAACCAATCTAAACAAAGGTGAAGAGAGCTGGTCGCGTTGCTCACGTAAATGCAGTGACTTCAGAAGGAGTGAGCTGCTGCACACTGCAAAGGCCTGCCTCTGTTTCACAGCTGCCTGAACCACACCTGTAGACGCAGCCAAGTAGCATGTTGTTTTCAACCTACAGGTCGGTACTCACTAGTCAGGTTATTGGTAAGAATAGTTGTTCAAATGGGCTGTCTGGTAGTACACTAAACAATGAGGGCGAGAGACAAAACAAACATGCCCCTAGACTAAACAAACTGACACCCAGATTAAACAAATGTTATAATGACACGCTACCAATTGAAATCACATTTACTGTACACTGTGCTGAATTATTCTATCTGTTTCCTTTTCCCTCTTCCTCTTTTTCTCTCAGACCATCCTGGACCACATGCACCTGCGCTGTAAATGCCATGGCCTGTCGGGCAGCTGCGAGGTGAAAACATGCTGGTGGGCGCAGCCCGACTTCCGCATGCTGGGCGACTACCTGAAGGACAAGTACGACAGCGCCTCGGAGATGGTGGTGGAGAAGCACCGCGAGTCGCGCGGCTGGGTGGAGACGCTGCGCGCCAAGTACGCCTTCTTCAAGCACCCCACAGAGCGTGACCTGGTCTACTACGAGGGCTCGCCCAACTTCTGCGAGCCCAACCCGGAGACGGGCTCATTCGGCACGCGCGACCGCGCCTGCAACGTGTCCTCGCACGGCATCGAGGGCTGCGACCTGCTCTGCTGCGGCAGGGGCCACAACACCCGGACTGAGAAGCGCAAGGAGAAGTGCCACTGTATCTTCCACTGGTGCTGCTACGTCAGCTGCCAGGAGTGCGTGCGCGTCTACGATGTGCACACGTGCAAGTGAGAGCCTGACAGATGGACAGAATGATGGACCACAGCGCCCATCGCATGCATACAGACATAAGTACAGACAGACACCAATGGGGAATGGCATTTCTGTACTGGAACTCTATACTTCTGGACCCTTGTAATAAAAATGTTCCCCATATCCTTCTTCCAAGCCCTGCATCCTGCATATGGGAGGGCCCATTTCCATTGGAACAAGCTCAGTCAGTTTGACCAGTTCTCATTCCTGCAGCATTGGGCCATGAACCCTTCTTTATTTATTTCCCCCACACACGGCTGTGGTACCTAACATGAAATCATTGCAGTAACTGAGGACTTTCCAGACCATTGCTATCGAATTGACATCTTTTTAACTAACACCTGATTTCACCAGTCAATCACCTGGCTGGTCAACTATTGAGAACTAAAGCAGTTCCCCAACGTCACTTGTCAATCCAAACAGTACTGAACACACGGCTGCAGCCCAGGAACCTACCACTTTAACTACTGAGCAGGCTGTTACTGGACCCTGCCCTTCTAAACTAAACTACTGAGCTGATGAAATCTCCTCTTTCCCAACCCCTGCACATTGTACTGATACTGAACTGCAGCAGTCACCTAGTTGAGACGCCTGGAAGATATGCTAGAGCGTGATTTTATAGCCACACATTTCTGAAATATTAGCAATGGGCCGGGACCGGAGGTGGTATGCAGGAAGGGACATGTGCACGTAACAAACACGCTTGTTTCCACTAACGAACATTTCTGCACATGTATGCACTATTCAGCTGTACACTAACTGTCTGGAGGAGGTAAAACTTTGGCAATTGTTATTTATGAGAGCAAATGCATTCTTCTTGTTTATCTCATTCAGATCAGATAAATTTTTCTGGAATTTCCCTTACAGTATTTGAGGAAATTATAATTAAATGTCATATAGAAGTAAACATTCACAACAACAACAGGTAGAGGGTTCAGGTTTAAGAGATAATACTTTATTGGATTAACATTGAATTCATGCATCACCAGCTAATTCTGCACTTGCAATAGGCCCAATGCTAATGAATAATTCTACTAATAGCGGTCATACTACAACAATGAGATTATGATTCTAACACACTGACAATCCATTTCATTAGGTTCCTTATAGTGCTGTGAAGTCCTTGTCTAAACTAAACCCTACTCTCACCAGTGAAACGTGATGACAAGTGGAGAGAGCAGAAAGTGTCAAGTCTTCAATAGCAGTCTTTCCTCATCTCCTTCACTTCCCTTAACTGTCTTGACAATAGAAGCAATATGTTGGAAACTTGTTCAGAGACTAAGTGTCTGTGGGAAACAAATGGAGGAGACGAGGGTAGGAAGGTTATGTAACGTATTGGGATACAGCTGATGTGAGCGAAAGTGTTTGTGCTGACTGCCAGTGAAAGGGGTGTAAGGGTTAGGGGAGGGATGACAGGCAGGCAGGTGGAATAAGCTGTGAGGTTTCCACACAACATGTTCTGACAGTCCTACGTGCCTCCTAATAATTATATTTAACAACAAAAATACAATTTACCCAGGTAGTATAGGCTCCTCTCTTTGTGACATACGGTAGCTTAGCAACTGCGTCACCCTCTAAAAAGCCCTCCCTACCAGGGCCCTTTCTATGTTGTTTCTTCCTTTCCTACCCGCTATATCCAAAGTTTTGTAAAAAGGTTTTAAAGTTAATAATTCCCTTTTTATTTTATAATCTGAAAATGTTATGTTTTTATAAATATTATTTATTATACAATGTATATATCTGTATGACTGAACTAAGATTATATATTTGAAGAACAAATGACTGTCTCATGCTTTTGCTTCTTAGCTAGAGGTACTTTTCTAATAATTTCAGTTTGTAAGCATCAATTCCTCTACATTTCCTTACCAAATCATGTATATAGACATTGCACATAACACTACTGAACTAATTTCTAAATGGCAAGCTGCGATGGTGTTCCAAACTGTGATAGACAGTTATCCATGCTTAATAAATAGTACAATCCTCTCTATAACTCAAAATAATGTCTCAATCTGCTCTAGAATAGAACACTGCTCTAGAACTTAGTGAAACGTCTGCAATGTCTCGATCAAGTTAATTTCTCCCTGATAAAATCTATAGGTGAATGACAGGTAAATGACAAGTGCATCTACAGCATCAATCAATAATACACACATATATATATATATATATATATATATACACACATATTTAGAAATGTACTGTACGAAATGTTCATGTGTCCACTTTTATTGCAATAATACAATTGCAACTTAGATACAAATAGATTTAGGAAAAAAGCGCACTGGTCACTGCAAATAATGTATACATCTGGTTGATATATCAATTCCATACATTTACACTTGACTTGTGTTTATCTGAAACAAACCTGCATACTGTACTTCAGTATATAAATGGCAGTGTGTTAGGCATGCACAAGGATGGGGGGGAGAGAGGCGGTGCTATAATGTCTAATGTCAACGTTATCTCTTGTATTTTAGGGGGCATATAGCCTTTATACAGAACAGTCTATTGAGACTCTATTCTGTATCAGGACTAGGAGGCAGAGATAAGGCCCATGGGTTATAACAGTCAAAAGAGGGTAGTGCCATCCTGAAACAGAACCATATCTCTCCTGTTCTATAAGGCGTGGGTTAAGGCAGACACTTTCTGGCATAAGAAACAGCTCACACACCACAGAAATACTGAGAGAGGACCACCAGTAAGGACAAAGAGTAACAACGATATGCTTTAAACCTAGTATACCTCCACTTATCCTCTCTCTCCTCCTGTCCACAAAGAAACAGCACAGCCATCCACCAGCATGCAAAGGCACAACAGAGGGTCTCCAGAGATCATTCATAGAGAACAGCATGATACAGAAACAATTTCAACAGTAACATCAGGCTTGTGTGCGTGCGTGGTTGGGGAGGGGGTTCACTTCTAAAATGGTCTTGGTCTGAAAATGGATCACTTTTTCCAGTTACTATCTAATCAATATTAGTATCATGATTAATTATTTGTGACAATTATTCATAAAACAAAGAGAGTCAAAAACGAAACATAATAAAACAAAAGTGAGTAGGGCTAAGAGTAATGCTTGGAACCATAATTTCCTGGAATGATTAGAAATCTATGCAAGTAATATCGAACACACAATAGGTCATCATATACATGTTTTCTCATCAAATAACCATTTAGTTATAAACATACATCAAACTTATTTTTGCTTTTTATACATAAAATCCCATGGAGTGCTAGCAGCACAGATCACAACACTTTGGATGCGTCTCAAATGGCACCCTATTCAGTGCACTTATTTTGACCAGGGCCCATAGACCTCTGGTCAAGAAGTAGTACACTAAATAGGGAATAGAGTGCCATATGAATCAGAAATAAAAATCATACACAGAACAGTGCTTAATTCTCACTTAATTTACGCACACAGAGAGATTGTGTTGATGAGGAAGAGGAGGAGGGTGGTCAATCGGGGTTGCCATGGAAACATGCAGTACAGAGATTACACAGAGAGCGTTGGGGATGGACAGATTAGGCAGAGATAGAATCTCTCACTCTTTGCCGGCCGCACCCAGGCTTCCGCTCCTCAGCCACTGGGGGTAAAAGACAGAAGAAAAAAAGTGAGAGGAGTTAGAAGAACAGGAAGGAAGAGAAAGAATCTGCATATTTTTGTTCCAACCCTACTCCACGCTTTCTTTTATTTTTTTAAACCTTTATTTAACTAGGCAAGTCACTGAAGAACACATTCTTATTTACAATGACGGCCTACCAAGAGGCAAAAGGCTTCCTGTGGGGACGGGGGCTGGGATTAAACATACTAATATAGGACAAAACACACATCACGACAAGAGAGACACCGCAACACTACATAAAAAGAGACCTAAGACAACTTTGTTCAAGTACTTACTGGGAGAGGCAGCTACTGCTGGGAAATGCAGCTCCACCATGGGCTTAGATGGCTATGCGCTTGTCAGAAACCAACCTGTGGGGAGTAAGGAGACATGCATTCATTAATCCGTCAACCAACAACAAACCAAACAACAACTAGGTGGTGTGAGAGGGGAGGGAACAGAATAGTGTTCTACTTACGCTCCCTGTTCTCTCAGCAGGGTCAGGAACTTACTAACTCTGTGTTCAGGATCCATCTGGAAGACACACATGCGCACACAGACATGCACACACGCGCTTGTTAGCTCTCTTTGGGCATGTGCCCATATTTGCCTACATTTTCTATATAGCCTCCTTTCCTAGAACTTGTTTAAAAGTAGACTGCAGATGGTTCTCAGTGGGCCTGGGGCCGGCACAGCACAGGTGCCTGCAGGGCTGTCTGTAATTGGCTGGGAAGGTTTGAGTGGGCGGCTTGGAGGGAAGTGGATCAACTGTAGGATGACAGGAGGGAGTGATACATCTGGCAATCTGAACAGCAGCATCATGGAGAGTGGGTCTTATGTCTGGCTAACCCGAGGGGGAGAACCAGCTCTGAGAGAGAGGCTCACAGAAACAATGTCACGTAACTATGCAAATGCATGGTACTATTCAACAATGGTCATCTTGACTATGGGTTAGATATGATGAGATATATATATATGATTGGACTGAACACGATTAGCTGTGTTACATGAAAGAAGTGGAATGTCAGACATTACATGTACAGGTAACTGCCAAAATAAAGGAAGCACTTGAGAAATGAGGGACACAAAGTATATTGAAAGCAGGTGCTTCCACACAGGTGTGGTTAATTAAGCAATCAACATCCCATCATGCTTAGGGTCATGTATGAAAATGCCCAGTTGCACATTATTTTGGCTACCATGGCTAGAAGAAGAGATCTCAACACAATTTAACACTTCTGGGAGATTCTGGACAACAAATTATTTTCTCGTAGAAGAATAGTGTCGCATCCCTCCAATAGAGTTCCAGACACTTGTAGAATCTATGCCAAGGTGTATTCAAGCTGTTCTGTTTCGTGGTGGCCCAACGCCCTATTAAGACACTTTATATCGATGTTTCCTTTGGCATTTACCTGTATCATTTTGGCAGTTACCTGTACATTTCCAGTGGTGGCAAATAGGCCCTGGAGTTCATGCTTTCTATTGAAGAAAGAGGATTTGAAGGGGAGGGGAGGGGATTGGGAAAGAAAATTAATGTCAGTCTATGCAATAACTTATCTTTTGAATTGCCTGTAGCTATTGGAGATAAGACATGAGAGAAGTGAAAACTATTGGGGAAAATGTGGGATGAGAGGGTAAAAATAGAGAGGGAGAAGTGGGTGTCACGTCGGCGGAGCAGGGAGTCTGTGCGCAGCATGTCTTGGCAGACACTCGTTCATACTCCTCTTGGTGGGAGGTGTGTGTTAACTCAACATGGCTGCATTAGTGCATACCACAGCAATTACACAGCATCCAGCAGCTGCAACAAACAGCACAGGGACACACATCGACAATCGAGAGAGACCATACAACCATACACACCGCAGACACATACCGTAGACTAGAAATACAGTAGTAACGCTAGCACCAGATTTTAACATCCTGGTCCTCGGGACCCACACCTGATTCACCCAATCTAACTTCTCTTCCAGCCCTTGATTAGCTGAATCGGGTGTGTTAGTGCTGGGGAAGAACAAAAACATGCACCCCTCTAGGGGTTGTTTCTGGACAGGGCCTAAGAGAGTAACCCTCAACAGTAGATAAGACCTTTCCAAGGTGCTATGTGGTCTTTGTGTGGCTGGCATTCCTCTACAATTCATAGCATGTGAGCACATAAGACGGGGAAGTATGCAGAGAATGGTCGGGAAAGTAGAGCGATGACATTATTGGGGCTCACCACACAAATCATTGTTGAATCCAAACTGGTTTTAATTAAAGGTCGTAATTAATGTCGGTTTGTTTTGACTGAAACCAGACAAGAATCCGTGACTCCCCAGACTGTGGTTGTCTAGGCCAAGGTTCTCCAACTCCCACTCTGGGAGAGCTAAAGGGTGTGTGCAAGCTTTTGTTCCAGCCCAGCAGTAACATTCCTGAACCCACTAATCGTGGTCCAGATTGAAGAAGGCCATGACTGGTTGATTATTTGATGGTTAGTGCTGGGCTGAAACTAAACCGGGTCTTTGTCTCTCTCACCTGCACAGCCATTTCGATGAGCATCGTCAGCTTCTTAATGCCGATCCACACCCTCTGGCCCTTCACCGCCTTGGCAATGTCTGCCCGCTCCTTCTCCTGGAAACTACCTAGCATCTACAACAGAAAGAAAAGCAGTTTAAAAACTCACAACAAATGCATCCCTACTTACCACCATCCCAAATTTAAAACTGGAGAGCGAGGTACATACATGTGTGTATGTATGTGTGGGTGTGTGTGGTGGGTTGCCCGTGTGTGCATGTCTGCGAGTGTGTGTGAGTGTGTGTGTGTGTGTGTATGTATGCGAGTGTGTGTGAGTGTATGTCTACCTCCAGGGCCTCGACCAGCTGCTCTCCTCTGGAGATGTTGGGGATGTGGATGGTGGTACTGAAGGCGTCCAGCATCTCCATCTCCTGCAGCACATCCTTCCTGCTGGTGGTGCCGATGATCAGCAGCTTACGTCCCTGTGTGGGGGGGAAACATGACGCAGAGACACATGATGAAGATGGATATTTAGCTCAGGGACAGATAGGACATCCTGTAGAAAATGATGTATGGAAGTGTATAAAACTCTGTTGCTCAATTGGTAGAGCATGGCGCTTGTAACGCCAGGGTAGTGGGTTCGATCCCCGGGACCACCCATACGTAAAAATGTATGTGCACATGACTGTAAGTCGCTTTGGATAAAAGCGTCTGCTAAATGGCATATTTATTATTATTATATTAAAACCCTCATCTAACAACATGCTTCACATCATCAACATACAGTAAATGAGTATGGGGAAATGTGTATGGATAAGGTGGGATCCCTAATATGAGCCTTTTTATCAATCTTTTGATAAAGCTTCTGTTCAGTCTCTCGGTGTCTCTCTCAGCGGTGGACCACATCTACCTAGCTGCTCTAGTCTAGTTGACTCTGAATCAGGGAAGTGGCCTGTTTCTTTCCCAAGAGGCCATGGTCGCTCGGTCGGGGCCAGAGGAGAGGAGAGAGGGGGATTATGGGCTGGCTGCCCCCCCATGGTGCGGAGGGGGTGTGCCCCTGCATGCAGATGAGGTGCCACACAGGCGGCGGTGCTGCCAGGTCCCCCCGGCTCTCTCACAGAGCCCATTCTCCTCCGTTGTCCCCCCCTCGAGAGGCAGGCCTCCCCTAGCCCGGGCTCCCCGCTGGGCCTGGAGCTTTACAACCCTGGAGAAACAGCCCCGGCTCCCATTCACACCCAGCATAACAGCCTGCCTGGACCAATACATTATCACAAACACATCTATACTGCCATATACCCTCTCACATACACACATCCAGGAGAAACAGCTCCGCTCCCATTCACACCCAGCACAAAAAAAAACAGACTGCCTGGACCAAAACAATCTCATACACATTAAACACATTTACAGCTGAACGTAGGCCAGACTAGGGCCCTACTGCTTAAAATACCATAGAGGCCTGGCGGCTACATTCAGGAGACAAAGCTCACAAGCACACACAAAGCTCACATGAACACACACAGTTGTAAAGCTATATACTATCACACAACTAGGAAACACTTTTTGATTCACTCTGCATGGAAATGACTTGGGGCATTATCACGATCTGCTGCCATCTTTCTGCCACTGCCAAAAGAACAACTAGAGCATTTTAAGAGTGACCACACACACACATTCAAGAAGAGCCGCAGCCCACAGAATACTGACCTTGGGAGGTGGTTTCTTGAGGAGGACCAGCAAAGCTTGAAGGACCAGGTTTGAGAAACGGGGGCCAATCGGGACATAGTCTGAGAACAAGGACACTCATAAGTTCTCCCATATTCCTTGTAGGCTGCATATAAAATCAAATCAAATTGTATTTGTCACAGTGAAATGCTTACTTACAAGCCCTTAACCAACATTTTACATTTACATTGTAGTCATTTAGCAGACACTCTTATCCAGAGCGACTTACAGTTAGTGAGTGCATAAATGTTTTCATTTTTTTCATACCAACAATGCAGTTTTAAGAAAGATAAGTGTTAAGTAAAAAATAGATAAGTAAAAAACATATAAATTAAAGAGCAGCAGTAAAATAACAGTAGGGAGGCTATATACAGGGGGCACCGGTACAGAGTCAATGTGCGGGGCAATGTGCACAGGTTAGTATAATACCTCATTATCAGTATGCTTAAATATATTTTTCAGCTCTTATAATGCCAAATGTGGTCAAATAACTAACTTGATTTTATATTTCTTTATTTTACCATCTTCACTGGCGTTCTACCCTCTACAGAAACTGAGCAATAACCCCTTGTATTGAAGCTCTATATTTAATTTATAATTGTATTACATTTTCAATGAAAGACAGTACATTTTAATGAGCAGCCCCAACCTTTGCTACTATACACTTTCAAGCTACACACAGCTCTCGACACCTGCCACAGTATTGTAGATACATAAACGTACAGTTGAAGTCGGAAGTTTACATACACTTAGGTTGGAGTCATTAAAACCCGTTTTTCAACTACTTCACAAATTTCTTGTTAACAAACTATCGTTTTGGCAAGTCTACTTTGTGCATGACATAAGTAATTTTTCCAACAATTGTTACAGACAGATTATTTCATTTATAATTCACTGTATCACAATTCCAGTGGGTCAGAAATTTTCATACACTAAGTTGACTGTGCCTTTAAACAGCTTGGAAAATTCCAGAAAATGATGTCATGGCTTTAGGAGCTTCTGATAGGCTAATTGACATCATTTGAGTCAATTGGAGGTGTACCTGTGGATGTATTTCAAGGCCTATCTTCAAACTGAGTGCCTCTTTGCTTGACATCATGGGAAAATCAAAAGAAATCAGCCAAGACCTCAGAATTTTTTTTTGTAGACCTCCACAAGTCTGGTTCATCCTTGGGAGCAATTTCCAAATGCCTTAAGGTACCATGTTCATCTGTACAAACAATAGTACGCAAGTATAAACACCATGGGACCACGCAGCCGTCATACCGCTCAGGAAGGAAACGCGTTCCGTCTCCTAGAGATTAACATACTTTTGTGCGAAAAGTGCAAATCAATCCCAGAACAACAGCAAAGGACCTTGTGAAGATGCTGGAGGAAACAGGTACAAAAGTATCTATATCCACAGTAAAATGAGTCCTATATCGACATAACCTGAAAGGCCGCTCAGCAAGGAAGAAGCCACTGCTCCAAAACCGCCATAAAAAAGCCAGGCTACGGTTTGCCACTGCACATGGGGACAAAGATCGTACTTTTTGGAGAAATTTACTCTGGTCTGACGAAACAAAAATCTAACTGTTTGGCCATAATGACATTCGTTATGTTTTGAGGAAAAAGATGGTGGCTTGCAAACTGAAGAAAACCATCCCAGCCGTGAAGCAAGGGGGTAGCAGCATCATGCTGTGTGGGTGCTTTGCTGCAGGAGGGACTGGTGCACTTCACAAAATAGATGGCATCATGAGGAAGGAAAATTATGTGGATATATTGAAACAACATCTCAAGACATCAGTCAGGAAGTTAAAGCTTGGTCGCAAATGGACAATGACCCCAGGCATACTTCCAAAGTTGTGGCAAAATGGCTTAAGGACAACAAAGTCAAAGTATTGGAGTGGCCATCACAAAGCCCTGACCTCAAGCCTATAGAACATTTGTGGGCAGAACTGAAAAAGCGTGTGCGAGCAAGGAGGCCTACAAACCTGACTCAGTTACACCAGCTCTGTCAGGAGGAATGGGCCTAAATTCACCCAACTTATTGTGGGAAGCTTGTGGAAGGCTACCAGAAACGTTTGACCCAAGTAAACAATTTAAAGGGAATGCTACCAAATACTAATTGAGTGTATGTAAACTTCTGACCCACTGGGAATGTGATGAAAGAAATAAAAGCTGAAATAAATCATTCTCTCTACTATTATTCTGACATTTCACATTCTTAATAAAGTGGTGATCCTAACTGACCTAAGACAGGGAATATTTACTAGGATTAAATGTCAGGAATTGTGAAAAACTGAGTTTAAATGTATTTGGCTAAGCAGTATGTAAACTTCCGACTTCAACTGTACATATGGCCCTTTTTAGCTGGTTATGGCAGGGTTATCAGAAGGAGAATGGTGTTTTTGCTTTATGAGCATTTTGTTCTATGTTATAACCCTGAACTTAAAAGGATACTTAAAAAAGAAGAATAGTGTTACCACAATGCAAGCAGAACCTTACCCAGCAAGCGCTCAATGTCATCTACCACTACACAGCTCAGCTGGGACTTATAGGCATCTTCAAATATCTGGAACAAAGAGGGTTAAGGGTGGTGAAGACATAGGTACTGACACTGTGTGTGTGTGTGTGTGGGTATCCCTTTCCTCACCTTCTTGATGGCCTGGCATTTAGCAATCTCGGAGTGGCCAATCATCTTGTCTGGAGAGCAGATCTTTATAAAGGGGAACTGAGATTCCTCTGAGATCTTAGCTGCCAGAGCGGTCTTTCCACTGTTGGGGGGACCTAGGAGAGAGAGCATAGCATACTACAGCTGTGGTCAAAAGTTTTGAGAATGACACAAATATTAATTTTTACAAAGTCTGCTGCCTCAGTTATTATGATGGCAATTTGCATATACTCCAGAATGTTATGAAGAGTGATCAGATGAATTGCAATTAATTGCAAAGTCCCTCTTTGCCATGAAAATGAACTTAATCCCCCCAAAACATTTCCACTGCATTTCAGACCTGCCACAAAAGGACCAGCTGACATCATGTCAGTGATTCTCTCTTTAACACAGGTGAGAGTGTTGACGAGGACAAGGCTGGAGATCACTCTGTCATGCTGATTGAGTTAGAATAACAGACTGGAAGCTTTAAAAGGAGGGTGGTACTTGAAATCATTGTTCTTCCTCTGTTAACCATGGTTACCTGCAAGGAAACACGTGCCACGAAGCACAAAAAGGGCTTCACAGGCAAGGATATTGCTGCTAGTAAGATTGCACCTAAATCAACTATTTATCGGATCATCAAGAACTTCAAGGAGAGAGGTTCAATTGTTGTGAAGAAGGCTTCAGGGCGCCCAAGAAGGTCCAGCAAGCGCCAGGACCGTCTCGTAAAGTTGATTCATCTGTGGGATCGGGGCACCACCAGTGCAGAGCTTGCTCAGGAATGGCAGCAGGCAGGTGTGAGTGCATCTGCACACACAGTGAGGCGAATACTTTTGGAGGATGGCCTGGTGTCATGAAGGGCAGCGAGGAAGCCACTTCTCTCCAGGAAAAACATCAGGGACAGACTGATATTCTGCAAAAGGTACAGGGATTGGACTGCTGAGGACCGGGGTAAAGTCATTTTCTCTGATGAATTCCCTTTCCGATTGTTTGGGGCATCTGGAAAAAAGCTTGTCCGGAGAAGACAAGGTGAGCGCTACCATCAGTCCTGTGTCATGCCAACAGTAAAGCATCCTGAGACCATTCATGTGTGGGGTTGCTTCTCAGCCAAGGGTGTGGGCTCACTCACAATTTTGCCTAAGAACACAGCCATGAATAAAGAATGGTACCGACACATCCTCCGAGAGCAACTTCTCCCAACCATCCAAGAAAAGTTTGGTGACGAACAATGCCTTTTCCAGCATGATGGAGCACCTTGCCATAAGGCAAAAGTGATAACTAAGTGGCTCGGGGAACAAAACATCGACATTTTGGGTCCATGGCCAGGAAACTCCCCAGACCTTAATCCCATTGAGAACTTGTGGTCAATCCTCAAGAGGCGGGTGGACAAACAAAAACCCACAAATTCTGACAAACTCCAAGCATTGATTATGCAAGAATGGGCTGCCATCAGTCAGGATGTGGCCCAGAAGTTAATTGACAGCATGCCAGGGCAGATTGCAGAGGTCTTGAAAAAGAAGGGTCAACACTGCAAATATTGACTCTTTGCATAAACCTAATGTAATTGTGAATAAAAGCCTTTGACACTCATGGAATGCTTGTAATTATACTTCAGTATACCATGACAAAAATATCTAAAAACAATGAAGCAGCAAACTTTGTGAAGACCAATACTTGTGTCATTCTCAAAACTTTTGACCACGACTGTATATAGAAAACCACCATACTGTATTTTGAACAAAGGAAATCTGAATGATATGGTTCATATTTATACAAGAGTTATTTCAAGTTAATGTCCCTTTTAGCAGTAAAGGAAAGAAAAATATATAGACTAAAATAGTATCAGTTGTTTGTGTCCTTGCTCATCTTTGTGTGTGTCTTGCACTAACACTAGCATTTTGTTACTAGCACTGACTTTGCTGATGGCTGCTTTGTTGATGTACGTTTTACTTAATTGTGTGGGAAATGCGCTCTACAAATTAAATATCATTTTTATTATTACTATGAGATGTGGTGGACATAACTAGCTACCTTAAGATGAATGCACTGTAAGTCGCTCAGGATAACATGCGTCTGCTAACTGACTGAAATGTATATATTTTAGTGTATTTGTGTGTGCGAATGTGTGTGTGTGTGTGTGTGTGTGTGTGTGTGTGTGTGCACCTCCATGTGTGTGTCTCTCTTACCCTCCAGTAGCACAGACACCAGTGGTGTGCGGTCGCTGTTCTTGGTCTGCTGCACCAGCAGCTCCCCGTCATCCAGCACGGCTGTCACCGGGTCGCCCCACTTAATGATGCCGTTCATGATGTAGCTGGCATAGTCCTCTGAGTTGGTACCAAATGCCTGGCCAGCGGGGAGAGAGAGAGGGAAAGAGGAGGAGAGAGAGAGTCAGATACACTAAATCATCGCCTTAAAGGGTCCATTATTAAAATTGCTCTTAGAAATATCTCAAAATGATGTCCACATTTATTGTCCAATTTCCTGCATTTAGTGGACAATGGACATTGCCATCTACTTGATGTGATGATGGAATTGTTGAAAGTCTATCCAAATGTTGGAAGAGGACTTTTGGATGTAGGCAATGGTAGAGAGAGAAGGATGGAGAATGGTAAAGAGATGGAGGGAGGAAGGGGTATACTCACAGGTTTGATGTCGTTCTCCAGTGAGGCCAGGAAGTCGTCTCTGTGGACCTGCAGATTCTCAGCCTTCTCTAGGTCCACCTCCACCGTGGCACTGGCCTGCAGGGGGACAGAGGACAAGGGGGGAGATATTACTAGGACGATCCAATACAGATGGTTAATAGATGTTCAACTAACTATCAACAAACTGCTCGACTAACTATCCACTAACTTCAGCCCTGATCCTAGATTATTTATGGCACTGTGATGTTGAGGAGTGTAGACAAAATCACCCCAAATAAGTTAACGCTGTTCCAGCTAACCATTGATAGTATAGTACCGACCTTTATTTTGTCCTGTAATGATGATGACGTGATAGTTTGGACTTACTGATCTAGCTTGCTTGAGTGGATAATTACAATAGTCCCCCTCCCCAGTCGACTCGATCAACTGAAACGCTGTTGTTAAGCCCACTGCGAAGTGGATTCTGTCACTGTTATCGTGGAATCGTGTGTCTGTGTAAGCGAGGCTTAGAGAGTCCAGGTGTGTGTCTGCCCTAAGTGATTTATCAGGTGTGGAGAGTCTCTGTCACACGCTCGCACACACACGGCCAGATAAAGCAAGGTGCTCGTCTGTTAAGTGGTCTGCACCTCGCCACACTCCTGGCCTCTATTGGAGGGCGATGACATGGACAGACAAGGGCTTACACAGGTGGAATGGCTGGAGCAGTCCCCCCCCCTCTCTCTCTCTCTGTCCTAATCACTCGTTCTCTCCCTCCTCCTTCCAGACGAGAGTTGTCTCTGAGGGAGCACAATGTCTTATGACTAATTGCACAATACCTACGAGACCTACAGCCCCTTAACACACAACGATTGTCGGTTGTAGACTTCATGTTGAGGAGAAGAGAAAAATACCGCCTATGTAGGCTAATAAAAATGTCCGCCTATGTGTGATATTGACCTTGATGTGTCGGTTCATGGCGGTGGACTGGGCAGCTCTGACCAGCCCCTCCAGCTCGGCTCCGCTGTAGTTCTTGGTCTCGGCGGCCAGCTCACTGACGTCCACGTCGCTGCCCAGCAGGTTGAACTGACGCATCTTAGCTGTGTGGATGTTGAGGATCTGGACACGCCCCTTCTCATCAGGCAAACCTGGGGGAGGAAGAGAGAAGGGAAACGTCTTCTGTATATCCTGTACCTGTGTGTTTATCTGCTGTCTTCACCGTGTCACTGTACAAGGGATGAAACTGGAAAAGTAGAAATGTCTAGGTGTTGTTTGTCATGTAAAAGGTACAACATCTATGAATAAGAATGTCCTTCACAGAAGAAAATAAAATACCTGAAAATGACCTAAAACCTGAATATATTAACCTAAAAGAAACTAAGCAAGGTCTTTGGTTAGAGTGGATGCTTTGTGGTGTTGTAAAGTACATTTTACTTTGTGCATCTTATCTTTGGTGTCATAAACAATCCTTGGGTCCTGCCTGTATTTGGTCAATATATGAGGGGGGGGGGCGTCATGACCCCCTCCGGAGGACCATCTGGCAGAACGCCCAGAATATGTTATTTAAGTTAATATAGGAGACGGAGCCAGTCACATGTAGGAACCAATCCAATGAATCATGTTTATGTAGGTTTAGGTAGCCGTATATAAGGCTCTATATAAGGCATGCTCTTTTAGAGCTCACTTCAGACCGGCACTGTATGCATCTAAGTTTGACTGTGACCTCTCCAGCTTGCTGACAATAAAAAGTGATTCATTTAATATTGACTTTGAGTGTCCAGTGTAAGAATTTCCACAACAGTGTTGTTGATTTCTTACCAATCTCCATTTTGACTTCCAACCTGCCTGGTCTCAACAAGGCGTCGTCTATCAGGTCAGGCCTGTTGGTCATTCCTGAGTGAGGCACAGATGGAGAGATAGAGGAGAGGGAGGATGAGAAAGGCATAGCTCAGATGATCTTCTCAGACCACAACTCGACCTGTCAGTGAAGCAGAAAAGTGTGTGTGTGTGCGCGCATGTATATGTGTGTGTCAATGTTCCCTCTATTTTTTTGGGCCACTGAACACATTTTGGGTCTTGTGAGAGGAAACTTGAAAGTTGTGAGAATTTTACAGTGAACACTGAGGCTGTACCCTTACAGTTTTAGACAGTAGCATTTGAGCATAATGTAGGCCTACCAACAAAACCAATGGAGTGAATCCCACAACATTTTCACATGGAAATAGCTTTTGATTTCTATGAGCCTACAGTAGCCTATATGTGGTGTTCAATGCAGGCCTACATTGCATGAGACGTTTAAAAAAGTTTTTACATTATGAAGGGCTTGACATTAATTCATGATTTTTGACTTGGTCTGTAACACCATGGGCCAAATAGGTGACTGTAAATTGCATTGTATACAAAATACAATTAGTCAAATTAGACAAATGTAGGCTACTCCTCTCTGCCTATTGGCTTATTTGCATATTCAAGCCTGTCTCAAAATACAAAACTGACCCTTTAATTAAGACATAAGCTTTTTACCTCACTGGCATTTCAAAGACAGTTTGAAATGTAGCCTACAAGTTTTGTGCTCTTGTAGGAAGCAGTAACTCCCCATTGCTGACCTATACTTATCTATAACTGGGCTAATAACTCGCTAACTAGCTAAGAATATCAACAAATGTGCACATGCGCGGCTCTGCGCTCTGATCTGAAAAGCGCATTAACTCTCGGTTGATTGAAAGACCGCTCGTGGGCTACCCGCCAATAGAATTCTACTCCGTTGCGCTCTGGCTCTGCCTACTACAAAATCACAGACTCAATCTTGCAAAGTTAGATTTGTATTGTTTTGTTGGATTGAAAATGGGGCTGATATGTTGATTAGATCACAGAAAAAACGTTGATCTATATAGTGCAAACTAATGAGGCGAACTCAGTGAAGTTCAATCTCTTGCATCTCTGCGCGGCATGGCATTTATTTTGCGCGGCAGTCCTGGAGAAGGTGCGAGCACGCGCGCAGCTTAGAGGAAACTGTACTGTTTTTAATTTTAGTTTTTACTTTATTTAGTAAATAATTTCTTAACTCTATTTCTTGAACTGCATTGTTGGTTAAGGGCACATAAGTAAGCATTTCACGGTAAGGTCTACACCTGTTGTATTCGGCGCATGTGACAAATACAATTTTATTTTATTTGACATTGGTGTGTGTGTGTGTGTGTGTGTCTGTGTACCTATGACCAAGATATTGTTGAGCTGCTCCACTCCGTCTATCTTGGACAGCAGTTGGTTGACCACTGTGTCATGGACGCCCGTGCTGCCTGCCATGCTGCCACGCTGCTTACAGATGGCGTCAATCTCGTCAAAGATGATGATGTGCAGCCCACTGTTGGCACCCAGCTATTGGAGGAGAGAGATATGGGTGAATGATGGAGAAGGAAGGAGGATACCAATGGCCTCACAAAGTCAATGCAGTGCTACATATGGACAGTATCTAAACTGAACAAAAATATAAACGCAACATGTCAAGTGTTGGTCCCATGTTTCATGAGCTGAAATAAAAAACATCCCAGAAATTTTCCAGACGCGCAAAAAGCTTATTTCGCTCAAATTTTGTGCACACGTTTGTTTACATCCCTGTGAGTGAGCATTTCTCCTTTGCCAAGATAATCCATCCACCTGACAGGTGTGGCATATCAAGAAGCTGATTAAACAGCATGATCATTACACAGGTGCAACTTGTGCTGGGGACAATAAAAGGCCATTCTAAAATGTGCAGTTTTGTCACACAACACAATGTCACAGATGTCTCAAGTTTTGAGGGAGCGTGCAATTGGCATGCTGACTGCAGGAATGTCCACCAGAGCTGTTGCCAGAGAATTGAATGTTAATTTCTCTACCATAAGCCTTTTCAATGTCGTTTTAAAGAATTTGGCAGTACATCCAACCGGCCTCACAACCGCAGACCACGTGTAACCACGCCAGCCAAGGACCTCCACATCTGGCTTCTTCACCTGCGGGATCATCTGGGACCAGCCACCCGGATAGTTAAAACTGTGGGTTCGCACAACCAAAGAATTTCTGCACAAACTGTCAGAAGCCATCTCAGGGAAGCTCATCTGCGTGCTCGTCGTCCTCACCAGGGTCCTGACCTAATAATTAAAAATAATTGGTAATTTAGCAGACGCTCTTATCCAGAGCGACTTACAGGAGCAATTAGGGTTAAGTGCCTTGCTCAAGGGCACATCGACAGATTTTTCACCTAGTCGGCTCGGGGATTAGAACCAGCGACCTTTCGGTTACTGGCACAACGCTCTTAACCACTAAGCTACCTGCCGACCTGAGTGCAGTTCGGCGTCGTAACCGACTTCAGTGGGAAAATGCTCACCTTCGATGGCTACTGGCACGCTGGATAAGTGTGTTCTTCACAGATCAATCCCGGTTTCAACTGTACCGGACAGATGGCGTCGTGTGGGTGAGCAGTTTTCTGATGTCAACGTTGTGAACAGAGTGCCCCATAGTGATAGTGGGGTTATGGTAAGGGCAGGCATAAGCTATGGATAACAAACACAACTGCCTTTTATAGATGGCAGTTTGAATGCACAGAGATACGTGACGAGATCCTGAGGCCCATTGTCGTGCCATTCATCCACCGCCATCACCTCATGTTTCAGCATGATAATGCACGGCCCCATTTCGCAAGGATCTATACACAATTCCTGGAAGCTGAAAATGTCCCAGTTCTTCCATGGCCTGCATACTCACCAGACATGTCACCTATTAAGCATATTTGGGATTCTCTGGATCGACGTCTACGACAGCGTGTTCCAGTTCCCGCCAATATCCAGAAACTTCGAACAGCCATTGAAGAGGAGTGGAACAACATTCCACAGGCCACAATCAACAGCCTGATCAACTCTATGCGAAGGAGATGTGTCGCGCTGCATGAGGCAAATGGTGGTCACACCAGATACTGATCCACGCCCCTATTTTTTTCTGCATATCTGCATTCCCAGTCATGTGCAATCCATATATTAGGGCCTAAGGAATTTATTTCAACTGACTGATGTCCTTATATGAACAGTAACTCAGTAAAATCTTTGAAATTGTTGCATGTTGCGTTTATATTGTTGTTCAGTGTAGAATGTCAACCCCTCACACCATGGCTGTTCTGGGCTAAATTCTCCTCGGTGTTACCAGAGTGAAAACTAAAACCCTTTTAAAAGTCTCCTCATCCTCCCTCTGCTCTGGCATGAAGGGACAGAGTCTGCCCAAACGAGAAAGAGAGAAAGCCAGAGAGAGAGAGAAAGCCAGAGATAGAGAGAGCAGGGTGGGGGGTTATCCATCCATCTCTGGCCCTGTCAGTCTCCAGACGTAGCATTTAAAGCAGATGAGGAGCTGGGCTTATTATGGGCTAGGTGAGAGAGGGGGGCAGAGGGAGTGTCCGAGATAACCCAGCACCTCATTAGGTGGTGAAGAGTGAGGCCGTCACTGTCACACAGTCGTCACTACGGGGGCTCAATACGCAACTGTCCCACAGTATGGAGAAACCCAATGACTTTCCCACCGTTATTATTACTAATATGCCTCCTTAAAGGGCAAATCAATCTTCTCCAGAAGAAATTAGCTTCTCCGTGTGGATTTGTGTGATGCTTATCTGTGGTTCGTGGCGTAGGCTGCATATTAGCCTCGGGGTAAGGAATCCTTATAGTATGACATCTATTTCATTGACTCATCAGGTATGTTGTGCTTGGTAACCACAGGAGTAATTGCAATGAAGGTACTGGGTGTATTCAATGACATACAACATGTATTTACTGGTGTGTGTGTGGATCTTCCAGAGTTTCTATGTTTGTTACAGAGTAATCATGTGTCCCTCTCACCCTCTTCTGCTCGTCCTCTGCGTCGGCGAACAGCTTCCTGATGTTGGCCTCGGACTCTCCCACGTACTTGTTGAGGATCTCGGGGCCGTTGACCACCTTGGGCTCGCGGGCGTTCAGCATCTTCCCAATCTGCCTGGCCATCAGAGTCTTACCGCAGCCAGGAGGCCCGAACAACAGGATGCCCTTCACATGCTTACAACCTGCCAGGGAGGGACACCGTCAAAAAGTTGATAAAAACGAATGGTTTATGTGCGTCACAATCGTATCAGTCGGTGAGAAAAGCCCTTAGGCCACTGTAGCACTCTATGCTAAGTACGTTTCCATGTGCCCATTCTCCAATGCATTGTATGAGGTGACTTTTGCCTTTACTTCGTTGTCTGATCTCATCTCTGATTCATACATACCTGAGTATGAAAAATTCCCAAGGTACTCAAACTACACAGGTTCAATTTGGGAGAATGAGGCAGAAAAACAAGATGAAAATGCCTAGATGTACTGCAATTCCTTCTATGATTCAATACAAGTTGACTCTGTGATTGTGTTTCTCATAAAGATCAAGACTTGTTATTAGACCCAACCAATTTGGAGCAGTTTTGGGTCTCGACTGAAAACCAGACTGCGTTGGTCCTGTCGTAGCTTATTGCACCTGTTTAGTGACATTTGCTCCACACTCATTGAGGGGCCAGAGATAAACATCAGCCCTCCCATTTAGACCTGCTGAAGGGAAGACAGTTAGGGGTAGTGAGGACTGGCTCCAGGTAGAGCATTGCAGTATGTGTGTGTGTGTGTGTGTGTGTGTGTGTGTGTGTGTGTGTGTGTGTGTGTGTGTGTGTGTGTGTGTGTGTGTGTGACCCCCTTGCTGTCTGCCTGACCTTGAGAGCGTGGGGAGACATGGAGAGAGTGGGAGGCCACACACACCTTCCCCCTACGGTCAACTCTATCAGCACCTGCCCTCCCCGACACTCCCCAATTACACCCTCACCTTTAGACTCTCCTCTATCAGGGCTCGCTATCTCATTAGACCATCCAGCTGGCCACAGCCAGGGGCCAACTCCTGCACCCCGTAGCACCCAGCAGCCCCGCTTAAAGAGATACTTGGGGATTTTGGCCATGAGGCCCTTTATCTACTTCCCCGGAGTCAGACGAACTAGTGGATACCATTTTTATGTCTCTGTGTCAAGAATGAAGGAAGTTGGGGGTAGTTTCGCGAGCCAATGCTAACTAGCATTAGCGCAAGGACTGGAAGTCTATGGATATCTACTAGCATGCTAGCAGATACCCAGAGACTTTCCAGTCATTGCGCAAATGCTAGTTAGCATTGGCTCTTGAAACTACAGTGCCTTCAGAAAGTATTCATACCCCTCGCCTTATTCCACATTTTGTTGTGTTACAGCCTGAATTCAAAATTGATTACTTTTTTCCCCCCTCACCCATCTATACACAACACCCCAAAATGACAACGTGAAAACATGTTCTTAGAAATGTTTGCAAAAAATGAAATACAGAAATATAATATTTACATACTGTAAGTATTCAAACCCCTTTGCTATGACACTCCAAATTGAGCTCAGCTGCATCGAATTTCCTTTGATCACCCTTGAGATGTCACTACAATAAGGTCCCACAGTTGACAGTGCATGTCAGAGCAGAAACTATACTATGAAGTCCAAGGAACTGTCTGTAGAGCTCAGAAATAGAATTGTGATGAGGCATATATCTGGGAAAGGTTTAAAACAATTTTGTAGCGTGTTGAACGTTAACAAGAGCACAGTGGTCTCCATCATTGGGAAATTGAAAAACAATGAACTACCCAGACTCTGCCTAGAGCTGGCTGTCCGACCGATCTAAGCAACCGGGCAAGACCATTCTGACAGAACTACAGAGTTCCTTGGCTGAGATGGGAGAACCTGCCAGAAGGACTAAAGTCTCTACAGCACATAACCAATCTGGGCTTTATGGGAGAGTGGCCAGACAGAAGCCACTCCTGAGGTAAAGGCACATGACAGCACACCTGGAGTTTGCAAAAAGGCACTGGAAAGACTCAGAGCATAAGGCAAATTATTCTGTGGTCTGATGAGACAAAAATGTAACTGGCCTGAATGCAAAGCACTATGTCTGGAGAAAACACCATCCCTACCGTGAAGCGTGGTGGTGGCAGCATCATGCTATGGGGATGCTTTTCAGCCTCAGGGACTGGGAGACTGGTAAGGATAGAGGGAACAATGAATGGAGCCAAATACAGGCAAATCCTTGATGAGAACCTGCTTCAGAGTGCAAATGACCTTAGACTGGGGTGAAGATTTACGTTCCAACAGGACAATGATCCCAAGCACACAGCCAAAGCAACTCTGGAAAGGCTTCAGAACAAGAATGTGAAAGTCCTTGAGTGACCCAGCCAAAGCCCAGACTTGAATCCTATTGAAAATCTGTGGAAAGACTTGAAGATATCTGTTCATCCCCGCTCCCCATTAAACATAACACAGCTTCAGAAAATCTACAAGGAAGCAAATCTGATACAGACATACCAAAGACGACTCAAAGCTGTAATCGCCGCTTCTACAATGTATTGACTCAGGGGTGTGAATCCTTATGCAATTGAGATATTTCTGTATTTCATTCATTTCTAAAAACATGTTTTCACTTTGTCATTATGGGGTATTGTGTGTAAATGGGTAAGAAAAATTAATCTATTGAATCTATTTTAGATTCAGGCTGTAACAACAAAATGTGGAATAAGTACATTTTTAAGGCACTGTACCTCTAACTTCCTTCATACTGGAGACAAAGACATAAAAATGGTGTTCACAAGTTCATCTGACTCTGGGGAAGTATATAAAGGGCCTCACTGCCAACATCCCAACCTATCAGCTCCTCTCAAACTCATACCGGACGCCACGAGGATAGGTCTGGGGCTCTGTGAGTGAGTGAGTGTGTGTGTGTGTGTGTGTGTGTGTAAAGATGATGCAGAAGAGCACCTAACTTGCTTTCACTATGAGACATCATTTAGCAATGGGAATCAGCATTGTAATCTGAGACATGTCAAACAACTATTTAGCAGTGTATGCATGGATCATTCCGTGGGGGATGGGTGCCTGTGTCATAACTCACTCACTGACGACTGAGAGCGGCATCCTGAGAGGACACTACATTGTCTGTCCAATGATGGAAGCCCTCTTGGGCCTAACCGAGGGAGTCAGACAATGATTTATTTTTCAATAACTAGTTTCAGTCTAGTGTGCAGTAGTGTTGGCAAACAAAGAGAAAAGATTGACACTACTACATTGTCAGTCCAATAATAGTATTCCCATTGGGTCCATTTGTTAGAGGCTTTTCCCCGAAAATAGTCTGACGTGTTTGTCACAATGTGCAGTATTGGTCTGAGAATCAATGCCATTTGAACACAGAGGCTTATTCATGTCATGGTGTTCCATCCAGAGACTGATTGAGTGATTTGTTTTGGCAGGCTGTCCTGCCCCCCCTCCTCACAGTGGCTAATGGTTCGGTCTGTCTAACGCTAGGCTGGAACACAGGCACCCTGGGACCTCAAAAAGTGGTTACCGGGGGGATGTGGTGAGAGACAAATACACATAGTGTGAGCTATAAAAAGAATGAGAGAAGGAAAGTACTAGAAAGAGAGAGCGTGAAACCGAGTGTGTGACAACAGGCATGTGAAAGAAAGAGTGAATAAGATTGATTGAGTGAAAGTCAAGAGAAACTTCTGTTGAGAAAGAAATATGGAGGAAGAGAAAGAGCGACAGAGCGAGAGAGAGAGGATAGAGAAGAAGCTCACCCATCTGCTCCACGATGTCTGGAGGGAAGACCCGGGAGGCGAAGGCCCTACGGAAGATGTCGGAGAACTCTTTGTCCAGGCCACCGATGCCCATGCGCTCAAAGTTCCAGTCTGGGTTGATGATGGACTGGCGAGACTCTTTGGTCTTAGCCTTCCCTGTAGGGGACACATTGAGAGACACAGTTACAAACATACCGTGCGTTAGGAAAGTATTCAGACCCCTAGACTTTTTCCACATTTTGTTACGTTACAGCCTTATTCTAATTATCAAATTGTTTTTTTCCCCTCATCAACCTACACACAATACCCCATAACGACAAAGCAAAAACAGTTTTTTATAAATGTTTGCTAATTTATATATTTAAAAAAACTGAAATATTACATTTACATAAGTATTCAGACCCTTTACTCAGTACTTTGTTGAAGCACCTTTGGCAGCCTCGAGTCTTCTTGGGTATGATGTTACAAGCTTGGCACACCTGTATTTGGGGAGTTTCTTTCTCTGCAGATCCTCTCAAGCTCTGTCAGGTTGGATGGGGAGCATTGCTGCACAGCTACATTCAGGTCTCTTCAGAGATGTTAGATCGGGTTCAAGTCCGGGCTCTGGCTGGGCCACTCAAGGACATTCAGAGACTTACATTTACATTTTTACATTTTAGTCATTTAGCAGACGCTCTTATCCAGAGCACTACAGAGCAATTAGGGTTAAGTGCCTTGCTCAAGGGCACATCGACAGATTTTTCACCTAGTCGGCTCGGGGATTAGAACCAGCGACCTTTCGGTTACTGGCACAACGCTCTTAACCACTAAGCTACCTGCCGCCGACTTGTTCCGAAGCCACTCCTGTGTTGTCTTGGCTGTGTGCTTAGGGTCGTTGTCCTGTTGGAAGGTGAACCTTCATCCCAGTCTGAGGTCCTGAGCGCTCTGGAGCAGGTTTCCATCAAGGATCTCTCTGTACTTTGCTCCGTTCATCTTTCCCTCGATCCTGACTAGTCTCCCAGTCCCTGTCGCTGAGAAACATCCCCACAGCATGATGCTCCCACCACCATGCTTCACCGTAGGGATGGTGCCAGGTTTCCTCCAGACATGACGCTTGGCATTCAGGCCAAAGAGTTAAATCTGGGTTTCATCAGACCAGAGAATCTTGTTTTTCAAGGTCTGAGAGTCTTTAAGTACCTTTTGGCAAACTACAAGTGGGCTGTCATGTGCCTTTTACTGAGGAGTGCCTTCCGTCTGGCCACTCTACCATAAAGGCCTGACTGGTGGAGTGCAGCATAGATGGTTGTCGTTCTGGAAGGTTCTCCCATTTCCACAGAGGAACTCTGGAGCTCTGTCAAAGTGACCATTGGGTTCTTGGTCACCTCCCTGACCAAGGCCCTTCTCCTCCGATTGCTCAGTTTGGCCGGGCGGCAAGCTCTAAGAAGAGTCTTGGTGGTTCCAAACTTCTTCCATTTAAGAATGATGGAGGCCACTGTGTTCTTGGGGACCTTCAATGCTCCATACATGTTTTGGTACCCTTCCCCAGATCTGTGCCTCGACACAATCCTGTCTCGGAGCTCTACGGACAATTTCTTCGACCTCATGGCTTGGTTTTTGCTCTGACATGCACTGTCAACTGTGGGACCTTATATAGACAGGTGTGTGCCTTTCCAAATCATGTCCAATCAATTGAGTTTACCACATGTGTATTCCAATCAAGTTGTACAAACATCTCAAGGATGATCAATGGAAACAGGATGCACCGGAGCTCAATTTTGAGTCTCATAGCGAACAGTCTGAATATTTATGTAAATAAGGTATTTCTGTTTTTCTATTTTTAATACATTTGCTACAAATTCTACAAACCTGTTTTCGCTTTGTCATTATGGGGTATTGTGTGTAGATTGCTGAGGATTTTTATTTATTTAATCCATTTTAGAATAAGGCTGTAACGTAACAAAATGTGGAAAAAGTCAAGGGGTCTGAATACTTTCCGAAGGTACAGAGAGAAATATTTAATACATAATAATAATAAATATATGCCATTTAGCAGATGCTTATCCAAAGCAAATTACAGTCATGTGTGCATACATTTTATGTATGGGTGGTCCCGGCAATCAAACCCACTATCATGGCGTTGCAGGCGCCATGCTCTACCAACTGAATTACAGAGGATAATTTACCTGCTAAGTGTTTGTGCCTGTGTGAAGTTTGCACCTGTGATTTTCAGAAGGGCATAAAATACACAAAAAATAAGCTAAAAAAGTTCATGTTAACCTGAAGATCTGATTCCTTTGACCTTTTCTTCTTCCATTAGTGTTTTATATGTGTGTAAACCTGGCACTAGCTGCAACTCTTAGCTCATAGAGGGGGAATGGTGTAAAGCTTTTAATGTATTAACTAAATATTCCATCAAAGACATAAAGAAACATGTACTTAACATGCCACTGAAAAAATGACACTTTCCCCTCTAGGGCCATCTAGAATTTCATCACTCAAAACTTCTGAGAGCAAGATGAAAGCCAAACTAAAACTGTGGACAGGGTGCCACCTTGTGGTTGTATTGGGTAACAAGCACATGCCACAAATAGATAAAGTCAGTAAGGGTGGTTTAGCGTGTGGTTTAGTGAGGCCGAATGTCACTTAGCTTAGCCAAAAGAAGCAAATCCACTTTAGTTAAATACGCAAATGTCAAGCCTTTTTACATCTTAATATGCTGAGAACCACGCTTTGAGCGGATCAACTTGTCAGATATATATTACCCTGATTTACACATTCTGTAATGGAGTGAGACTAAATAGATTTGCTGTAGTCACTTAATACAAGATAGCGTCACACACTGCCAATTTTCTGCATCGGAGCGAGCCAGGGATGACACTTACCAATGAGGGTAAGAGAGGAGCTCTCTGCCTTCTCGAAAACCACCTGGCTGTTTCCCAGCAACAAGCCAATGTCAATCTGTAAAGACCACAGAGATAGAAGACAGTTAGGAGTGAGCAGATGGTGGACTGAGAGAATTCCAACAGCTCTCCATGTGAATTTACCTTACTATCTAGCACCTTGGGTGTGACTTACTTCACCGTGTTATGTACACTATAACTACTGTATACCTATAGTCAGCTAGATTAGTTAAAGTGTATGAATAATCCTATGTAATGTAACGTTTATTCATAATATATAAACTGTATCTAATGGAGATAATCGAGGTCCTGAGATAGGTCGATTGGGGCTCTAAGTACCTTGTGCTTCTTCCCAGAGCCTGCTTCTCCCTTGAGGATGCTGGGGTCCATGGCTTCAATGTCTTTTATCAGCAGGCCAAACAGCTTATCACAGAAACTAAACACCAGCTAGAGACATCAAGAAAGAGGAAGAAGAGTGGCCAATGTCAGAAGGTAAGAAGAATGTAAAGCATCATAACAGCATGCAGAACACATAAATACAAACTGTGGCAAATTGTCACAATCTAAGTACACAATAAAAATGTTTGGGCTATTAAATCATTTGAGAATGTCACGATCGTCTTGAGAAGAAGCGGGCCAAGGCGCAGCGTGATATGCGTACATATTTATTTCAGTGTACACACAACGAACAAAACAACAAACGATACGAAACGTGAAGTCCTACGGTTACACAAACCAAACGGAACAAGATACCACATTAAACAAATGCCAAACGGCTACCTAAGTATGGCTCCCAATCAGAGACAACGAGCTACAGCCGTCTCTGATTGGGAACCACCCTGGCCAACATAGAAATACCAAACTAGAAGCAACACAACCTAGAACACAAAAACATAGAAACTAACACCCTGGCTCAACATACGAGAGTCCCAGAGCCAGGGCGTGACAGTACCCCCCCAAAGGCGCGGACTCCGACCGCGCCAACCAAACACAACAGGGAGGGACCGGGTGGGCACTCCGCCTCGGCGGCGGATCCGGTTCCGGGCATGACCCCCACTCCCTCTCTAACCCCCCAAAGCGCCCCTGGTCCGGTCTGGCCCTGCTGGCCGGAGCTGGACTGAATACTGGTGGAGCGGATTGCTCTAGCTCCGGAGTGGAGCAGCTGACCGGTGCCGGACCAGGCACCGGTGGAACAGGCACGGGCTGTGCCGGACAGACGACGCGCACCACTGGCTTGGTGCGGGGATCAGGAACAGGCCGGACCGGGCTGGCGACGCGCAAAACTGGCTTGGTGCGGGGATCAGGAACAGGCCGGGCCGGGCTGACGACGCGCACCACTGGCTTGGTGCGGGGAGCAGGAACGGGCCGGACCGGGCTGACGACGCGCACCACAGGTTTAGTGCGGGGAGCAGGAACGGGCCGGACCGGGCTGGCGACGCGCACCACTGGCTTGGTGCGGGGAGCAGGAACGGGCCGGACCGGGCTGGTGACGCGCACCCCTGGCTTGGTGCGAGGGGCAGGAACAGGCCGAACCGGGCTGGCGACGCGCACCACTGGTTTGGTGCGAGGGGCAGGAATAGGCCGGACCGGGCTGGCGACGCGCACCACAGGCTTGGTGCGAGGAACAGGAACAGGCCGGACCGGGCTGGCGACGCGCACCACTGGTTTGGTGCGAGGGGCAGGAATAGGCCGGACCGGGCTGGCGACGCGCACCACAGGCTTGGTGCGAGGAACAGGAACAGGCCGGACCGGGCTGGCGACGCGCACCACAGGCTCGGTGCGAGAGGCAGGAACAGGCCGGACCGGGCTGGCGACACGCACCACAGGCTCGGTGCGAGAGACAGGAACAGGCCGGACCGTACTGGGGACACACGCCACCGGCCCTACGCAGGGATCAGGAACGGGCCGGACCGGACTGGCAACACACCCCAGTACCTCTCGCCGTGCCTCTACATTCTCCTTCCCCCTGGTGTCCAGTAACTCCCGTAACCTGGCGGCCTCCTCTGCCAACCCTCTGAACCACTCTATCCCGTACTCCTGCTGCCCCCGTCGTTCCACGGCGTGAGCCCCCCTAAAAATGTCTGGGCTTGTCTCTCCCCGTGGACCAGGCCTCCATGGTTCTCGCCCAACTCTCACTCCACTGCTCCCAATTCCAACCTCTCTCCTCATCACGCTGCTTGACCCAGTCGTGGTGGTATCTTCTGTCACGATCGTCTTGAGAAGAAGCGGGCCAAGGCGCAGCGTGATATGCGTACATATTTATTTCCAGTGTACACACAACGAACAAAACAACAAACGATACGAAACGTGAAGTCCTACGGTTACACAAACCAAACGGAACAAGATACCACATTAAACAAATGCCAAACGGCTACCTAGAGTATGGCTCCCAATCAGAGACAACGAGCTACAGCCGTCTCTGATTGGGAACCACCCTGGCCAACATAGAAATACCAAACTAGAAGCAACACAACCTAGAACACAAAAACATAGAAACTAACACCCTGGCTCAACATACGAGAGTCCCCAGAGCCAGGGCGTGACAGAGAAGTTCACTCTATGCTACCCCTCAACCTAAAGCCAAGAGTACGACAATGTTAGCCCTTGATAATGATCTACAATCAGTTTTGCCACATTGCAATGGTTATGGTTTGTAATGAGGGTAAGCTGATCCTAGATCTTATTCTAAGGGCAACTTCCACCAAGAGCCTCAAGACCACCAAAGTCCTCTAAGATGTATGTGTCTAACCCCACCCTGTCATCCCAGCTTCCTTCTGTAGGCTACAGTTCCAGTACCTGCTGGCCCACACTGAAGGCTTGGCTGTTGAAGTGCTGGATGAACTCTGTAGCCATCTTGTCTGAGTCGTAGGGGCTGCTGTCCACACTCTTCTTCTGCAGGAAGTCAATCTCCACCGTCATGGTGCCCACACACTGCTTGGACTTGTTAAAGTTGTAGCTGGTCACTACATGGACACAGAGCAGAGAAAGGACACACACAGTGACATAGCAGAAGAGTTTTTACAATGTAAAAAGTCTGGTTGGTGTTCAATTATAGTACCTTGCTCGTTAGTGCTATTCACTTTGCAGCATATTCCATGAACAAACTAATCAAGGACAAACCACTTTAGTGTCATCGTTTTCTAATGGATGATGTATATTGAAGCACTTGGTGAAATAATAATGACCATCTGTTACAGTGTACTGTTCACGTTACAGTGAGTTCAAATGGGCCTGTTGTTCAGGACCTCACACCTGAGAGAGCACACTGCAACACAGGGCTGAAGGAACTAGATGTTCTTTCAACATCTGTTCACACCCACTTTGTGTTGCAGTACCGTAATTATGCAAACGAGCCAATTACCAGCTCTATTCCAGGTCAGGGTCTCTTTACATAGCGACACTTTGCTTATAATACTTTCAGAGGGGCACATCTTGACTAAAATCATGTTATCCTAGGCAGAGCTAGTCTGGTCCCATACTGCATGTGTTGTAGCCAACTATCATTGTCATCCCTACATGTTTGGCTTGACAAAGAACGAACACAGAGAGGAGTTGACCAAAGCATTAAACAGATCTGGACCACCAGGACAAAAGGCTCTGCATGGTCAATCCATCATCTGCAGTGGCCGTACAACATTTACTGAGATGCGGCCTCCGCAGAAGTAAGAGCATTCATACTTCTTGTGCTTCGCGGAGCAGAGCTGTTGTCAAGGAAGTGAGTTTGCGTTTATACAGGACCTCCCGGCCCCACCTATAGTCAACCAATCATGTCAACGCGGAGCTATACAGAGCCCTCCGCATTGTTAAAAAGATTTGGAGACGGGAGCTCGATTTGGCCTCTGCAAGCCTCCGGAGACGCCGCAATTGTGTCAAACCCTGTGTACGGAGCCTCCGGATCGCATTGCCAGTGCAAGCATTGTTAAAAATCCCCAGCTACAATAAATGCGGCCTCAGGATATGTGGTTTCCAGTTTGCACAAAGTCCAGTGTAGTTCCTTGAGGGCCATCGTGGTATCGGCTTGAGGGGGAATATACACGGCTGTGACTATAACCGAAGATAATTCTCTTGGGAAGTAATACAGTCAACATTTGATTGTGAGATATTCTAGGTCGGGTGTACAAAAGGACTTTATTCCTGTCCGCGCTATCACAACACACCACTGGCTGTTAATCATGAATCATACACCGAAAGCCTTGCTTCTGTCAGAGTTCAGTCCCTGATGTCTCTCTGGAAGGAGATCCTCGCCCTGAGCTCGTCTACTTTATTGGGGGGTACGAACAGAGGATCCAATTTGGGAAAGTCGTATTTCTGTTCTTAATGCTGGTGAGTTACCGCCGCTCTGATATCCAAAAGTTATTTCCGTCTGTATGTAATAACACAAAAAAACATTCTGGGCTAATAATGTAAGAAATAACACACAAAAAAACAACATACTGCAAAGTTGCTTAGGAGCTAGAAGCAGACCTGCCATGTCTGTCAGCGCCATCTTCTTAATCTTCTTCTTGTTGATACACATGGGAAACTGTTGAGTGTGAAAAACCCAGCAGCGTTGCAGTTCTTGACACACTCAAACTGGTGCGCCTGGCACCTATGACCGTCCCCTGTTCAAAGGCACTTAAATATTTTGTCTTGCCCATTCACCCTCTGAATGGCACACATTCACAATCCATGTATCAAGGCTTAAAAATCCTTCTTCAACCTGTCTCCTCCCCTTCATATACACTGATTGAAGTGGATTTAACAGGTGACATCAATAAGGGATCACAGTCTGTCATGGAAAGAGCAGGTGTTCCTAATGTTTTGCACACTCAGTGTACGTTTGCAATAATGACAACAAAGTTTGTACGAACATGTCGATAATGTGTTTTCTGTAAAACATGTAAATAGCTGCATGTAGCCTACTCCCCTCCTGAAAAAATAACATGAAATCGCGCTTACGCTTACTGAGGCATGGAATGCAATAGATTGAACAGTTTTGTGTACAACATGAATTTTGTAGGTTACACCAGTGACCAGACAAAAGCGATCAAGGAGGGGGGAGTGGTAGTGGAGCACTCAGCACAGCAGCTACGTAGGCAGCGGAGTGGGCACTCAGCTATGTAAAAAAAAAACGCCATATATTTTGCCTGGGCAAATTGCGATACAGAAACTCTATATCCGTAGCCACTCGCATCCGAGAAGTGCCCTCCATGCTCCGTTTTGCATACTTTGATTTGGACTCACACTCCGACCCTACCGTGCTCCAATTTGCGTGCTCGGAGCACGGTAGTATGCATTTTGAGAAACACCCTAGATATCAATCAACAGGCAGGGGGTGGCCATTTGAAGCTCTATCGCTGCAGCAAAGGATCATGGGATAATTGGCATTTCTCTGGCAGAGGGGAAACTTCTCTATAACCTTCAGAGTGAAACATGATTAAGTTACAGGGTTTTTGCTAGAGAGGGATGTTGGGTTTTTATTATCGAGACTGAGCTAGCCATCTGGTGGCTAATGATAGGAGAGCAGTAATACAATGGCAATCAATGAGAAGAATTCAGAGAAGTCGAGAGACAGCACCTTGTCTTCCTGCATTCACCTCACAGTTCAATATCATCATGATTTACTCTTACCTTCCACATCCTGACCAATTGAGAGGCCTGCCCATTTTCTCTGAAAAATAAGTCATGTATCCTAGTCAGTGTACAGTTCACACATTTCCTTTGTATTAACTATGCAATCAAAGACAATAGAAAAAGGGCATCACTGTTTATAAAATCCAGTTACCCAGCAATAAGGTACAGGAAAAAGAGACATTCTAACATATGTGGGCAACTAATAAGACAGTACACCTCCAATGAACCATCAGTAATAACTAGGGTGTTCTGACAAAGACAGTGATGTTGGCTAACATTCCTCTTAAGCATAGTCTTATTTTACAACATCTTTCAAGAAGAACATCAGTCACACAATGGTCAGAAACCGTCCGGACCAGGCTAAGGGTTTTTGAACCGACGTGTCACCTACTTTCCATGACTTAGGCCAAAGCTCTTGGCTGCTGTATGGAGCATTAGGCCATTGACAAATGTCCAGTCAAGAGTTATCGTGTAGTGCATTGCTACATCTTCAAATGTTTCTACGGTCCTATTTACAACTGCTTCTGTTTATACTCCAATCTAGTTGTAAAATAAGACTGGGTGAGGAGGAAGTTACCGCAGTACCTGTGTGCCGCTGTGGCTGCAGAGTTTATAGACAGAGAAAGAGCAGGCAGACAGGCAAGGTCAAAGGTCAAAAGCAGTGACACACATGATAGAAGACAACAGAGAGAGAAGGAGCGTGCAGACAGACGGGCCATAGTAGCCAGACAGCTAAAGTAAAATACAGTCAGAAGATGGACTCAGCTTAAGTAAGAAGCTCAGAAGGTGTCAACTTCATCTACACATTGTTACTACGCTGCACTTGTATTAACCAACTTTATCATCATTGATGAAATAATGGCTTTAGTTACAATGCCCTGAAGATGTGGGTTAGACTTTTAGTCAGTTTATCATTACATTACATTTCAACAAGACATTCAAGTAAGGATAGCTTGGAACCCAGTGTGTAGCCTATTTATGAAAGCCATGATGGTGGCTCCTACCTGGGGCAGACTGAAGGCGATGGTCCCTGGGACCACACTCTGGTGGGTCTTCACTGTGAACACAAACTTGTGGGTCGGCGTGGTTCTCACGGTCACGTGACTGCATAGAGGAGAAGAGGATTATCATACCATACAGAGAAAACTACAATATGCATGTTTACATGGCTAGCAAGCATGATATTGAGAGATAATTTTATACATTTTAAAATCCCCTTCAATGGGTCAAAACCCTACAGTACATCAACATTCAACTCTCCCTCTCTGAGAGAGAGAGACCATATGTTCCATGGTGACATTCTTCTGCTGAGGTGGGTTACTTCTTTCACCAGGTAAGAGAGCTTTGGTGAGTCCCACACCTGCCCGAGAGGGACAGGTGCAAGGCCAGAGATGAGAAGACAGAACAACATTATTTGGTGATGTGACGGAGAAGGAAATCAGAGCAGCCATAGACAGAGAATGTGACGGCCCTGGGGCTTTTGGCATCATGGCTAGAAAACTGAGCCCCAGTGATCCATTGTGATGTACCGCTACACACACACTGGCCTTTGATGTGACAGAGGCACCTCAGGGCTGGGGATCAAAACACATGTACATGCACACACAGCATACAACCATATAGCTGTCACACACACAATACTTACTGTTCAAACTGTGGGTCCTTCTCACTCACGACTGCGCAGTTGGTAAGTGACAGATCGTCTGTTGGGCATCGCGCCACTTGCATAGTCTGGAAAGGAGAACGACAGAAACAACACTCGATAACCTTTTCAAAAAGGTACACGTCCCAGTGACATACCAATTGCAATTGATACGCTCTAATGAAAATATTTCCTCTTCAACATAAACATTTCCCTTCGCTGTGTTATCACATGGCGATGGCCTATGCCTTTTAGTAAGTATCAACTATTTGAATGGCTTGTACTACTAAAGGCTGCTCCAATCCAGTTAAGTAGAAACAACTTTTGCAAGTTCCTCAACATTGTTTTGTAAGGAGTATAGTAAAGAAACAGATAGGCCTAGGCTACATGTGGGACACAGGTTCAATGCCCAAACAGCATTCCCATGTAGATTGTCAACCTATGCACCTTTGCCAGATAGCTTATTTTTAATTAAACATTGTTTTTTGCCTGTGTGCCCAACTTCCCATATCGCCTCTGAGCAAGTTAGTGGGTCTAAGACAAATTCAATTTAGCCTATTAGCCTAGGCAGTGAATGGGGTTGTCCCGTCACTCCAGCTAATTTGACTGAATGGAAAAGATTTTCCTGCTATAGGCTATCCATTCATACCCCCAGGAGAAGGGAAGAATTTAAAATATATTGGTGTAAACTGAAAAGAGAAAGCAAAGTGAGGAATAGTGCTTTGTGGGTAGTGAAGGCATGTAGATGGTTGGCAACTCAGGTTTGGTAACCAGCTTAACAGATGACAATCATAAAATCAATAATAAATCAAATAAAACTTAACCCCGTTACATAAAGTGTAGGCTAATGTTCTCCCTTGAGGGTTTCTGTTGAAACCAACAGTGTAACTCAAACTACTGCACATTTCAAGAAAGAAATCAACTGTCTGGGCCGGTGTTGTTGTTTTACATCTTCTTGAGAATAAGTCATTACTCCTAGCTACTTCTTTGAAGAGCTATGGTAAAATTCTATCAATGTGACATCTCGGATTTCAGGCTATTTTCCAGGCCTACCCAACATTTTCCCATAATGGTTGATAGTAACCTTGTAATATATCACAGCTATAAATTCTCCATAGGGATTATTGTGATTTATACAAGCCATAGCCTCTCATACTTCAAAGAGCTACAAGTGTAACTTTTAAAATATCTCCTGAAAACCTTACTTTGAAGACTTCAAATACCCATGCCTCCACTCTCCATCAACTGCTGCTGAGTGATATGGCCTAAAAATCTGATCTCCATTTTTTTCTAGCGATTCACGATATAAACTGAGTGCACAAAACATTAGGAACACCTGTTCTTTCAATGACACAGACTAAACAGGTGAATCCAGGTGAAAGCTATGATCCCTTATTGATGTGACCTGTTAAATCCACTTCAAATCAGTGTAGATGAAGGGGAGGAGACAGGTTAAAGAAGGATTTTTAAGCCTTGAGACAAATGAGACATGGATTGTGTATGTGTGCCATTCAGATGGTGGATGGGCAAGACAAAATATTTAAGTGCCTTTGAACGGGGGATGGTCGTAGGTGCCAGGCGCACCGGTTTGAGTGTGTCAAGAACTGCAATGCTGCTGGGTTTTTCACACTCAACCATTTCCTTTCCCATGTGTATCAAGAATGGTCCACCACCCAAAGGACATAGAGCAAACTTGACAACTGTGAGAAGCATTGGAGTCAACATGGGCCAGCATCCCTGTGGAGCACTTTCAACACCTTGTAGAGTCCATGACCTGATGAATTGAGGCTGGTCTGAGGGCAAAAGGGGGTGCAACTCAATATTAGGAAGATGTTCCTAATGTTTTGTACACTCAGTGTATATCTCAATTTTTTATGATTTCTCTAAATAAGCTTTGTTGTACAATTAAAGGTAAAATACACTGCATTTCAAACAGTCAGCAACAATCTAATGAATTCAGAGCTTGTGACATTATACCTAGGCTAAATATAAGCCTTCCACAACCATTATCAAAATAGTTTAACCTGCTTTGTCTTTCAAGTGTGTCTATGAAAATGCCTTTTGTTAAAAATGTAACCAGAACCATGCATAATGTACATTTACTAATAATGACTAACTTCTTGTAGCAGGCATTATAGAAAATTAACACAGGTCTCCTAAACAACCTTTCAAGCACAAGCCCACATGCTAGTGAGTAGCCAGCTAACCTTTCTGCTAAATAGCTAAATCGGATGACCTGCATTGCCCCTTTTTTGCACTAACTCTCTTGCACTGACTCACACACACCACTGGACTCTACCCACACACACACACTTACAGTGACACCCCAACACACACACACATAACATGCACACGCATGCATACTGACACCACATATGCTGCTGCTACTGTCTATTATCTATCCTGTTGACTAGTCACTTTACCCCTACCTATATGTACATAGATACCTCAATTACCTCGTACCCCTGCACATCGACTCGGTACTGGTACTCCCTGTATATAGCCATGTTATTTTCTACTCCCTATATATAGACATTATTATTATTAGTTATTCACTGTGTATTCCTTGTGTCACCATTTCAATTATATATATATTTTTTTATTTTTTTTTACCTTATCTTTAACTCTGCATTGTTGGAGAAGGGAGCATTTCAATGTTAGTCTACACCTGTTGTTTACGAAGCATGTGACAAATAAAATGGTATTACATTTTTATGTTTAAAGTATAGCCAAATTGGATCTATTTGCTAGATAACAAGGTAGAAGAGTTGAATTGTTATGAACACACCCTTCTGTCCGTCTCCAACTGCTTGAACAGCATGCTAGCCTGTCCACTTTGTTCAGATGCTGAAATCAAGTGGCCTACCTTATTTCTATATAATAGTTTTTTATGCTCATTGGACATTTATAAAACACAGACCAGACCGCTAGTATAACAGTATGTGGCTAAAATGCTGCTAGGTACGTTGTACCGCAATGCCACGCGCGACAGAAACTAAGCATTCATTTTCCAGAATCAATGTTCAATGATACTCCCGCTTTAGTAGGGTCTGCCCTTCGCGCAATTTGAGGAGTTGAGACATAAAAAGGGTATCGTTAGAAAGGTTAAGTTCTTGTCTATTACAGTAAAATAATGTCTCAATGTATTTCAGTGTCCATATGACCGACTCGGTTCACCAAACCTCAAATGCAAATAGCGACTTGAAACGGCTTGTTGTCTGAGAGGAAAAAGTGATCTCTCATCTTTGATGTTGTGAGTGGCAGGGGGAGGGGCTTGGTGTGTGTGTGGGACGGTGCACAGTCACAGCAAAAAGGAGCGAAGGAGACGAGACCAAAAAGACAACATGAGAACAAGCAGACATACAGTGCCTTCAGAAAGTATTCACACCCCTTGACTTATTCCACATCTTGTTGTGTTACAGCTTGAATCAAAAAATTACATTGATTTGTAAACTGGTTATCCCCCCACAAAAAATTGTAAAGTGGTTATCCCACTGGCTATAGGGTGAATGCACCAATTTGTAAGTCGCTCTGGATAAGAGCGTCTGCTAAATGACGTAAATGTAAATGATTTTTTCTCACCCATCTACACACAATACCCCAAAATGTTGCACATTTATTGAAAATTAATACAGAAATATGTCATTTACATAAGTATTCACACCCCTGAGTCAATACTTTGTAGAAGCACCTTCGGCAGCGATTACAGCTGTGAGTCTTTCTGGGTAAGTCTCTAAGAGCTTTCCACACCTAGATTGTTTAACATTTGTTCATTATTTTTCTCTTAAATTCTTCAAACTCTGTCAAATTGGTTGTTGATCATTGCTAGATAACCATTTTCAGTTCTTGCCATAGATTTTCAAGTAGATTTGAGTTAAAACTGTAACTCGGCCACTCAGGAACATTCACTGTCTTCTTGGTAAGCAACTCCATCGTAGATTTGGCCTTGTGTTTTAAGTAATTTTCCTGCTGAAAGGTGAATTCATCTCCCAGTGTCTGGTGGAAATCTGACTAAACCAGTTTTTTGTATTACTTAAGTTCCTTTTTGCAAACAGGATGCAGGTTTTGGAATATTGTTATTCTGTAAAGGCTTTCTTCTTTTCACTCTGTCAATCAGGTTAGTATTGTGGAGTAACTACAATGTTGTTGATCCATCCTCAGTTTTCTCCTATCACAGCCATTAAACTCAGTAACTGTTTTAAAGTCACCATTGGCCTCATGGTGAAATCCCTGAGCGGTTTCCTTCCTCTCCGGCAACTGAGTTAGGAATGACGCCTGTATATACTGATAAACCATCCAAAGTGTAATTAATAACTTCACCATGCTCAAGGGGATATTCAATGTGTGCTTTTTATTTTATTTTTACCCATCAACCAATAGGTGCCCTTCTTTGCAAGGCATTGGAAAACCTCTCTGGTCTTTGTGGTTGAATCTGTGTTTGATATTCACTGCTCGACTGAAGAACCTTACAGATAATTGTATGTGTGGGGTACAGAGATCAGGTAGTCATTCAAAAATCATGTTAAACACTATTATTGCACACAGAGTGAGTCCATGCAACTTATTATGTGACTTGTTAAGCACATTTGTACTCCTGAACTTATTTAGGCGTGCCATAACAAAGGGGTTGAATACTTATTGGCTCAGGACATTTCAGCTTTTCATTTTTAATTAACTGGTAAACATTTTTAAAAAAAAACATAATTTGACTTTGACATTATGTGATGTGGACACCAAGGAATCTTTCAACCCGCTCCACTACAGCCCCACGTGAATGGGGGGTGTTCGGTAGGGTTGGGCGGTATACAGATTTTCATACCGTCATACCGTTTCTGTACCATACTGGGGTATACGGCATTACTGGAAGTGCACACAAGGGCCGCTATAATTTGTTTTAATAATAATAATAATACCTTTTTGTGTGGGCGGGGGGGATGCTCCTCTCCTCCATTTGAACAACACCCCCAAAAAATAACAAAGGCGCTGGTGTCCCCAAATGCAGATTCGACCTTTTAGATTTTTAGGATGGTATCACTGAAATCAAAATATTATTTGATGCTTACAGTCAGTGTTTTTCTGGGAAACCACTTTGGGGCAAATGTAGCCAGAAAAAAGCATAAAGCATACAACTAAGAGCGTTGAAGCGCGAACCTGTGCATATGCGCAGATACTGTGTGTGACTGTGTGAGAGCAAAGTCTTGCATAGGTTTTGAGTACATTTGAGCAACTGAGCTGGCCTGTTCACCAAACAATATCAAAGATACTAATGTTATATAGGTCTATATTTTGGACCTAACCAATGATGCTAATGAACATCATGGAAAACTGTGTTGGATACTGGGCTTACAGGAGCTAATTTCTGGAGCTTTTCCACTCTAAGGCAAACACTTTCTAATGATTTGTGGAACACTGCGAGCACAGTTTTAGCTAAGCAGCTGTTTTAAGTTGTTGTGAGTTGCAGATTGTGTTTAAAGGTAGACTCAGTGAAATGACATTGTCACGAGCAGCACCACAGATAGAGATGAGTGAGACGCAAGACTTTGCTCTCACACAGTCACACACAGTATCTGCGCATATGCACAGGTTCGTGCTTCAACGCTCTTAGTTGTTGCGGAAATTGACCTACTATGTTGTTTACTTTCTGCATCTACATCATATCGCTGTGTCTACCTTTAAGGGAATTCCTCACATTCTATCAAAATGTAATCAGCTCAAATGTTCTAAAATGTATACAAAATACTACCCCCTACACGTGAGCATGACTGTGCATGATTTAAGTATTTTGGTTTATACGCATGATATGAATAAGCATGGTATTATATTATTGTCTGTTGAACTAGGAAATTAGTGATGGGTGATTGCTCAAGCAATTATCATATTCTTGCAGAGTATGCAGACAGCTGCAGCCTGTGCATTACAGGGGCCCCAGTCACTTCATAATATTGTGTCATCCACAGATTCCACACACTACAGTCAAAGATGAATCCCCTATCATCTGTGCTACAGTCCACATTGTTCAAAGATCTTGAAAGTGGAAAGCTAACGTTAAATTATATTTGGACTAAAAATGACTTAGCTATTCGTTGTTGTTCCTCTTTCCCAGCAGTCGGACATTTACATGTCACTTCCCTGCTGGCACTAGTGTGTGTAGGCACTGGACTATCTACCTAGCTAGACTGGTCATGAAAGCTAGTCAACAAGTTAGCCAGCTGTCAAACCTTGGAAGGCGAGATTTAGCTTGTTTCGCTAGCTGTATCCTTTCATACTGCGCTGGCTTAGTTAGCAAGCTACTATCACTATGAGGTTTCCTGGTCGATACTGGCTAGAGATACAGCATTGAGAGATACTATGAGTGTATTGTCTTGTGTAGCTAGCTTGATATTACATGGCTCGCAGTGGACACTAGTCATAAGATACTCGTCTTCCGGGCTGAGGTTTGAATGACGTACTCTGCCACACAGGCTAGTGTGTGTTGGAGGAAGCTAGCTAGCTAGTAGTGGCTGAAACATCCTTAAAACACAGCATTGTTATCATTCTCGTCTATGTCTAAATATGTTTACCTAAAGCCACTTATTTAAAGGAAACTCACCCGGCCGGCCATATTGGTGTTTGTTGTCGTTTTTCAAATGTAACTCAGCATAATGTTCCCAACACTGCTGACAGCACAATCGTTGAACTCCACTAGCACTACACAGGCTAAGTGGGCGGGATCGGCGTCGCTTACGAAGGGATGTCATCACGCACACGTTGGAGACGAAATATTTGAACAAACCACATATTACGCAAACTCAGTTGGAAATCTTTGCCAGTGGGACAGCGAATAGGTCTGTACTCCGCAAGTAAATGTATCCCAGGTGTGTACATAGGATATTAATAACACATATTTCGGAAACTGCACAATCAAACGATCTAATAAACTGCTTCAATATTGTGAGCATAATTAGTTGTTTTTAACACACACATAAACAAAAATCTATAAATTGTACATGATCAGGATTACTTTTATATGCCTATTCTCAATAATGTGAATTTCCAAGTTTGCAAGTATATACAAATGGTCAGAGAGAGAATTTTATAAAGTCAAATGGAAAAGTGAATACCTTATTGCAAATGGGCTGATCAATGATCATAAAAACACTAAACAGAGAAGAGAAAGCAAACACTTTTGAAAAAATATTTATTTGAACTTATCTGAACATCAGATATACTCGGTAATTGTTGGTCAGCAAGAACCGTCTGTACATTTGATATTGATGTGTATAGAAATCCAAAACAAGCAACAATACTTTGGGGGTTTTGGAAAACTGCATGAAGCTGTGGATAGATTTAGGGGCGATATTACAAACCACCAAAATAAAGGAAACACTTGAGTAAATGAGGGATACAAAGTATATTGAAAGTAGGTGTGGTTCCTAAGTTAATTAAGCAATTAACATCCCATCATGCTTAGGGTCATGTATAAAAATGACCAGTTGCCCATTATTTTGGCTACCGTGGATCTCAGTGACTTTGAAAGAGGGGTCTCAAAGGAGCATAGGGGGTTTAAAGGGTGTGTGTATCAAATCAAAGTTTATTGGTCACGTTTAGCAGATGTTATAGCGGTTGGGGCGAAATCCTTATGTTATTAGCTCCTAACAAGGCAGTAAAATGTCAATTACACAAATAATGAAAATGTAAAAAAAGTACAAATAAAGAACGTCAGGACGAATCCAAACAGCACTGTAATGGTAACCAAAGGGCAATCTATATGTATATACACCGGAAGAATTTACACAAGATATACTAAGAACGATATGTACAGCCAGTTCTTGACTTGGGCAGCAGCTCACTGGAGCTGAGTACTAACACCTCCATTTTTCTACTGCTAGAGCTCCTGCACATCTTATAGATTATTAGCTCAAAATTATTGTGGAGCTCCTGCACCTAAATATAAACAGTACAAGCACCCAAAATGAGTAGCGGCACCAATTTCAGTCCAATTCAAGCACTGTGTACAGCATTATATATATTGGTGAGTTACGTCAAGGATCCAGTATATAAATATATATGTGGTGTGTATAAACAGTAACTAAATACTAAAGTACAGTAGCAGAAATATTAGAATGAGCTATGTCAGGAAGTGTCCAGTGCAGGGCTCTCCAACCCTGTTCCTGGAGAGCTACCATCCTGTAGGTTTTCGCTCCAACCCTAATCTAGCGCACCTGATTTTAATAATTAGCTGGTTGATAAACTGAATCAGGTTAGATACAACTGGGGTTGGAGCGAAAACCTACAGGAGGGTAGCTCTCCGGGAACAGGGTTGGAGAACCCTGGTTGAGTGGTTCAATGTCTCTGACATCAGACAGCAGCGTGTTTGACGTTGTGTGTCTGTCACCAGATCTCAACCCAATTGAACACTTCTGGGAGATTCTGCAGTAGCGCCTGAGACAGCATTTTCCACCACCATCAACAAAACAACAAATTATGGAATTTCTCGTGGAAGAATAGTGTCGCATCTCTCCAATAGAGTTCGACACTTGTAGAATATATGCCAAGGCACATTGATGCTGTTCTGGCGGCTCGTGTTGGCCCAATGCCCTATTAAGACACTTTATTTAGGTGTTTCCATTATTTTGGCAGTTACCTGTACATTTACATTACACCTATTCACCTCAAAATTGGAAGTTTAAAATTCAATTAAGTCAAAATAATTGGTCCCAAAATGTATGGTTTTACACATATAGGCCATACCTAACCGATAAATGGAGATCCTTGAAATGGGACTTCCACTAGTGTTTAGTGACTGCTTCTTGTTAACATACTGTAAAACTTCACTGACAACAAATTGAGGGAAACTCAGTTCAGAGCAGTTTATGGCACAATATTGGAGAACTCTGGTGCAGAAGTCATGAACTCTTTGCAACGATGCACCTTTATGGATGGTCTTGTATAGTGCATAAACACCATGTCAGAATCCAGATCCTTCCCTTTTCAACTTAATGACTAGGTTTCATTACACAAACAGGTTCATAAACGGTTTACATTGCCTTCTGTAAAAAAACAATCCAAAGCCGTCATTGAAATTGTGGTTTAATGCCCTTTGATGGGACAAGGCAATTTTCTAACACAGGAATATTTGCCCAACAGGAGACAAGACAATACCATATTATTCATAACCCTCTAAATGCACTTCACAACATGGCAATCCCAGAGTTGACTTGACAGGGATTCTTCCTACTGCATACACATCTCTTCCCTTTGATTTGACCTCCTTCTTTACTTCCACCCAGTAAGCAACTAGAGGCACTCATTCTTCCCCACCCAGTTGAAGCTGCTAGTTCCTTCAGACATTTGCTTCGAACGCCTTAGTCTATTAGACCTTTATATCAACACTGGCGTCCAAATCAACTGAAGTCACTTGTCCAACAAGGGACACCCAACGTCTTACCCAGATTACCTCAGCACAGAGGGCTAAAATGGCCCAATCGAACTTTGCCAAGGTCAGTGATATTTTCCAAGAGGCAGACAAAATCGTTAAAAATACAAAATGTTTATTTTTGAAAATGACAAAAAAAAATCTAAACCATACAAACTGTTGTTTGGTTATTAGCATACCAGGATCTAACAATGAATAACCGGTCACTCGGGATCAGACAGACGCCCAGAGGCAATCAATACATCACCACTTCTGCACCCCTAAATTATATTGTAGCCAAACGTTGATGCAAAGCAGAGGGATGAAAGAGGGCACTGGCGGTGTGAAATGGCATCCATTCTGCGCTATGTACTTACAGTATGAAGGGGACAAAAGTGTCCGATTTATTTTAGTTAAAAACAAACGCAATCCGAATAAAGTGATGTTGACAACCATTTGAAATACCATGCAGGGGAATTGACTGACTCTTGGCATGAATATGATGAGCACAGCAAGAGTTAAGAGGGAGCCATTTTGACCAAATGTAACACAGGTTAGCATTTTTCATCATGAATCTTACCCTGGAGGCAGCTCTGCAGAGTGGTCACTAGCTGGCACAGCCAGTCATAAAATCAGATTTTGAACCTAACCACACTGCTAACCCTAATGCCTAACCTTAAATGATGACCAAAAGGCTAATTTATGTTGTCATGAATGTCTACAATATAGCCCATTTTAACTTCTCAGCTGGCGTGTCTAAGGGGATATCGCTCAGTTCTGCCTCCAGGACAAGACTCAAGACAAATGTCACCCTGCAAATTTAACTGCCAGGATATCCCAATGTTTTCTAACCTACCTTCAATTAGCTAAAAACCATGTGCTTCAGAAAGATATGGACAGAGAGAGATGAAGAGACCACCCTGACCAAAAGCCTTGTCCCTGCATGTAAAAGAAACAGTGTTGGTGGCGCTCGATATTGCACCTTTTCAGGTGGCGAAGGAGTCAGCTGTAGGCTTTGTAAGCCCAGTCTTTATTCTACAGGAGATATAAACATGTATTTATCTTTCTTAATATTTTATTGTGGTTGTACAATATTCCCTGATGGCCTGCTGTGGCCGATGAGAGTTTAATAGAATCCTGAAAGAACAAAAAAATTAAATAAATGAGAATTAAGAGGGGTGATGGAATTGTCCGTTGAGGGGGAACTGGGAATCCTGTTGACTTTTTTGGTCGCTCTCCCTTGTCCCCTTCTTAAAATGTTACACACTCTGGTCACACACACACACACACATCCTCCACCGTGCTGCTGTGGTCTCGCCATTTGTTCTGAGGACGAGAAAGACATAAGATCTACAGTAAGCACAGTGGTTTGAAAAGTCATCCTTTCCCGTTTGGAAGGATGCAGTGAGTTATGCAATTGGACAGAACATGTGGCAAGTGTACATGTGGCAAGTGTGCATGTGTCGCTCTTGAAGAGCCCTACCTATGTTAGCTTCTTCGCTTTGTTGTAAAGCGAGTCCACAACTTTGCTCATGTTCTGAATAGTTTCCAAGGCCGCTCCATAAGTCTTGTCAACTGGTGGCTCGTCAAATATGATCAAGACACCCTCGCCTTGGTCCAGGATCCCTGTAATAAGTCATACAGGCAATTTAGACTAAATTACATTTCACTTAACAGAAGAAGCGTAATACAAAGATATGATACAGTAGTTTATACCAGGCATGTACCAAGCAAGCAGACAATTGATTTACCATGAAACTTCTTGTCCAGGATCATCTGTGACAATTTCCTCTCAACATCCGCCTGAGGGAAAAAACACATATCCACTAATTACTGACAATATGTCAAGGCATATAGGACTTATAAGATGTGTGAATATTATATCACAGGACTAAATGCGTGCTGATTTTCCCTTCTCAAATACCAAAGATATTAAGGTAGCAAAGCAGAAGCCTCTATACCTTTGACAGTTTGATGAGACCTGATATGTGTTCAATCTGGAAAAGAGAAACACCATAAAGGATTATGATATGAGTGGTTAGTTAGAAATCCAACATCAAGCAATATTTACCGTCCCCAGATGTGCATACCTGTACTCTGGAGAAGGGTTCGATGACACGGATAAGGTTCCCTTCCAGCAGGTTGTCATACAGCGTGGCCAGGTGGGTTCTGATGATGGGGTCGTCCCTCAACTCTGCTTTGTATTCTGTAAGGGCCTAGAGATGGAGGGGGGAATAGGAGGAGAGGGAGAGGAGGAAAGAAAGAGGGAGGGAGGGAGAAAAGAAAGAGGCTTAGTGGGGAGGAGAGGGAAGGTGAGACAAGGGAGAATACAAATGGACCTGTCACAATAGAGATCCTCAGAGACAAAAAAACATAGCACCAACAATGAGGGCTAAAGGAAGGTGTTACCTTTTCAAAGTCTGCTAATGATCTGTTCTTGCTGGCTTGTGCAACGCATTTCAGTGCATCTGTCTGCAAAGGGAGGGAGGTAGAGACCATGGTCAGCCAGGTACCAACCAATTTAAAAACGTATTACATAGTGCAAGTTGAGAAAAACCACACACACACACACACACGGCAGGTTCTTACCTGTCGGCCAGCATGCCGCAGGGCCAATTTACCGCTGATCAGGGACTGCACCTCTTCTGGTCTGAAAGACACCAGCAACAGCAGGTCAACCAAGTCAGAACACATCAAAGCTACCCCAAGCCATACCTGTATGCTTCATATCATTGCAACACAGCTAGGAGGTAGTATCACTTACAGGCTGAGCATGATCTTGCAGAGTAGCATGTATTTGAGACCGGTAATGGCTTTAGGGTGGTCGATGGAATCGTAGCCCTCAAAGGCCTCAAAGAAGTAGGAGTAGGCAGTCTTCCAGTCTTTCTCCGAAGCTGCGTGGACGATCCCTGCAGGGGAGGAAGCACGGTCAGTCGTCCACACTAAGCATGGCACTTTGCCACCTCAACACACAGCTCTTCTTCATTTGGGTCAGTAAACTAATTCTGGGTGTTACAAATGAGTAAGACATTGACTCACTGAAATCCCTGGTAAATTAATACACACTGAACATAGTTCATTTTAGTGATGGATTTACAGCTTCATAGATTTGTTTTGTTCTACCAATAAAATAGCGCTCAGAGTGTATTCTATTCTGTTGTATAACGTTCTGTTGTTTCTGCCAAAATAACAACATAAGCAGCCAATAGTTTCTAAGCCATTGAGGAACACTGTAGGGGGCTATGGATGGAGGCTCGTTCACTGGGACTGACCTGACATCATGTCCAGGGCGGCTTGCAGCTTGGGGGGACAGTAGATGCCGTTGGCTGTGGTGCGGGCTGAGGTGAGGGCGGCGCGGGCCTTGGGCAGGTTGCTGAGCGCGTGGTACGTCTTGCTCTCCTGCAGCTGCACCTCCACCAGCAGCGCCTTGTCGTCCATCTTCTTAAGCTCATGGAGCAGCTGGGTGCCTGAACACCAGAGAAACAAAATATAAAGGTCATATAGTAATTTAGCAGACACTTATCTAACGTGCCTTATAGTTAACACATCTTTCGTATACATATGTGTGGCCCACAAACCTGGTGTTGTGGAATATTAAAGTTCAACTTCGGATAAATTCAATGTTGTCACGAGTCTCGACTTGTTTGACAGCACATCACAAAGCGTCCAGGAGACAGGGGTGAATGGGATACAGAGTCATGCTACATAGCTTTGGACACAGCTATGGGTAAACATATCCAATGCTTAACCCTCTATGCTCAGACAGATGCTGAGCTCATGGAGCAGGGATAATATTGTCAGTCCATACAGATAGAGCTGTCACTCACCAAGCGCTAAGGCCTCCTGGTGTCTTTTGGTGTCAAAATAGAGCGAGATCAGACGGGCCTGAGGAGAGGGGAAGAGAAATGTGTCATTGATTGCCATTGAAACACATCATAATGTAAAAATATGAATCATATCACTCTGGGAAGGTAGGGAAATGTGTTGAGAAAGACTCAATTACATATGGTCTTCAAACTAAACAACAGCTTGTCTTCTAGGTGAAAGGGGTCAGCTTACCTCAAGAGCCTGCCTGAGGAAGGTCCTCTTCTCCACCTTGGCCCACTCGATGCATTCCAGACACAGCTCCACCTCCTGGCCTGTGGCTGCCTCCATGTCCAGGAAAAGGTCCAGCAGGGAGCGGACCAGCCGGGCTGCCTTAGCCTTACTGATGGAGATGAGGAACGGCCGCACAAACTTCAGCAGACCCCCCAACTCTGTGGTAGAGGAATGACCACAGCAGAAATTAGGGCTAAATGAATGACAACAGTAAGCATATCTTGTCTACCCGATAAGCCTTCCTACCCAAGGTTGTGTTGTGTCTACTGTCAAAATAGTGATGTTAGCTTCATAACTGGAAATAATCTGTTCTTGGGTACTACAGAACAGTTAAGCAATGGCACATACAGTGAATCATTGTACAGTTAATGGATGACTCACTCCCAAGTTTGTCTAGTTCAGCAGCCAGGCAGCCATGCTAATAGACCAGATGTGGTGTTTGTGTTGAGTCTCACCTGCAGCCTGTCCTGTTTTGGCCAGGAGTGACCCCAGCTCCAAGATGCTTTGTTCTTTAACCCGAACGGCTTCTTCATCGCTGTCCTGGATATCTCGCCTCACTGTTGGGACAAGAAAAATAATGCACCGATTGACATTGGCTATATCTTTTCCTACACTGACAGTCTCCTAGTCCTAGCTAACTACTGTGTTCCTTGTTGTCTGTCTTAGTTACTGTTTATCTGGGTCTACTAGTCTTGCAAGACAACAGCTAACTGGGGCCCTGTGACTAAGGCAATTTGATGACAGCTACAACACATGGAATAGCATGCTACAAAGCTAGCCACAGAACTGTCAACAACAGTTAGGTAGTTAACTAGCTACCTAGTGATAGCTAATTAAGAACAGTGGATTTGATCTCACTGATAATTTGGCAACGTAAGCAAGCTAACTTAGTAACGTTAACACATTTCAGAGCATCTAGCTACATTATCTGCACCAAAATGACATACCTAACTAAGATTCAATCAATTCTCAAGTTCCATTGAGGTAGCTAGTTAGCTAGTTGGTTAGTTGGCTAACTAGCTTTTATTACAAGGGTGCAAGTTAGCCAACTTCACTAGCTAGCTAGCCAAATTCACTACCTAGCTACCGACTTTGAATTGTATTGTGATAACTGTTAGCTACAAACATGTTGCATAAAAACAACATAATAAGTAGTTAGCTAACGTCTTTGCATTCAGTCTGGGCTTTCCAGCTCATCATGCCATGGCCTACTATAGCTAGCTAGTCATCCAGCGACCACCTTGCTAGCTATCTAGCTAGCAACCCAACGGTTCTACAGTGAGTCTACAGTGAGTCAGCACGGCACACAAATCGGCTCTTGTCAGTGTATAAAACGGACTTTGTGTTGACTTAAATCGAGCAAAAATACAACAACAATACGAGTATTTCTCGTCTAAATGCCTACAATCATTACTTACCGATAGAATGTAGAATATCAATAGAGGCGTTACGATCCGTGCTAATGAGAGACTGAGCTCTCTGAAACTCAACCACTGCCGCAGCCGCCATCTTAGCTAGCTAGCTACCTATTCAAAAGCGGCCTGCCTACAACAATCAACCATGCCATAGGAAATACGTAAAGGACTACGCAAACTACATCACGAGAGAGGGAGCCAAATATACGTTTTGGGGATTGTAGTTCAGTATTTATAGTAAACAGTAGATTATATTTTGCCATGCTGACTCACTTTATCAAATAAATTGTAGGAGCAGAATGTCATGACAATTTCACATAGGCCCTATCATCAGCATTTAGTGTAGGCCACAGTGGTGTGGCGAGGGTACGCAGGTAGGTATACTAGCTAGGCTATCAATTTATTTTCCACTGGGCATTGCTAAACACTCACTTCTTAATCCCCACTTTGGCTGCTAGACAATGAAAGAAAGTTGAAAGAAAACTAATAGAACAGGAAAACGCAAATGAGGAAGGCTAAAAAATACTTGCTTCCAAGTTCCTATGGTGGAATTTGGGCTATAGGCTACTTTGAAGCAAGGTAAGACATGCCTCATAATATGAAGTAAAATGTCCAGGTTTCAAACAACAGGAAAAATATAGCCTAGCTATGCTAATGATAGGCCTAACCATTTTCTGGTAGATGGAAAGGCTTTCCCAAAAACCTTCTCAATTAAATGTTAACTAGCTACAAAGTAGCCTATGCCTACCTGGCAGAATGCTATCAGGATTATTTGCATCAATCCAGTGGCCATTTGTTTTGCAAACTCCTTATAATGTGCTACAGAAACACCACTAACTAAACAACAGTGCTAGGTGCCTGCTCACTTGAATTAAAGGGTAACTACACAAAAAAAAAAATCAACATTTCTTAGATTTTTCCCCAGACCTCAAAAGTGGTCTCTCCTGATATGGTTTAAGCATTGTTATGGATTTAGAACATCCAATTGTGTTGCTTTTCTATTTAAAAAAAAAGTGTGACTTTGAGAGCGAAAACCTGAAAAAAATCAGAAACCTGTGAATTTCTGACAGAGCCTATTATTAGCACTTGCACAGTACAGTTTCGGTTGGCCTGACTGTGAAAGACCAATTTTAGGTCATTCAGAGTGTATGTCACTATACTCATAGAATTTTTCACACAGGGCGCCTTTCCTTTGCTGGGTGGGCCGTTTGAGAAATGTTTGGCAACATTAGAGTACACCCACCTCTCCAGGCACCACTACACCACTGGGCCTACACCATTTAATTCAAAGTGGTCTGTTCATGAAAAAGGAGATGAATGATGGCCTAGTATGGGATTTGCTGGATAGGATTTTATGGTCTTAAAAACAATGAATATACCCCTACTAGGTCTGTACAATGATAACAGTTGGACACTCTTAAAAACGACATGGTGCATCTCAAGAGATTTCATCCTGCAAAATGTCAAATAAATAAAAATACATTTTGATTTATGTGACTCATTTTGACAGCCTATATGTGATCTAAAATGTAGGTTATTGATAAATAAAAATAGCTTTCATAACTGTGGACATTTATTTATTGTCTACTTTTCTTGTGTAATTAAAACAGCTGGGCTACATGCTGAAATACATTAATTGTTTTTCAAGAAATGGATTTGAGTATTGAGTGCATTGTGCAGCGTTGTTGTGATTGGAGTTGCAAATTACAGCGCCCGACCACTGCCTTTCTCCCTTTTTACACCAGGGAGCCAGTGGGAGCGCACAGCAACCCTTGAAACCGCATCTCGCGGTGAGGACCAATAGCACATCTTCATATCAGCATCCATTCCACAGTTGCCTACCATCGGCTGCGCACCAGAGACTGGCGATACCCAGAATATGTCAAGGCGTGCGGATGCTCTTGCTTGATTAATGCCTTTTCTTTCCTTGGATTGTACGGTGTTATGCTTTTTTCTGCATTTTCCAAGATGGTTTATGAGGTTTCCCCTTGATGTGTACAATATCAAATGAATTGGCTGCTACTGTTGAGGAAGCCATCACTGCAGTGCCATTATTTTTTCATTTACTGGAGGACAAATATCACACTGTAAGTAATGAATGTATAATTGGTCTAATATTGTATCCTATTTCGAAGGATAACCTACTTAATTATAAATGGTAAACATCAAAATGTGAGAATAGGCGACATCACCTGGGAAAATAGGCTAAACTGCTAGATTTGTAGGTATCCTATATTTCTTTGCATGAGGCTGCTCATATGCACCATAATGAGGAGTCAGGTCAAAAGGGTTTGTTGGAATTCCATATTACTCAGCGTCGCTTTTGCGGCTTTATTAGGACGCGGACGCTCGATTTCAGAACCATGGACAGCAGCCGATGTAGCCTACACAACCACATATAACAGCCTTGAAACCAACGCTTGAAGTTAGACAAACTGTCTTTATCTTTCAATTAACAAGTAAAATAGCAAAACATATTTGGTATTTTCTGACAAATCGACTAGCCTGCTTGAAATCAACTTAAAATCTTTGAGTTGCAATCACTTTTTTTGCTGTTATGGTTATGGCTTAATCTTATCTCGTAAACATTTTTCTCAACGCACATGACTCATCAGCAATATACTATTATTATTAGGCTAGCCAATAGATACAAAAGTTATGAAACAATAATTGCTTTAAATTCTGATTATATCTTACAAACATCGTTTTAAAGTCTCGATGATTTCATAGGCTATAGCAAAGGCGACCTTCACATAAAGGTGTTTACATTTCAGGCTTCCATTTTAAAAAGAAGGTACTGCTGTATGATCATGGATACATCAATCATTCGTTAGGCTTCAATCGAATTAAAGCATGTTCATGTATAATTCAAGAGGAATTGGATGTGTAGATTGGGCGGCTGATTGATTTTTGTTAAAGGTATAGAGGCCCTTCTGATGTTTTTACTTTGGATTACCATGCGGATAGTCAACAAGCAAGCAGTGTAGTTGTTAATCCAGCTTGTTGTCATTTGCTGTCTGATTTGCTGAGTGCTTTGAGGCACCATAACATTCCCTAGTATAGGCCTAGATTCACCCGTCTGTTTTTCATTTACCAAGTCAAAACAACACAGCTAATTAGACCATTCAAATTGGATCACCGAGCACTTGTCGATAGACTCTACTGTGTACACCATGGGTATTTCACCGAGGGCCCGCTTCCCCCTAAGGGTCATATTGTTTTTATGAATATCTCTATCAACAATAGAATAAACTAATTTTGAATTACATACCTACAGTAGAAAATAGTAAAATATCTTATTTCTAATGATGTCAACTTAATTTCTCAAATCCTAATATTGAGCAAATTACACTCACTGGAGTATCTGACATAGGCTTTGAAAAAACACCAGCGATTAAGCTTCCAGTGCCAGAGGTGTCATGGGGGGCACAAGGGCACATGCCCCCTCAGATTTGTCCTGTTTTTAAAATGTTCAGATGTTAAATTAATTACTAAACTAAATTACTAGAATTAGGCATAATTATTATGGCTCTAGATTGCAGGAAAAAGCTGTTTCAGGTGTTTAAAAAAAATCTAAATTCTCCAACCACCCTGACTCCATCCTCAGCTACTTTGTGCTCCCTCTAAAATAATTGGTGCATGATGTCCCTGAGTGCAGCAATTGCACTGGTAAGCTTTCTTGATTTGGACATACATTTTGCCAACACATGGCTAACCTTTGTTTACAGCTGTTCTTAGCGAAAATGTGTTTGGAGTTACCTTTCTAGCTAATAGGCTATGTTAAAGTTTACACTTCCTCTTCCAATTGTAATGTGGGGACATCAAAATAATGAAAATCTATCTACCAAATCTATTCATTTTAAAAAGTTGATTACTTCTCCTTGCCATTATCATTTAATGATAAGACAAGACGTGATTATATATTTTTTGCTAACATATTATGGTGGTCCCTGGGTTGCCGGTTTGCCTGGGAGGGGGTTCCAGGGCAAGAAAAGGTTGAAGACCCCTTGTGTAGACATTTATGAAAGCATATCTGAATGTTATGGAAATTCCTGTGAATTATTAGAGCCAACCAAGATATCTCAACGCAATAGCCTTCACAGCATCGCTTTTATGACATGCTCCTTTATAAGGACGACACAGACACTTGATTTCAGGACCTTGGACAGCAGCCGACGTACACAACCATAACAGATTGCAGCCAAACAATGCTTGCAGCCAAATAATCCATCTTTATCTTCAATTAGCAAGGACATATTGAAATATCTTTGTGATATTAATTATAAATTCAAAAATGCAATCACAACCAAGATAGGACTCTCTCATTCTCAACATCAAATACATTTTATATTGCTCACATTTATGAGCACACAATGAAAGTGGTAAAATGTAGCTAATAGCTACTGAAGCCATGCATTTAATTTAGCTAATATTGAACCATTTTGTTTTCCACAGGCACTATTGACCCAGCTGAGAAGGAGAGCCAAGTGCACAGAGAGAATCTGCTTAGATCAACTCCTGATCCATCCAGCACGTACCTTCCTATCAGGACCTACCGTGGCATTAGATGCCTGAGAGTAACTGACGCTTGTAGCCAGGGTCTCCAAGCTCAGAAGCATTGAGATCCTCAGGACCTCCCCTCCATTCTCTCTGGTCGGTCATCCACTAACCCAGAGAGGCTAACTCCCCTGGATTTTGCTACTCAGTCACCATGGGAACCGTGCTGTCTCTCTCGCCCAGCTACAGGAAGGCGGCCCTCTTCGAAGATGGGCCAGCCACAGTGGGCCACTACACGGCCATTCAGAACAGCAAGAACGCCAAAGACAAGAACCTGAAGCGTCACTCGCTCATCAATGTTCTGCCATGGAAGCGGATCGTGGCTGTGTCGGCCAAGAAAAAAAGCTCCAAGAAGGTGCAGCCCAACGCCACATACCAGAACAATGTGACCCATCTCAACAACGAGAACCTGAAGAAGTCTCAGTCCTGTGCCAACCTGTCCACTTTCACACAGGACCAGAGCACCCCTGCCCTCGTCAAGAGCTCCAACGCCGCCTCGTCAGTCAAGAAGGCCCCACTGACCAACTCTAATACAGCCCCAGGTACGCCCAAGAGGGTGATCGTCCAGGCCTCCACCAGCGAGCTCCTGCGCTGCCTGGGTGAGTTCCTGTGCCGGCGCTGCTACAGACTGAAGCACCTGCCCCCCACTGACCCGGTGCTGTGGCTGCGGAGCGTGGACCGCTCGCTGCTCCTTCAGGGTTGGCAAGATCAGGGGTTCATCACCCCGGCCAACGTGGTGTTTGTCTACATGTTGTGCCGCGACGTGGTCTCCTCCGAGGTGGCCAACGAGCACGAGTTGCAGGCCGTGCTGCTCACCTGCCTCTACCTGTCCTACTCATACATGGGCAATGAAATCTCCTACCCGCTCAAGCCCTTCCTGGTGGAGAGCTCCAAGGAGACCTTCTGGGACCGCTGCCTGTCCATCATCAACCTGATGAGCGCTAAGATGCTCCAGATCAACTCGGACCCGCACTATTTCACTCAGGTGTTTGCCGACCTGAAGAGCGAAAGCCAGAAGGAGGAGGAGAGGAGCCGCTTGCTCATCGGTCTGGACCGGTGAGGGGCCCGGGGCTCAGGGGAGGAGAGGGAAACCAGGGGAGGGGAGGGAAACCAGGAGAGGGGAGGGGCCTACTCCAGTCTGGTATTTCAAAATGGGGGGAGGGGGATTGGTTGAGGGAGTAGGAAGAGGGGAGTGGGGAAGTTTTGGGGAGTGGGGAAGATTCATTTTTAGGGTTAATTTGGCTCAGATATTCCCCAAAAGTTTTAGATTATAAGCATGTTTGAGAGCTAACAGTACAACAGTTCACTGAAAGAGGGGCATAGGAATGCAGTTTGATGAAAAAAACTAAAACATTTTATGGTAAAAATCCTATTTATCTCAAGTTTTCTTAAGACCAAACTAATATTTTTCGAAGGAAAGAGAATTGCATTTTCACTTCACTTTTGACACCTAAACAAAAATGCCAGACTCGGGTACATCCTCTGCTTACGTACATATATAAATACATTGAAAAATACAAAACCGACAATGAAAAAACAAACAATAGAAAAGGAACACAAATCTACAGCTATGAATGTGGAAAGGACTGAGGCTGCAGCACCCTACCAGCCACCTGCTGTTTGTTCTGACTGTCTGAGATGCACTGCCTACCACGGGATGGTAAAGGGCCCTTGCGTGACTGGGCTAGTGTTCACATCAACAGACAAGCTGCAACGCTGGCTCTTTAGACTGTGAAGTGAAAACCCATGTACCCCCACTGCAAGGAAGGATATGGACTGGACAGTTCTGCTGCAGTGCAAACAGTATCTGATCTGAATGGAAAAGTGGGGGCACCGATGCTGGATTCATGTTGTTGTGGGTTTATTGTTTGTGACTTGGCGAGAGGGGTTTGGTGGAGAAAGATTGTTTCAGAAGGACTTGACAACAGGCCTGAATTGCATTGTGGGATTTTTCTTTACAACAAGACAATAGGACATGAGGAAATACAACATAAGACACAAGGCTTGATGGTCACACTACGTGTTAAGAAAGACATACTTTACTTTCATCTCAGAAAAAAAATTAATGGATGTTTTACTCTTCAAAGGCTCAAGCCCAGGGTGGTTTATTTATTGATTTTCTTAAAGGCTTTTTATTTTTACTTAAAAATAATAAACTAATGCACGTGTGCCATGCAATTTTTCTTGAATTTCTGAGTACAATAATTAATTTACTTATTTCCATTTGATCTGTAATTAAACCAGCTGCATCTGCATTAGAGAATGCTGTGAGAAAAGTGAAAACTAGTTTATTTAGCTATGCTTGCTAAAATAGGCTATTTGTTTACCAAGGAATAATTTTGTATTTTTGTCTAAAGGTTCTGTCTAAAAACACTTTGGAATGAAGGTTCATATTCTGCTACAAGACATTCAGCTTTAACAAATGTTTAACTAGTGCCATATCTTTGATGAAAATCCTGTAGGTCTGAAAACACATTGAAAGATGTCCAAATGTTGAGTAATTGGATGAATTTTCATCTAATAACTAATTGAAACTTAATTTATTGTAATGTATTTGTTATTTTAGCACATCCCTTGTAATCAAAAGATCATGAATGAATGATACATTGGTCTGTTTAAAATAACCGGATATGAAAGAATGGGTTTTGTGAGTAACTGGTGAGTTTATCTTTGGTGGGAATGAAGATCGATGGTTGTTGCAAATTAATGTTGCAGAGAATAAGCTATAGATTGACCCTAGATTAAAAACCAATAAAAAGTCTGACCATCGCCAAAGTAACTACCACATCAGAGAGACCTTGAGTAAAGACAAAGACCCTACAACCCTAGACAGAGAGCAAGCTCCACATATCAACAAGACAATATAACCATCAGCCAATGGCAGGGCATTTCACTCAAAACCACTAAGTGGCACATCAGAGAAAATGACAGGTAGCCTCCCCTGGAATAATCTCTCAATGCCAATATTAATCAAATCTAAGACAACAATTTATTCAGCTGGGGAGGAGATGAGATTAGGTTATATCCATGTTGACCTCCATGGAGATAATCAGGTTTTGAATCAGCTGAAGACACTCTGAGAAATGGATGAGCATAGAGGGCAATAGGAACACCATGACAACCATGACTACATCTACATGAGAGCAAATGGAGCAGTTAAGATACATGGCTATCATTTGCATTGAAGAATTGTAAAGGCTAGAAACTGGTAGAACTGATAGCACCTCCATCTCCAATAACTAATAAGATAAAGGGAGGTGGTAGGTTTTTCTGTCAACCACTGCTACAGTATATGTTGTAAGAGATAAGTAGAATTGAATCCACAGTTTAACAGGAATAAGTTGTCAATAGTATACATAGACTAAACTGGACCTTGGGAAAAAAAAATCAAAAAAATCAAAATAATAATAATAAATACAAGAGAATAAAACCAAGAGTATATGCCCGCTTTTTATCATCTCAACAGTGAGAAATTATGCATGCTTTCTTTCATAATTGTTTCTCAAATTTCTTCTGGAAATGCAAAATGTTTGACAGTCATATTCAGACAATACTTTTTATTTTAATTGTATGTCTTTTCCATGCCGGAAAAAGGCTATTCTCTTCTCTCATGTGATGAAGGTTGTTCTTAGGGACTGTTGGTTGATATATGATCATCTCTCTCCTCTGCTGTATCAGTTGGAGTCAAAGAGAAAAATGAATGGTGCAAATGGACACGTGTTGTGGAGCATTGTAGAGCAGTACCGTGGCATTGTTCCTTGTCATGGGGAGATTAAATGCAATGGGAAATGGGTTGTTGTGTGTTGTGTAGTGTAATAGGGGGGGCCAAGCACTTTGGACAGGCACTGCTCTGGGGAAAAGGCAGGGCATTGGGGTCAAAGGTTTAAAGCAGGGGAATCTTGACCCTCTCGCTGTCCTCTCGCCCCAACTCACTAAAATGTGCCATTTTTTTCAATTGTGTCACTGAGTAGTTGTTTGAAAAATACTTGAAAAACCTTACAAAAAAGAGAGAGAAAAAATACGTGATAGTTAGAACATTTCTGTTGACTTCTTTTTCTGTATCTTGTTGTGTACTTTGTAGAACAAAAAAGAAACAGTGTTAAAGAACTTCAAAAAGGCATTTCAATGACTGCATGTGTGGTGAGTGTGAAATTGAGCGTGTGTGTGAGAGAGTTTATTTGTACAGAAGATTGTGTGAATTTTGTTTTCTTATGACCAATAGGAAGTGGAAAAAGAGGATACTCTACACTGATAGGCTACTAGTTATTTTGAAAAAGCCTTTGCTGTAATTGAACCTTTTTCAGTTTGTTTCTGCTTACTTTAATTTATTTTTGTACTGTGATGGAAAATAAAATGCACTGATTGTTCATGATACACAAATGAGTGGTCTCCATCTGCAGTTGAACCCTTCAGTGATATAATCACATACTTGTTACTATCCGTTTACTAGACCCCACAATACACCCAAGTCTATGGCCCATATATCATTTAAGAGTTGCCTGGGTTATGAATTTAAAACAGACTAATCCGTGGAATTAAATCCATAAAATAATAATTTGAAGATTAAAATGGCATATCTCCCCAATTTAGAGGAGAATCCAGCTAGTTACATACTGTAAGATTATGAGACATAAATAATACATTATTTTTGAATCATAGTATCATAAAGTCAATGGCCATTTAATCTGCCTCCATTTGACTTCCATTGGCGATGGGGTAAATCAAAGACAATATAATCAGAGTATGAAAGATAACGCAACTGCTGACTCTTAGTCATCCTCCAACTCCAACCTGCTCTCCCACACCTCCCACCCACTTTAGTCCATCAGACGGCTAGTGATGCTTCTGTTGAGATAGCTCTCATTGACAGGGAGTGCGAAGTGGTGATGCCGTCATCGTGACCTGACTACAGGTCCTGGGAAACAGCTGCTAGGTTAGCAGGTGGATTAGTGTGGTTTGGCTCCTCCATATTACCAACATCACACAGACAACACAACAGCTGGGAGAAGGAGAAAACATCACAGACTAGCCTACATACCAGCAGACCTTGATGAACCATGTGCTTTCCTGGTTGAAAACACAAATTCACACACACACACACACACACATACAAGACTAGGTGAGCAATATCAAATGTCCTATGTCAACGAAAGATTAAGTCATTCCACTGGAGCAAATACATTTATTAATCAAATGATTAAATCAAATAACTATCACTGTGGGTCCTTGTATATTTAACCCTAACCCTTCAGATTTGGTCCAAACACTTTCTCTCATTCATTATCAATATTGATATATATATTACATAAATGTGCAAAATATTAAATTAGGCAAATTGTTTGATCAGCAAATGTATCTATATATTCATCTATATATATGGTGTATTGAATATATTGAAGGAAATTAGAATATAAATGTATATACTCATTACAGAAACCCTGAACGTTACCGCCCCCTAGGTTACAAAAATGTTCCAACTATGTTATAACATGTTATCAACCTTCACCAATTCTCAATTTGCAGATATCTTTGCAGTACAATTAAAAAAATTGCTGAGAATTGGGTACACATTTTACATTTGTAATCAAAATGGTTACCAACAGAAGACAGAAGAAACTCAATGAAATGTCATAGACTGGGTTCCCTTTTCTGAAGGCACTAGAGTGATATCCGGCTAGGAAAAAAACAAACAATCAAGGGGATTTACCGTACTGTAGGTTAAGCTTTGGATAAGAAAAGTCAAGCCCAACACAAACCAAGGAGGGACAAGGATTCAGCGGACACAATACCTTCTAGACACAGTCACAGATCACAAACTGAAAGGTAAAGCTGAAAGAATGTGATGGCACAGGTAACCTATTTTCACCTTGACTACTTTTTCCCATTTGTACCGGATGTAAAGTAGATAATTCAATATATGAATAGTCTCCATGCTGCAGCCCAGAGTGACAGTGAACCATTAGAATCCTTACTCAGCTAAAGAACCACACGTTTGTCCCAGTCTTATTTATGTAGTAGTGAGGAAAGTGGGCATCTCATCTAGCTCTGTGTCTTCACTGATGCACTCTTTCTCCCTCTCCTCCTCTTTCTCCCTCTCTCCTCCGGGGCACAGGGGGGTTCAGAGTAAACTCCTCATCGGCCCTGCAGTGGCAGTCTACCCACCCGGGCAGAGCGCCCAGAGCGAGGGAGGAGATAGAGCGATAGAGATAGGAGAGAGAATAGAGGGGAGGAGAGGAGGCAGCCAAGCTGGGCTTTTGTTCTCAGACAAAAGTATCCTTCCCTACAAGACAGGCAGTTCAGGAGAAAGGAGTGAGAGAAACCTATTTCAGTGGGATGTGACAGACAGACAGTCAGAGGATATGGGGGAGAGCTATAATAAGCAAGTCTTACAGGCAGCCCTGAGGACTAGCCACATATTAAACACCTGCCATTAGAGATACTACCCACAATACAATACATAGCCTACAACTTTCCCCCAATAGAGGGACGTTTTCCAGCAGGTTGCAGCCATTTTCTGGTCTAAAGTGCCTTATCAAGCAACAGAACAAGGTCATCATATGCCATAGCTGCAAGGTAAAGGAAGATTTATTTAGTTGAGATGAGAGATACGCTAATTAACTAATTACGTACCGATTTTCGGCAGCAATTCTGAAACTGATTGGAGATAACTTTTTCAAACTGAAAATAATGCCAACTGACAGAGATACAGTGCCTAGTGAAAGTCTACACACACCTTGCACAGTCTTCACATTTTGCTGCCTTAAAATAAAATAAAAAAAGTAATTAAATTTGTTTTTTTCCCTACTGATTTACACAACCTACTGCACATTTCCAAAGTCAAAGAAAAATTATAGAAAATCTTCTGAATAAATACAAATAAAACACAAAAATGTCTTGATTGCGTATATCTTCCCATCCTTTGTGTAAGAACCTTTGGCAGCTATTACAGCTGTAAAACATTTTAAATAAGACTCAACTTCACACAACTCTTAGGGCAACATATATCTATTGTTTTTGTCAACCTAGTCTCTGATCTTCAAGCCGATTTAAGTCATGACAGACTGGATCATTCAGGAACACTCAACACCTATTGGAAAGCTATTCTGGTGTGTATTTGGCATTAACATTTATTTAATTGTCCCGCTTAAAAACATTGTCCTCTAACTTTTTATCTGGGCTTTGTTCCTTTCATATTTATTTTCATCCTGACAAACTCCCCAGTCCCTGCCGGTGACAAGCATACCCATAACATGATGCTACATCTGTACAGTATATGCATAGAGATAAGGTTTTAAATTAAATATATTTTAATGCTCCTCTCAGAGCATGTCGTGACGTTCAGGTTCAGGATATGCTCAACACATCCCACTCAACACCCTGTGACAAGTTACTTAAGAACGACACACTTCTCATCTGTGCCTCTGACACTGTTCCATTATTAATGTACACAGGACAACATTATCTCCCATTCTTGTTCCGAAATACAAAAGGAATGGAAAATGTGTGTATGTAGGACTGGCTGTGGTCTATCTGTAGTCTAAAACAAGGGTTGTGTTAAACATCTTTCCATCAAATATCCATTTTAGATACAAATAAATAATGAAAACATACAGTGCCTTCATAAAGTATTCACACCCCTACACTTTTCCACATTTTGTTGTGTTACAGCCTGAATTTAAAATGGATTTCATTTAGATTTTGTGTCACTGACCTACACACAATACCCCATAATGTCAAAATGGAATTAAAAATGAAAAGCTCAAATGTCTTAAGTCAATAAGTATTAAACCCCTTTGTTATGGCAAACATAAATAAGTTCAGGAGTAAAATTGTGCTTAACAAGTCACATAATAATTTGCATGGACTCATTCTGTGTGCAAAAATAATGTTGACATTGAATATCCCTTTGAGCATGGTGAAGTTATTAATTACACTTTGGATGGTTTATCAATACACCCAGTCACTACAAAGGTACAGGCGTCCTTCCTAACTTAGTTGCTGGAGAGGAAGGACACCGCTCAAGGATTTCACCATGAGGCCAATGGTGACTTTAAAACATTTTTAATGGCTCTGATACAACATTGTAGTTACTCCACAATACTAACCTAAATGACAGAGCGAAAAGAAGGAAGCCTGTACAGAATAAAAATATTCCAATAAGGCACTATTGTAAAACTGCAAAATATGTGGCAAAGAAATAACCTTTATGTCCTGAATACAAAGCATTATTATTAGGGCAAATCCAACACATCACTGAGTACCACTCTCCATATTTATGCTTGTCATCAGCAAGAACTAGGGAGTTTTTTAGGATAAAAAGAAACAGAATAAAGCTACGCACAGGCAAAATCCTACAGGAAATCCTGGTTCAGTCTGCTTTCCAACAGACACTTGGAGACAAATTCACCTTTCAGGAGGACAATAACCTAAAACACAAGGCCATACACTGGAGTTGCTTACCAAGACGACATTGAATGTTTCTAAGTGGCCTAGTTACAGTTTTGACTTAAATCAGCTTTACAATCTATGGCAAGACTTGAAAATGGCTGTCTAGCAATGATCAACAACCAACTTGACAGAGCTTGAAGAATTTTTTAAAGAATAATGTGCAAATGTTGCACAATCCAGGTGTGCAAAGCTCTTAGAAACTTACCAAGAAAGACTCACAGCTGTAATCACTGCCAAAGGTGATTCTAACACGTATTGACTCAGGGGTGTGAATCCTTATGTAAATGAGATATTTCTGTATTTAATTTTCTATATATTTGCAAAAAGTTAAAAAAATTTCATTATGGGGGTATTGTGTGTAGATGGGTGAGAAAACAAATCAATTTAATCCATTTTTGAATTCAGGCTGTAACACAACAAAATGTGGAATATGTCAAATGGTATGAATACTTTCTGAAGGCACTGTAGCCGTGAGAATGTACATTTCTTAACAAGATATTCTACTCAAATGAAATGCCGGATAATGTGATACTAATCATAATATACTAAAGCTAGTGTAACATAAAATGATCGACGCCCCAACAAAACAGCTCAGTCGTACATGCTAACTCAACTTGATATCGAAAAGTGAGAGAAAAAGATAAACTCTTTGGTGAATTAATATTGTGCATGTGTGGGAGTCTGTCTAATTAACTAAAACCATTTGCATGTATTAATCATATTTGATGTCCTATTGAAAAACATTGAGTTACGTAAAATAAATATCTATTCAAAGTTACAAATTTGGCATGGCTTTCATTCTGAGAGTTCAATCCTCCCATGTATCATATCATACCATCTAGTTCACAAATGAGCTCTATACAAACAGAGTTATGCTTCACATAGTCCTCATTTGACACCTCATCGTCACTTGTCCTTGTCACAGACCGAGTGGCCCCCGAGTGGCCCTTTTAGTTTCCAGGCACTGCCAGGATATAACCGGAGCGGCTCTTGGTGAAGTCTGGCTGCGATTGGTTGATCTTGGGCTCCACAATGACAGTGCACTTCCTGCCATTCATACTGCACTGGATAGGACTGGAGATATTCACCTGCAGCTTCCTCTTCTCACTGCAGAGAGCGAGAAAAATAAAAAAAACTTGTTAAGCATGTATCGTACATAGCTTACAGCTGTTACATCAATATTAACAGAGAGAGAGAGAAAGTATGGTGTATGATATGTGGTTGTTCAAAAGGCTAAAGGCCTTTTTTACACCAAAAACATTGATATGGTTCACCTTCAATTGACTGTGCATCCTTCAGTGTTGTGGATATGCGTCATCATAATATGGAAAAGACCTAAAGCAAACTTGATGCTAATGGGCATAGATATAGACTATAGAGCATTGTAGCCTATACCCCAGGAATGATCCATGTGCCTGTCCGATTGGCTTTTAGCACTTGTCACATCTAGTTAGGGGTTTTCTGTCTCAACGGCCATTTTGCACTATTCCCTCTTTAAGAGGATCAATGAGGCAAATCAAATATTTGTTAAGGAATACAAACGTATTTGTGAGGGAGTCAGGGTGTGAGAGTCTGCAAAAAAAGTGTGTGTTTTAAAGTGTGTGTTTAAGAGACATACAGTGCATTCGGAAAGTATTCAGACCGCTTGACTTTTTCCATATTTGTTACGTTACAGCTTTATTCTAAAATTGATTAAATAAAAAATTATACTCATCAATCTACACACAATACCCCATAATGACAAAGCGAAACAGGTTTTTAGAAATGTTTGCAAATGTATAAAAAAATAATAAACAGAAATATCTTTACATAAGATTTCAGACCCTTTGCTATGAGACTCGAAATTGAGCTCAGGTGCATCCTGTTTCAATTGATAATCCTTGAGATGTTTCTACAACTTGATTAGAGTCCACCTGTGGTAAATTCAATTGATTGGACATGATTTGGAAAGGCACACACTTGTCTATATAAGATCCCACAGTTAACAGTGCATGTCAGAGCAAAAACCAAGCCATGAGGTCAAAGGAATTGTCCATAGAGCTCCGAGACAGGATTGTGTTGAGGCACAGATCTGGGAAAGGGTACCAAAAAATTATGCAAAAAATTCCCCAAGAACACAATTCTTAAATGGAAGAAGTTTGGAACCACCAAGTTCTTCCTAGAGCTGGCCGCCCAACCAAACTGAGCAATCGGGGGAGAAGGGCCTTGGTCAGGGAGGTGACAAAGAACCCGATGGTCACTCTGACAGAGCTCCAGAGTTCCTGTTAGATGAATTTGTATTTTAAGAATAATGACTAAAGGATTTCACCCCAAATACAGTATAAATGTGTGAACGGTGTTAAGAGTTATAATGTAGTGTCAACCCACTAACAGAGGGGGAGGAGTTAGAAACTGCTGAGAAAGCATTCCAGGGTGAAGGGGACTGAGAAGCTGTGAAAAGGTGGGCGGAGCAAAGTGCCTTTGTGTGTCAAGGGATATAAAAGCTGTATGTATGTTTTTTGGCGCCAGAGCTCTCCATGAATAAAAATACAGATCATTCTTGCTGGTTGTGGACCTTGAATCATTTATGATTAAAACCAGAGCCTTACAACCCCTGGTAATGATTCAAGCTTAGGTTGAATTAGAGATAGAAATTCTCATGACAGTTCCTCTGTGGAGATGGGAGAACCTTCCAGAAGGACAACCATCTCTGCAGCACTCCACCAATCAGGCCTTTAAGATAGAGTGGTCAGACGGAAGCCACTCCTCAGTAAGGCACATGACAGCCCGCTTGGAGTTTGCCAAAAGGCACCTAAAGGACTCTCAGACCATGAGAAACAAGATTCTCTGGTCTGATGAAACCAAGATTGAAATCTTTGGCCTGAATGACAAGTGTCACGTCTGGAGGAAACCTGGCGCCATCCCTACGGTGAAGCATGGTGGTGGCAGCATCATGCTGTGGGGATGTTTCTCAGCGGCAGGGACTGTGAGACTAGTCAGGATCGAGGGAAATATGAACAGAGCAATGTACAGAGAGACCCTTGATGAAAACCTGCTCCAGAGCGCTCAGGACCTCAGACTGGGGCGAAGATTCACCTTCCAACAATGCCCTAAGCACACAGCCAAGACAACGCAGGAGTGGCTTCGGGACAAGTCTCTGACTGTCTTTGAGTGGCCCAGCCAGAGCCCGGACTTTAACCCGATCGAACATCGCTGGAGAGACCTGAAAATAGCTGTGCAGCGATGCTCCCCATCCAACCTGACAGAGCTTGAGAGGATCTGCAGAGAAGAATGGGAGAAACTCCCCAAATACAGGTGTGCCAAGCTTGTAGCGTCATACCCAAGAAGACTCTAGGCTGTATTCGCTGCCAAAGGTGCTTCAACAAAGTACTGAGTAAAGGGTCTGAATACTTATGTAAATGTGATATTTCAGTGTGTATTTTTTATACATTTGCTAAAATTTCTAAAAACCTGTTTTTGCTTTGTCATTATGGGGTATTGTGTGTAGATTGATGAGGAAAGAAAACAATTGAATCTATTTTAGAATAAGGCTGTAACGTAACAAAATGTGGAAAAAGTCAAGGGGACTGAATACTTTCCAAATGCACTGTAGCTAGAGCCACAGTGGTAGAGAGAGAACTACAGCACATTGAAAAAGAGGGAGAGAGAAACGCTTGCCAACATAATCCACCTCTCATCCTGACACCATTTCTCCCTGGCACTGTTAACGACGGCCGCTCGCACCGTTTGTCAAAAAACATAATTAATGAAAACACCCTTGGTGATTCGCGGAAACGTCCGGAGCCAAACATCCACTCAGCCAGAGGAGCTAAATCCAGAGAAATGAATCAGCGCGACCTTGACACCGTCTAGTTACGCAACAAAGCCTCAAAAGCAACAACAATCACCTCAAACTACCCATGCCAGACTTCTGCGTCTGCATTATACATACAGTACTGTAGCCCAGCGATGAGGGCTGCAGCGGTGCAGGGGTACCATGGCAACCATGTGAACCTCTCCATCTGTCATGGCCGCCACTGCCAGCCAATAGGACGGCAGCTCTGATAAATGTCTCTCTTGCCTGGGCGTGTCTCTGGTGCTTTCACCACCTCTCCATCTGTCTGTCTGTCTGTCTGTCTGTCTGTCTGTCTGTCTGTCTGTCTGTCTGTCTGTCTGTCTGTCTGTCTGTCTGTCTGTCTGTCTGTCTGTCTGTCTGTCTGTCTGTCTGTCTGTCTGTCTGTCTGTCTCAGAGGATAGCATGGCAAGCATAGCCACGGGTCTGCTATCAGCTCACTTGAAGGGCAAGCAGGTTTAAGCTTACAAATACACATAGTATGCACAGACAGACGTTGTACATAGAATATACAGACAATACAGACTTGTCTCCCGAGTGGCGCAGTGGTCTAAGGCACTGCATCGCAGTGCTAGCTGTGCCACTAGAGATCCTGGTTTGAATCCAGGCTCTGTCGTAGCCGGCCGCGACCGGGAGACCAATGGGGCGGCGCACAATTGGCCCGGCGTCGTCCAGGGTAGGGGAGGGAATGGCCGGCAGGGATGTAGCTCAGTTGGTAGAGCATGGCGTTTGCAACGCCAGGGTTGTGGGTTCGATTCCCAGTATGAAAAATAAAAAAAATAATGTATGCACTCACTAACTGTAAGTCGCTCTGGATAAGAGCGTCTGCTAAAATGACAAAAAAAAAATGTAACAATGTATTGGACACCTTTATATGTGGTAAATACTAAGAAACGCTTAAAAAATGTAAAATCCCTGTGATTCTGGTACATGAAAATGCTGTGAAAAAAGAAACAGTCATTTGTGGACTTCACATCAATGAGTACGGTTACATGCACCGAATAATGCGATTATTGTGGAAATTCAGATTAATATAATAGTTTGATTAAAACCTTTACATGATTAGCAAGAAGAATGATTTCCCTAATAATCCTGTTTACATGGACACATCTAAAATCAGGTTACCTGATGGCACTCTGATGAATGCAGAAAAACGCCAATCAAAATAAATATTCTACCACAGCGAACATGTTATTTTTGGGAAGCATATTTGATTCTGTGTTTGGACATAAAGTGTGAAAACTACTTCTAAGACGCATACATTCAGTTGTTCCAAACACACTTCACTCGCGCTAAGAGGGAGGCTCGCTCGGCTGGTGCTAGCACATGCTCAGATCAAATACACCACTAGAACGCTGATTAAGGTGTTTACATATCCTAATAATTTGAAAGATTGCACAGAAAGCCAGGTGTTTTAATCAGGGTATGCATACTTCGATTTTGAGATAAGATTAAGATAAGCAGAGTAAGTTGTTTATATGATTATTGCATTATCTGCCTACTGCCATAATCGGTTTAATATCAAATTATTAGGATAGAGGAGGAGGAAGAGGATAGAGAGGTAGGGAATCGACATGGCAACCTATCTGCATCCAGGCAACACCATTGACTCATCCATTTAAGAGTATTTTTGTCTTGGAGCCAAGCTCTCCTGTCTCCTGCAAAATATATGAGAAATTCCCATACTTAAGATAATACAGGTAAAGTCACTCAGCAAAGCCACCATGACTTGCAGAAGACTCTGGACTTGTGCTCAAGATGAGGTGATATGCAGGTTGCATTTAGACCTCTCAACTCTTCTCTAAGAGACTTTAAAGTCCCTTTCGAAGTGATGTGAAGTATCTATCAAACTAACTAATGACAGATGTAACATAGGTTTTGTTGTAATATGATGCAAATACTGGCAGATTATTGCAAATATGGGCAATGCATGTGAATATAGTGTTTGTGGCAGAGACAGATGGCGCAATGATGAGCCAGATGATCAACAAGAGCGCAGGTTCTGTGCCAAGAGCATTGCATGCCCACAGTGCACGTGCACACACACTCACACACACACACAACCCAGAGCCTGAGGGAGGGTCTCCACAGGGTTCTGTTTATGTGGATGGGAGAGGGAGATGAGCTCCCACTGCTTGTCTGTCAGATCTCTGCCCATGCTTTCCTTAACAGCAGTTCTAAAATAAAACCCGCCAGCCTCCTCTGATAAATACTGAGATTGTGTGTGTGTGTGTGTGTGTGTGTGTGTATATATGTGGACAGTATGTTCAGGTGTTTCTGCCTGTTACTACTGTGTGAGGGGGAGGGGCTGAGGTTAGGAGAGTGTAGAGACGGACCAATGGTCCATTCATCATGTCTGATAGATAGCCAACTCCCCTCCCAAATTCAACACACATGTCTTGCGGCCAATCCCATCTTCCACAACATGAGCAAACAAAACCCCCCCAAGGAAGAGAGAGAGGATGAGACAGTAGATGATATACAGAAGAAGGGGGAGGAGGAGAGAAGGTTCTATGGACCACTGGCTGCAAAGAATTATACCTTCCCTAAGTTCCTTCTATTTCTTCACAGACATGTCTCTTCCTGACTTTTCTGCCAAAAAAAATCCTATGTCATTTATATTAAACCTGAAGACTAGACTGTAAACCACATACAATACAACACCAGGAGGCAAAGAACCCTCCCAAGGTAAAACCTGCTCAAATGTAGCAACTCCTACCCTTCAAAACCACCCTAATCCCAGGCTATTATCATCACAGAAGCCGGCCTTCGCCTCCAATATTTATTAAGCTGTGAGAGTGCGGCAAATCCGGCTGCGGATATCTTCCTTTTTCCTCTCCTCCTTTCTGTCACTTTCTCCCTTTCTCATTTTATTTTATGAAAAGAAGAGCTATATACTCTAACTGGGGAGATTACTAAGTAGGTCATCTAAAAATGTCGGGGAAAACGGCTTAGCAGCAAAAAGTATATTGATCAAAGACATTCCCCCTGAATTTAGCAAGGAGAGGAGGAAGAACAAAATCAATCTGAGGGAGAGAAAGAGGGAGAGAGAAAGATAGAGAAAGAAGGAGAGAGAGGAGAGAGAGAGAGAGAGAGAGAGAGAGAGAAAGAGAGACACACACACACACACACACACACACAGAACAGCCAGTAGTGGAGCCGTGCAGTGCGACTGCCAAGGAGAGCGTTGCTCAAAGCCAAAAGCCTCCATACTGTAGCCTAGCTCAGTTCAGTGCCTTATGTACTGTAGCAGTGGAGAGAGGGGTGGGTCAAAAGGACTGGACAGTAATACTAGAATAATAATAGTAGAGAGAATGATTTATTTCAGCTTTTATTTCTTTCATCACATTCCCAGTGGGTCAGAAGTTTACATACACTCAATTAGTATTTGGTAGCATTGCCTTTAAATTGTTTAACTTGGGTCAAACGTTTCAGGTAGCCTTCCACAAGCTTCCCACAATAAGTTGGGTGAATTTTGGCCCATTCCTCCTGACAGAGCTGGTGTAACTGAGTCAGGTTTGTAGGCCTCCTTGCTCGCACACGATTTTTCAGTTCTGCCCACAAATGTTCTATAGGCTTGAGGTCAGGGCTTTGTGATGGCCACTCCAATACCTTGACTTTGTTGTCTTTAAACCATTTTGACACAACTTTGGAAGTATGCTTGGGGTCATTGTCCATTTGGAAGACCCATTTGCGACCAAGCTTTAACTTATATAATAATAATAATATGCCATTTAGCAGACGCTTTTATCCAAAGCGACTTACAGTCATGTGTGCATACATTTTTATGCAAACGTGGTCCTGGGGATCGAACCCACTACCCTGGCTTTACAAGCGCCATGCTCTACCAATTGAGCTACAGAGGACCACAACTTCCTGACTGATGTCTTGAGATGTTGCTTCAATATATCCACACAATTTTCCTTCCTCATGATGCCATCTATTTTGTTAAGTGCACCAGTCCCTCCTGCAGCAAAGCACCCCCACAGCATGATGCTGCCACCCCCGTGCTTCACGGTTAGGATGGTTCTTCAAGCAACCCTTTTTTTCCTCTAAACATAACGATGGTCATTATGGCCAAACAGTTCTATTTTTGTTTCATCAGACCAGAGGACATTTCTCCAAAAAGTACGATCTTTGTCCCCATGTGCAGTTGCAAACCGTAGTCTGGCTTTTTTATGGCGGTTTTGGAGCAGTGGCTTCTTCCTTGCTGAGAGGCCTTTCAGGTTATGTCGATATAGGACTTGTTTTACTGTCGATATAGATACTCTTGTATACGTTTCCTCCAGCATCTTCACAAGTTCCTTTGGTGTTGTTCTGGGATTGATTTGCACTTTTCGCACCAAAGTACGTTCATCTCTAGGAGACAGAATGCGTCTCCTTCCTGAGCAGTATGGCGGCTGCGTGGTCCTATGGTGTTTATACTTGCCTACTATTGTTTGTACAGATGAACATGGTACCTTCAGGCGTTTAGAAATTGCTCCCAAGGATGAACCAGACTTGTGGAGGTCTACAATTTTTTTTCTGAGGTCTTGGCTGATTTTTTTGGTTTTCCCATGATGTCAAGCAAAGAGGCACTGAGTTTGAAAGTAGGCCTTGAAATACAGCCACAGGTACACCTCCAATTGACTCAAATGATGTCAATACAGCCTATCAGAAGCTTCTAAAGCCATGACATCATTTTCTGGAATTTTCCAAGCTGTTTAAAGGCACAGTCAACTTAGTGTACGTAAACTTCTGAACCCACTGGAATTGTGATACAGTGAAATATAAGTGAAATAATCTGTCTGTAAACAATTGTTGGAAAAATTACTTGTGTCATGCACAAAGTAGATGTCCTAACCGACTTGCCAAAACTATAGTTTGTTAACAACAAATGTGTGGAGTGGTTGAAAAACAAGTTTTAATGACTCCAACCAAGTTTTTATGTAAACTTCCGACTTCAACTGTAGATATTCCATGAATAGAGCCAACGTTATTACTTATTCAACATGTCAGAGATTCATGTTTATTCTGCATAGCATATTTCTATCTGAACTTTTCTAAATGTGTCCTGCTGAACACGCCCCAGGTTGTTAGCTATAGCTAGCCAATGAGGTAACATGACTGAACAAGGTGTTGCCTAAATAAACGGTTTTAGAACGGCCCTCAATATGCTTTTGAATGTAAAATGCGGTCCACCAATGCATGATAGATAGAAAAAAACATAGTGCCGGTATTATGGGTCATATCTTTTTTACGGTAATCTCTCAAACCGTTTTATCTGAGGAAAAGAGTGACACTTGGCTACATAACCTGGCTATGAAATGCAGTTGGGAAAGTGGGCGGGTTGAGCGAGACTACAAATGTAATGTAATAGACATACAAAAAATAGTCTAAATTGGCGAAGTGAAATTAAAAAAATTACTTGTTTCAAAAAATTCTAAGAAATAAATTATGGAAAAGTGGTGCGTGCATATGTATTCACCCCCTTTGCTATGAAGCCCCTAAATAAGATCTGATGCAACCAATTACCTTCAGAAGTCACATAATTAGTTAAATAAAGTCCACCTGTGTGTAATCTAAGTGTCACATGATCTGTCACATGATCTCAGTATATATACACCTGTTCTGAAAGGCCCCAGAGTCTGCAACACCACTAAGCAAGGCACACCACCAAGCAAGCGGCACCATGAAGACCAAGGAGCTCTCCAAACAGGTCAGGGACAAAGTTGTGGAGAAGTACAGATCAGGGTTGGGTTATAAAAAAATATCTGAAACTTTGAACATCCCACCGAGCACCATTAAATCCATTATAAAAAAATTGAAAGATGATGGCACCACAACAAACCTGCCAAGAGAGGGCCGCCCACCAAAACTCACAGACCAAGCAAGGAGGGCATTAATCAGAGAGCTAACAAAGAGACCAAAGATAACCCTGAAGGAGCTGCAAAGCTCCACAGCAGATATTGGAGTATCTGGGAGAGCTGGGCTTTACGGAAGAGTGGCAAGAAAAAAGCCATTGCTGTGTGCCAGTGAATAGTTATGCACGCTCAAGTTTTCTGTTTCTTGCTTGTTTCACAATAAAAAATATTTTGCATCTTCGAAGTGGTAGGCATGTTGTGTAAATCAAATGATACAAACCCCCCAGAAATCCATTTTAATTCCAGGTTGTAAGGCAACAAAATAGGACAAATGACAAGGGGGGTGAATACTTTCGCAAGTCACTGTAACTAGAAGGCTGGTGGTGACTGGTTAGCTACGGGGAAGCCTGCGCAATCTGTATAATTGGAGGCGGAGCCGGAGGGAGCCTGTCTGCCCACACTTATTGCTTGCTCCCGCAGTTCACCAGCTGATGTAGGCTGTGTGTGCTGGGTGTGGCGTATCCTTCTCACTGCTGAACAGAACAGCGCTGCAGATCTCTGCTGCTAATATTAGTTGTGCTCATCACTGAAAAGCCCTCAATCTCTCCAAAAACCCTTGTCCAGTCCATTTAGTAGGCAGATTTTAATCTCAGAGATAATTTAGCCTCGTCTCGTTTTAGTCAACTGAAATGAAAAATATTTTTCCGTTTAGTTGCAGTCTGGGTTTTTTCTGGGTTTATTTAGTCACTTATAGTCTAGACAATTGCCACTGAAAAAAATAGGTATTAGATGAATATTTGAGTCACTATTTTCGTTGATGAAATTAACACTGTTATACAGTTGCGGCCAAATATATTGGCACCCTAAGTTGAAATTTAAAAAAACTTTTGGTCACCACACCTTGTCATCATATTTTAGAAGAAATAGGGAACTATAAAAATATATATATTATGTGCTTAGGAGTATATGGTATGAATTATAAGAGCACAATAATTGAACAGGAGTGACTATCTGTACTAACAATACACCACCATAGGACTGAATCTAGGGTTGGGCGGTATCCAGATTTTCATACCGTTCCTGTACCTTACGGTATTACCGTCAGTGCACACAAAGGTAATATTTATTTCACATTTTTGGTCGCATAAAACAAATTTAGGCAGCAGGGATCTTGATCGCGGAGGGAATTGATTGTCTCTGCTGTAACCAAGTAGGCTGATCTTGTAAGCTAGCCGATTAGCTAGCAAGTTAGCAAACCAAATGCATAGCTGTAGCACTGAGCTGGAGATCATATATTTGGCACCTCTTAGATAGTTACCTTATACAGTGGGGAGAACAAGTATTTGATACACTGCCGATTTTGCAGGTTTTCCTACTTACAAAGCATGTAGAGGCCTGTAATTTTTATCATAGGTACACTTCAACTGTGAGAGACGGAATCTAAAACAAAAATCCAGAAAATCACAAAAATGTGCATTTTATTGCATGACATAAGTATTTGATCACCTACCAACCAGTAAGAATTCCGGCTCTCACAGACCTGTTCGTTTTTCTTTAAGAAGCCCTCCTGTTCTACACTCATTACCTGTATTAACTGCACCTGTTTGAACTCATTACCTGTATAAAAGACACCTGTCCACACACTCAATCAAACAGACTCCAACCTCTCCACAATGGCCAAGACCAGAGAGCTGTATAAGGACATCAGGGAGAAAATTGTAGACCTGCACAAGGCTGGGATGGGCTACAGGACAATAGGCAAGCAGCTTGGTGAGAAGGCAACAACTGTTGGCGCAATTATTAGAAAATGGAAGAAGTTCAAGATGACGGTCAATCACCCTCGGTCTGGGGCTCCATGCAAGATCTCACCTCGTGGGGCATCAATGATCATGAGGAAGGTGAGGGATCAGCCCAGAACTACACAGCAGGACCTGGTCAATGACCTGAAGAGAGCTGGGACCACAGTCTCAAAGAAAACCATTAGTAACACACTACGCCGTCATGGATTAAAATCCTGCAGCGCACGCAAGGTCCCCCTGCTCAAGCCAGCGCATGTCCAGGCCCATCTGAAGTTTGCCAATGACCATCTGGATGATCCAGAGGAGGAATGGGAGAAGGTCATGTGGTCTGATGAGACAAAAATAGAGCTTTTTGGTCTAAACTCCACTCGCTGTGTTTGGAGGAAGAAGAAGGATGAGTACAACCCCAAGACCACCATCCCAACCCTGAAGCATGGAGGTGGAAACATCATTCTTTGGGGATGCTTTTCTGCAAAGGGGACAGGACGACTGCACCGTATTGAGGGGAGGATGGATGGGGCCATGTATCGCGAGATCTTGGCCAACAACCTCCTTCCCTCAGTAAGAGCATTGAAGATGGGTCGTGGCTGGGTCTTCCAGCATGACAACGACCCGAAACACACAGCCAGGGCAACTAAGGAGTGGCTCCGTAAGAAGCATCTCAAGGTCCTGGAGTGGCCTAGCTAGTCTCCAGACCTGAACCCAATAGAAAATCTTTGGAGGGAGCTGAAAGTCCGTATTGCCCAGCGACAGCCCCCGAAACCTGAAGGATCTGGAGAAGGTCTGTATGGAGGAGTGGGCCAAAATCCCTGCTGCAGTGTGTGCAAACCTGGTCAAGACCTACAGGAAACGTATGATCTCTGTAATTGCAAACAAAGGTTTCTGTACCAAATATTAAGTTCTGCTTTTCTGATGTATCAAATACTTATGTCATGCAATAAATTGCAAATTAATTACTTAAAAATCATACAATGTGATTTTCTGGATTTTTGTTTTAGATTCCGTCTCTCACAGTTGAAGTGTACCTATGATAAAAATTACAGACCTCTACATGCTTTGTAAGTAGGAAAACCTGCAAAATCGGCAGTTTATCAAATACTTGTTCTCCCCACTGTAGTTAGTTATAAGCAGTGTAGCACGCACTCCCACAGCCCCCGCGAGGCGTGGTCCCGAACCCCCACATTTTGCATAAAAACTTTGGTATTGAAATTCATACCGTCAGTATTTCAAAATACCCCGGTATACAATATATGTGACCGTTTCAGGAAACTAGGCGTATGTCGCAAGTCACGACTTCACAGGAGAGCCATTTGATTTTTTTAAACATCAAAATGCGTTGTTTGGCAGAAATGCCTTCTGGAACATGTTAACTTTCATGTGCCTTAATAACAAACTTGTATGCCATCTGTAAATACAAATACAATTGTTAAATTATGAGCCTCGTTGGTTAAGCCACAGAAAAAGACAGCAACCTTCCCACTAGCCATGATTGGCTGATATAATGAGTGGGCTGGACATGCAGAGAGAGGAGTTCAGATTGGTCAGCCATATAGAGGGCTTCTGTCCATTTGAGCTGGTGAGTCTTTGTTGGTAATCCTGTCGAACGCGGCTTTAAAAAAAATGTATTGTGTAGTGGAGCTGCATAAGTGTTGCTCTCCACATTCTGGAGGATCGAGTCTAGCTAGCTACATTTTCAGATATTACATGGTTCTAATTTTGACAGAAAGGGGTTTCATTTCAAGCTAAAGTGTGCTGTTAGCTAGCTAGCTAACGTTAGCTGGCTGGCTCCATAGCTAACGTTACGTGTATGACTTTATTATTCGTATCCCAGATCTATTTGCTTTGCTAGTTAGAGTCTAATGTTAGCTAGCTACATGTCTTAAGCTAAAGTGTACAACACCCATTGAATATGGCCAGTGTCTGTAAACGTCAGCAAAAAAGCGTAATGAAATTGTTGCCAGAAGAGCTGGTTAGGCTGTTTTCATGTTATCCAGAGGTAAACAAATAATCGGCCAGAGTGTCAAGCGTGCACTCTGAACGCTCCGAGAGCGAAACGAGATGGGTGGGGCTAAAGCTTAAGAGGGTGTGAACGATGCTGAATGGGTGTAGACAAAGAAGAGCTCTTCTCTAAATACCAAAATGTTCAAATGCCATTTTCTCAAAAGTGAGTTTACAAGTTTAACTTTCAAAGCAGAATTACTTTCCCATTGTTCCTCAAAAATGCAGTGTATGACATACCATTGTGTGGCTCTGAGTCTCTACTTTTATTCAATGTAAAAAAACAGCATTTCAAATGTTGCTACATAAGACCAAATCCAGGTGGTGAGTCACATACCCCCCTCCTCCGCACACTCCACTGGCTTCCAGTTGAAGCTCGCATCCGCTACAAGACCATGGTGCTTGCCTATGGAGCAGTGAAGGGAACGGCACCTCTGTACCTTCAGGCTCTGATCAGTCCCTACACCCAAACGAGGGCATTGCGTTCATCCACCTCTGGCCTGCTGGCTCCCCTTCCTCTGCGGAAGCATACAGTGGGGAAAAAAAGTATTTGGTCAGCCACCAATTGTGCAAGTTCTCCCACTTAAAAAGATGAGAGAGGCCTGTAATTTTCATCATAGGTACACGTCAACTATGACAGACAAAATGAGAAAAAATTATCCAGAAAATCACATTGTAGGATTTTTTATGAATTTATTGGCAAATGATGGTGGAAAATAAGTATTTGGTCAATAACAAAAGTTTCTCAATACTTTGTTATATACACTTTGTTGGCAATGACACAGGTCAAACGTTTTCTGTAAGTCTTCACAAGGTTTTCACACACTGTTTCTGGTATTTTGGCCCATTCCTCCATGCAGATCTCCTCTAGAGCGGTGATGTTTTGAGGCTGTCGCTGGGCAACACGGACTTTCAACTCCCTCCAAAGATTTTCTATGGGGTTGAGATCTGGAGACTGGCTAGGCCACTCCAGGACCTTGAAATGCTTCTTACGAAGCCACTCCTTCGTTGCCCGGGCGGTGTGTTTGGGATCATTGTCATGCTGAAAGACTCAGCCACATTTCATCTTCAATGCCCTTGCTGATGGAAGGAGGTTTTCACTCAAAATCTCACGATACATGGCCCCATTCATTCTTTCCTTTACACGGATCAGTCGTCCTGGTCCCTTTGCAGAAAAACAGCCCCAAAGCATGATGTTTCCACCCCCATGCTTCACAGTAGGTATGGTGTTCTTTGGATGCAACTCAGCATTCTTTGTCCTCCAAACATGACGAGTTGAGTTTTTACCAAAAAGTAATATTTTGGTTTCATCTGACCATATGACATTCTCCCAATCCTCTTCTGGATCATCCAAATGCACTTCAGACGGGCCTGGACATGTACTGGCTTAAGCAGGGGGACACGTCTTGCACTGCAGGATTTGAGTCCCTGGCGGCGTAGTGTGTTACTGATGGTAGGCTTTGTTACTTTGGTCCCAGCTCTCTGCAGGTCATTCACTAGGTCCCCCCGTGTGGTTCTGGGATTTTTGCTCACCGTTCTTGTGATCATTTTGACCCCACGGGGTGAGATCTTGCGTGGAGCCCCAGATCGAGGGAGATTATCAGTGGTCTTGTATGTCTTCCATTTCCTAATAATTGCTCCCACAGTTGATTTCTTCAAACCAAGCTGCTTACCTATTGCAGATTCAGTCTTCCCAGCCTGGTGCAGGTCTACAATTTTGTTTCTGGTGTCCATTGACAGCTCTTTGGTCTTGGCCATAGTGGAGTTTGGAGTGTGACTGTTTGAGGTTGTGGACAGGTGTCTTTTATACTGATAACAAGTTCAAACAGGTGCCAGTAATACAGGTAACGAGTGGAGGACAGAGGAGCCTCTTAAAGAAGTTGTTACAGGTCTGTGAGAGCCAGAAATCTTGCTTGTTTGTAGGTGACCAAATACTTATTTTCCACCATAATTTGCAAATAAATTCATAAAAAATCCTACAATGTGATTTTCTGGATTTTTTTTCCTCAATTTGTCTGTCATAGTTGACGTGTACCTATGATGAAAATGACAGGCATCTCTCATCTTTTTAAGTGGGAGAACTTGCACAATTGGTGGCTGACTAAATACTTTTTTTCCCCACTGTAGCTCCCCCTCAGCCCAGTCAAAACTGTTCGCTGCTCTGGCACCCCAATGGTGGAACAAGCTCCCTCACGACGCCAGGACAGCGGAGTCACTCACCACCTTCCGGAGACATTTGAAACCCCACCTCTTTAAGGAATACCTGGGATAGGATAAAGTAATCCTTCTAACCCCCCCCAAATTGTAAAGTGGTTATCCCACTGGCTATAGGGTGAACGTACCAATTTGTGAGTCGCTCTGGCTAAGAGCGTCTGCTAAATGACGTTAATGTGCCCTTGAGCAAGGCACTTGACCCTAATTGCTCCTGTAAGTCGCTCTGGTTAAGAGCGTCTGCTAAATGACTAAAATGTAAAAATGTAAATGTAAACATATTGCCTAGTCTTAATCAACATGCGTACTGATAGGACTGATAACGTGAGTGTGAACAGAACACGTGTAGCGGCCACAGGTTTAACGCATGGTAATGTGAGCCCAACTCTACTCCCATAAGGGTAAAGAGACTATTATTATCAAAGGTAGTAGTGACAAAGACACACACATCCTCCCTCTGCTGTGATCTGTGTTGTGATCCTCTCTTTAAAAGGATCATAGGGTCAGTGATGGTGATGTGTCCCAGAAGCAGACAAAGCAAGGGGGCACTTTCCCTGAGGGACCATTGATAGTAGTACACCCTACACAGATGGCTGAGTCTTAACGCTGCTGGAGCCACAATGGCTTCACAGCAGGAGTCTCCTTCAGTCTTAAACAATCATGCTTGGATCTTCCCTCCTCCAGTTTCTTTTCTCTCCATTCTAGCATGACACTCATGGCCGACCGTGTCTGCTCGTCAATGAACCAGCACCCCTGGTCTCTCTCTTGTCTTCTGAAGCACCCAGTATAATCACAAGGGTGGCTGGACTTGGCTAAAGGACCATTACGGAAATCAATACGTTGTTGAGGATGAGCCAAGCGCAGAGAAGGAAAAGCAAGTGTCTTCAATTAGTTATTCATTACACATGGGGCGACCGCTCACTTTTAAAAAGACATACAGTAGCTCATACTTTGTCATCCCATCAAATCAATAGGTCAATGAAGAGTCCATTCATTCCAGTTTATCGATGCTTCACGGGTTCAAGAGACATTGGGGTAGGGGACTAGGTTGTATTGAACCAAGATAATAAAGTTGATCAGGCCCAAGCTGGAGATGACAACAAATGAGGAGAAGAGAGGGATGAGAGAGAGGGATGATGGTGAAGAGGGGGCCAAGGATTATGAGGAAAACAAGTGGAGGGTAAGGGTCAAGCGGGGGCTACATCTTCGTATACTCTACAAGGATAGAGAGAAAGAGTAGGTGGGCTCCCGAGTGGCGCAGCGGTCTAAGGCACTGCATCTCAGTGCTTGAGGCGTCACTACAGACCCCCTGGTTCGATTCCAGGCTGTATCACAACCGGCCGTGATTGGGAGTCCCATAGCGCGGTGCACAATTGGCCCAGCGTCGTCCGGGTTTGGCCGGTGTAGGCCATCATTGTAAATAAGAATTTGTTCTTAACTGACTTGCCTAGTTAAATAAAGGTAAAATAAATAAAATAAATAAAAAAGGTGGCTTGCATTAAGAGCAGCAAGATAGCACAGTAAGTAACACAGTCTCTGTGTGGGGGTAGGTGGAAAGGCTGGAGGTATGGAGGGGAGGTCAGGGATCCTTCACCCCAGTCAGGGGTGCAGCACTGCTCTATGTGCATGGCAGAGGGAAACTGTACCTTACTGCATCTCCCAGTGATTGGTTGGCAGGCGGGCAGGCAGAGAGCACTACAGGGATGCAGGGATCGACACAGAGGGAAACTAGGTCAGATCCAGCTCTCACACACATTTGCTCACTCAGTCATAATACACACACTTAGTCTAAACCCCTCATCTTCCATCACTCCACCAACCAACCCCCCCAGGCCGCAGGGTAAGGAAATAAACCAAACAGAGCAGGAATCTCTCCTGTCCAGCTTAAACAGTGTATGTGTTTCTCTAGAAAATATTTGAGTGTGTATGTATAGGTGAGCATGTGTGTGTGGTGACTGTAGCCTAATGTAAGAGTGTGTGACAATATACAACGACCTTAGACTGGGGAACACGCCTGGAGTTTGGAATTTCAAGTTGCATAACATTTATGCTGGAGGAGCAAAAACAATTTTTGCATATGTCTTTGGAAGGCAAATTATCATTTATATGGATGACTGGCATTGGTGCTCTGCATAGTTTTACATGACAGGAATACTATCCAATCCATCACCTGCATAGTGTATAATGATGGAGACAGATTCATTCACGGCTAAAACAGGATGAGCTTTAAAAATACTTGCCCTCTCTCTACCCCTTTGTTTCTCCCTTCCCTTCTCCCCTGCTCTCTCTCTCCTTTCCTACAGCTTATGTTTATCTTTCACACAGTTTTTCTGCCCCTCTCCCTCTCCCTCCTCTTTCTCTCTCCTTCTCACTCTCCCTCCATCTCCCACCCTCTCTCTCTCTCTCTCCAGAGGAGATGAGTCGTTAGTATTCTCAGGCAGCAGAGTTATTATTGGACTAAATATCAGACAAACATGGATTGGCTGGTCGCTATGGCAACTGCATCTGCAGCACTGCACAGGGAGGGAGGGAGAAGAGGAGGAAGGAAAGAGGAGAGGGGAGTGAGAGCTGAAAAACAAGGGAGGAGGGGGAGGAGCGGGAGAGGAAGGGGGTTAGAGGAAGGGGAAAGTGAGAGGGAGGGATATAGGGATAGAGGAGAAGATGAGATGGAAGGGGAGAATGACTTCCTTAAGTCTGAAATATTGGATTCAGCATAAAGGGTGACCTTGATGGCATAGGGAGACAAAAGCACCAGCTAGCAGCACACACACTGCCTCTGTCTCTCTGCTTTAGTGTCTTTAATGATGATGATGATGCCATCTCCAATTACACAGGAAAGTGCAGTATGGCACATTTGTTCACGCAGAGCAGCACTTAGAATTTGAATATTCATCATGCTTCCCTTGTACTGTAAGTGCAACACTGCAATAACACAAACTTAATGGATCGTCTTTCTCCGGAAAGGAAAACAGATCCCTACTTATCTTCTCATGGATTCCTCTATTAAAGCTGAGCTTAAAAATCTAAATCTGTTTCACAAAATAAAAGGGATAATAATAATTAATTACATTTCTATAATGCTTTTCATAAGAATCTGAAAGTGCTTGAAAAGCAAAAAACAAACAGGCAATAAATCATCATGAGTAGCCTAACTATAGATAGAGGCCAAGTCTTTGAGTGCATGCATCCTCCAAAGATGGACAGGTCATAGCTTGATCAGATGGCTGCTGTGGCTCAGAAATGCAATTCTGTATAAAACTATTTCAAATGTTGATGTACCGGCATTGACAGAGAGTTAAATAGAAGTGGACAGAACACTTTGATATCATGGGGTCAGACAATGAGGAGGACAGCCCAATGCACCATGGGAGCAATCAGGGATTCTCTCTCTCTCTCTCTCTCTCTCTCTCTCTCTCTCTCTCTCTCTCTCTCTCTCTCTCTCTCTCTCTCTCTCTCTCTCTCTCTCTCTCTCTCTCTCTCTCTCTCTCTCTCTCTCTCTCTCTCTCTCTCTCTCTCTCTCTCTCTCTCTCTCTCCTCTCTCTCTCTCTCTCTCTCTCTCTCTCTCTCTCTCTCTCTCTCTCTCTCTCTCTCTCTCTCTCTCTCTTCTCTCTCTCTCTCTCTCTCTCTCTCTCTCTCTCTCTCTCTCTCTCTCTCTCTCTCTCTCTCTCTCTCTCTCTCTCTCTCTCTCTCTCTCTCTCTCTCTCTCTCTCTCTCTCTCTCTCTCTCTCTCTCTCTCTCTCTCTCTCTCTCTCTCTCTCTCTCTCTCTCTCTCATATATATCACATAACCCTGCCAAATCTTGGCCAACCTCCAAACTGTGCTACACATAGCAAGAAAATGACGCGAGAGCGAGGGAGAGAGTTAACAAAGGAAGAGAAAACATGAATGAAACAAACAAAAAAAAATGACAGAAAGAGGAAGCAGGGAGGTAAGTCCACAAACTGCTGTCACACAGACAGAAATGAACAGCTCATATCTTTAATCTGTCAATCTCTCTCTCTCTTCCTGTCTTTCCCTAGTGGTCATAAGAGAGTGATGCCTTCCTTCTCATTATAGGGTTAGGCTGAGCCCAGAATAACATCACACACACATCGTATGCCTTTTGGCTTTACATAATGGTCTCTCCCTCCATTCCCCGTGTCAATACTGTCTGGACTTTCAGTAGTCACTGTGGACAACAGCAAGACAAGCTGCCACAGAAAGCCCTTTTCTGAGAACCCAGTAGATCAAACACAGAGTTACACAACAACGAAACAAAGCTAAATAAATCTAGAACAGGGAACAGAGACAGATTCATCTGTGACTGACACAACTCACAGTATAACTTTCTCATTAGATTGGTTTCCACTGAAGCACTATTTATAGTTTAGAAACTGCAACAAAGGGAAAAGTTCCCATGTGGAAAAATATGTAATACTGTAAGTAGGTTTGAAATAGATTTGAAATGGATACTGAGTTTGTGCATTGCTGCTTTTTCGCCGAGTTAACTTATTTACCTTCACAGTTATAATTCCTGAGAGAAATGAAGTCTCAGCTGAATAACTAACATGGAGGCTATTTTTATGACGGGTGTGAACCAAGGGGTATGTGTTAGATACAGTGAGAAATAATTATCAGGTAAGCTGAATGTTATGTAAATGTAATGTACAGTGTCTTCAGAAAGTATTCATACCCCTTGACTTATTGCACATTTTGTTGTGTTACTGACTGATTTCAAAATGGATTAAATACACAATACCCCATAATGACAAAGAACTATGGCCAAATAAATTGTTTAGAAATGATTTAGAAAGAAACCCACCTGCCTATATAAGGTCCCATAGTTGACAGTTCATGTCAGAGCAGAAACTATACCATGAAGTCCAAGGAACTGTCTGTAGATCTCCTAGATAGAATTGTGATGAGGCATATACAGTGGGGGAAAAAGTATTTAGTCAGCCACCAATTGTGCAAGTTCTCCCACTTAAAAAGATGAGAGAGGCCTGTAATTTTCATCATAGGTACACGTCAACTATGACAGACAAATCGAGAAAAAAAAATCCAGAAAATCACATTGTAGGATTTTTAATGAATTGATTTGCAAATTATGGTGGAAAATAAGTATTTGGTCACCTACAAACAAGCAAGAATTCTGGCACTCACAGACCTGTAACTTCTTCTTTAAGAGGCTCCTCTGTCCTCCACTCGTTACCTGTATTAATGGCACCTGTTTGAACTTGTTATCAGTATAAAAGACACCTGTCCACAACCTCAAACAGTCACACTCCAAACTCCACTATGGCCAAGACCAAAGAGCTGTCAAAGGACACCAGAAACTAAATTTTAGACCTGCACCAGGCTGGGAAGACTGAATCTGCAATAGGTAAGCAGCTTGGTTTGAAGAAATCAACTGTGGGAGCAATTATTAGGAAATGGAAGACATACAAGACCACTGATAATCTCCCTCGATCTGGGGCTCTACGCAAGATCTCACCCCGTGGGGTCAAAATGATCACAAGAACGGTGAGCAAAAATCCCAGAACCACACGGGGGGACCTAGTGAATGACCTGCAGAGAGCTGGGACCAAAGTAACAAAGCCTACCATCAGTAACACACTACGCCGCCAGGGACTCAAATCCTGCAGTGCCAGACGTGTCCCCCTGCTTACGCCAGTACATGTCCAGGCCCGTCTGAAGTTTGCTAGAGTGCATTTGGATGATCCAGAAGAGGATTGGGAGAATGTCATATGGTCAGATGAAACCAAAATAGAACTTTTTGGTAAAAACTCAACTCGTCGTGTTTGGAGGACAAAGAATGCTGAGTTGCATCCAAAGAACACCATACCTACTGTGAAGCATGGGGGTTGAAACATCATGCTTTGGGGCTGTTTTTCTGCAAAGGGACAAGGACGACTGATCCGTGTAAAGGAAAGAATTAATGGGGCCATGTATCGTGAGAATTTGAGTGAAAACCTCCTTCCATCAGCAAGGGCATTGAAGATGAAACGT